>NC_080755.1:40050567-40731567 GCF_020826845.1 Diceros bicornis minor
TCTGGGAGAAGACCGTCTTGATGGAGAGTCTGTTTTTTGTTTTACTGGACACAACGTCTTACAGATGTGTCCATTACGGCTAGAGGGCTCTGGGGTTCCAACCTTGATCAAAGCAAAGCAGTTCAAATAAAACTGAATTTAACTTTTGAAGTTAATGTATTTTCAATCTTTTTTGGTCATGGTGGAGGGAGGTGCTGAACTATAGAGAAGAAAGGGGACAGGATTATTCAGACTGCTCCAATTTTGTGGTCCCACTGCTTTTTGGGGAACAATTGGCAGAGAGCAAAGGGGATTGGCGGAGTAGAGGAAGGACTAGGTCAATTTTCCAACTTCTACAACCAGCCAACTTAAACATAGAAAGGAATAGAGGCCCCAAAGCCTTTGAAAGCCAGAAACCACATTTTTATGGAGGACCATTGGCAGGAAAGAAGCCCTCCCAAACACACTGAATATTTCATTTCTGTGGGGAAATCTGGTGATTCATCTTTCCTGCGCATATGTAACCGATTCAGCCTAAAGGTGCATTTAAATAATAATAATTAGCTTGAAGGAGCCTAAAGGGATATTTACATCTTTGTAGGAGGGCTGCTCCTCCAGTGATGGATGGTGGACCGGGCTGCCCGGGCTGCTGCAACTGCCGCCGCTCGCTTTCTGGGAGGCCAGGGGCGGGGGCGGCGGCGGGGGCAGGTCCGAGCCACCGGGGTCACCCAGTTTCCCGTCCTCCTGCAGCAGCCTGGAGGAGTTCAGGGCGAGTGGGAAAGCGCCCGAGGCTGCCGGCGCGCGGTCCCGGCTGCTCCCCTTCTCCGACAGCCCTCGGCCCTGGAGGAACCGGCCGCCTCCGACTAAAGGGTCCCCTAGCAAGACCCTCGTCTCCTCGTCTTCCTCCTCGTCGTCGTCGGGGTCTCGACCTTCCTCCTCTTCTTCCTCGCCCTCTGGGGGCTTGTGGCCCTCCACGTCCACCTCCTGCTCTTCTTCCTCGTCCTCCTCGTCCTCGGAGCTGTCCTCGCTGGGGTAGCTGCAGCTGGTGCCCCCGGGGGACAGAAGGCCTCGGTGGTGCGGCTGCGGGGCCAGCGGGGGCGGTGGTGGCGGGGGCAGCGGCGGGGCCGGGTGGTGGCGCTCAGAGCCTGGCTCGTCGGGCTGCGGGGGCAGCAGCAGCAGCGGCGACGGCGGCTGCGGGGGATGATGGTGGTGGTGGTGGTGCGGGTGGTGATGGTGATGGTGGTGATGCGCTGGGGTCGTGTGTGGCGCGCCCGCTGACGCCCCGTGCAGCTTGGCCAAGCTCTCTGCGTCGTCCTTGCCTCCCACCGGCCGGAAGGCGCTCGAATGGTGGTAGCTGCCTCCGCCCGCCTTGCGCCCCTCCAGGAGGTGCGGATGGTGGGGCGCTGGCACTCGGGCGCCCGCGGGGCCCGCTCCGGCGACCGAGGCCCCTGCTCCGGGCACGGCGCCGGGGTCGGCTGGCGGCGTGGAGCCCGCGCTGCAGTCCCCGCCGCTGCCGCCCGGGGGCGACTCGAAGAGCCCGTCGCGAGCGCCCGCACCCCCCGCAGGAGGCGGGGGGCCGGAGCCCGGGCCGTTGGCCACGACCGGAGGGGGCTGACCCGGCGGGGGCGCAGCATCTGCGCTCCCACCCGCGCCCCCGGGCTCGGCCAGGTCCAGGAAGGCCTGGCGCAGCAGGGCCGGGCTTTCCCCAAGTGCGCAGCCGAGCGCCGAGGGCGGCTGCGGCGGGGGCTGTAGGTAGGTGGGCACGGGAAGGCCGCCTGGGGTCCGCGGAGGCCAGAACATGCAGAAGGGCGGGTAGAAGGCGTCCTTGCGGCCCGCGGGCCAGAAGAGGCCCGACAGGCCGGCCTTAGGCCCAGCGCCCGCGCCGCCCGCACCCCCTAGGGCCTCGGCGGCGGCGCTTGGGTCCTCCTTCTTGTGGCACAAGCCGAAAGCAGCAGCTGCGGCCGGGAAGGTGTAAGGATGAGGGAAGAGCCCCCCGCAGCCCGGGAATTTCTGTAGCATGCCCCCAAACGAGCCCTTGCTGGGCACCGGGATGACCGGGTAGCTGCGTGGGCCTTTGGCGCCAGCTGCCGAGCCAGCGCCCGCGCCGGCGCCAACGCCGGTCACGCAGCCGCCCCCGGCGCCACCCCCGCCCGCCCCGGCGCCGCCCGAGGCTGCGGCCACCGAGAGGCTGGCGGCGGCGGCCGAAAGGCTAGCGGCGGCCACGACGGCCGCCTCCTGCAGTGAGTCGTCGTCGTCGTCGAAGCGCGGCCGCTTGTGATGGGCGTGCGGCGCGCCCGCCAGCTCGGTCAGGGGTGGCGGCGGCGGCGGCGGCGGGGGCGCCCCCAGCAGGTGCGGGCCCAGCAGTCCCCCGCCTCCAGCCACCGCAGCTGCCGCTGCCACAGCGGCTGCCTTGACTGAGCTGAGCGGGTGGCAAGCGGGGTGCGCGCCTGGCTGGGGCAGCGCGCGCTTGCGGCTACCGCCGTTGAACATGGCCTTGACGTCCTCCCAGGCGAAGACTAGCTCGTCCTGGGGGCTCTTGTCAGTGAGCTTGAGATGACGGCGCCACGAGTTGAAGTTGGCTGCGTCTGGCTGCGTGTACTTGGCGTCGGGCGTGCGGTGGGAGTGGAAGATGAACTTGTTGGGCGAGAAGTACATGTTACAGTAGCTGCATTTGATGCACTTGGCGCGAGAGCTGTTGTAGCGCGCCGGGATGAAGCTGCCGCGGCAGCCCCAGGCGCACTCGTGCGACACGTCGAAGGCGAAGTTGTCGGGCAGCTTGGGCGGCCTGTTTTCGCCTAGGAACGACTTGCACAAGCGCTCGGCCTCACGCTTAGTGATCATGCCGCAGCGGCGCGACGAGATGGGCATGGCCCCGGCGCGCCGCAGGATCTCCAGCTGCACCGGAGTGCACTGCACACACGTGATGCCCAGCGCCACGCGGCGGTTGTGGATCTCGTTGTAGCTGAAGTTCTTGAGGAGAGTGTTGGAGATCTGCGCCAGACACAGGCGCTCCTGCCCGTCGATCACCAACGACACAATGGGAATGCCGTAGAGGATCACCTGGCCCACCTGGTTGGGTTTGAGGTTGGCGTGGCTTGGCCGCGGCTGGCTCAGCGCGTCTGGCTGGAAGGCGCTCGACGGCGATGCCAGCAGGATGTCGTTGGGCCCCGGCAGCGGGCTGGAAGCCATTTCCTCCACCGCGAAAGCCCGGGCCGAGCCCTCCGGGTCTGGCTGGGAGACTGGAAGGGAAAGGAGAAAGCGTTGACTAGAGCCTTTTCAGTCTAAAACTGAGGGGTGGGTTGAGTCGCTAACTGAAGAATTATAATAACTTTCTTGCTTTGCTTAAGACATGATTATCACTGGGCAAGTTTCAGACACAAGGCAGTTATCTCTCATTTTCTTCAAGTTCGCTCTTTGGAAATGCAGAGATTTGGAAGTACTTTTTTCCTGTTCTAAGCATCCAAAGTAAATGAACTATATGTTAAGAAAAACCAGTCACTTCCCAAGAAACTCAAGACCTTATCTCCGATTTATAGAAGCTCTTAGAATAATATGGCATGCCTGCTAGAAATTAGGAAGTAATGATGACAGTTGTAACTAGTACAGATTATAAAAGTTATGGAAAATTGGGGCTTGACCATTGAAACAAATTTAAAAGAGAGACCATTCTCATTTGCTTGAAAATAGATTGATTTTGGTTAAAAAAATAAACCCAAACATTTTAAAAAGTGATTTTTGTTGTATCTGTGGTTTCCTTGGGGGAAATTCACTACTGGTTGAGACACAGCTCATTAAAGCAAAACGAAATCCCTTCTCCCTGATCTTTGCCATTAGATAGTTTGATACTACAATTAGAATTCTTTTTTTTTGGAAAGCTGGAAAAATATACAAGGCCATATGCATGATTGCACCAAAATAGGGAGATTCACTTTCAATTGTTTGAAAAGCCACTTGCTGAACTGAGTGGTTCTGGTTCCAGATAGGTGGCTTAAAAGATGAAGATGTAGACTTGTAGACATTTAAAAACTGTTTTTCTGTCATTTCCATGGCAATGAGCAAATAAGTACAGGCAAGTATGTTAAGCTTTGAAACAGTGCAAAGAAACAAACAATTCTTGGGGATCATTATTGGTGGGCTTTAAAAGGCAAATTTAGTTGTAAGGTGAACCACTTTTTATGACATTTCTTTTTCTGATCTATGTAGATATCCGTATATCTTTATGGGGGAAAGATGCTCCACGGTATGGATAATCCACAGACTAGGTAATCTGTGGAAGTATTAAAATCAGAAGCCGGGGGTTGGGCCTGAGGTAAAATTCCTATCGTCTTTGGTCAACGGGATACCATAATGGGGGGAAATATCCAGTAAACTGAAAATACAGAAAAAGCCAGCGAAAGAAACCTTTGTGACAAACGCTGCTCAGTCGAAACAAGCGAAGTGGCTCATTCCCAAGGAAAACAGACGGCAACCATTCCACAGCTACATGTCATGTGGGGCACAGCGGCTAAGATTATGCTTTGCCTTGGAAAATCACTGGTGGCCTGTAGTATTGCCATTTTTGGCCAAGCACACTGGAGTTTGTTATTACAGCGATTTCAGAGGATACACAATCCTACCCAAATTGTCATATCCTTGCCCTCTCTGGGCCCCTGTGACATCTATCCCCTACACCTTTGCCCTGCTGCCCCCTAGATCCTCAGCTCTCATTACATTCTGCAGCCTCCAGGAAGATGGAACAAAGCTCGACGCGATCAAATGAGACAAGAGCCTGGCATGTCACTTCGGATGGATCAGAGACAATATTTCCAGGGGACAAGGCGTTAAATGGCAGATCAAGGCACAGTGATACCTGGGCCTGACACGGCCAGCCCTAGCTTTGCCAAATGGTCCTTCGATGCTCATTTCCCCTCCCAAACAAGATTCTTATTATCTTAATAAGACCCTGGGATAATGGGAACTCGCGCTCTGGAGCGACGCGCTCAGCAGGCCTGGCCCTGGCGGGGAGCTGGCTTTGCGTTGGAGACCGGCAGCCTTAGCAGCTGTAGACGGGGCAGAAGTGTCTCCTCCTGGGTGTCCTCTACTTTCGCCCCAAGCACTCCCAGAAACTCTTATCAGAGCAGAGTTAAAAATAAGAGGGTTTAGGTTGCGGGATTTTTTAAGCGAGTGAGGGGGGGAGAGAATTAAAAGTTAGTTGAACTGAGAAAGGAAGCTGGGGAACTTCCCTATCCGACTCACGAGCCAACGACCCCCAACTTAACTCTCCTGGCTCGCAAACCAATCACCACCGAAGCCCACCGCTGCCCCTCAATATCTAATACGGAAAATCCCACCTCCGGGGATCTCAAGTAGTGAACCGCGAGCTGTGTGCCAAGTCAGGGCCGGCGGGTTCTGGCAGTACCTGGTAACCTCTAGGTGTCTTTAGGCGTGTGGCTGCCGGCCCATCTTCTGAGGGTGCTCGGAGGCAAAGCATCCAAGCGGGTCCTCGAATCCAGCGGGCGGGACTCGCGAGGGCTCAGCGTGAAGATCCTGGCGCTCGTCGGCGCTAATGGCGCTCCAACCCGGGCCGGGGGAGAATGATGGCCGGAATCGCGGCGGGGCGTCCCCTCGACCGCAGAAAGTGTGGGCGCGCGGAAACCCGCGGCAGGCGAGCCCAGGTGGAGCGCAGTCTGACAGCGCCTTTCTCTGTCTCTGAACTCGTGTCGGACCGAGGGGACGCCACCCAGCGGGCAAGGTGACGTCACCGTCTCCCTGACACTCCACATTAAAGGGCTGGCATGTTACAGGGAGGGAGGGGGAGAGCGAATGCGAGAGCGAGCAACATCGAGATCGTTTCTCAGCAGGCACGAAAGCTAACACCTAACCAACCCGCAATTGACAAAAACCTCTCCAATCCTGGAGCAAAACGCAGCAATGGTGTTGGAGCCGCAGATCTGATGTAGGAGTGGAAAGCCGAATAATCTGGGTGCATCCCAGGGAGCTGGATTTTGGAGGCCCCGGATTCTAGAGGACGCCTCTAAATTGACTGTATCTCTGCCCGTTATTGTCCCCTCCCCTCATTTCTCTGAGCCACTCTCCTTCATGGAACGATCCCTCTGGTACACGGTGCAAACTAGTAGTCTCACTGTGTCTCCGAAGATATAGAAACCACAGTTAGCCGGGAATAGAGTAGCCTCAGCGCCTCGGTTCAAACACTGAAATGAGCAAAAAGGGAGACGTTTCTGCATAGGGTGCTCAATCTAAAAACTTGGAAGGAAGCATGGAGAGTGTCCTCACTTTGGAATATACGTGTGATCTTTAGGACAAGATACGGAGAGTCAGGGCAGCGTTCTCTGTTTTAGAAAGTGTACAATTAATTGAGGACACCATGAGTGCATATGTGCATCTGTCAACTTCATTGAGAGTAGTTCTCTTATCCATTTTTTAAGACCCATGAAGGCTACCTCAGCACAAGGAAAAGGTGATACAGGAAAGCAGGGAGGCCCCCAACCCTGACCCACCCTTGAGCAAGTTGTCAATTCCACCCCAGAGGTAGATTTCTCAGGGAACTTTGTAGGACCATGCCCTAAAAAACAATAACAAAATAAAATAAAGACAACTAGGATGATAAAGAACCATTCTCCTTAGCTTCCCCGAAGTGAGGCATACCCTAGGACATAGTGGAGTGTCAGTATATTGCCTCCTAATTGATCAGCTGTTAGGAGTCAAAATGACCACCCCTAGTTTATCAGAAAGGGAAGTAGCTATCTATTTAGAGGACATTCTAAGAACGATACTTGCAGGGGATAGGATTGAGGGATCCTTTAAGTTTTTCCTTTACTATCACAGCCGAATTTTCAGTTGCTGCGTGGTGAACACACAGGCTTGGAGTTGGGCAGTCACTAACCAGGAAGCCCAACCAGACTCCATTATAGCATCAACATCAAACCATCACAAAAATACAAGAGTGAAAATGTGAAATTTTAACACTTCGTCAAAGGTCAATAAAACCAAGGAGAGTCAATCGAACAGAAAAGTGAGGGATACAGGATTTGCAGCTGTTTTAGATTAATATATCGAAAACACAGTTTTAGAGCTACGAAAATTGTAATGTTTGTTTGGGCATAAGTTTCAAATGGCAGTGAAATAATTTTTTGCCCATGTCTTAGTTTCTAAAGGCCTTGGGGCATGAATTAGGCTCTGTTCTAAGGGGCTGAAGTCAACGGAGTGCTCCCTCCCCAGAGCCTTCCAAATCTCCCATCAGCTTTAAGCCTGCCCAGCCCCTTTGCCAAAAAAGCGTCACTGTCCTTCACAAATCCCTTCTCGCGGAAGGCTGAGGCCCTCGTGCTCCTCCTCCGAAGGCTCCAGGGCCAGGCCTAGTTCTTCCCACCTTCCCTGCCTCCTCTCTGGGGTCAGGGGCTCCTACAAAACCAGGTCCTGGCTTACTCACTATTCCTAGAGCCCAGGCTGCTAGAAAAAAAGCGGGAGCCACATGGAAAGAGAGCCTGGAAACGGGGCAGATTTTAAGACTGAAAAAAAAAAAAAAAGGGGAAGAAACGAAAAATCCTATCACCTCGTTCATGTACCACAGGGAAATGCCTGGTCGCTGCTGAGGAAGAAGCACCACAGCGTCTTCACTTTTTATCGTGATGTTCCCATCTTTGCCCCCAAAAGGCTCCTCTTCCCCTTATGGGTCCCTAGTTAAAAAAAAAGTCTTCAAAAATATCTTTCTTTGAAAAGAGGAATGGGACGAATCTTTGTCTTTACTCTCATCCCAGGTTACCCTGAGGAGTGAATCCACACCTGGGTGGTACCTGTAGCCACCTCCTTACCTGATATTTAAACGTAAACACTTACACATTACTTTGGAGGCTTTCTGCCATACAAACCTGTGACTTTATTTTAATGCAAAAAAAGTTTCACTCGAAAGAGAAATGTATGATGTTAGGTTAAATACTTTTGCACAAATAATTCTAAGAAGAGCACAATATTTTATTTCCGCAATGAGTCTGGGGTGCCTGTTTGAGCTATCAGGCCAATTATATTTTTGGAGGATGAAGGTGGAGAACAGTTGTCCAAAGCAAGACTCTGCTCCAGAGAATCCTCATCTTGGGTCTGGAGCTGGACTGCAGAATTACAGTCTTTTATACCTTTTGAGTCTGTGAGCAACTTTCTGCCACCCACTGTCTCTCTGACCCTTTGCTTTCTCCTCAGTTTGAACAGGTCATCTGATGGTCCTCCACCGCCCTTCCATTTTCCTCTCCTGGACCATAGGTGCCTGTTCCTTGTCAGTCCCTGTCCTGGCCCCTGAGACCCTGGCAGGCTCAGGGAGGAGCTGGCGGTGGCAGTAGGCGGGGGGTTGGGGCCGAGTTAATCAATGCTTTCCTGTTAGAGCTGACATGCATTTTACACGTTGGGACTCTCCCCAGCCAGCTAATTGATTCAAATTGTTTTATTGGTTAAACTGGTGTCACCCGTTTGCATGATCTATCACCGCACGGAGGAGGGCATTTCCACTCTCATCTCCGTTCCGGGCGGCTGCGGTTCACCCAGGCCAGGGACAGGTAAAGGAGCCCAGACACGGGACCCAAAGGAAAACCACAAACCAAGCTGGCCGCCTCGGAACAGGAGAAGCGACGTGTCGATGCAGGCGTACGCGGCCGGCACGGCAGCGTGGATGGAGGTTTCTAGCTACAGCTTTTAACAGTTGTTGAAGCGAACCCAAATCTGGCCCGGGCGTCCCCCGCTTTAGAAGCGGTCTGTTTCTGAGCTGCGGCCCTGGACCCTGTGGGTTGGAGCCCAAGGCCAAAGCAGAGGCGAGAGCTGTCCGCGGTGCTGACGCGAATGCATCGCTCCCAGGCGTAGCAGATCCCACTGCGTTCAAGGCCCTCCCGAAAGAATCCTCCCAGCCTGTAACCATCGGAGCCCCCTAGATTTGGCTCCGGGCTCTAGCACGGCCTCCTAGACTTAAGAGGCAGGCAAGGGGCAACTCGGAGACACACCCTCTACTTCTGGCACACCTGACCCATCTTCAAGGACAGAGAAATCCAGCCACTCCCCCCACCCCAACTCCTGTTTTTGTATTGACCAGAAAAAAAGGATGAAGACCTTAATATAAATTTATTACAATCAGAAACACTATATATTCCCTCTACTCTCACTCCTGGCCTGGGTATTGGAGAATCCATGACAGTTACAGATCAAAGAAACAGCTTCTATCCCTCTCACTTACTCCCTCTTACTCCAATCTCAGCTCTTAGGCAGAAATATTACTGCTCCTGTGTCCCTGGCAGAGGTGTTCCTGGCATTGGTATTCCTGCATCAGGTAGGGCAAGAAATGCTTTCCTTGTTAGTCCCAAGTCTGGAAAAGGAGATCTGTATGGCCTGGAAAGAAACTGGTAAACAGGCAGAACTGGCAGGGACAGAAGAATTCCAGTATATCAGAAAATACAAGAGATTCAGAGTCAGACGAAACTGGTATAAATTTCTCCTTGATCACTTACTAGCTGTGGAATCTTGCTTTGATACCTAAATTCCCCAAGCCCCAGTGTCTTCATCTGCAAAATGAGGAGATTGATACATAGCCCACAGGGGTGTTGTGAGAGTTAAATAAGATAATACGTCTAAAGTGCTTGGCACACAGTAGTCATTTAATACATGGTAGCTTTAAAAGCACCTTCCTCAGAGAATGGCCACAAGAGCTAGGCCTGTACTGTTATAAGACATGTTAGAAATCTTCAATAGCTCCAGAATAAAAGACATCAAAGGCATTTTAGCTTAGTGGTGAGCAGAGAGGGAAACAAGTTCCCTAGAGGAATCTTAGTTCTTTTCCTTAAAACTTTATCCTGCCACTAATTGGTCTAGTGTTTATCTTGTATACAGGTGGCCAGAACCCCAGCTAGTATTTGCTTAACCGATTTTAAATAAGTTGATGATAAAAATTAGCAATGGTAATGGCCATAATGAAAACGATTGCTGATAGCCTGCAGTTCTCCCTTTCTACCAAAAAGAGCTTTCTGCAGCCTGGCAAGCCCAGATCAGACTCCTTGGTTTTTCCTCCATTGCTCTATTTGGAGTTACATGAAGCAAACCAAGGACCAGGAGCAAACCAAAGACTCATCCATGATGGAAGTCACAGAAGAAATGAGAAAGGCCTCTTAGCATTCTGAGGCTGGCTCTTACTCTTTGAGCCTTCCCTAAAATATTGTTCTATAAACAAGGGCCCTTTTTCCTGAGACTAGAACAGTCCAAGAGAAGTACAACAAATGCACAGACTGAAAATCTAAACCAGGTTTGGAAAAGGGAAGGGAAAATGAACACATTTTACAGGATCTGTATCCTTGCCCCAGTGATCCCTTAAGTTACTCATGCACTGATGACTGGGAATCAGTGAGAGTCCTTCTTACTTTCAAACAAATATCTTTGTAAGAAATAGAGACTGTGGGAGATGGAACCAAGACTCAATTCTCCTTAATCATAGGAAACCATTCTCACAAGAAAACTTTCCCTAGGGTAAGTGGCAGAGAAAACTTTTACCTTACCAGTTCACAGGGGCCAGGGACTAATGGAAACATTTGCTATTGGACTTTCTTTTTTATAACAAAGAATTCACATTTCTTCACAAGTCCTCACAAATTTGTAAACACAGCAAGGTACACATATGTGCACATAGTTTACATGAGGTAATAAAAATCCAGAATGGAACATGAACTTGGTGTGCTTGGTGGTCACTTAGCAAATATTAATCGACCAATATAAAATTCAAAGGCACACAAAATCCTGAGGACACACATAGGCCCATGGATGCGTGTTCCCTAAACACACCTGCTAATGTGCATTGAAGAGGGACACTGGCACAAGGAATAGCCCACTAGGCTATCTCCCTTCCCTCTCTTCTCCTTTCTCTCTTTCTGTGCATGCATACACATATGTACCCACCCCCTTCACTTCCCTCCTCCCCATATTGGAAAGGAGGGGGTCCTTTGAAATGGAGGTGGTCCCAGCTGGAAAACCCCAGAGCTCATTTAGATCACATCACTTCAGGCTTTTGTCTCTGCTCCTGAATAACCTAGGCTGCTACAACAAAAGGATAGGCATCTACATGGAGTTTTCATTGGCAAAGATGCATCTCAAAGATGCTGCTATAATAATGAATAACTAGGCAAGATGCTTCTCTTTTTTGATTGCCACTCCTAAAGAAGAGAGAGGAGAAAAAGGGAGAAAAGGAGAGGGAGAAATTGGAGCGAGAAATAGAGATTGTGGGAGAGAAAACCAAGGCGAATATTTGGGTGGATTTATGCAAAAGAGTCTTTAATTGTATGAAGAGTCCAACTACCACTAAGAATAAGAAATGTGGCTCGGGGCTTTTTTCTTTTTTTAAATATATAACTGGCTCTTTTGTTTCGGGAAACCAATTTAAGAAGTAACTGAGGCTGAGGATGCAGAAAGGGTGTGGAACAGGACCTTTTAAGGCTTGGGGAGGGGAGGCAGAGGAGTGGGAGTAGGGGGAGGGGGTGTAGATTGTCTGTTGACATGTCACAAGAGAGAAAATGGCATAGATATACATTTAACATCTCCCCAGCTGACACTGGTGGAAGGAACGTTGGATTTTATTTCCTGGGGAAATGAAGACTTTTTTTTTCCTTTCCTGTTCTCTTCCCTCCCATTCCCTTCCCATTTGAAAATTTTCTACTTTGCCATCAAGCTTGATCCCATTAGTTAATACACCATTAAACTACCGTGTGCTCTCTGGCTGCCCAATAAGCATTATGCCTTCAGCTTTCCTCCTGCCTGCAGTTGTTAACTCAGTGGTAGCAAAAGGTGAAATTAGATATTAGCAAAATAAATCCCAGGGAAAAGGGCAGTAGAAATCTGAGTCATTGATTTTTTTTTTCTGAAAAAAAAAAAAAAAGAAGCCAGTGAATATTCAGAGAGAATATTGAGAAGAATTTTCTATTTTTGTGTATTTAAGAGTAATTTTTTTAAACAAATAAGGCTTTTCTCCATGAGGTTAGGGATTCAAAATGAAAGCATAGCTAACCAGACCAAAGGCAATACCAATCCCAAACTTTTTCAAGATGCATTTTGATATCATCAACAAACTCTTAATGTTGGCAAATAATTAAATTTTCCATCTTTTAGAACTGTGTAACCTTGGGTGTCTTAGAAACAAATTGTACAAACAAACCGCGGAGATGAGCACTGAGGGTTTCAGAGGAGATATAATGAACCAACTTTAATTACTAACTTGAAATTAAAAATGTAATATACAGATTTAAATTTATTTTCACCTAAATTGTGTATAAAATTATATGGCTTTGCAGGCTAAGAAATGCTTTGTAACCAGCCATGCTACTAAAAAGTCTGAAGTAGTTTCCAAAACCGAGTTCCCAGACTCACACAGTAATAATGATACATTTATCATTACTGATGACCACCTACTGGGTAATTATTGCTTTGTTACTACTACTACAATCAAGAGATTTCTTTATTTACTGTTAACATTCACTTAAAACTGAATGTTAATGACTGTTCTGAATTCACCAAAGAGAGTTTTCTGTTATATTTCAGAAGTACTTATGTTCTGGTTCAGAAATGGAAAACCATATTACAACAGAGTGGAAGCTGGGTGAGTGCTTGGTTCTCGCTCTCTCTTGAGAATGAAAATGGCATTCTGAGGAATTCTGGAGCAAAATTTTCCAGCTCAGAGTTGCAAAAGGTTAACATAATGCAACCACTTGACTTGTGCTAATTATGTAAGTATTTTATTACAGGAGATTCATTCATTATTGATACTTGTTTGCAGTAACTTCCTGCTTGGGGGAGTTATATTTTATATGAGAAGTAAACAACCCATGGCTCCAGGGCTACCCTTCCCCCAGATCTGATTTCCTCCCACCCCTTTGTCTAGTTTCACAGTCCTCCTGGGTTGTGATGTCCCTATTGAGGCAGAGAGACAATTTCCTAAAATCTTCCTATTCTCTCTCCATTTCCCTTTCTCATTCAGAACTTCCCAGTTCTTATAAAGGTAAAAGCTCAGGGTTTGGAGAGTATTGGAGTAGGGATGAGGCAGGTGAGAAAATAAAACCGGTTTTAGCATTTTCTTTTATATCATTTAAAGAGAAAGAATTTTCATAAAAAATCTAGGCTCCTTGGGGCTTGGCCATCAACTTTCCTCTTTGGAAGCTACTCTTAGCTCCCACCGAGAAAAGCCAGGCCGGCCTCTGGCATATCCAGAGATCAGGGGCCGGTCATTAGGGAAGTGGGTGTGGTGGAAGCTGTTAACCAATGGAAAGGCTCAGAAAGAGGCTTCTGCCTGCCCTTAAGTCAGAATCCAATCTTATAGCCAGTGGTGGTTGGAGCAGTCTACAGCATCTTCTTCTCAGGGCCTATGCCAAGTTGTACTAGGAAAAGACATGGCTTTGTTTGTGGGATGGCCTCAACGAGCTCCTGTGAAGCATTGTGCTGGCTGCTTGGTTGAGAGGCCCTCAGGAATTTCTCTCCAAAAACATGCACTGGCCATCTGATGCTGTCTGTCTGGTGAGAGGCCAGTGTTTCCTGGAGGGGACAAAAGGCCCTGGTATAGGCCTCCAGGCTAAGAGCAAGGGTTTCCTCTTGGGCTTTCTTCCAGGTTCTGAGACCCCTGCCTAAGAGTCTCAGTTCAGAGCTGGGATGGATGCAAGGTGCCTGAGGTCAGCATTCTCGAGACCCTTAGAAGAAGTCTAAGAAGAACTGGAGATGTTGCAGGGACAGTGGAAGAACATGGAGCAGCGTGTGCGCGCATGTGTATGTGTGTGTGCGTGTGCGTAAATACCCTGTTCCTGCAGGTTCCAGTGTGGGCAGATGGGAAAGAACCAGCTGGAAGCTGGAGTCCCAAAAGGTTGGACCAGTTTGAAAAGAATGGAATGGTATGGTCTGAAATGGGGGAGAGGGTGGCTTTGGGGAAAGGCCTGCAGTTTAGTTGGGGTTAGGCAAGACTTGCCACAGGCCTGAGCAGAACTGACAGAGCTCAAAGCCCAGGTTTATATGTGGGCCTCTACTATCTAGTCTAGAACTTCTGCACTGTGGGTGTGGGCGCAGGTGTGAGGATAATGGATGACTAGAGGTTCAGAGGGCTTTGGGAAGATGAGTCCTGGGTGGAGGAGACGGGATGGGGAAAGTGCTAAGATTGGGTCCTGAATGGGTGATCCGGGCTTGGTCAGCACAACCACCGCTCCCCTCGGCGCCTCGCCTCGCTTCCCTGCTTTTACCCCATGCCTGTGTAGAACGGCTCTGTGTGATCTACGGAGGAATGCTGTTCCCAGCAAGGCTTCCTTAATGGTCCTTTAACAAACTCTTCGATCTCTCTTTGGCTTCCCTGGCTCTCGCCCGCCTCCTCCCTCTTCCCTTCTCCACTGCCTCCATCAGTTATTTATGACCAGCGTTAATTATTCACGAAAAGAGAAAACTCCAGCTCCGGGAACTTTTCTAGGAGCATTTGGGGGGTTTCTCCCTTTCCCGCCACACGGTAGGTTTGAGTATTGGGGATTTTCGGGGACTCTATTTGGCCAGATCCTGCTTTGAAGTGGGGAAGGGAAGCCCAATGGTTGGGCGGGGGACAGAGCGGGGTGAGGGGTGTACCCTTCGTCCTGGTCAGCTCCTGTCTCTGCCTGAGAGGTGTAAATCCGCAAGTTGCTAGGTGCCCTCGCGGGAGTCGCTGTCCGGGCTTGGAGGTGCTGAACCTCGGCGTGGGCTCTGGGGCTGCGGGCTGCTGGGGTGTGGGACAGAAGATGTGACCGCAGTCCCAGGCGGGGTAGCCTCTTTCCACAGTTTTCCAAAAAGTCTCGTTTGCCTTCTCTATCTCTCTCTCTTTATACCGTCCCCCTCTCCCACACACAAGTGACACTAGAACGCTGTAACCAAAGATTAATTGCCTTAATCAAATTGACCCACCCTCTGCAATTAATCTTTTAGCAACAAATTAGAGACAAGTTACCTCAACCTCTGAGGTCAGGCAGAGATAGGAGGTGGGAGACTTTGACAAAATCCACAAATGATGCAGCGTGTGGACTTGGGAATGTGTGTGTTTAAGGCGGGAGGGGAGAGGAGGAGGTAGGGGTCAGCCGTGGGGTTGTGCCGGGGCCGGAAGTTCCTAGAGTCCCTTTCAACCCAGCTTTCTCCAAAGGAGGGGAGGCCGAGGGCGGAGAACGAGGCCACTTACCTGTCTGCGCCGCCCTCGAGGTCTCCAGCCCTCCGCGCTCCGTCCTCCCCGCCTTCCTCGGGCTCCGCGGCTCCTCCGCCGCTCTCTGCCTCCCGCGGCGCCCGCCTCCTCCCCCGCGCGGGATCCGCCGCTGCCCGCAGCCCGCGGTCCTCTGCCCTCCTGCTCGCGGTCGAGTCTTCAGCCGCGACTCTGTCCCGTCCCGCCTCTCCCCTTCTCGGCGCTTCCCCGCTGCCGCCCAGCTCTTCCCACTCCAATCCCGGGCAAGTTCGTAAGTTTGGGGTGAGGGTCGCTCTCCTCGCGCCCAGCTTCTCGGCTTAGCTAGCTCAGATCCGCACCCCCCACCTCCCCAGCTCAGATCTAGGTCTCTGACGCCGCCTGTTGGTCAGGCAGGGCAGGGCAGGGCGAGGAGCGCTGTGCCAGCCCCAGTACCCTACCCCTCACCCTTCCACACCCAGTGGTCCAAACAGGGCAGAAAGAAGGCAAGGGTTGGAGGCCTGATAATTGGAGTGGGGCCAGGGGCAAGAGGGAGCAATTTGCCTTGGGGGAGTGCAGCCTGGGCTGGCAGCTTGGGCTCCCGGCCAGGAGGATTATCCCAGGGCACGCAGGTGTGCCTCTCTCGTGCAGCCCTTGGGCAGTCCACTAAGAGCGGGCACCCCTCCCCTAGTCCCCCGGGGAACGACCACCTGAGGTGAGGTCGGGCCAGGAGGGCGGAGGCCACAGGAAGCGCTGGTCATGGGCACCCGGAGGAAGAGGTGCTGGCCGGAGACGGAGAGTGAGTCCTCAGCACCGCCAGGGAGGAAAGCTTTAAGGCCAAACTCATACGCTGTTTTTAAAAGAAAAGTTAGTCGAATCTGTCTCATTACGAAGTGGCAGACTGTGGGGCGGGGCGAGTGTCGGCCAGGAGTTCCAGTCGGAGTCCAACGGTCCGGGAAAGGACGGGGCGGGGGTGGGATACGGGCCGAGTTCGGGAGGACTGAGTGGCGTTACAAAGGCAGCCTTTCCGGCTCCGGCCTGGTCCCTTCCTTGGCAACTTCCCAAGCGCTCACCGGGTCACTCTACCCTTGGAACTTCTCGGGGAGCCTCGGTCTAGCCCTGGCTCCACCAAGACATCTGCGGAATGGAGGTTGTATCCCCCTCCCCAGTCTCATCCCGTCTTTTTCATTGAAAGAATTGATGGACTGTTTCTCCTCTACCCCCTCCTTCTCTAATAAACGCTTCCCATAGATTATTCGACGCAGAGAAGGAAGGCGGCTGCTTAAAAACAAAAAGCCATAGCCCTAATGAGTTCAATTACAATGTGGTAAACACATTGCCTCTACGCTTTAATTAAGCCTGCTGCCCAATTTTAACTCATTAGTAATTCATTAAGAGAACAGCCCTGTGCTGGCGGGTGGAAGGCACCGCAGACCGACGGTGCGCCGCGGAGTCCACACACACACACGCGAGCCGCCGCCGGCCCTAGCGTTGTGTTTGAGCAAGTCAGCTTTGCGACCCAGTAACTTCAGTATCCAAGAATACGAGAGTCCCCTCTCCCAGATGCATGGGGCTTTGCCACTCTGAGATCCAGCGATGACCTTTCCTGGCTCGAGTTCCTCGGGCTTGAAATAGGGTGTGCAAACCTGTTGGGTGGGTGGTGGTGGTGTGGGGCTGGGCCACAGTGGGAGAGAAAGTCCCCGGGGTTAAACTCGCCTTTCACCCCCAAGGTCAAGTCTATTCTCTCGGTTCGGTGCACCTTCCCTCTAGCTTCTTTCACTTTGCACTAGTTTCTGGAGATAAATCTAGTTCTCGCCTTAGAACCCCAGCTCTGGCTACCCGCTGCAAGCTTCGGGACCCTCTGCCCCAGAGAAGCTTCAATATAAATCAGACCGTGATTTTTGGGGGGTTGGAGGGGTTGGGATGGGGGAGAAGAAGACCATTGGCTAGAGAAGCGGTGATCTGAATGGGGAGCTCAGACCTCTTTTCCCTCTTTCGATCTCTACTCCACTGTTTGCGAGCAGGGCTGGGGTTATGGCCACATTTGGTATTATGTCAGTTTAGACTAGCCCTCTTTATGGGAAACAAATGGAGACGGAGTTGCAGAGCGAATCACGCACAGGCAGCGAGAGAACTATTATGGTCTTTCCATTTAATAATCGAGGGAGAGAGTGCAAGCAGTTCAAACTCGAGTCGTCCCCTCTCCTCCAGCCCGTATTCGGCGGGTTCTTGGAAGTGTCTGCCTGTTCTGAGCGTCCCATGGTTTGGATAGGACGGAACTCCTAGGTCCCCAGGCTCCAGCGTGGAGTTTCCAAAGAGAAGGGAAGGGCCAGTGTTAAGGGGGCGAGGCTTTGGTTAAGAAAAGGACATTTCGCCTGCTTCGTACCCCAACTCTGGCGCTTTCTTTCGCTAGGAGGAAGAATTCGGCACCGCATCGCGGCCCACCGCGCCCCCTAGGTAGGAAACTTCTCCCGCGGGACAGCGGCTGGCCGGGCTCCTCCTCCCGCAGGGATAGGGGGACTCCCAAGACGGTCAATGAGCGCTCCACAGCCCTGCCCCCTAGGCCTCGAGGAAATGACGGAGGCCGTTCACCCTCACTTCATCCTGAAGATCCTTCTCAGGGTTGCCAGTTGCCTCTGCAGGCGCCAAGCCCTCCCTTCCCTCTTGTAAGCGGCATTTCCTCCTGGAAGCCAGTGGGCTGGACGGGATTTCCTCTCCGCGGAGGGTATTGGATCCCGCAGCCCAACCCAGTCGTTCCCAGAGAGCGCAGGGTGCTCATCGCGGCTTCTCCGACTCGTCTCTGTGCGGTTCGGAACCTTAGGAGGGAGGAGGAGAAAGTCTTTAACTTTCAATCTGCCCCCACCCCTTCCCTCTCTCAGCCTGGAGGCAGGAAATGCTGCGGGATCAGATTGGGTACACTGAGGACGGGGGCGGGGTGTGCGTGTGTCATACTGGGCTTCTCCCTGCCTGGGTTCCCTGGAGTTGGCTGGGGAGATACGGTGGCCCAGCGTCGTACCCGCACTCGCTCCTCTAGTAATTCGCGGTGGATGGGTCAGAGGAGGGGAGAGGCGGGACCAGAGCTTCCTGGCTGTATGGGCGTGGACCCAGGTCCTTGATCCGAGGCTCAGCTGAGAGTTTCGTGGGTGTTGCTTGCTGTTGCTTTTCACCGGCTCCGCGCGGGCCTCGCCCTCCTCCGGCCGCTGAGCTCTGCGGCAACAGCGCCTTCTCGCGCCCCGAGGATTGGCCGCGCGGGACTTGCCTGGAGAAAGTCCTCTCTCCAGCCCGGAGCGCTATGAAAGTATAAAAACCGGATCCCTACCCTACGCGAGCAGGGTGCCTAAAATGCAGGCCAGAGATGGAATCAGAAATGCGCGCAAGCTGACAGCCTCGCAGGAAACCCGTCTCTTTCCCGGGATTTCTGGGTTTGGAATCAAGTTAGATGTATGCAGGGGAACTCTAAGGCTCTCACCCGACAAGGGCGTTTTTATCTACTCTGGGGGAAAAGTTGCTGGGACAAACATTTCGGAAAGGTCCTTGGTGCCTGATGTTAATTACAACTGAATTAGATTGTCTTCCTTCATTTTTTCCTTCCCTAATGCAAGGACAGGGAGGTAGGATATCATTTATTTCTGTTGCTAGCGGGATAAATAAGTCCATTTTTGGATTACCAAGAATTGACTGCTGGGGGAGGATGGCTTCCCGACAGTATCAGATGGAGATTTTAGAATTGGCTTTGGGACAAGGAGGTGACCTTGTTTGTCAAGTGCTTTTATCCAAGCTCCACTCGAATAGCCCCTACCCTCTTCTTTCCTGACCCGGGTATCGAGAGCAAGGGTGAAGGAGACCAGTTTAGGAGGCACAGCTGCTAGAGAATTGCCAGTGTCAGCTTAAGCCTACTTTTTGGTTTCATGCGATTTGCCTTTCCTTTATTTCTTTTGCAACTCTCTGTAGCACTGGCAGCTGTGAACATATACCCTTAGATATCAACTGTCTGTTAATATGCTAAAAATATTTTTAGCTTTCTTGAAAGGTGGCTATGGGGGCAGAGCTATTACTCCATAATTTAGGTTTGTAAATGGAGAAAGAAGATGTGGAGTTGGGGAAAATAGAAGAGAATCAACTATTTGGAACTGCATAGAAAGCAAAGATTCCAATTTATTAGTCCCAAATAAGCAGGCTAGTAACTACTTACAAGCCTGTCTTAACGGGAGCTGAGAGAACCTGGGCACTTGCTTGTGAAAGGCAAGACTTAGGACTGAATTGGGAAGTTCTGTGGGAAAAGCATCATGAGACTCACTGTAGTAACAAAACAGGAAGTGTACTTTGACTCAGGTTTGAGATATTTTCTGAGGAGGAGGAAAAATGTGGCCATGATTAAAATACCTTCCATGTGCCAGGCATATGTGAAGCCTTTTACTTACATGCTTTCATTTAATCCTCATATGATTCCCATGAGCTAGGTATTATTATCCACATTTTACAGATTGTGAAAACTGAGGCTCAGAGAGGATACCTTTTCTTAAGGCCACATAGCTGGTAAGTGGCAAAACCAGGCATCAAGCACAGATCTGTTTGGATCCCAAATGTGCTCTTAATCAATAAGCTGGACCATGTACTATTTTACGTACTCCATACCATTTTAATCCTGCTAAGAATCTCATTAAGTACATGTGGCCTGTGTTAGTCCATTTGACAGATAATAAACCCAGAGTCCTTAGACCATGGTTCTCAAACATGAGTGTGGCTCACTCCTAGAGACCCATTCTGTCAGCCAGCCTGGGATGGGGCCCAGATCTACAGCAGGTGATTCCGAATCTGGTATTCTGGGAGTGTATTTTGAGAAACATTGCCATGGAGGTTGGTAACTTCCTCAAGATCATTAGAATTGAGCCAAACAGGTACCAGATCCCTGTTCTCCATTCCTCTCCATCAAAGTGTCAGCGGAAGGTGATGATTTTATTGAAATCCTCATAGTTAGAACCCAGAGGCTGGGGTGGGGGTGGGGAAAGAAGGCTGTGGCTACGGCAGCAGGTTGTACCTCTCCTTGACCTCCCAGCAGCCACCGGCCTAGGCTTCATGGAGGTCAGTGTCCTAAGTTCCTTAACTCACACACACCCAGCCCCCTGGAAAGGCAGACAAAGGCAGCACAAGGAGCCAGGGCTGCCCTGCCACTGGGACTCAGCAACACGCTCCAAAGGAGACGCTGAATAGGGAGGAATGAACCACAGACATGAACTTGTCGTTCTCCACAGGGGTGTGGCTTGGAAGGAGGTGGGAAGCATGGTCAAAGAGGACAAATGTCTGGACCCAACTGACACATACAATTTAGGAGAAACTCTAAATTAGGGGCTGCAGGAACATGCATCTGACCTGGTCCATCCTGAATGGTTTCGACTTTCCCTCTAGGTGTATTTGGGGCCTGAACTGCACCCGGAGCTCTATGCAGGGAAGCAAATGGGCTCTGGCCCCACTGGGTACCAATAACCCTGTTGGTTGATGGCCCTTGTTTTCTTCTGTCACACTAAACTCTGTGAAGATTTTAACAGAAACCTCCCAGGAGCAATTCCCCTATTTATCTCTGTTTTTAGGCCCATGCAAGTGTTTATCACTGAGATTAAACCAAATCACTTTCTTAACCCTTGAAAAATAGGATCTGTGAGAGCAGACAGTAGGAGAGATTCTTCCTTGCCAAGTCATTCCTGTGAGATTACGGCAGAAACCAAAATATTTTAGACCCATAATCCAGCTTGGCCCTTAGGCATTTCAGGATTGTCCTAGTCTGTTCAGGCTGCTATACCAAAGTACACAGATTGGGTAGTTTATAAATAACAGAAATTTATTTCTTACAGTTCTGGAGGCTGGGAAGTCCAAGATCAAGGCGCCAGCATGGTCAGGTGAGGGTCTTCTTCCTGGTTCATAGCTGGCACCTTTTCGCTGTGTCCTCACATGGTCAGAGGGGTTAGGGATCTCTCCGGAGCTTCTTTTACAAGGGCACTAATCCCATTCATGAGAGTTCTACCCTCATGACTTAAGCACCTCCCAAAGGCCCCACCTGCTAATGCCATCGCCTTTCGGGGTTAGAATTCAAACATATGAATTTTGGGAGGATATGAACAATCAAACAATAGCACTGTCCTAATTGTGATATATCATATTCTTGCATTATGCATGAAATAATTTGACATATGTAGTTTTAATAGTACATTATTAACTCTAAGAGGAATACTTATCTGCCCTGCCTTTTGGATGACACACATTCTGCATTTATCTGCCTAGCCCAGCAGCAGAAATGTATTTAATATACTAATGAAAAGGCAAGATTTGTCAAGAGTCTCCCATTATTATATCCTGTGGTGTGAACTTATTTGGTAGTCGAACTGTCAAAGTGCAATAAGGCACTTGAAGGAGGGGCTGATATAGTTTCCATCTCTTATTTCCTGCCCAGGAAGACAATAAACATACCACAGATTTTTTTTAAAGCTGGCTATAAGCAGGAAGTAGGAAATAGTGAGAATTGATAGATAGGATTTTTGTATAGGCCCAAAGTGTTGGATGCAGGACGCAGTGGAAATTCTGGAATTTCAGAGGATCCAGCAAAGCCCTCTGCCTCAGAATAACTTCCCTGACACTCTGCTAATAATTGAAATTCTACTAATGATGATTTGTTTCTTTGGAAATTTCTTTAAACTTAAGCAACCATTTATAAATTAGGATGAATTCGTTTATCAGATTTTTTTTGTTTATTAGTTTATTATAGTTATTAGTTTATCCAGATTTACTTCAGATTTTTCTTGAGATTATATATTTTGATTAGCTTGAATGTGTAAAGAGTGTGAAGATGCCAGGTGCCTGAGATTAAAGAGGAAATGGAATAATCCACAGGGGAAAAGAAAAGGGCCCTACAGGAAGAATCACTTACTTTACAATTTCACCAAGGGTTAGCCCTACTCGGCCCTGAGTGAGGTACCATGGGGGTTCAAGCACAGTGCCAGCAAGGTCCCTTATATTTCACCTGGGAAGACAAGATTAACATTCCAGAGGACAAGACGGGACAGCATTGATTCAGAATAAAAACAATAGAAGGGTACAGAAAAGACAAACCCTCTTCTCTGTGTTGAAGCTCTAGGGCAGAAAGTTGGGGGACTTTTGTGGTGCCAACAGAACATGTGTGATCCTAAAAACACCAAAACCCAAAACTAAACAAACATTTTTTGGATTCTACATGTCTTGTTACAGAAAACTCTGAAGAAATGAGTCTTCCCACTGTGGTATAGAAAGAAATGAGAAAGAAACATGGAGAAGAGTAATATATAAGCAAAGCGTCAATATTAGTGATCATTGCACCTACCATCAAGAACCAATGAAGGCAGAGACTCATCAATCCCTTCTTGCTGCCAGCCATGACTCTCACTTTTTAGTGGAAACCTCTTATAACTCTGGTTGCACTTGCTGATGGATGGCCTGGTTGGTACTTAGCGCTCAGGAGTTCATCCCTATATTTCTCTCTTCTTCTTAAGGAAGAGGAATGCTAACCTAATTGGTCAGATTTTAGGAAGCTGATAGGAACATATTTGCTAGAAGAAGATGTGCCACAAAAGGTCAGTGCAGGGTGGGTGGGCATTGCTCTATCTTTTATAACTAGGAATATAGTAAGATTTGTCATTTGCATATGGGCATTGGCAGAAGTGGAACTGAACAGGAGGCTTCCTGGCCTACTTTAATTGGAGGCTTGACCAACTTAGGAAAGAGTGGGCTCTTACTAGAGTTTTCTTGTTGGGGATTTGGGCCCAAACTGAGGTAGTGATAAGGTGTTACTTTGTGGGACATTTTCTTCTGCTCCTCCCTGTGTCATGTTCCTTGGGAACGTCATGGGGAGGGTGGCTTTGTTCATGTTGCTCCCACCTTTTGTAAAAGTTTTCTATCTCTTCTCCAAGGATAATCTTGTGTTATCATTTGATGTTCAGCTCTTGCTCCCCTTCCTTCAATATGACGATTTCAGTCCTTGGTAATTTTTCCTTCCCCTGATCCTTTCCAGCACCTGGGCTCTCCACCACCTGCTCTATCATTTACGTGCTGCTTTGTTGTTTGCTATAATTTCCTGTGCTTTAAGTGTATCTCCACTGCCAACTGAAGTACAAATATCTCAGAGGCCCATGGCTGCCTCCTGGAGGGCAAGGACTAGACCACAGATATCTGTTATATATAAGCTTTTTTCTCTTTGATTATTTAATATATTTAATCTTGCCTTCATGACCTTTGACGTTATCTTATACTTTGGCATTCACTACAACACATAGTGAGGAGATGAGCACATAAAGGACGTCAGTAAAAATGCTTGTTGACAGTTTGACTTACCCAAGAGACATACCCTAACATTTTCCTGCGTCTATGATCCTCTGTGGAATAGACTGGACTTGATGAAAATTTTGGGGATTCCAGCACTGAGTTTATAACCAGAGGAGAAATATTTAGATGGCAGTGGGGGTATTTAGTGTGTGTTTTGAGCATAGAAGTGACCTAAGCTGCTTGAGACTCTTCCTAATAGCTTGGCCTCTTGGGCATAAGTTCCATAATATTCCATAACTATCAAAGTCAGTTAATTCTATTAACATAACATACACTATTTTCTGAAATTTTCTTGGAAGCTGATTCTTAGCTTATATACTATCCAGGTATTTTATGGTTTCTTCCTCTCTCTACCCAACCAGTTCATACTTCAGTAGCATTTCTAATAATGTTCTCTCTTAAGGTACCCTTATCATACAGAGCACTATAACACAGGCTTGGCCATGTAATTTGTGTTGGCCAATGAAATATGAGCAAAGATCACTTCTGGCTGGAAGCTTTAGAAGCTGTCCTATGCTGCACCATGATCTCTTGTCCCTTTGCCATGACACTGGAAATATTTTGAGACTCTTTCATCAGCGTGGATTGAAAACAACATGAAGCTGACCTGCAATGGACATGTTGCATGACTGAAAAATGAACTAGGGTAGATTGCCAAACCTATGCTGCTCTTCTCTGGAATCGGGGCTGGCCTGTGATTTACCCTGACCATTAGATTGTGGTGGAAGTGACATTGTATGAGTCCCAGAGTCTAAGCCTCAAGATGCTTTGCAGCTTCTACCTTTACTCTCTTGGGACCCAGCTGCCGTGTAAAGAAGCTTGGGTTAGACCACTGAATGACGAGAGACTTCACAGAGATAGGTTTCATCCTTCTAGCTGTTCCTACCAAGGTGAGGCCATCTCAGACCTCGCAGCTCCCACTGACCCAGCAGATGAAGGCAGCCACATGAGCGAGCGCAGAACTGCCCAACGAAACCACAATGTCATGAGAAATAATAAATTCCTGTTTTAAGTCATTAATATTTGGGGTGGTCTGTTTGAAGCAACAAATAACTGAAACGGAGATCTCTGTTGTAAGCTACTAAGATTTGGAGGGTCACTTTTTTTTTTTTTTTTTTTTGGTGTGAGGAAGATCAGCCCTGAGCTAACATCCATGCTAATCCTCCTCTTTTTGCTGAGGAAGACTGGCTCTGAGCTAAAATCTATTGCCAATCCTCCTCCTTTTTTTCCCCAAAGCCCCAGTAGATAGTTGTATGTCATAGTTGCGCATCCTTCTAGTTGCTGTATGTGGGACGTGGTTGCAGCACGGCTGGAGAAGCGGTGCGTCGGTGCGCCCTGGGGATCCGAACCTGGGCCGCCAGCAGTGGAGCGCGCGCACCCAACCACTAAGCCACGGGGCTGGCCCTAGGGTCACTTATTTTTAACCTCAGCATAACTTGGCCTATTCTGAGTAATATAGCTAACACTGTGTTTTAACCAGAGAATTTGATTTATTTAAATGGATTTATTTTTTAGTGATACATTTGTATTTATTTCTATCATTTTATTTTGTGTTATTTGTCTTGCTTTTCTGTTTTCTTCTTCTTTCCCTTCTATTAGGTTGAGTTTTTTTTTTTTTGGTGAAGAGGACTAGCCCTGAGCTAACATCTGATGCCAATCCTCCTCTTTTGTTTTTTTTGCTGAAGAAGATTTGCCCTGGGCTAACATCCTTGCCCATCTTCCTCTACTTTATATGGGATGCCACCACAGCATGGCATAACAAGTGGTGCAGTGGTGCGCACCCAGGATCTGAGCCTGTGAACCCCGGGCCACTGAAGCGGAATGCGTGCACTTAAACTGCTGCACCACTGGGCCGGCCCCTGATTGAGTTTTTTAAAAAAATTAATGTTCTCGTTTTATTTTGCATTTCTTTTAATTTATCATTTGTATGCTCTGTTATGGTTATCCTGGTCATTTAAAATTGCCTAATTAACTTAACAAAGGCTAAATATCTTTATCATCCCCCTGAGCAATACAAAGATTTTATAATGCTTTGACTCTAATCACCCCTCACCCAATTCGTCGGCTACTATTGCCTTGTATTTAGTTCTGTTGTATTTTAGTCTTATTTTTTAGTTATACAAGTTGGACATTATTAATATTGTTTTATATAGCCAATGCTTATTTATATTTACGCACACATTTATCTGTATATTTATATTAACTCACACATGTGTCAACATTTTTTGTCTATTATTTATTTACACATTTATCACTAATTTTTTTGTTTATCATTCCTTTTTGCCTCTGGGAATTATTTTTTGTCCGCCTAAAGTATATTCTTTGGAATTTCCTTTAATGAGGACATGTTGGTACTGTGTTCTTCTATTGTCTTTCTCTCTTTTTGTCTAAAAATTATTTTCACTTAGTTCATGAAAGATAGTTTTTCTGGCTATACTATAGAATACTAGGTTGACTGTTATTTTCTCTCAGCACATTGACAGTTTAGTCCACCATGTTCTGGCTTTTATTGTGGTGCTGAGAAGTTAGCCGTCATTCTAACTGTCATTCTCTTATGGGTGAACTCTCTCTTCTTTCTGCCTCCTTTGAATATTTTCTTTTTGCTTTGGTGTTTTGCAGTTATACTCTCATGACTAGATTTTCTTATCTTGATTAGGATTATTTTGGGCTTCCTGATTTTGAGGTTTGATGTTTTTCAATAGTTCTGAAAAAGTCTCAAGCATTATCTCTTCAAATATTACATCTTCCACATTCTCTCTATTGTCTCTTTTAGGAGTTCTGATTAGCCATATGGAAGGCCTTCTCAATCTATCCCGTATGTCTTGTAAACTCACTTTCTGCCCCAACTTCTGATTAATTTCATTAGATCTACCTTCCGGTTTACTAATTCTTTCTTCAGCTACTGTTAATCTACTATTTAAGCAGTCCATTAAAATTTCAACTTCAAGTTTATATCTATATATGTATAGTATATATTTATACATATATAGTACATTTATATATACATAATTTCTAGAATATCTCTCTGATTCTTCCAAATATTCCTGGTTCCAAATATTTGTTGCTTGCACATGTTTCCAATTGTCTCTTTTGCTTCATAGTTATAATTAATAAATTTAGCAATATAGTTATTTTTTATTTTGTGTCAATTAATTCCATATTAATTCTATTATCTGAAGTCTCTGTTGGCTTGATCTGCTATGTTTTTGCTAGTTCTAACTCATAAATGTCTTGGTTTCTTGTGTGTTTTATGATTTTTGACTGTTGAGTTGCACATTTTATTTGCAACTTTGTCTGTGGGTATTCTTTATGAAGTTATATTCCCCCAGCAAGGTCTTTCATTCCTTCTGCTAGTGCCTTGGACACTTAATAACCCAGGACCATTTTTAAAAACAACTTCCTTGAGGTATCATGCACATACCATAGAATTCACCCATTTTAAGCATACAATTCAATGAGTTTTAGTATGTTTACAGTGTTATGCAACCATCACCACAATCCAGTTTTAAAACTTTTCCATAATTCCCCAAAGATCCCTTTGCCCATTTATAGTTATTCAGCATTCGCACCGCTCATCCCCAGGCAATCACTAGTCTATTTTCTTCTTCTATAATTTTGCCCTTTCTGGACATTTCATATAAATGGAATCATATAATGTGTGGTATTTTGTATCTGGCTTCTTTCACTTAATATAATGTTTTTGAAGTTTATCCATATTCCCAGGATCATTTTAAATTAAAGTCTAATCTTGAGATTTATTGAACCACATAAGTAGCATGAATTCAGACCAAAATCCTGTGTGAGGTCTAGCTTGTAGATACAGATTCTGATGGAAGAAATTTTTCTCCAACCCAATGCTAAGGCTGAAATAAGTTTCCTTGTTGACTGTTTCTGAGCAGCAGATTTATTTACCATTTGCCCTTTTACAGAGGGTGTAGCTCTTTGCAATCCCACCTTTAGGTCAGGGTCCCCTATTAGACTCCCTACCTTATCTCCAACACAGCCATCAAAGTGGAAACTCAGAGTCTTCAGGTTTCAGAAGAGAGCTTCAGGGCAGGGCCGGCCTTGGCACTCATTTAGCCCCCGGAATTCTTGCTTTTACTTTATTTTTGATGTCTGTACATTTCTTATGATTGTGCCAGTTCAGCAGTGCATTTAAAAATATAATTTTTGCATTTCATCCAGTATTTTAGGTGATTTCATGGAAAGGGAACTTCAGGGTATTTTGCCTGCTGTACTGCCATAAATAGAAGGCTGCCTCTTACAAGACTCATTTGCTCACCTGTTCAGATCTCAGATAGGTGGAGAGTGAGGGGAAATTATTCACATTCTGAGCAGAAGTCTGTCCCAGTCCCTGCCTGCTACCTCCTCCGCATCCTCACTTACCTACATCATTGAGAGTCTCATTCATGGATCCACTTTGTTTAGCTGAAGTCTGCAGTCGCTCCTGCATATGCACTCCTCATACACCTTTGCTAATCCTTTTGCACTTCTGGTGAGCCAGTAAAAACAGCCATTTCTTAGACTGCATTGGGAACTGGCAAGGTCTCTGACCAGCTTAATGCAGGTCAACATTGATAGTTGAGGTGGAAAGGGCAGGGATTAGAGATAAGGAAATTGAGGCTCAGAGAGGCGAGATGACTTGCCCATCTTCACAGAGAGCTGGAACTTGAGCCCAGACCTGCAGACTATCTGGGACAATGCTCTTTCCACCATCCTTTCTGCCCCTTGTTGGTGACTAAGGAAAATGGAAGGAGAGGGTGTAGCATTGGTGCATTCATTGATTTAAGAGGTAAAGTTTTTGGAGAGTCTGTGGATTTTCTTTACCTTTGATTTTCTCAGCAGTTGAGAAAAACAAAATACTGCCACTCAAAGTTTCTGTTTTTAAAAAATATGAATCATTTTGCAGGGAAATTTCTGGCTTCTCAGCGTGTTAGAACTGGCCGGCTGGTTTGACCCTCTAACTGGAGAAGAGGAAGGGAGGAGCCCAGAGTTTCAATCCCGGTCCATCAACCCCTCTTCGATCAGTTCCTTGCCCCATTTCGGAGGAATGATAATGTTATTAATGTCCTTTTTAGCAATTTGAGAAAACAGACGAGCATGGCTTAGAGGGAAATCCTCAGTGATTGAAAATATCATTAGGAACAAGCTCCTGGTGTTCACTCTATCATTTCCAAGTGTTCTGATGAGTTTCACTTGAGCACTGCTCTGTGCGGAGTTGGCGGAAGCCCACGACAGTGTGTGTGCGTGTTGGCGGTGGAGGAGGGAGAGGCGGGCAGGTGTCATTTAGTCACCTGCATTTGAAACTGAGACAAACCCCGGACAGAATCGGCTTCTGATTTGCTTCTGGTGCCATTGCCAGTCACTGCCTCCAAATCGCCTCAAGCTGTGTCTGCACAGTGCCAACATAACGCACTGAGTAAAAAAATCAGCCAGGGTAGTCATCCCCGAGTCATGGACACAAACAATCACAACAGCAGGAAAAACCACAACCAAAAAACCAGCTGTTGGATGGAATTCAATAGTTAAAAAACAAGGAAAAAAATAAAGAAATGTAGTGAAAATTCCATTTTTATTGCTTTTTTTTTCTTTTTTTTTTAGGAATACTTTCAGGGAAAATCAGACTCTTTGTTGTTAAAAAGGATGTCGGCATAGGTTAAAAAAACCCAAGGCATTATCCAAACCCCTTTCTTCATCCTAAAGAACTTTCTCCTTAGGGTCTCATTTGCACGTAGGTAGATTCAAAACAGGTGAAGTTGTACACATCTAATTGGAGGGAATTTGAGTCCTTCCCTGAAGCTACGAAAGAAAAAGCAGGGCCCAGAAACATGATGAAGTATTCTTCAGGCAACAAAGATTTGAAACTGCTGCTCCGAGCACTCGCAAGAGATTCTTGCAGCAACCTTCAAGGCCGCGCCACCAGGGCAGTGCTGAATCGGTGCTTTCCTCTGTCGTATAGAAGTAAGAAATGCACAAATGAACATAGGTGCAGCAGTAAAAATCACCATGAGTAATTCTAGCTGTTGCCAAATCTCAAGACTTGATTTTGTTTGCACTTGATTCCCTTGGAAATAGTAGGACAAAAAGCAAGAGGTAGGAACACATCCAGTTAAGTCCCCAGGTTGTCACTAATGCCGTAGAGGTCCTGCCCGTATCCCTTTGGCACTCACTGGTAAAGTACATGCCCAAGGCTTCCGTCTGCAGGCATGTGTGACTCCTCTTGTAGGCTTGAAGTGTTGGGGACTTCATGCCCCTGGGAGTAGCCCTCAGCCAACAATTGATGGAAGTAGGTGTGTAAATATCCTGCTTCTCTGCCCCTCAGGTAGCATAACTCTGGGGCACGGTCTACACTGTCTGCCAGCATGACTGAGCTTTGCCCACAGTCACCTGATTGATGACCCACCCAGTGTTGCCTTCCTTCTCTTCCCTGTCTCACTTTGCCACCTCCCTTCTGGTGCTTCCTGGGATTATCTCCCAAATAAAGTATCTGCACTCAGGTCCTTGTCTTAGAGTTTATTTCTAGGGAAATCCAATCAACACAGAGAGGAAATTTTTCTGTTAACTGAAAATTCTTTGTGACGTCTAATTCTTTGTCCTACTAATTTGGCCATATGCAAAGCATATTAAAGCTGAAAGTGCAGAAATCCCCACTCCAACGGTGTATTTCATGGAAGAGGAAATGGAGGCTCAGGTCACATAGCCAAGTGGTTATAGAAATGAGACTAAAATCCTAGTGGTCCAGATCCCCAAGCTGGCACTCCTCCAGACCCTATAGCTCACCATCCTGGGTGCCCTTTAAGTCGCACGTTTAACTGAGTATTCCTTGTGTCATGGTAGCAGCTTGAGAAATCACTGATTTCCTGCTTACTCTACCAGGCAGGACTTTAAATCAACATCCCTGTTTTTGTTTTTCAAATTCTTGTGAGTCACATTTTCTTAGACTGGCAGATCATGATGTGATTCCATTTTTCTTCTATTCATCTGACAAATATTCATCAAGGACCTAGTTGGGCACCAGGCATTGTGCTAGGGACAGGAGATGTCCCAGGGTACCATAGTTCCTGCCCTTACAGAATGTACAGTCTGTGGGGAAGAGGAACAGAGGAGCAAAAAATTACAACACAGAGCAAAAAGGGGGAAAGCCGAGTGCTTTGAAAACACGGGGGAGGGGCATGTAACCCAGTGCAGGGGTTTCCAGGAAGTCTTTCAGGAAGAAGTGATGTGTAACCTGAGATGAGAGTTAAGTTAGGAGAGGTGAGTGGGGGAAGTGTTCCAGGCAAAAAGAAAGGCTTAGTGGAAGGCTTGGGAGGTGGGGAGAACATGGCCCATTGAGAGGGATCAAAAGAGGTTCAGTCTGGCTGAAGCTTAGAATGAGGGTGAGCAGATGAGGCCTGAGAGGGAGGCAGGGCCCACATCACCAGGGGCCTTGTAAGGCATGTAATGAGACCGGATATTATCTGGAGGACGATGAAGAGTCATCCAGATACTTTAAGCAGAGGAGTGACGTGACCCCAATTACATCTTAGAAAGTCTGCCTTGGTGGTCCGTGTAGAACAGATTGGAAGGGTGCATGCCAGAAGGCAGGAAGACTAGTCAGGCAACATTGACAGTGACCTGAGTTAGGATAGTGGCAGTGGGAGAGCACAGACAATGGCAGAAATAACTAGGAGTGAGCCTCGAGGAGACTTGAGGACCAACCGAGGAGGTTGGAGTTAGGGATCAAATCTATTTCTAGCTTGAGCAGCTGGGTTGGCAGTGGTGCTTTTGATATGTTGGTTCTGTGGCTAATGTGAAGTGAAGATCCAAGGGGATCCAGAAGAAAAAAAGAAAGGGAAGTTCACGCTTTTCAGTCTAGTTTGGAGAGAAGTTTAACACATAGAACACAACAGTCAGGGAAAAATTAAGCACTAAAATGCAAAACACCAAAGCAATAGGAGAGCAGAGAAGAGAGAAGAATGCATGGACCTGTGTGCTCATCAAGGTGGCAGGGCTTGAGGATTTGGAAGGCAAGATGGAAGAAGAGAAGATATTAAGTAGGGGAAGATCACCTTGAAGAGTAGGAGGTGAGAGCCCTGAGCCAGCTTCGCTAGAGCAGATAGAGTGGTAAGAGGGAAGAGAGGAAGTGCAAAAAGTTCTAGAAAAGCTCGGTGTATCTTTCCTTTGCCTTATCTGTCACATCGTCTCTTCCCAGAGCTAGAACAGAAGAGAATCTGCTATTGGGCCAAACTGAGCAGGAAAACAAGGCTGGAATAAACTGCCATGCTGGAGAGAGGAGAGAGTGGGAGGGGAGCTTGCAGACTAGGCTGCACAGAGCAGTGTGTGAAGGAGATGAGGTGTGCTTGGGAGCCCTCTCCTGCTTCCTCCTCAGAGGTCCACCATGTCAGCCCAACCAGGTCAGCTCTTTCAAGCAGCTCCTCTTGTTGGCATCAGGGGACTTGGCTTGACACCTTCCAGCCACCACACTTGTCTTCATTAATTCATTTTTGCATATTACTGAGCACCTACTGTGTGTCAGGAGTAAGCAAATGAGTAAACCATGACTGCATGGAGTTTATACTCTAGTTGGGGAGAGAGGGAAAAAAACCTAATAAGTAAAGTATGTATATGATTGGTTCAACGGTGATACGTGCTATGAAAAAAAAATAAAGGAGGAAAGGGGATAATGAGACGTGGGGGAGAAGATGGGGGTGGGTTTGCAATTTTAAATAAGGTTGCCAGGGAAGGCCTCACTTAGAAGGTGATCTCTGAGCAGACTGGAAGCAGGAGAGTGCTCAAGCCACAAGGGAGCCTGGGGTAAGATGTTGCAGGCTGAAGGAATGTCAACTGCAGGGGCCTTTAGCAGAAGCAGGCCTGATGTCCTCGAGAAGCTGGTCCCTGCCGGGGCCTTGGCTTTGACTGAGTGAGGTGGGAGCCACTGCAGGGTTTGAGCAGAGGAGGGAATGATTTGACCTTATCTCCTGCCCAAAGGGTGAGGAGGCAAGTCTGACAAACTATTTCAGGTCAAGAACATGGTGGATGATGACAGTCAAGAGCCTAACACAAAAGTTAGGGAAAAATTAAGTGCTAAAACACCAAAGCCACCGGAGAGCCGAGCAGAGAGCAGAGAGGGAAGTGATTGTTCTATTACCTATTACGTGAAATTTCAAACACCTACAAAAGTAAAGAATACAGTGTAACGGATCCCCATGTACCTATTGCCTAGCTTCAGGATTTATCAACTCGAGGCCAGTCTTATTTTATCTATACCCCTAGTGCCTCACCCCCGCTGGCTATTTGAAGCAAATACAGACATTGTGGCATTTTATCTGTAATATTTTAGGAACTATCTCTAAAATATAAGGACTCTAGAAAAAACATAACCACAATACCTTATCACATCTAAAACACTGAATAATAATTCTTTAATATCATCAAGTGTCTGGTCATTCAGTGTTTAAATTTTCTTGGTATATATGCATTTTTACATATGTATAAATACATATATATGTAAAATATGTATATAGGTCTGAATCAATATCCAAATAAAGACTATATGTTGCATTGTATTTGTTTGTCTTTTAACCTAAAAAAAAATAGACTTTATCTTTTTGAGCAGTTCTAGGTTCATAGTAAAATTGAGAGGAAGATACAGAGATTTCCCATATAACCCCTGCCCCTAGACAGGCATAGCATCCTCCATTATAAATATCCCCCACCAGAGTGTTACATTTGTTACAATTGATGAAACTACACTGACACATCATTATCACCCAGAGTCCATAGTTTACATTAGGGTTCACTCTTGGTGTTGTAGATTTCATGAGTTTGGACAAATGTATAATGGTACGTATTCACCATTATAATATCATACAGAATAGTTTTATTGTCCTAAAACACCTCTGTGCTTAGCTTATTTATCCCTCTCCCTGCCCAACCCCCGGCAACCACTAATCTTTCTACTGTCTCTATAGTTTTGTCTTTTCCAGAATGTCATACAGTTGGAATCATACGGTATGTAGCCTTTTCAAATTGGCTTCTTTCACTTAGTAACATGCATTTAAGTTTCCTTCATTTCTTTATGTGGCTTGACAGCTCATTGTTTTTTAGTGCTGAATAATATTCCATTGTCTGTATGTACCACAGTTTATTCATCCATTCACCTACTGAAGGATATCTTGGTTGCTTCTAAGTTCTAGCAATTATGGATAAAGCTGCCATAAACATCGTGTGCAGGTTTCTGTGTGGACATAAGTTTCCAACTCCTTTGGGTATTTACCAAGGAGCATGATTACTAGCTATCTTTTAACTTTTAACCGATAGATTCCCTTTCCATCTCTTTTTATTCTTGCAATTTATTTGGTGAAGAAACTGGGTAGTTTGTCCTATAGAAGTTTTCAGTTTGCATTTTTCTAACTGCATCCCTGTGGTGATGTTTAATGTGTTTCCTCTATCTGATATATTTCCTATACATTTGTCATTAAATCTAGAGGTGTGATCAGATTCAAATTTGATTTTTTTTGGTAAGAATACTTCATGGGGGTGTTGTGTTCCTCCGGGAGCCTTTTCATCAAGGTGTCTTGAAGATGGAGTGTTGTAAGGCTAGGAAAGGAGATAATTTTGAGTGATTTGGGGAAGGACGTTCCTAAGGTCTTCAACTTATGCTAGATAGGTGGCTATTGACTTCACCTATGCATAAAACCAGCTACCAACTGGGTGTGTGTGTGCTTGTGCATGCGTATGTGTCTTTATAAATGAGTTTGGTCTCCAGGGTGAGAAAATGATTGGAGTTCAGATTGCGACTTAACCAGGGTATGCTAAATTTTCTGACTTCTCAAGGAAATGAAACCTACTAATGAGAAATAAAGCATTCTGATATCAACAGTAAAGGTGGTGTGATAATAATATTACTGTAATGAGGAATTGTGACCACAAAGACCAAGGGAAGCAGTGTTTCAGTTTCTGAGCTGACATTATTGTGGCAAGAACTTTCATTTTCTTACCATCTCCCTCTTTAGTTTTTCCATCCGTATGTGGCAACTACATTAGTTGTATTTAATACATAGGATATTCGTTCTTAGACTTTTATGACTACTGCTAATTAACTGTACAATCGTTTATTAGTGTTTGAAGTTCTAATTACTGCAGCACCAGGAAGTTGTAATATTATTTAGAATGCATTGCTTCTTTATTGATTCCCAGGTTTTCCAACTCAAGTTATGAACCTCAGTGAGTTAGTATTCATTAAAAGAGGTCACCCCGGTTTAAAGCCCTTTGTTAACGAACAAAGGGGTAGAGAAATGATTCCTTGGAACTGGGGTTAATGTTGAATACCTTGTTGTACGTCTCATGCCAGTTGCTGGTTTTCAGGGAGTTGAGGGCATTTCTGTGGCTGGGAAAGAAATGCCTGTTTAATACACCCCACCTGCCCCCAACAGGCTGGTCCTCCTGTCCTGCCCACAGGCTGTGCTCATTGCTCTGGCTGGCTCCAGGTGTTCTCTAAGTGGGAATCTTCTTTTCATCTTAGCCATGCTTGCTCACATATCACTTTCTCCATGAAGCCTTTCCCAGTCCCCAACTCCCCAAAGCCCTCTGGTCCAAACCTCAGTTTAGCATGTAAATTTACCTTGTGTCATTCATCAATTGCCTCTTGTGCATTACCATCATGCCTCTAACTGGAATGTAAACTCCGGGAGGGTAAATATCACCTTATGGGTGTCTTCAGTACACCCCATAGCCCAGTAAGACTGCAGATATTCAATAATCTGTTGGTTGATTGTTCCCTATTTGCGGAAGATGAGAGGTGTAGAGTAAAATTTCAAAATGAAACTTATGACCTATGTCAATAGCTTTAAATGTAGAATCATAAAATCATTGACGATTGGTTCAGACATGCTTTAACACCTGTCTGAAAGTCTTGTCTTCTCTCCATTCCCACAAATACACATTGGGCACCTCCTAGGTCTCAGGTACTATATTGACACTAGGGATGCAAAGATGACAAAGAAACAGAGCATACAGTCTGGTGAAGGAGAGGCAGTCTCGTATGTGTGAGGCTATATTATGACACGGCTCATGCTATGCTAGACATAAGTCACAGGTGATGGGAAGTCGGAGGAAAGGGTGAGAAAGTTCTCTTGGGGTCTTCCTTCATCCCTTTGCCTCCTTATTGACTTTGGAGGGTAACTTTTTCTAAGAATGGGATTTGTAACATGACTGAATAATGGTTTCTGGCATGATGATCCTTTAATATTGGGGAGAAGCAGTTTCACATGTGGCTTTAGAGCCCGGGCCCCGGAGTTAGATCTAGTTCTAGTCATAAAGCTGTCACTGTCTAGGGCTGGCCTTGAGAAAGCTTCCTAAACTCTCTAAGCCCCAGTTTCCTCTGTGAAAAAGGGGGATAACTGTTATCTAATTATAGGTATAAGATGAGGATTCAATAAGATGACTCAGGAGTTGCGGGTCTGGCACATCATGAATGCTCAGTAAATGCTAGCTGTTATAATATGGCAGGGAAATGTTCCTTCTAACTTTACTCCCTTTCTTCCCCCCCTACCTACAACTTAAGCCCCTTTCCTCTGCTATCATACATGCCTTTCAGTTTCAGAGAAATATCTCATTGGACTCTAGGGCTTTTATTTTGGTACCAGGAGCACTGTTTAGATAGACAGAAGGCAGTGAAGGCCAGGAACTTGAAAGTCCCTGGTCCTGAGCCTACTTTCCATCATGTCTATTGTGATGTCTTTGCTGGGCTTTACCAAGTGCAGGGCTAAGGGGTGAGGATTTCTATCTGTCCCATTGGGACGTAGGGGGTGAATGAGTTAACATTTACAAAGTGCTTTGAGCTCCTTGGAGAAAAGGTACAATATAAGCATTCTCATTAGTACATGAATAATAGATGAGCATAAAGCACTTTGCAAATATGAAGTTCTTTAGCAATGCTAAATAATACTTCCACCAACCTACCTGTGAGGGGAGGGGCTACTTCTTGAAAGTCTGATGGTTCTAGTCTTGGCTGTCACTAATGCAAAGCATGATCAGAGGCAAAATTGCTTTCCCCCTCTGGGTCTCAAGAACAGAGAGGTCAAATGGATGATGTCAAAGGCAACTCCTATTTAATTTTTCTTTTTAGGGTTCTTTGTTTAGATGGAGAAATGGCTGCAGCAGGAGTCAGGGCAATGTCATCTGTGGAGGGGGACGATGACTTCTCCAAAGCAGGGCCGCTACTGGGCAGAGATTCCGAGCAGTGGCTGCGCCTACCCTCTCCTCTTCCTTGGTGCCACTGAGAAAGGACTTGCCTTTTCCGCGGGTGTAGATGAGGTGGAGGTCCTTGCATTCAGGACTGTGGAGAAAAGCTCCCCTGGATCTGAGTCCTATAAAATACCCAATGACCATATCCTTTAAAAAAAAAATTGTTGTAAACTACACATAACATACAATTTACCATCTTAACCCTTTTACAGTTCAATAGTGTTAAATACATTCCCATTGTTGTCCAACCAATATCCAGAACTCTTTTCATCTTGCAAAACTGAAAGTCTGTACCTGTTAAACACTGTGACAACCACCATTCTACTTTCTGTCTCTGTGAATTTGACTGTTCTTAGTACTTCACACAGGTGGAATTATACAGTATTTGTCTTTTTGTGACTGGCTTATTTCACTTAGCATAACATCCTCAAGGTTCACCTATACTGTAGCAAGTGTCAGAATTTCCTTCCTTTTTAAGGATGAATAATATTCCATTATATGTATATACCACATCTATTCATCCATCGATGGACCCTTATGTTGCTTCCACCTTTTGGCTATTGTGAATAACGCTGTCATGAATATGGGTGTACAAATATCTCTTTGAGACCCTGCTTTCAATTCTTTTGGGTATATGCCCAGAAATAGAATTACCAGATTATATGGTAATTCTATTCTCAACTTTTAAACAAAATGACCGTATCTTTTTTGTTTTCTAAAAATGTAGAGTTGGAAAAGGATCTTTGATGACTTCAGATTCTCCACTCTACATAGTTACCTCCATCAAGGGCCTCTGCCCTCACTTATATTCACTAAATTATGACCTTGAAGATAATCTGCATTTTATCAAGGGGATTACCTAATTTTAGGATCTTGGGCTTGAATGGGACCTTAAAGACCTGCTGTTCAATGGAGAATGCTTTGATTTGGACACATCCGGGGCCCAGGAGCTCATAGCCTTACAGTGTAAGCTATCCTGGGATTGGGCAACTCTGATTGGAGGTATCAAGCTAAAACTGATCTCCCTTAACTTTCCCCCACTGGTCCAGTGGGACCACATAGAACAAGTCTAAGGCCTCTTCCACGCCCAGAGTTATGACATTTTAAGGCAATTCTCATGCAGCTTCAGGTCTTCTCCTGTCCAGTACACACATTTGTCCTTGACCGTTCCTTACCAGGCATTTATCACCATCTTTGGCTTCAGAGGTAAAATTAGATATGTGGCACCTTTTCAGAATACCTGACATTCCAAACCGAGATATGGATTATTTTACCTATGCCAGTTCTCCTTGAATGACACAAAACACAGTCAGGCTGCACCTGCTTTAAACCACAGCTCTCTGCTCCTGTAGAGTCTGCCAAATATAACATTTGGGAAAATGTTGAGAAGCTAGGAAGAGGATGGTGTTTCCTACAGAACATGAATAGGAAATGGAGATCTCCTTTCAGGGATGGACCAGGTTAAATATATCAGTTAGGAAGTGTTTGGCTGCAAGCAACATCTGACTAACAGTGGTTAAAGTAATAAAGACATTTAATGAACTCAAATGGTAGCCTAGTGGTTAAGATTTGGTGCTCTCACTGCTGCAGCCCAGGTTCGTTTCCCAGTCAGGGAACCACACCACCCGTCTATCAGTTGTCATACTGTGGTGGCTGTGTTGCTATGATGCTGAAAGCTATATCACCAGTATTTCAAATACCAGCAGGGTCACCCATGATAGGCAGGTTTCAGCAGAGCTTCCAGACTAGGAAGAAGGAACTGGCCACCCACTTCCAAAAAAATTGGCCATGAAAGCCCTATAAATAGCAGCAGAGCAATGTCTGGTATAGCACCAGAAGGTGAGAGGATGGTGCAAAAAGACTGGGCAGGGTTTGATTCTGCTGTACACAGGGTCACTAGGAGTCAGAATCGACTAGATGGCACCAACAACAACAACAAAAAGAACTCAAATAACCAGAAGTCTGGGCAGTTTTGGATTTGGTGTGGTGGCTTAATCATCTGCCATCATCTGGGAACCAGGCTCTTTCCGTATATTGCTCAATTAACCCCTTGTTAGCTTTTGGTTCTTAGGCTTCTTGCCTCATGGCCACAAGTTACTGCCTCAGCTACAAACAGCAAATCCTCACGTACTTGTGTTTTAGGTAAGAGGTAATGGAAACCCTCAACCTTATTGCTTTCTCTCTCTCTCTCTCTCTTTTTTTTGCTGAGGAAGATTCACCCTGAGCTAACATCTGTGCTAATCTTCCTCTATTTTGTATGTGGGTCACCGACACAGCATGGCCACGAATGAGTGGTGTAGGTCCATGCCCGGGGCGCACCTGGGGAACCAAACCCGGGTTGCTGAAGTGGAGTGTGCTGAACTTAACCGCTAGGCCACAGAGCTGGCCCCTCTCTCTCTTTTTTAACAGGAAAAAAAAAAAAAAAAAACTCTTCCAGGAGGCCCCTCTAAGTAAACTTCCCTTTACATATCTTTTACCAGAACTGAATCTCATGCTCCCACCTAAAGCAATCACTTGACATTAGGAATGGTATTACATGCTCGTCTTGGACCAGTCACGGAATAAAAGCTGCTGCTATGTGAACAACAGCAGGGTCTTTTACCCCTAAGGAAGCAGGGAGAATGGGTGTGGGTAAGCAACCAACAGTGCCTACCACAAATACATTACTCAGAAGAAGAGTCGAGAGTGATCATAATTTTTATCTAGAAATTTGCAATTTACAGAGGCGTATTTAATTAAGGAACTTTTAACCTTATCAGCTAAATGTATCAAGACAGAAAGATCAGACACTTTGCCATTTATCCTAAATATTTATTTTTAGTTCCCCTTGACTGTTTCTCAGCTGCACTGTAAAGATAATGATAATAATTACATATCTGAGTCATATTTCATTATCCATTAATAATTTCCACATACGTTATCCATTTGACCTTCATGAAAACTGTGTGGGGTAGGTAAAGTATCATAATTTTCATTATTTTTTATTGAGCTTAGGTTTAGAAGGCTGAGTTAATCATACTCCTTAGCACGTGGCACACTGGGTCTATTGTTTGTACTCTGCCCCGTCTTGTTTTAATAATTAATTAATCAATCCATTCCCTTTTATTACTCTCTCCCACTCACACTTCTCTTCTTCCACACAGACAATCATTCTAAACAAGTCTGATGTATACCTGTTATTTACACAAGTATATGTAAAATGTATATTTTGTGTATTATGCATGCAATTTTCATTTACATAAGTGGTAATATTCTGTAGATCTCATTCTGGTTTGCCCGTTTTTCACTCCACGATATTTTCAAGAGCGATCCATGTTGCTATATGTATCTACTTCCTTGCCTCTAAATGCTGCATAATATTCCACTGTGTGGGTCCATCATGGTTTACTCATTGACGCCCCCTAGTGGAGACCGTGATGGCCTCCAACTCTGCACTCACATACAGCTTCACCCCTGCTGATGGGACTGGGTGGGAATTTCTCTGGGATACAAAGTCAAGAGAACAGTTGCAGAGTCATTTGTTGGTGCTGAATGAGCACCAAAAAAATGTCTCTCCAGAAAGGCTGCACTAATCTATATGCCAGGAATTGTTCACATTTAACTGGAAACTGGGTCTGGAGGATGCTTAACTTGTTCAAGCTTACACAAGCAGCAAAAGTGAATTGGGATGTCAAGAACCCAAATCCAGGTCTTCTGACTCCAGAGCCTTTTAATTTTCCAGGGCATCACTCTGGAAGTCTCTGGATCACAATATTGAATACTTAGACGATGCCTTGAGGCTTTTGTTATTTAGGGAATGCCTTGAATTTCAGAAATGGCTTTGCTGGTGTTAATGGCAAGGTGCGAGCAGAAGAAAAAGTGAAAGTAAATGGATCCTTCATGTTCTATTCTCTGATTTAACCCGTTCTGGGTCCTTCTGGTTGCTTTACCACAGTTGCTGTTACATTCTTTAGGGCAGTGTTTGAAAAAGAAGAGGAAGTGCTATTTTTCTGAACTCCTTCCCTCCCACCTGCCAAGGGCCAGTACCTCCAAGCCTGTTTGACTTAAAAGTAAATGAACGAGGGCCAGCCCAGTGGCATAGTGGTTAAGTTCACGTGCTCTGCTTTGGTGGTCTGGGGTTTGCAGGTTCGATCCCGGACATGGACCTATGCACCGCTCATCAAGCCATGCTGTGGCAGGTGTCCCACACATAAAATAGTGGAAGATGGGCATGGATGTTAGCTCAGGGCCAATTTTCCTCAGCAAAAAGAGGAGGATTGGCAACAGATGTTAGCTCACGGCCAATCTTTCTCACACACACACACAAAAAGTAAATGAAGAATCACAGAATCAGATAGTGTTATAACCAGAAGGGGCCTTAGAGATTGTCTAGTTCAATACTCCATTTTATAGATGGAGAAAGGGAAGCCCAGAGAGAGGAAGCCACTTGCCTGGGGTCACAGAGCTAGAGGCAGAGCCAGGACAGGCACCTAGGTCACCTAAAAACCAGTCCATTGCCCTTTCCACTTCCCTGCACACAGCAACTTTCGCTTTTTCCCCTGCCTACTCAGGATTCCACACTTTAAGTCTAACCTACCTGAGACGTGTGTGCTGTGAACAGTGGCACATGTTTAACAACCACCGCTCTAGGACAAATCAAATAAACGAACTCTATTTGTAGCATCTGCCCATTTCTGTGGTGTAAATACTCCTGCCATGGCCATTTCAGGCTCCCAAAGTGACGTCACTGATTGTGGAGCTGGCAGAGACGGATAGTAGCAACCCATAATGAGGCATTTTCACCGTAGACTTACAAGAGACAGAAATAACTGTAAGAGCATAGAGAATAGGAAAATCTAGTAAAATGATTAAGAAGTGATGAGTTTTGAGCATTTATTACCTTTGTTTTTAGTATAATATATTTGATTGTAAGTTTATATAATTTAATGTCTAATAATGGCTGCGTTGAACACTAGTTCACAAAATTACAGAAAATTTAACACTCAGCTATCCTGAGCCTATGACCCTGCTGCAGTGCACCATTGGCTGTAAGGTAATGAAACCAGATTCTTGGTGTGGCAACCTGTCTTCCTGATTTATAAACTTGTCTGGGTTCCTTTGAATACTCTTTGGTGGAAACATGAAATATGAATATAGTGAAAGAAAAAAAAAGGCAGAGGATGAATGAATTATTCTAGAGATAAATTTTCTGGATAGCTGAAGGCTTAGTCTTTAAAGTCCCAAACTATAAAAGTTTTAACCTTTATAAATGGACTTTTAAAAGAATTGTAGCATACCCTTTCCTATTTCATTACGCACAAAGCTTTATAGCTTATTCCCTTTTTATTGACAACTGTGGGTATGTGGAGGTGTGGAAAGCTATTTGCCCCTGGAATAAACCACCCCAGATTGCTGTGCTGTTGGGACTCTTGACTCACTTTCTAGAGGATTTTTGTTCTCAGTCACTGTTCAGAGCCATGACTTTTCCCACTGTCAGTGTGTCTGTCTCTAGTGTCCTTCTCCTCTTCCTATCAGACTAGAGATAAAGAGACCCCAACTTATTAGAATCACATTTAAAATATCACTAACCTGCTAGAATATGGGCCTGATGAGTAAAACACTTAAATTTTAGTGCATGGGTCTTGCAATATTTATTTTGGCTATTCAGAAGGATTTGGTTAACTTTTGGTTCTTGTAGAATCTCTGGAGAGGAGATATTTCCAGATTACTATGTTCAGGATCAGCGAGCATTGCTACAATTACATTATTATTATATATAAGTATATACTGTATCACCATGCATGTATTCCATTATAGAAGAAAGGAAAATTCACCTCTGGACCAGTCAATATGTCAGATAAAAAGCAGAGCAGTTCTGGCCTGTATTTTGAGGGACCTCACAATGCTATTGAAACATGAGGTGTCCATATGGTAATACACTTTGCAAAGAACAGTAAGAATTCGGATGGTAAAGTTTGGGGCACGTCTCCTTGCTCTGAAGGAGATTTCGGGACTCTTTCAGCACAGACCCAGGCAATGGATGGGGAAGTAGATCTGGTGTTTGTGAGTTTCCCTGCCTGGAGTAAGGGAGAGTCTGTCACGCACCTGCCCATTGCTGGGAGTCCTGCTTCCTGGGGCTGGGAGAGGAAGCAGACTGCACCTGGAGACCTGGCGCTGCCAGTGAGCAAAGCCCCCTACCCTTGTTTCACCAGTCTACCCATTCCTTTGCTTACAACTGAGAGGAGACAACATTAGGTAATTGGCCCCTTGCTTTCAAAGAGGAAGCAATTTCCCACTCTTCTGTCTTCTTCCCTAACTGCAGGAAAGGCACCCTCAGGTGCTGATGGAGGAACCAGCCTCTTCCATGCAGAAAAGGGACACCCACCTCATTCCTAATATCTCCCTTACAAATTCTCCTCTCATCCCTTTGGAGCCTTAAAGCTTTTGGGAATTCTCAAGTGCCTCTCCCTCATTACAGTTCCTTTCTTTAAGCCCTTATTAACTCCTTGAAGGAGATTCATTTGATGGGCGGTGGAACAAAAGCAGATTCCAGGGCTGGGGCTGGTGTATGGAGGGCAAAGGCCAGGAGGTGAGAAGGTCCAAAGATAAACTGCCTTTCCTGCGCGGGCCCCGTGCTGCTTGCTGTTGACATCATTTAGGCAACTTCTACGAAGTCTCCGGACCTGGGGGTCACCCACATAGGGCAGCGGGTAGCCCAGTAGCGAGGGCTTGCTCCCCCACACCCCCCTCGCTGGCCTAATTAACAAGTTGGGTCCTTTCCAGCTCCTTTACGTGGCTCTCGTGGGGCTGGTCTCCACCAGGGCCGGGCAGACAGTCTTACTTTAAGCAGCGTATTGATCCTCACGTGGTCACGTGCCCCTCTTGGAGGAGCACTCTCATGTTTTAAGTGCATGCAGTTACTCTCTTGACTGGCTTGTAAACAGGTTTTAATGGGGCTATTAGTGTAAAAGGACAGGAAACTTTCAAAAACAACCTCTTAAATATTCATGAGGATGTTAAATCTGGCGCTTAATCACCAGTGTTTGCACACAGCTAAGGGGGAGGGAGGACGGCTGACAGGCTGCCTTCACTCTGAACAATTGACAGGGCATTAATAAGCGCTCTTCCAGGCATGATTAATGGCCAAGAGAACAGGACTTTTTTTTTTTTTTTTTAAACAAACGGAGCCCCTTTCCTTTGGGGACTCCTGTTCTGGTGCGGAGTGTCCATGGGGGGCGCGCTGGGAAACAGGAGGAAATGGAGGCTGGAGAGGTGTCACAGACAGGACAAATCCTTTCCCTTCAGAAATAGTTAACTAGACCCTACATCTGGCTGTCCATTTCCCAGATCATGGTTTCCTCAGGGGAAATTTTCCAAAAACTTAAGCAGAGAATCTCCAAAGAATTCCCTACCTGGAGAATTCTTAACTCAACCTTGGCAGGGCTGTGAGGGAGGCACCTGGGCCCTCATTGCAGGAGCTCCCTGGAGGATTGTTACCAGCTGCCTCTGCAATACCTGAGCTCACATGCTTTCCAACTGGAGTCACATGCAGACAAAGATGGTCAACTGTGGCTCAAGGACTCCTGTGAGCTGCTCTGCCCCTCCCCAAGCCAACTATCTACCTGTGCATCTTAATTTGTGGAGCAGCATCTTTCTCTTACTCCTCTGTAACATTGATGTAGAATCCCCACTGAAAATGTGTGGGGAGAGTGCTTTTTAATTAGTAAATGATCTGCACTGTTACACTTCTGGAATGGACCTTGGAGACTGTCCAGGTTTGTCTCCACTCTTGCTAGAAAGAGAAACTGAGGTGCAGAGACACAACTTGCCCAAGGCCACATACTGAAGTAGTGACAGAGGGTACTGGATCTCAGGTCCCCTGATGCCTAGTCCACCGGCACATTAGTGTGATGCAACCTCTCCAGGGAGAGTCAGAGAACACCCAAGTGGTTCCTTCAGCAGTACTGCAGCTCAAATGCCAGATCAGTCTCAAGTATGGCAAGACTTGTGCCGCTAGAACCAGAAACCAGGTTAAGCACAGAAAATTCTGGAAAACATCCCAAGTTTCTGTGTGGCAGGAAACCCCAGCCTCATTGTCTGACACTAACTCAGAAATTCAAAACTATTTCCTCCCTGTAAGTGCCAGTGGGGATTTTTGGTTGACAAGTTCCATTTGGAAATGAAACCAAGGCTACCTCCCATGCACAAAGTCATTAATCCATGAAAATCTGTTCTTACAAGCTAGAAAAAATTCCACTATGCTTTATAATGGCAGATCAGGGCAAAAAAATCAGTGTCTTCTGTAAAACCCTTCCCAGCACCCAGCTCTTGCTGCCCACATTCCACGTGCTTCTATCAAGCCCTTCCTGTGCACGAGCTACCGTATTAGGGGCTGGGGTGGGGAAAGCTGTCATGAAGATGGATAACAAGTGTCCCTGTCCCCAAGGTACTCTTCCTCTAGTTAGCAATTTAACTCTAGTGCCGTGTCAGAAGACTGAACACAGTACCAGGCTGACCTTTTTGCAAATATCGCTTTCATCATCTCATACCCTTACTCAAGAATCTGAGGTGGCTCCCACTACATCTGGGTCCAGCCCAGATTGGCTCTCCTCTGCACAGCCAATTTTAGCTTCCCCTCAAAACCAAACACATCTCTTCCCTTCCAGCCAGTGGACCAGGGAACATTCTACAGGCAATACAGACATGGTTCTTAATCATTGTTTTGTTCAGAGACACAGTGCAACATTTTTTTTTATTGAATGATGACCAGGAATGAAAAATCAACCTCTCTTGCTAAAGAGTTTGCTTAATGACTTCCATAAGAGCCAATCTATTGAAAACTCCATTTGTCTCTTTCATCTGGATATATAGGTGGTAGGTGCTGTTGGTAAAGCAACCAATTTGAGAAATAGTTTCCTTTTCACAATTAGAATGAATGTATTTTGACAGTTTTTACCCATAATGGTTGCAATGTTTGGTACAAATGCATAGCACAGTTGAAACTTTAAACCCCAGTGGAGTTGGACACTGTTTTCTCTATGGAAGGCTGATTGTCAGCTGTAACAAGTACAAAGAAGGATTCTATATGTCTTGTTAGTTATCAGACTGATACCAAATGTTGGACAATACAACATTGATTTCATAGAACACGACTTTAAATTGATGGTATGCCTCTTATACCAAAGTCTCCTATAACATTAAGTTTGCTTTATTTGTTTAATTAGTCAAATGTGGTAGGATTCAGCATGTTTCACTGAAAACACTTGGATGGGGATGAAGGAAATTTAGGTTCTACTCCCAGTAGTTTCCCTAAATTATTGTACATATTAGGCAAACCTCACTTTCCTCACCTCTAAAATGGGTGCAGTAAAACCTATCATCTGTTGTTTCAAGTGAAGTAATGCATTATCATTTGTAGCATTTAACAAAATTATGGTTATTTGGGCTGTAAGCTCCACAAGCACCGCTTAGTTCACCCCTGTGCTCTCAGTGCCTTGACAAAGTGCTTGTCACATGGTAGACAGAGAGCCATAACAGGATGAATGCATGCATGAATAAATGGTTAAATACCAAACACCAGTACAAATCCAAGTCACTTTCATCCTTGTGTCCATGGGACACCAAATTAAGTGGAGAGATGAGATGCGTCTCATGAGTCAGAAATATTTTGGTGGTAAGTTAACAGAAACTCATCTTGAACAAGTTTAAATATTAAAGAAGTTTACTGTTATTAAGGTTACAGTTTTTCCTGTAACCTAACCATAAAAGGACAAGACTGGAGTTGGCCTCAGATACTCAAAAAATGGCAGTCAATTTCTCTCTGCTCTCTTTCTCTCTGTCTCTGTCTTTCTTGTGCCTGTTTGACTTCACTTTTTAATGCAGACAGATTTCTCCATAGGGTAGAGAACATGGCCATGGGGAGCCCTAGATTCACAACTTTTTAGTGCTTCCTGCCAAGAAAACCCCAGGGAGGGATTCTGATTGACACTTCCTTGGATCATAAGCTCATCTCTGGCCACTGTGGCTGCTGTCCCCACTGTGGCCAAGAGGATGGAGCCCTTAGTGGTCCATTGTAGAGCTTCCAAGGTTAGTGTCTGTTGCCAGAATGGTGGGTCTGGCATCTTGGGTTGGGGAGAGGTCCTGGGCCCAGCAGTTAAAGACGATAGCCACCATACAGTGTGAATTCTGTAGGAAAGGAGACCAGTTGATCTAGATTCTAATGTTCATAATTTGAGCCTTGATTTTTCTGGCTCCTGGCACAGCTCAGATTCATCAGAAAACCCAGAACAGAGGTGACTTTACCTGTGCATAGAGTGGGAAGCCAGCCTCTTGAAATTCAATGAAAGGAGTCATTCTTTGGGTTAGGACAAGAGTCCTCAATGGTAATTACAATTCAGGAACCCATATAAAGAGTTAGCCTTATAGATTACGGTGTCAATAGACACCAACACTAACCCAACGTTTTCTGCCTTATTTCTAGGGAGTTAGTGGTGGAGATTTGGAGCATAAACAAGGCAATGAGGATCCTTCCTGGTGGCAGTTGAATTAATAAGTGAGGTGTGGAAGATGGTGTATTCCCACCAATCCTCCACAGCCCAATTAAATGTCACCTCATCTCTGAAGCCTTTCGCTGTTACCCCGTGAGGATGAACAAAGTTCTGTTCATAGAATTGTTATGAGAATTTAGTGAGCTAATACATATGAAGCACTTAGAATGGCACTGGCCACATTGTAAGCACTCAAAAAGTTTTAGCTATTATTATTGCAATAGGACAAGATGGACACCATAGGCATGGTGGCTACCAAAAACAGATGTCACAGCCTCTCTGTGTCCTGGGTCTGTATACATTTTTCCACTTCATACATGTAACTTTCATTTTAAGAACTTGCCTGGGAGCCCTACAGTGGGAATTTATGGTCCCAAATCACTGTGCTGGGGCTGGGTTGTCTCATGCACAGCCATTTTTTACCTGGGTTCCTACAATAGCTTTACAAAATTTAGAGAGTGATTTTAACATTTTGTGCTTAAGGCTCACTGGTGGAGCTTGTTTAAATTGTGGTTTTCCTGAGTCTCCTCCTGAGAAATTCTAATTCATAGGTCTAGGGGAGAGGCCCAGGAATGTCAATTTTTAACCACCTCTTCAGTGATTCTCCTGCAGGTGGTTTCATGGACCATGGTTTGAAAAACACTGACCCAGAGTAAGGAGAAGGAGGGATGAGGAGGGATGAGGAAAGTGGGCAGGACTTATTCTATAGTTGGGACTTCCCAAAGTCCCAAAGTGCCCCCAACCAGGAAGAGGACTCCATCATGTTTCCCTTGTGTGCCAACCAGGGTGAGTGTGAAGCATCTACTGTACCACTGGTCTATTTAGCCTATGGCCATCTGGGCCAGTGACAGGGTCACAGCTCTGTCAAGTCCTAAACTCTGCACCCATTCACTGTTGTGCTGCCCATCTGAAAGAGGGGATGGTAGCGGGGAGGTCTGGGGTGCCAGAAGTCCCCCAAAATGAATGTCTTTATGGGCACCATAGTGGATACTCCCCTTGGGTTCTTGTCCTCCTGCATGAAGGGATTTCCAAGAAGGTTCAGGAATAGATTTTGAATTGTCAGATGCAATCCCAAAGACCCTGCCCTTTGGGCAGGGGGTGGTGCGTATTAAGGCAGCCTATCAGAGCAACATGCATTACCAACTCTTATGCTTTTGTATTAAGCATTATGTCTCATCTTTACAGTCAGATTAATGGAGATTAGTGGTTCCATTTAAGAGTTTAAACATCGTGCTGACCCAAATTGTCGGAGCCATCATAACCTGGTGCTATATGTTCAAGGGCTGGACCAGCTGGTAGTTGAGTGGGGGCGGGGGAGGTCTACATTTTCACTAAATGATTTCATTAATTGTTTTGCATAAGAAAGCTGGGGTGCCTCTTTGTGCATAATGCATATATGGTGCTCTCCCTGCTTTCCACACACTTAAATGCCCATCAGCCCAGTCTGGTGATGCTCCTTTGCTAAGAGGACATCTAATAATCAACGGTCACTCACGCTTGCCTCCTCTTGGCTTCTGTGGGTGGAGCCCAGTCCCTGAAGTCTCAAATGATTTCATTAATGTCTTTTATCCACTGGAAGGATAAAAATAAATCTCTCAAAAGCTCTTAGAAACCTGCCACCCTGTATGTAGGAGGGAAAAAGAGGACGGCTATTAATTAACAAACTTAAACCATCTCTACACGAGCAAACGGCTGTGATCCAGAGAACGTGCGAACCAAACCCAGCCTTCCTGTCATGTCAGAATTCCTTTTTGGACAGATTTAGTCATTGAAAACTCTATGGCTTAGTCAGTTTGGGCTGCTATAACAAAATACCATAGACTTGGTAACTTAAATAACAAACATTTATTTTGCATAGTTCTAGAGATTGGAAGTTCAAGGTCAAGGTGTCGGTAGAGTCAATGTCTGATGAGGACCCTCTTCCTGGGTTGCAGAGGACTCTTCTCATTATGTCCTCACATGGCCTTTCCTTGGTGCATGCACATGGATGTGGGTGTGGGCAGAGAGAGACATCTCTTGTCTCTTTCTTTTTTTTTTTTTTTGGTGAGGAAGACTGGCCCTGAATTAACATCCATTGCCAATCTTCCTCTATTTTTTTTTTTTTGCTTGAGGAAGATTGTCCCTGAGCTAACATCTGTGCCAGTCTTTCTCTATTTTGTCTGTGGGGTACTGCCACAGCATGGCTTGATGAGCGGTGTGTAGGTCCACGCCCAGGATCCAAACCCATGAACTCTGGGCCAGCGAGGCTGAGCAGGCAAACTTAACCACTATGCCCCTATCTCCTCTTTTTATAAAGGAATTAGTCTCATCATGTGGGCACCACCCTTATGACCTCGCCTAACCCTAATCACCTCCCAAAGGCCCCACCTCCCAAAACCATCACATTGGAGATTACGGCTTCCGCATGTGAATTTGGGGGTGGGGCACACAATTCAGTCCATAGTGCTATGTTGCTATTATAAAGGGGAAGTCACATATGAATTTTACTTTTTAGTATTTTTAGTACTTTAGTACTTTTAGTAAAGTGTCTATTTTTCTTAGTAAGTGTACTCAGGACTGGTAGGTTATTCTTTTGCATATCCTTAAAGCAGAGGAACTTGACTGGCAAACAGTCAAAACCTATTTGGAACCAAATCTTGTGAATAAAATGAGTGATCAAGCTGGAGAAGGGCATGTTTGGCTAAAGATAAGATAATGTAACTGATTTTGTAGTGCGGCCAGCTGGAGCTGAAGGTTACCAAGAAAGGAAGCCCCCATATGCTTGGCATAATGGCAGCGTCAATGGATAAAGATTAGCATGGGGCAGAAGGAATCAGGATTTGGTGGAGGGAGCAGTGTTTTTAAGTTGAAAGGCTCTGACCATCCCCTCTTCCCCAAATCCAGCTGTGAATCAGTGATCTAAACTGTCAAAGGGATGTCCTGGAAGATGAGCACTCATTTAACATTGAGAACTATTTGTTCTAAGAAATTTTCTCTTTACTTTATAACCTATACATGTATATACATGACATGGAAGGGTTTTTCAAAAAGTGGCTTCTACTTCATGTTTTTCTAAGAGTATTTGAAAATGTCTTCATAGTTTCATCTTTCAAAAAAATTCTCCAAAACTCTGCATATAAAGTAAACTGTTATTTTAACTAGAACAGTATTGACTAATTCTCCTATAAGCGCTGATGACTTCAATGGCATCGTGAAGCGAGGTAGGTATGTACGGTTATTATTTTCTCATGTTATACAGGATGAATGTAAGATTCAGAGAGAAGCAGCTGCTTGGCAAAGGCCACGCAGCTGGTAAGTGGCAGAGTCAGGGTTAACTCACGTCTGTGTGACTTAAAATCCAAGCTGATGACAAATAAGATTTCTGTCTTCTGCACTATTTCCTGCCAATTGGGAGAGAAGGGAGGTGGGACTTCCTGCAAGTCAATCAAGCCTATTTGGGTGGATCTCTCCCTTTGGCCTGGTTCTTCCAGGGGGCCCAGATGGAGTTCAGAGGTCACCTCCTTGAGGCTTGAAAATTCACATTAGCAGAGTGTTATAAATGTTGGGTTAGAGATTAGACCTCTTTAATGCCCAAAGGCCTGGAATTCTTGCACAGAGCCAGGGAACTGGGGGAAGTGGAGCAATGACATTTCCTTATTTCTGTTGGCCATGATCCTTTGAAATATCTTTGCTGTGAAATGTTAAAGTAGCAGGTGGGTTCCCTGTTTTGCATTATTCCTCCTCTAACTCTGTGTGCTTCTGATAGGCCGGCCTCCTTGCCGTCTCCCTGACCTGATGCCCCATCCCAATGCTAAATCTGTTCTCTGAAGTTACTGATACATAATTGACCTTAGGGAATGTTCCAGAGTCTTCTTTACCCTGCTTCCTTCTTTAAGTAAGTCAATTAGCTTACTCCTTCAAGGATTTAAGAGTTTCTGTCATTAGAGATCTTCTAAGGCCTTGCTACTAAACATGTGGTCAGTGGACCAACTAGAAGCATCAGCAGCAGCATCACCTGGGAGCTTGTTAGGCAGAATCATGTGCTCCACTACAGACCTACTGAGTCAGAAGCTGCATTTTAATGAGACCCTCAGGTGACTTTAAAATTTGAGAAGCAATGCTCTAATGAACATATGACATACTACTGTGCTGGTGAAGGTCAGCCTTCTGGTACACTGATACTCTCTGGGGGTTTTCAGTTGGCTTGGGGTGGGAGGGAGCCTGGAAGAGAGGGAGAGCTCAGGTTGGAAGATCCAAGCTTTCTTGTTCTTTTTCTCTTTTCCTTTCTTTCCTTTGAGTCAAAGCAACCCAGATGAACTCTTTGGATATTGTCTAACATGCCCCAGGCAAGGGGAAAGAAAAAGTGACTATTTTCTTATAATCCTGCATTCTTAGGAAGGGAAGAGATCTGGATGTCCTCTATCTACTCTTCTGAGCAGAAGTTACTTCTACAGCATCTCAGGCACACACTGCCCTGCCCTTTCTCAAATACTTCCAGTGTCAGGGAGTTCAGGGCTTCCTGGGTAGTCATCTCTGTTTTTTCTTTCCAGCAAACATTTAAGTGCCTCTTGGGGGGTCAGGCTATGTTAGGGCACAAAGACAAATATGTCAGTTTGTTCCTGTCCTCAGATGGTTAACAGTTTGTAACTTCAACTTCATAAAATGTATCATATCCTCTCTAAGTCTTCCCCAGGCCAATTAAATCTACGGTGGTATATATATGTATGTATGTATATCATATATATATTTCTATGGAGAGAGTGTGGGTTTTGGAATTGGTGTTGGGTATAAATTCTAGATGTATAATCTTGGATCCCTCTGAGCCTCAGTTGTTTGTCAATATTAGGATTACTTTGTTGGTGGCAATAACACAACTCCGGCTGGCTTTAGCAAAATGAAGATTTATTGACCCATGGAATCAAAGGAATGGTTGAATAGGCAAACTGCAGTGAAGCAGCTAGGCTTCAGGAACTACTGCAGACAAAGACTAGAAATCCATGAGGTCATCTCTGTCTCCTTCTGCTTGCCCTGTTGACTTTAGTCTCTCTCTGCATGTAATTTTATCAGAGTGGGAAATATAAATACATCTTACAATTCTTTTTTTTTTTTAATTGTCAAATATTCTATACTTTTATTAATTTTTTGTCTGCTTGATATATCAGTTTCTGAGAGAGGAATATTAAAATCTCCCACTATGTTTGTGGATTTGTCAATTACTCCTTGTAATTCTATCAAATTTGATTTTTAAAAATTTATTTATTATATATTTATTGAGGTATAATTGATAGATTACATTATATTAGTTTCAAATGTACAACATAATGATTCGGTATTTGTATACATTGTGAAATGATCACCACAATAATTCTAGTTAACCTCCATCACCATCCATAGTTACATTTTTCTTGTGATGAGAACTTTTAAGATCTGCTGTCTTAGCAACTTTCAATTATGCAATACAGTATTATTAACTATAGTCATCATGCTGTACATTATATCCCCATGACTTAATTATTTTATAACTGGAAGTTTGCGCCTTTTTGACCCCCTTCACCCATTTTGCTCCCCCCTTATCAAATTTGATTTGTATATTTGATGCTATGTTATTAGTTCACACAAGATTAAAATTGTTATTTTTTCCTAGTGAATTTAATATTTTATCAGTATGAAGTAGTTCTCTAACATTTAAAAGGCTTAAAGTCTATTTTATCTATATTAATAAAACTATATATTTCTTTTGGTTAATATTTGTATAATACTCCTTTTTAATAGGTTATTTTCAATCTTTCCATTTCTTATATTTTACATATGTCTCTTATAAACAGCATATAGCTGGGTATCAAAAATATAATTTGACAATCTCTATCTTTAATTGGCAGCTTTAGCCCATTTACATTTGTTGTGATTGTTGATATATTTGAACTTACTTTTACCATCTTGTGCTATTTATTTGATGTTTTGAATACTTTTTTAAAAAAATTTTTTGTTTATTGCAGTAACATTGGTTTATAACATTGTATAAATTTCAGGTGTACATCATTATACTTCTATTTCTGCATAGATTACATCATGTTCACCACCCATATACTGATTACAACCCATCACCACACACATGTACCAAATTATCCCTTTTGCCTTCCTCCCTCCCCCCTTCCTCTCTGGTAACCACCAATCCAATCTCTGTCTCTATGTGTTTATTTATTGTTGTTGTTACATCTTACAATTCTAAGGGCCACTAAGGAAGTAATTAAGGTTAAATGAGGTCATAAGGGTGGGTCCCTGATCCCATAGGACTTGTGTCCTTGTGAGAAGAGACACCAGAGAGCTCGATTTCTCTGTCTCCATGTGTGTACAGGGTAAAGGCCATGCGAGGACACAGAGAGAAGGCAGCCATCTACAAGCCAGGCAGAGAGACTCACCAGAAACCACTATGCTGGCATCCTGATCTTGCACTTTCAGCCTCTGAACTGTGAGAAAATAAATTTCTGTTCTTTAAGCCATTCAGTCTGTGGTATTTTGTTATGGTACTCTGAGCAGACTACTACAATTTGCAGTTCCCTAATGACTCATGATGTGGAACGTCTTTTCATGTGCTTGTTGGCCATTTGTATACCTTCTGTGGAGAAATGCCGGTTCAAATTCTTTGCCCATTTTGAAATTGGGATGTTTGTCTTTTTGTTGTTGAGTAGTAGGAGGTATTGTTTTTGTTCATTTCATATTTTTTTGTCCTTTTATTGTAGATGTTATTTCTTTCTCACCCCAAATTCAATCAATCACAGGTTCTCGCTCCCACTTATCACTTGAATGCATCCTCCCTGCCGCTGCTGTTATCCAGGCTACAATCTTCCCTCCTTTACTGTTCTTGCCTGTTGTCTCTCCCTCCTTGAATCCATTCTCCATGCCACAAACAGAGTATCAAATCTGTCATGTCACTGTCTTGTCACTGCCATGCTCAAAACCATTCAGTTGATTTCCAATTCCTTGTAATGAATTCTAATTCCTTTACATGGTTTTTAAGGCCTCCATAATTTGCCTCCTAGCTACCCTTACCCCTCCAGCCTCATGGCTTACTATTCTCTCTCTAAAAATCTAGAACATCTCTCTCTCTCCTTCTCTCTCCAGAGATACATTGGGGTGTATTTCAGTTAGTTCAGACATCAGTATACTTCACACCTAACTATTCCAGCATGAGCATCATTTATTTATGTTTTTGGGTAAAATATACACACAATAAAATGCACAAATCTTAAGTTTGTCATTTGATGTCTTTTACCAATGCCTTTAACTGTGTATTCTAAACCCCTATCAAGTTGTAGAACATTACTACCAGCTCAGAAAGTTTCCTCATGGCCCGTCCTGTCAATCCCACCTCAACACCCCCTGCCTACACCCGCAACCCACACCCCAACCAGGGGCAAATGTTGTTCTGATTTTTTTCTTCATAGATTAGTGTTGCCTGTTCAAGAACTTCATTCTTTTATTATGGCTTCTTTCTTTCCTTCAGTATAATGTTGAGATTTATCCATATTGTTGCATGTATCATTAGGTTTTTGTTTTGTTTTGTTTTGTTTTGTTTTGGTTATTGAGTGGTATTCCATTGTATATCCATAACACAGTTTGGTTATCCATTCTCCTCTTGATGAACATCTGGGCTGTTTCCAGTTTCTGGCTATCATGAATAAAGCTGCTATGAATATTCTTAGACAAGTCTTTTTGCAGACCTGTTTTCGTTTCTCTTGGGTAAACACCTAGGAGTGGAATTTCTGGGTCGTATGGTAGGTCTATGTTTTGTTTTATAAGATGCTGCCCAACTGTTTTCAAAATGATTGTACAGTCTTTCTTTCCCACCAACAATTATGAGAGTTTTAGTTGTTCCACATCATTGTCAACATTTGGTGTTGTCAATTTTGTTAATTTTAACCATTCTGGTGACATTGTAGCTTTAATTTATTTTTCCCTAATGACTAAATAGTGTTGAGAATTTTTTCGTGTGGTTATTAGCCATCTGTATGTCTTCTTTTGTGAAGTACCTGTTGAACTCTTCTGCCCATTTTAAAAAGTCAGGTTTAAGAAAGTGTAATTTACATAGAGTAAAATTCGTCCCTTTTAGGTGTAGAGTTTTATGAGTATTAAAAACATGTATAGTCATATAACTACCACAATCATCAAGGTATAGTTTCCATCACTGCAAAAATTTCCTTGTGCCTCATTGTAGTTTATGTCTTCTCTCCATTACCTGCCCCTGGAAACTACTGATCTATTTTCCATCCCTAAAGTTTTGCCTTTTCCAGAATGTCATACAAATAGAACCACGTGGTACATGGATATTTGAGTCTCATTGCCCAATCTTAATTTGGTTGTTTGTCTTCTTATTGAGTTGTAGGAATTCTTATATATCCTGGATATCAGTCTTTTGTCAGAAGTATGTTTGGTGAATATTTTCTTCCAGGGTGTGATTTGCCTATTCTTTTTCTAAATGGTATCTTGCAGTGAGCAGAAATTTTAAATTTTGATAAAGTCTAATTTTTCAGTTTTTTCTTTTATGGTCATTGCTTTCTGTACCCTAAGAAATCTTTGTCTACTTACAAATTACGAAGATATCCTTCTATGTTTTCTTCTAGAAACTTTATTGTTTTGGCTTTTTATATTTAGCTCTATGATCCGTCTCAAATTAAGTTTTGTGTATGGTGTGAGGTAGGATCAAGGATCATTTTTTTCACTAGCCCCTCAGTCAAAATCAGTCTCTCACTTTGTGCTCCCGTAGCATGTTGTCTCCATTGTGGGCACTCATCATACCCACCTATTGTCCAATTTTTGTGGACTCGTTGCTTCTTCAACTGGACTGTAAGTTTCTTGCAAGAACCACGCATTGTATATATATAAAGAAGCAGATAGAGTAGTGCTAATGAATTAAGTGTTGGGGTCCGTTGGACCTAGGATTTTATCCAGGCTCCATCACATAACAAGTGTGTGAGCCTGGGCAAATCTTAACATCTCTTATTTGTTCAGGAAGCATTTAGGGTCTACCATGTGCCTGGCACAGGGCTAGGTGGTGGGGCCCCGGAGATGAATGCAACTCAGGCAGGCCTCACTCAGGTGGGGAGGGGGGATTATGGAAAAGGTAATTATTAAACAATAGGCTGACTGCTGTGACAGAAATATAAATAGATGAGTATAAGATCAGAGAGGGTGCAGAATCGCTTCCCAATGGAAGTAAAGCCTGCCCTGAATTTCAGTGGATGGGTATGAGTCAGCCAGGCAAAGGTGGACGGGGCAGGGATTCTTGGTGGAGGGAGCAGCAAGGGCAATGGTTATGAGGTGAGTCTCCGTGACTGAGACATGGAGATTACATTTCATAGAGTTGTCCCGAGGACTTTACAAGATAACAAATGTGACATAAAGTTGCACTGGGTGGGACACACTTATACTAAAAAACCTTCATTGTTTAACTGAAATTCAAATTTAACCAGGCGTCCTGTATTTTTATTTACTAAATCTGGCAATCTTAATGTGATGGCACTTACCACAGTACCTGACATACAGTAGACATCCAATAAATATATGTTAAATTTAACTTTAAGCTGTTTAACTCTGGAATGGGGGAAGAGGAATAAAAACCTAAAAGTAGGAGAAGTAATAAAGTATAAGAAAGACTTTGGCCTTTGATGTCATTGAAAATTTCCCTTTCAGGGGTGAGAACGTTTCCTGCCAAGTGCAAACTTTGTGTTTAAATAAGTCCCCCTTCATGGTTAGAAATGCTGACAGGCTTCTGGGTGGTAGGGGTCCTTCAAGGCGACCAGTGGGCATGGTTCTGAGGTCAGTGGACCAGAAGGAAAATACTATGCACAGTTTTGCTCCAGAGCATGTAATTTAGACGTTCTTTCTTTCTCTTTCTTCTTTGTAGTCTAAGGAGTTCTGAAATTCCAGGTGACCTCTTGTAGAAAAAATTCGGGCACTAAAGTATCCCAAGAACTATGTGGCTTGGTTCCCCACCAAAGCTCCCACTTAGGCCCTCTTGGGAGCCTGAATCATCCCCCCCCTCTTTTGGCCGCCCCAAGGGCCCAGCTCCCAGGACCCCACTTCTTGACCCGCTGTAGGAAGGGAGTCAGGGAGCTTCCAGCCCTAGGTGATGTGGCTGTGTGTAGATGTGCTTAACAAATTGCCTGTTCACTCAATTACATTTTATTTAATCATCTGTAATCATATAAATTATGCCTGATGGTAGTAAATGTTCGTGTCAGTTCCTAATTACAGATTGATTAATTGGCTGGGATGATCTGTATCACTACTCATATAAGAATATATGAAGATGATGATAAATTAGGGCTGGTGAAGCTGAGCTCAGGAACATGGAACATTTCCAATTGCATCCCACTTTTTGGGGATGGGGATGCTATCCCCCCTCCCTGTCTTGGTCATGTCAGATGCCTCCAGGATGGTTTTTATTTCTATTGATTGGTTGATTTTGGCAAAATCTGAGTCAAGAAATCTTTATTATTATTTAGTTAGTGTACGTGTGTGTGTCTAAAATTTTTGCCATGCAGTGCTTTTCTTTTTGGCTGTTGGCAGAGATGAATAATGACAAGCTCATTAAGTTCAGTTGGGCTCATTACAGCCTGCTGGGCTCAGAAAGTTTCCAAGGTTGAATTTGGCCTGGAGAGCAGGAATCCAGCGGACGAAGAGGTGGGGACACTTTATTAGTGTCTACAGACTGCTTCTCCATTAGGTGATTTCATCTTTTTGTTTCCTTGAAAGATAGAATGTCAAATGATCCACGATGTACTTTGAAGATTTTCTCTAGTAACATCAGACCTTTGCAAATGTTTTAAGGCAGCTTGCCTGTGATGTGTAATTATTAGTTCTCAGCTTTTGAGAACATAATCTAATTAGAATGTACTCCGTTTCCATCATCCTTGCTCCCCTCTCCCACTCATACTTGGGGCTAAAGGTAAAGATGGGGCAACATGGGGTAAGAGGGAGAGTCTGATAATCCAGGAGTGGACTCTCGTTTTAGGGAAGGGGCTTCAGATTTCTTCCCAGGTTCCTTCCCTCCTGAGAAGTGATGGACAGAGAAAGAATGGCAGAAAAGCCTGTGAGTGTCCTGTGCTCTGACGACATAGCATCCCAGGGGTTGTTACTGGAGAAGACCGTCAGCTGACCTCTCCCCCTGACAAATGAGCTACAATAGGAGCTCCTTCCATTTGCTTTATTAGCTGAAGTTCCCCAGCTGACTTTTTCTCAGGTCTCGTTGGCCAAGATTGGCTCACGTGTCCTCCCTAAATCAATCATTGTTAAAGGGACTGAGACAACTGTGATTGGCCTAGACCAATCATGATTGACTGTCCAGTGGTCTGGGGAGGAGGGTCACCTTTCCTGAGTATATGACCTGGTAGAGGGTGACAACGAAATTGAGGCTGTGTCAGCGACTATGAAGTGTGTGCGTGTGTGTGTGTGTGTGTGTGTGTGTTTGTATGTGTGTATGTGTGTAGGATTAGGAGCAATTGGTTGTTTGTTGAATGGGCAGCCAGCAATGTCTGCTGCAGGAAAATCACATGAAGACCCTGAAATGCAGGAACCATGAATATCCCATGTCAGGTCCATAGGAATGAAGGTTCAAGTGCCTCAGAAGAAAAACACAATAAATAAAGCATATCCTCCAATATGACTTGGCTTTTATTCAGTTCTTCTCATTTTGCTCTTCATAATAATACCTTGCAGTTGTAGATGACATTCATGCCTTTATTCTGCACATTACCTGGAGGTGTCAAATGGTTAATCTATTAAAGAAATCATGACAGTGCGTGTGTGATATAGGTGGGACGTGTGGAGGACACTGTTGGTAGCCTACCCAGCATCCATTCTCCCTACTCCTTTCAAATTGAACCTTCGTTGACACGATCCTCATGACTCTGAGCCAGTTGGAGTATGGCAGCCCCTGGCAGCCGGTACAGGTCTAAGGATGGACAAGTTGGCCCAATTGGATTGAAGGCAAGGACTGGAGTCCTTCCTGGGGAAGCAGCTCTTCTTTCCTTCCAGCTGGGTAGAAACAAGGAATTATGTAGCCCTGGTTGCCACTGGCAGCCACGTTGTGAACATGAGGGGAGCAAGCATTAAATTGAGTAAGACAAGGCTGAGAGAGAGAAAGAAACTAGGGCCTCCATGACATCGCTGAACCAAACCTGGAGCTACCATCTCTGACCCTGCTAAGTAAGATGACAACTTCCTTATGACTTAAGCCAATGTGAATCTAGGTTTTTGGTTACTTGCAGCTGAAAGCCTCCTCCTTACTAAAACAGGCATCTATTATTATTTTCTTTCATAAATAAAGAAACTGAACAAGAGAAAGTAAGTGAGCTGCCTCAGGTCTGACAGCCAAGAGAGAAGAATAGAAGCCAAGTCTTTGACACCGAGGTGGCTTTTTTCCTTTCACCTAATTCCCTCCTACAATGGGAACTATTTCTCAGTGATCAGAAGTTATTTGAGTTGCTCTGGGGAGGCTGAGGGGAAGGGTGAAATGTTTCCTAGGAGCCCCAATAAGGCCGGGCTGAGAAATCTAATTCCCCCTGAGTTGGCTGCTGGCTGCCATCTGGACGAGATCATTATTACTTTGCCCTGTCTTTGTTTAACTGGCTCTGTAGCGGGAACAATGGATTCCAATGAATTGTGCTGGTAAACAATATCTTCTGCTTCCTGGGGGAAACTTACGAAACAAAGGATGAGGGTACCCTCTCCCCCACAAGAGGGAGGGAGCAGGATGGAGAAGGGGAACAGGCTCAAGAGCCATGGCAACAGCACCTCTGAGGTTGTTCCTGGGGAAAGGTCAGGCTGGTGCAGATGCAGTGTCTAGAGCCATTGGCAGCTCCTGTCTTGAGAGGCACTACTCCATCCCTGACCACAGCCCGGGTGGTGCCAGGGGGAGCTCTGGAGCTGAAAAGTCCCCTCAGAGTTGTCCTACATTGGGCTGAAGGAGCCTGGCCTTTGTATTCTTGCTTTCATTAGTCACGGGATATGAGACGTCCTTGGATGGGTATGACTTTGAGCAAGGTGACTTCTTGCAGCTGAGGCAATCCAGAAGGGGCTGACAGCTGAGGACTGACCGCCGACCACACTCCTGCAGCTGGGGCCAGCAGCCCTTCTTGATGAGGGATCTGGTGGTGCATCTCTGCGTCCATCACACCCGCCCCCACAACCACCCGCTGAGAATCTCTCATCCTTGAATTCTTCTTCTCTAGAGTCCATGGCTCACTTTCTTTTCCATCCCTAAGGATGCCACAGGAGAAGGAGCAGTCTGAACAGGGTAACCCTGTTGCAGCATCTCAATCTATGTTCATGCTTGCTGTGAGCCCAGGTGGTGGTGGAGGCGCCCAGTAACTGACAGCCAAACCTTAAGGCTTAGGGACCAGCTCTCAGCTTCAGAAGGGGGACCTATCAAGCGGGAAGCAGTTCTGGCCTTTGAAGCATGGAGAGTTGGAATGGGTGCTGACCAACACTAGTCTGTAATGTGAGTCAGTTGCAAAGCCTGACTTCGCCTCTTTTTCCTCATCTGTAAAACTCAGATAACATCTCTTTTTATGTTTCTTGTACTAGACTATTATGAAGCTGAATATAGTAACAAATATGAAAACAAGAAATTAAAAAGTGTACAGAATTCTAGGATAGTGCCACTGTCACGTTTGTCGGACTGTGTAAAAGCCCGACCCCATATACCATGGGCCCATCCCGGAAAAGGCAAATGCAAAATGCAGAGCATTTGACTCTTTTTTTCCTGTGTACCAATTTCTCCTGAAGAAGAGCCCTATGCCTTTTCCCCTAGAAGGCCCAGCACAAATCTCACCACCCTGTTGCTCAGCAATGGGTCACTTCTCTGATCTGCCTGCCCCATGTTTACTCCCTCCACACTTACTAACGTGGTCTTCCAAACATCTTGGTTTGGTGTATAACCCTGGTGAGAGGATCAGCTCTTGGATGGCAGAGATTGTCTTTCTTCTGTGTCCTGTCCAGAGCCTGCCTAACTCCGGGCTAGACAGACAGGGCTCTGGGTAGCTGAGTTGTTCTTCTCTGTCTGCATCCCACAGTTGAGAGGAGCCAGTGGGAGTGCCTGTTGGGTGTCCAGAGTGGGCTGAGTGTTGGGCATGGGGTCAAAGCTGCCCCTTGGCAGGTCATAGACTTACAGACTAATAGGCTAAGAGTATTGGGAGAGACTTTAGTGATCATTTGTCATACTCCCTGCCACAACTCTTCCATCTTCCATCAATCCAATATTCAACACATACTTTTGGAGCACCTTAAACATGCCGGGCCCTGTTCTGGGGGTGGGAGATGTAACACTGAACCAAACAGACTAAAATCCCCAGACTTGTGGAATTTACATGCTGGTTGGTGCAAAATAAACAAAACATGCTGTAAAATATATATAGTGTCACATGGTGATAACTGTGAAAAGAGAAATCAAGTAGACAAGGGGGATAGATGGAGATGGGGGATAGTGCCAGAGATGGAGAGGGGGAGGGAGGTGCTTTTTTAAATAAGGTGATTCAGGAAGGTGACATTTGAACTGAGATATGAAACAGGTGAAGGAGCAGCCGTGTGGATATATGAGGGAAGAGCATTCATACCTGGAGAGTGAACAGCATGTGCAAAGGCCCTGAGGTGGGCCCTTGCCTGGCAGGTTTGAAGTATGGCAAGGAGACCAGGGGCTGGAGCAGGGTGGTGATAGGGGAGGAGTGGTAAGTAGGAAGTGGTCAGAGAAGTAGTGGGGCAGGGGTGGGCGTGGCACACACCAGCAAGGGCCTTGCAGGCCTTTGCAAGGACTCTGGCTTTTGCTCTGACTGAGACGGGGAGCCATTGCAGGTTCTGAGCTGAAAAGTGACATGATCTGACTTAGGTTTAAAAGGACCCCTCTGGCTGGTGAGTGAACAGACTGTGGGAGGCAAAGGGTGGAAGCAGGGAGCTCAGTAAGGAGTCTGTGGTAGTAATCCAGGCAGGAGGCGAGGGTGGCTTGAACCAGGGTAGCCAGCAGTGGAGGTGGTGAGAAGTGACTGGGTTCTGGAAGCACCGTGAAGGTAAGATTGGAGAGATTTAATGACAGAGGAGGAAACCAGTCCAGAGAGTGATTTGTACCAAAAGGAGAGATCTGCTTAAAGTTGTGCAGCTAAGTGGCAGACCAGGACCGGAATAACTTGCCTGAACGATGCCTCCTTGTGTGTTTGGTGTGCCTGTGTGAGTGTGGGTGGGTGTGAGTGTGACTGTGTGTTAGTGTGTTCTTGGGTCCGTGGGTGTGGGAGGCGGGTGAAGCTGGGCTGGGGCAAGTGACAGCAGGAGGGGAGAGTGCATTTCACCACCGGGGAGAAATGCAGTGACGGAGGATGGAGCTGACTGCCTCTCACCGCTGAATTAGTGACCGTTTTGTACCTCTCCCCACGTCCATCCTGCTCATGCCTCCTGGCTCCTTCCAGCCCTGCTCCTTCCACACCGGCCCTGCTGATCCCCGCGTCCGCTCATCTGGCTTTCATGAAGCACCCTTCCCCCATATGCTCTGACAATGGCCAGGAAAGATTGAACCCTTAGGGCGTCATTCTGACTCCTCTCTATTTTAAACATGTAATTCTCTGGGTCTGAGACCCAGCTGATCAGCTCTGTGACTTTGTGGCTTGGAGCTGGGATGGGGACACGATGGGGTGGCAGATGGGGTGGGCGCGAGAGGATGGCTCACACAAGGCGGTGGGCAGGAAGAATGACCTGGTGACACAACTTTGTGTCTGTCTAGCAGGAGGTGGACACTCAACGATGACTTGGGAGAAGTACCCCTGACACTAGAAAGGAAAGGGCCCACTAGAATATTGAAAGGACCACGCTGGGCTGTTCCTGAGGCCAAGATTCCCCTCATGGTTTTGTGGATGGGCCTCCCCTGGCTCTAGCACTAGCCAGCTGTGACGTGAGGTTCAGGAAGTGCTTCCCTTGGTTGGGTGTCTTAGCCGCACTATCCAGGAACTTATATAGGCCTTTGGTGAGTCCTTTCATGTTTTAGCAAGAACTTCATCTTACGGTATCGATTGCGCAAAGATGCAGGGGCTGGCCCGGTGGCGCAAGTGGTTAAGTGCATGCGTTCCACTGTGGTGGCCCGGGGTTCGCCGGTTCGGATCCCAGGCGCGCACCGACACACTGCTTGTCAAGCCATGCTGTGGTGGTGTCCCATATAAAGTGGAGGAAGATGGGCATGGATGTTAGCCCAGGGCCAGTCTTCCTCAGCAAAAAAAAAAAAAGAGGAGGATTGGCAGATGTTACCTCAGGGCGGATCTTCCTCACACACACACACACACACACACGCACACAAAAAAAGATGCAAATGTCAGTTCCCTGTTATCACCCACCTACCAGAAGGGACACCATAAAAGACTATTCACTTGTTTGCCCCAAACCAGTGCCTCCTAACAGTGCTCATTACAATTATCTGGGGAGCTTTTTAAAAATTTAATTTTATTTAATATAAAACGATGTGAAAAGCTATACAGTAACAAATCGTCCCCATCCTCCATCAGTGCATTTCTCCCCTTGTGTTACTACTGTTAGTGATTCTGTGATACCCCCCTGGAATTTCTCATGAAAGCAAATATTAATATAGATTCTTATTGTCCTTCACCAAGTTTTTGTGCAAAAATGTAGCATACTATACACATTGTTCCACATTTCACTTTTTTCTCTTAATATATTTTGGATATTTTTTTACATCAGTGCATAAAGAATTTCACGTTCCTTTTCGAGTTGCACGGTGTAGGTGTATCGGGGGGTACTCAAGAAATTCAGATTCTCAGACCCCACCCTAGGCTGATTGAATCTGAATTTCTTAGAGACCTGCATTTTGAAAAAATTCCCCAGGAGATTACAAAGTAGGCATCACTCTTTACTAGTTGTGTCACCTACATTAACCATTTTGGTCAGCCAGGACGGCATCCTCCCTCTGCCTTTGCTATACAATTGTGGTTGGTTGAAAAATGGCCCCCGAAAATACACTCACTTTCTAATCCCTGGGACTTGTGAATATTACCTTACATGGCAAAAGATGTGATTGAGTTAAAGATCTTGAGATGGGGTGATTATCCTGGATTATCCAGGTGGGCCCTAAATGCAACCATAGGTAGCCTTATGAGAGAGAGGCAGAGGGAGATCACCGATGCAGAGGAGAAAGCCGTGTGAAGACAGATGCATCCAGAGATGGAGTGATGCCACCAGAAGCCAAGGAATGCAAGCAACCACCAGAAACTGGAAGAGACATGAAATAGATCCTCCTTTAGAGCCTCTGGAGGAAGCGTGGCCCTGCTGACACCTTGATTTCAGTCCTGTGGTACTGATTTCATACTTCTGGCCTCTAGAACAGTGAGAGAATAAATTATTGTTTTAAACCATCAAGTGTGTGGTAATTTGTTCCAGCGGCCTCAGGAAGAGAACACAACAATCCATACATGTTTTTGTTGCCAGTGACCCTTTGCTCAGGCTGTCCCCTCCCAGGACCCCTAGAGTCCCTTTCCTCCTTCCCTCTGCCTGTTGGTGTCCTTCCTAGTCTTTAAAGCTGACCAGATTCCTGCATCCTCCATGAAGGACTCTGGACAGCCCATCTCTGACTTCCTATAAGGTCAATTGTTGGTTCCCATAAGTTGCCCCACATTTTTAGTTAACGTCTTGAGAGTGTCTTTGTTCCTTATGGAGGCTGGAAGCTGCTTGGAGTGGAGACCATTTCTTGTTCTAGAGCCTGGGGTGCGAGGTACTATTCATAAAAGGGTTGGGGCCACTGGTAACCTGATTATATTTACTCCTCCACATCCTCCCCACCCTGCCATGCAAAGTTGGCTTCCTTTTGTTTTTAAAATTAGAAAATACTCAAGTTAGAAAGTGTTATTGGCTGGATTGTGTCCTCCTCAAATTCATACATTGAAGTCCTAATCCCCAGTAACTCAGAATATGACTATATTTGGAGAAAGGGCCTTTAAAAAGAGGTAATTAAGGTAAAATGAGGTTGTATGGGTGGGCCCTAAACCAACAGGACTGGTGTCCTTATAAGAAGAGGAGATGAGGACACAGACATGTGCACACAGAGAGATTACCGTGTGAGGACACAGTGAGGAGTGGCCACCTGCAAGCCAAGGAGAGAGGCCTCAGGAGAAACCAAAGCTGCCGACACCTTGATCTGTGACTTCTCGTCTCCAGAACTGTGAGAAAATAAATCTCTGTTGTCTGAGTCCCCCTGTCTGTGGTACTCTGTTACAACAGCCCTAGCAAACTAATACAGAAGGGGCCTTAAGTACCAATTAGAACGATGCTGCCTCCTCAAGGAAGAAGTCCCCTGTGCAACGTTTCCTAGAGATGAACAACCAGTCTTGGCCTGGCTTCTTTCAGCAAAGAGGAGCCCCCTACTTCCTGTGACAGTCCATTCCATCACTGGACAGCTCTAGGGGTTTACTTTGGTCACGTTCAATGTTTCCTGAGTACCTACCAGGTCTTAGGCAGTGAATGAGTAGTGAGGACACAATACTTGTCCTCAGCGAGTTCACAGCTTGATGGGGATGGTAGAAAAGTCAATTCAACTGTGATGAAGGACTCTACAAGAGATTAACCTTAGTGCAAAGGGAGCCTTGTGACAGGATCCCCGGCCCAGCCTGGGAGGCAGTGACAGCATGGCCCCAGAGGAGGAGATATTCAGTCGCATGTTAAAAAATTCTATACTAGTTTCGTTTGACTGTGGTAAGTAATTACCACTACGTTGGTGGCTTAGACAACAGAAATTCATTCTCTCACAGTTGTGGAGGCTGGAAGTCTGAAACAAGTTTCTCTGGGCTGAAATCAAGGCCATGTTCCCTCTGGAGATGTTAAGGGCGAATCCTGTCCTTGCCTCTTCCAGCATCTGGAAGCTTCTGGCATTCCTTGGCTTGTGGTTGCATCACTCCAGTGCCTGCCTTTGTCTTCACATCGCCTTCTCCTCTTCTGTCTGTGTCAAATCTCCCTCCCTCTCTCTCTTATAAGGATACATGTGATTGCATTTAGGGCCCACCCAGATAATCCAGGATAATCTCCCCATGTCAAGACCCCTAACTTAATCACATCCACAAGGAACTTTTTTCCTTATAAAGTCACCTTTACAGATTCCAGGGATTAGGTCCTGATATTTTGGGGTGGCCGTTATTCAGCCTGCAGCAGAGGAGTGGGAATAGCTGGGTAAAAGAGGAGAGGAAAGTGTTCCAGGGAAGGGATCAGCAAAGGCCTGGAGGAAGCACTAGGAAACCTGCAAACCCTCCCTTCCAAGGGACAGCCTTCTAGATGGAAAGACACGGGACACGCTTCTTCTATATCTTCATGCCCAGGTTGGACCTTCTCAGTGTCTTTGCTGATTCTTGGAAGGCTGTTCCCACTCGGGGTGTGGACCCTTCCAGCTGGACCGGAGTCTCTGATCCCTGGTCTTTCACAGTCTGTGCTCATGCCAGCCCCTCCCAGCATGTTTTGGAGGCAAATCTTGTCCTTTAGGAAAATCTTGATGTGAGAGAGGCTGATCTCCAGTGTCTTCCTCCCTCAGCGAGGCTTCCTCTCTACTCTCTTCAGGCAACTTCATTCATTTATTCAACAAGCATTTATTCATCTTCATCCACGTGCAGGTCCTGCTGAACATGGTACTGAGGAGAGAGTGCTAAAGGACACAGTCCATACTCTCCTTGAGCTTACATTTTAGAGGGGAGAGGGAGTGGGGAAACTAGTGAACAAATAAGAGAATGAGAGAATTGCAGACAGTGAGGAGTGTTGCAGACAGCTCAGGGCAGTAGGATAGTCAGGGGGTGAGTTTAGGTGGGGAGGTTGGGAAGATCTCTCAACGAGGTGACATTGGAGTGAGTCAGGATGGCAGGGAGGCTGATGCTTGCAGTTCCAGGGTAGAGCATTCACGCAGTGGGTGTAGCTGGAGCGGAGGCCCCGTGGAAGGAAGAGCTGATGAGTTAACGGGACTGAAGTGAGAGAGGCAGGTGGGAAAGGATGACACCGGAGACCCGGGAAGATGCCAGCTCATGTAGGGCATTGAAAAGCAGCTTCAGGACTTCAGCTTTTAATCTAAAGGGGCTGGGAAGTTGTATTAGCTGGGGGTTCACCCAGGTGTACAGGCAGCGGATACACACATCAGGGGACACAGGATACATGAGTGTGGCCCTCAGGTGCTGCGATGGCTAATTTCATGTGCCAACTTGACCTGACTAGGGGATGCCCAGAGAGCTGGTAGAACATTATTTCTGAGTGTGTCTGTGAGGGTGTCTCCAGAAGAGATTAGCATTTGAATCAGTAGACTGAGTAAAGAAGATTGCACCCTCCAATGCAAGTGGGCATCATCCAATCCACCGAGGGCTTGAATAGAACAAAAAGATGGAGGAAGGGGGAATTCACTGTCTCTGCTCGAGCGGAGACATCCTTCTTCTCCTGCCTCTGGACATTGGCTCTCTTGGTTCTCAGGCCTTCGGACTCGAACTGAACACCACTGGCATTCTTAGTTCTCCAGCTTGCAGACAGCAGACCCTGGGACTTTGCAGCCTCCATAATTGCATGACTATAATAAATCTCCTCTTATATGTCTCTCTCTATACATCTTATTGGTTCTGTTTCTCTGGAGAAACCTGACTGATAGAGGGGCCTGAAGACACACACCTGGCAGTCATAGGCACACTGGAATTAATTAAAGACTTGGGCCTGAATAAGCTCATTCAAGGAGTAGAGACGGAGATGAGAAGAGATTCCTAGACTGAGCTCTGGGGTGGCCAATATTTAGAGGCCAAGTAGAGGAACAGGTGCCAACGAGGGGACAGAGAAGGAGAGGCCAGCGAGGTAGGAGGAAAACCATGAAGGAAGAATGCATCTCAGGAGTGGGGAGTTGTCAACATTTGTCTGTCCTGTCTCCCCGTAAGGAGAGTTGTTGAAGAATTCATTCCTTCTGAGTTGTGAAGAATTCTGGAATGAGTGCTTTTGAGAGGAATCAAAACCTTAAGCAAGAGTTCAGTATTAACATAGTATTTCAGGGACAGTTTTCTCTGCGTGTCTTTGGGTCTTTGTGATGTCAATTTAGAACCTTTCTGAGCCTAACCTGTTGGAGATAGAGCCAGGAGGCTGAACAACATTGGCAGCAGAGAGGACCTCAAGATGCCACGTTTGTAATCATTTAAACATTAAAATCAGCCTGTCATATGGCTGTTTAGAGAGTTACTCTTATGTTTCGGGAAGTTGGCCTCCCATGATTCTGTAGCACTCGTGTTGCTCCTGCGTGGACACCTGCCATTGTCTCAAGCACCTATTAGGCTGAGATCTAACAATCCAGACATCTGTTCTCCCAACTAACCCTCCAACACTACCAACAAGACTTTTAAAAACCATGTCAAATGTAATCATAAATATTTCTAAGAGATTGAAATCCAGATTTGATCCATTTAACCCCTGAGTGAATGGCAGATCCAAGTTGAGGGATGCCAGACTAGTGACTCCAAGGCTTTTCCAACTTGAGGAGTCTGAGATCCAATGAAAAATTGCTAGTTAAAATGATTGAGTGTTGACTGGATAAGCATTCATAAATGCAGCCCCTGCACAAGATTTCTTATTCAGCAGAATCAGTCATCGCTATATCATTAAAGTGGTGTTAGCATGGCTGCTGGCCAAGGCCTAGGCCAGGCGTCCTTTTTGTGAGCTGACCATCTATGCATCTTTTCCTTAAACCTACCTGTGAGATGAAGATCAAATCCTTTCAGGTGGCATTTAAGCCTCATCTCAGTCTGGCCCCAACCTCCCTTTGCTGCGTGACGTTGTTGCTGCCCCTTCCCACACCTGTCCCCATCCTCCGCACCTCACACTCCAGACTCTGCCTGTTCCTTCTCCACTCAAGCTCTCTACCTGCCAGTCATCCAGCCCCTGGCACAGGAACTGCTTGCCTGGTAGCCACCTGCCTCCACATCCAACAGGACTTCCTCCCTTGCTGGCAGCTGGATCTGCTCCCCGACCCTTCCGATTCCTGGTCTCTTCTCCAACCTCTGCTGCATTGACCCTTCCATGCTGGGCCTGGCATGAGATGACAAATTTTGCAAACATGCTGGTATTGTCTGGCCTGTCTCCTTGTTGCCTGCACATATTGTGCTTCCTCAGCTGGACCCCCACCTGGACTACTCCTCTCTCTGATCTTCCAAGTCTCTCAAGGGCTGCCCTTTCCAGGAAGATGGTCCTTACCACATCAGCCCTGGGTAGGTTCATCTTTCTCTCTACTTTTTATAACTTTCATTTGGCCTGTATCCCATGCTGTCTAGTGACAGCCTTTGTATTTTGTTGAACACTCCTGTTTATTTTTATTTTTTTCCTGAGGAAGATTCTCCCTGAGTTAACATCTGTTGCTAACCTTCCTCTATTTTGCATGTGAGCCGCCGTCACAGCACGGCCACTGAGTGGTGTAGGTCTGTGCCCAGGAACGGAACCTGGGCCACCGAAGCGGAGCATACCAAACTTAACCACTAGGCCACTGGGGCTGGCCCAGACACTCCTGTTGAATGACACCTTCTATGAACTGAATTGTGTCACCTTAAAATTAATATGTTGAAGCCCTAATCCCAATATGACTGTATTTAGTTAGAGAGAGGGCATTCAGGATGTAATTAAGATTAAATGAGGTCATATGGATGGGGTCCTATTTAGATAGGATTAGTGCCCTTACAAGAAGAGAAAGAGAGAGAGATCTCTCTCTGCATGCATGCACAGAGGAAGGGCCATGTAAGCACACAGTGAGAAAGCGGCCTTCTACAAGCCAGGAAGAGAGTCCTCACCAGAACCTAACCATACTGGCAACCTGATCTCAGACTTCCAGCCTCCAGAGCTGTGAGAAAATAAATTTCTGTTGTTTAAGTTACCTAGCCTATGGTATTTTGTTATGACAGCCTGAGCTGACAAGACAACACCTTTTAACACATCTATGTCTTGTCTGCCCAATAAACTCTGCCATCCTAGGCCAGAATTGTTTTTCAAAAAACTTCTTAATGGGAGTTTAATATGTATATATAAGGATACATATATCATAAGAATGTAGCTTGCTGAATGTTTACAAACTGAGCATGCCTGTGTGACCAGCATCTGGGTCAAGAAACAGCACATCTCTAGCACCTCCACAGCCCCCTTCCTGCCCTCTGCCAGCCTCTGCCAGCCCCCAGGGTAACCACCATGCTGACTCCCAGGCATGAATTAGTTTGGCCTGGTTTTGTGCTTTATGTAAATAGAATCATGTAGCATGCACTTTTGTGTCTGGCTTCTTTTGCTCAGCATTCTGTCTGTGAAATTCATCCTGATTGTTGTGTGTGGTTGTAGATTATTCATTCTCATTGCTGTACAATAGCCTACTGTGGGAATATGCTACAATTTATTTGTCCACTCTATGGGCATTTGGGGAGTTTCTGGTTTTAGCTATTACAAATAGTGCTGCTATGAATATTCTAGTATGTGTCTTTTGGTAAAAGTATGTATGCATTTCTGCAGGGTCTATGCCCCAGAGTGGAACTGCTGGGTTATGGGGCATGTGTACACTCAGCTTTAGCAGATACTGCCAAACAGTTTTCCAAAGCAGTTCAACTTTGCACTCTTACCAGCCATCCATGAGAAGAGCTGTTTCTTGTTCTCCTTTATGCCCCTAGCATAGGGAGGAATAGATACAGGGTATTCAAGAAATGCTTGCTGGGGGCCTGCCTGGTGGCGTAGCGGTTAAGTGCGTGCGCTCCACTTCGGCCCCCCGGGGTTCTCAGGTTCAGATCCGCGGTGCGAACTGACGCATTGCTTGTCAAGCCATGCTGTGGCAGCGTCCCATATAAAGCAAAGGAAGGGCATGGATGTTAGTGCAGGGCCAATCTTCCTCAGCAAAAAGAGGAGGATTGGCAACGGATGTTAGCTCAGGGCTCATCTTCCTCACACACACACACACAAAAATTGCTTGCTGGATGAGTAGAGAGAAAAGGATTTTCTTGGTGCTCAGGCATTAGTGGACCCAAGGGTACACGTATGAATGAAATAGGTGGGGTTAATCAGGACTTAGCATCCTTGGTGTCAGAATGTTCAGAAACTCTCCTTAGACATTGAAAAAATACTCTTTTTTGTTTGAGTCCTGGTTGGGGAGGCTGTGGCCCCTTCACTAACTCCTGGGTTTCCCGATTACTTCATTAAACTTCTGCAGTGAAAATTCATTTGGAGAAAGAGCCTGGCTCTGCAATGACGCGAAGCCGGCTCTTTCCTCTCGTCAGATATTTCTGCACAATAAGCCAGAAAGTTGGAAGGAAGTTAGAAGCAAGGAGGAATCCATAATGCAGCTTTGGAAGCCACGCTCAGAGGATGACCGATAAAGCAAAGCTGCAGAGAAGTTCTTCTCCATTAGTGGCCACCTTCAAGGAGGAGAGACATGGCAGACAGGAGGAAACCTGTTGTCTCAAGCAACTCCGACCACTTGCATTCTCTACATAAGCGATTTGCACCTCAGCAAAGCCTCAGAATGCAGAAGAGAGGAGCGATGAAGCCAGTGGGAACGGCTAGCTACATGAAAAGTAATCAGTTCAATCAAAGAATACTGAAGTTCTTGCAAGGAGCCTCAGAGAATTTCTAATTCCAGTATTTCTTGCAGAAGAAAACTCCCAGCATCCTTTTACCCCCACTTCTCTGGATACACACTAGGTTTAATGCGCCTTCTAAAATCTAGAAGCCAGAAGAAGGGACTGGACGTGCAGATGTGGTCTGTCTAATACATAGCATGGTGGTGTCTTCACCTTCCTCGATATGGAAATTAATTCCACATAAAGATTTTAATTTTCTTTATTATTTTGGCGACTATATTACTTTGTTAATTCACATTGAGTTTGTGGTGAACCAAAAAACTCACCCATCCCTTATCTTCTCAATATAAGCTGCTGTCTTAGTCTGCTCGGGCTGTTATAACAAACTACCACAGACTGGATCGCTTTAACAATAAATACTTACCTCTCACAGTTCTGGAGTCTGGTAAGTCTAAGATCAAGGCGCCCACAGATTCAATGTCTGGTGAGAACTTATTCTTGGCTCATAGACAGCTGTCTCCTTGCTGTGTCCTCACATGGTGGAAGGAGGTCAAGGGAGCTCTCTGGGGTCTCTTTCATAAGGACACTAATCCCCTTTGTGAGTGCTCCACCCTCATGATCTAATCACCCCCCAAAAGCTCCACTTCCACATACCATCACATTGGGGATTAGGCTTCAACGTATGAATTTTTGGGGGACACAAACATTCAGTCCACAACAGCTGCTGTCTTCCCTAGTTGACCCTTGTGCAACTGTCACTGTTTTTTAGCTTAACGGCAATACTTTACATTTATCTTCATTTAATTTTATCTTAAAAATTTTAGCCTGACCTTCAAGACAAGCTGAAGGTCCGTTAACGTCCCCTCTTAAATTCTCAAGCCCTTCCACTTTTTGTATATGCTCTCTTTGCCTGTTCCCTCACCTGGAAGGCTCTCTTCTCCTCTCCACACATCATCCCCAGCCTTCGCCTAGGTAATTCCTGCTCACACTTTAGAACTCAGCTCAACTGCCCCTTCCTCTAGAAGATTTCCTTTGCACCTCCAGATTAGGTCAAGGCTCCCAGCTCCATGCTCTTATTGCACCCTGCACATCTCCTTTTGTTCCTTTGCACAACTGTCTTTATGTAAGTCATTGAGCAATGTGTTCAGTTTCTGATTCTCACTCTAGACTATCAGCCCCATGAAGGCCTGTGCCATGACTGTCTCTCTCATTCACTGCTGCATCCCCAGGGCTTAGCAAAGTGCATGATGATTATTGCATTCCCAATAAGTATGGAAGGGAGGGAGGGAGAGAGGGAGAGAAGAAGTAAGGAAGAAAGGAAAAAAGTAAGGAAGAAAGAAAGGAAGAAAGGAAGGGAGGGAGGAAGGGAGGGAGGAAGGAAAGCTGTTCTAAAGGGTTCTAAAGGAACTCAAATTACTTATCCAATGATGTCCTCCCGCTACACTCCAAGAGAAACCGTGATTAGATGATCTCTCCAGCTGGATTGTAAGCAGCGTGAGGGCTCCTCCCCTCATTAGCAGTTAGTGCTTTTCTTTAAAGCTCCTTCAATACGCTAACCAGCATTTTGTTCTCTGTGGCACTGTCTCAGCAGAGGAAGCACAGGCTTGGCATAAGAAGTGTGTGCATCCCAAGTGCCAACTCCTTTCTCGCCTGTTCCACTGGTGCACCTGGGCGTGGGAAAGGAGAGCTGGGGAGCCACCTTGCTTCCCTAGCTATGTTGATGTCAGAGAAGTGCTCCTTACCACCCAGGGGGCCACCAAGAATCTGTAATGACATGTCCTGCATCTCAGCTTTCCTGCCTGCCCAGGGATGCCAGTGCTTCGCTGGAGACATTTGGGAGGGGAGGTTCTTCTAGAGGAAACAGGGTAGTTGGTAGGTACCATGTCAAGTTCCTTCAATGCTTTGTCCCACAGAAGGGGTTTGACCTCCGTCCAGGTCTCTGGGTGTGTGGTGGTGGGGCTGGGGGTGGGAAAGCTCCCTCCCAACCTAAACTTCCTCTTTCTTCTTTACATTTCCCAGGCCTCTCCCTTTAACTGGCCTTTTTCAGTCTTCCAATCTCTCCCATTGCTCCTGAGTCTACTTCCTAGTCCTATAAAAATAACTGATTTGGTCTTTGTAAGCCCTCTCTGCATCTTGTGAGTTTGGCAGTCTTGGGGGTTGAATGCCCACAGTTTTTCCTTTTCTGCCAGTTTACTGTTGCTCTGCAGAGAGAAGGGGTGCTTCCTGGTCTCAGCTTCTGCTGGATACTCTGACGGGGATGGGAAGACTGTAATCTAAAGTGGTGGGAGGGAAGTGATGTGGGCTCTTATAGGTTGAATTGTGTCCCCTAAAAAGATACGTTGAAGTCCTAATCCCCAGTACATATGTATGCCGCCTTATTTAGAAATAAGATCTTTGCAGATGTAATCAAGTTAAGATGAGGTCATTAGGATGGGCCTTAATCCGATAGGACTGGTGTCCATATGTGCAGAGGAAAACACCGTAGGGGAGGAAAAAAAATCTTTTTCCTTTACCCTCTTAGATTCTCCTCTGGGGCCCTGTAAATTAGACTGACAAAAGACAGGTTAGCAAGAGAAAAACAAACAGACGTTTATTAACATGTGCAGCGTGCATACATGTGGGAGCACCCAGTGATGAATAACTCAAAAGGCTGGTTAGAACTTGGGCTTATATAGCATCTTAACAAAAAAACAGTACATTTTTAGAGAAGTGACAAGACAAAGGACATAACCTGGTATCCTAATATGGGTCTTTTTAGGAGATGGAGGTGTGGAATGAGAAAGGGATAGGCAAGAAATGGAATGAGGAATGGACTTTGAGGGTGGGGTGATTACGAACTAAAGGAATGAGATGTTGGGGGCACGGATTCCAGGGACAAAAAGGCTAGATTGACCCAGGGAGGAGATATTGGTCTTGGGGTTGAAGCCAGAGGTCGGAGAATGTGGTAGAATGTGGCTCTCCATAGAGGTTGTGAGAAAGTTCACTTGACTGGTGCTCAGTCTTGGGGGATTAGGAGCAATTCTGCCTGCGGCAGAGGGTTGGACCAGATGACCTCTCAAGATTCCTTCTCTCCTGATGATTCTGGGAAGACATTTCTCATTGTCCTGACAGTCCTGAAATGTCTTTTCTTAATGGGGAATTTATCTGCCGGATTCAATTTAACTGTTGCATTTGTATTTTGTACGTGCACCTGCCCTGGGGCAATGGTTACATTTTAAATAAATCAAATAAATCAATAAATATGATATGCCTCACTTTAATCATTACATAATGCAAAAAAATTATGATAATGCCACATTAAGTTGCAAATTAAGACATGCAAAAGTAAGGAAATGTGGAAATGAATGTTCTTCCAGCAACATTAACTCCCTGCCTTGTGATGTGGTATAATAAAGTCTATATTTATCTCTGCCTACCTAGCAGTCTCTCATTCAGCATGGGCAAATGTGGGGGATTAGCGCCATTATGAACCTTAACTTTTGTGTCTGATGGCTTGTTATAAATGTGCTATCTTAAATGAAGCATTAGCCTGGCTCCTGCCAGGAAGATAGGAGGGTATGCCGGTGGGAGCACAGGATTTGAGCAAGACTGCCTGGATTGGGAATCCCAGTTCTGCCTCCGAGTGGCCACGTAACCTGCCCAATTTACTCAGCTCTCTGGACTTCTGTTTCCTCAACTGTAACATGCAATTTAAAAATACGAATTAAAACACTTGTCTGCAGCATCTGGATCTTTGCCTTCCTCACCCTCCACGCCAGCATCGACCAGGGAAATCCCACTTTTATTTGTTTTGTTGTGGTTCATTTTGAGGAAAACGGTTCTACTGTTCAAAACAATTTCCCAATCACTGTTCTAGCCCTAATTTTATGGATGAGGAAGATCAGGGAGATGAAGTAACTTGCCCAAGACCACACAGCTGGTTACTTTCAAGGAGACCTCCACCCCCAGGCCACGACTTCCTCCCAGGCCAGCAACTTTCCATTGACCTTGCTCTTGCCCCCAAATGAAAGCTGCCTTCTGGCTAATGCCTGGCTCCCAGCTGGCACTTGATGCAGAAGGGCAGACTGGCTGTATGCGTGCAAGATATAGGAGGTCCCTAGAGCAGCAAAGGGTGATGGGAAATCATAGGTGTTGGAGTTAGGTGGATGCAAATTCTAGTTCCACGACTTACTGCTCTGTGACCTTGAACCATTTTGAATCTCAGTTTCTTTTTCTGTGAAATGGTGGAAGAGAATCCAATCTTTTAGGATCCAATGAAACAATACACGTCAAATGCCTGTTGCAGTGCCCAGATTCTTGCAGGCACTAAACGAAGGTTAGCTGAATGTTCAAAAAGTGCTCTGATTTAAAGACTGACTATGCTCCCCCAATTTCCCTTGAGCTTCCTCGAGAATTTCACTATTGAAATTCTGTCAATAGTGATACATTGAAATAGGTTAAGCATTTTTCTCTCCCTGCCAGATAACCTTACTTCTCTTTTCACTTGCAGAGAACCTGAAAGAGGAATCCACCAACACCTTTAATGGCTCCCCATTGCCTATGGGATTGAGTAAAAACACTTCACTCTTCACAGCCTGCCAACATTCCAGGTAGGGCTACTCCCTTCTCTCTCAACCCATCTGGTTTTTTGCTCTCTGCCTTTGCCTCTCCTGCTTCTTCCTCCTGGACTACCCCCTCCTTTCTCCCTTCTCCCTCCTACTCCCTTCCACACTGCCCTGTCTCTGCTTGTCAAAATCCAGTCTGCCCTTCAAGGCCCAATTTAAATAGTATGTCCTCCTCTATGAATCTTTCTGGATTGTTCGCAGGATAACGTGCCATCTTCTGGCTTCCAGAGTCCCTCTATGCTTCCCGAATGATCATTGCTTTATTCTCCCATGTTAGATAGTGTGCTTCTACGTCACTAGGTCCACAGTTTCTTGAGAACATGAGCTACGTCTTTATGCCCTTGCAATAATGATGCGCAAAGAGGCTTCCATGCTGAATAAATACTGAGTTGAATCAAAACTAAGTGTTATTAGCTTTATGATCATTCTCATATTACAGGAGAGGCTGAGGTGGAAGGAATGTGCTAGGTGCATGGGCAAGGGGGCTGGATAGGGCGACAATGAAAGGTTCATAAAAGCCAAAATGAACATTGAAGCCCAAGTTTTGGGCACCACAATTTACCACAATTTGGGCACCACAAAATGGAACTAAGAGCCTCACCAAAATCAACCAGGACCCAGGAGAAAAGGATGTTGGTTGTGCTGTTCACTGTTTCACTACTTCTCTGCAGTCTTGTGGAAGCCCATCAGTGTCATTATCCCAGCCTCTCACTGGGGCCTGGAGTTTTCGAGTCCCATGGCTGGTATTATTTGGGATCAAATGGGGAAAACCTAATTTGTTTTTCCTGTTTGTTTTACTCAAAAACTATTGAATGGGGTTCATAACCACACTTGGGCTGCACCCTAAGGAGCTTCACGTCTTATAGACCGCACTTCCTGTGAAGGAGGGGGTGGATGCAGGATTGAGGACGTGACTTCCTGTTTCCTATGAGTCCTGGGGAAGGATATGAAGTTCACAGCAACACCCAGAAATGAGGCTTCAGTGGGCAGTGTCAGGGCCAAAGGTGACACCAAAGAAATGGAACACACACACCCTGTTCCCCAGGAACTTAGGCTGAACCAGGTCCTAACTCGGTTAATCAGCTCCATGGCGGGGGTTTATTGGGTGCCAGCTACGTGCCCCAAACTGTGCCAGGATGAACCAGGTTTTGACCAAATTATGCTGGTATTTCGTCTCCAGTGTGCCAGCTTGTCCTCTTGGGTTGTCTTCTCCTTTTCACTTATTTCCAGGTATCCAAGATGGTGTCACTTGCCTGTAATCCAGCCGCAGAACAACCACTTACATGTTAGTGTGAGTGGGTGTTCCTGGGTCCCACTTTTTACATCATTTTCAGCTTCAAACAGATCTCCTTTAGGGGTGACCACAAATATTGACTACCTGTTCTGGGTCATTCACTATGACAGGATCTTTTTGTCCTTAAACTATGAAATATTTCAAAAGTGCAAGCAGTAGGAACTCTTTATACCTACCCAGAATTAAGACATGTTAGCATTTGGTCATATTGGTTTCAGATCTTTGTTTTTTTTAAGAAGAAATCAGAACCTCACCTGTACACTTAAAGTCCTTTTAGAACCCTCCCCAACATATGACTTCATTTAACTCTTACAACAGCCCCTTAGCTCTAATAACGTGACATTGTTCTCCTAACCCTAACCATCTTTAGAAATAATGAAGGCGGGACTCCTCAAGGGTAGACAACAAGTTTCAACATACACGGCTTATAAGTGGGAGAGTGAGCATTCCAACCAGACCTGGCTCATCTCTAAAGTTCATGGCTTCCCACTATTCTAGTTTTTTTCCTGGAAAGGAAGAAAGACTATATTCTCTGGATTTTATGGGGATTTCAGGAAGCAGCTAGCAGACAGAGAATTTTGTTGTTGCGGTGAGCGGGAGGGGAAATGAGAGCCCTACTGTCCCTGGGAAATTACACTGCTCCCAGTCCCCCTCTTCTCTGTCAAAGCCCCCTTGTGAAACCATGCAGAATGTGAGACCCCAAAATCATGCAGAGCCCAAGCACATGTGCATGTTAAATCTTCTCTCTTTCCTTTAGGAAAATCTAAAGGAAGGAATTAGAATCATTTAATGGGTGAAGGTAAAAGCTGTAGTTGGTTTCCATAGTGTTTCTTTACAGCTTTTGTGCGAGGATGGCCATTCACACCACGTCCACCAAACTTATTTGACAGGTTTTGGGTCAGAGAGTCCTGATTCTGAAGCTCTGTAAGTGGATATTAGGTGAAGATGCCCTCTGCTGCAAGAAATAGGAAATCTGACTCACAGTGGCTTAAGTACCATGCCTTTAGTTATCTCCAGTAATGTTAGGTCCTGAGGTGAAAGGTTCTGAGTGGAGGTCCAGAGGCAGGTCACTCCAGGGCTGGTTCTGAACTCAGCACTGCCATCAAGGCTATCCTTTCTGTGACATCATCCTTAGGATTTTGTCTTTTTGTCCTCATACTTGCTGCCTTATGATCCCAAGCTGGCTGCAGCAGCTCCAAGCATCACAACAACATTTGAAGACAGGAGGCAGGATATGGTTGGTGGTAAGGGATTAAAAAAAGGCAGAGTTTCCTTCTCTTATCTGGGAAAAAAATTCCTTTTTCAGAAGCCTCCCAGAAGGCTTATTTTTATATTTCATTGTGGGTCCCATGATCACTCATAGCTGCAAAAAAGGCTGGGATTGTGTCCTCTTTTCCCCAGTGTTATGGACTGAATGTTTGTGTCTCCTCCAAATTCATATGTTGAAGCCCTAACTCCCAATGTGTTGGTATTTGGAGATGAGGCCTTTGGGAGGCAATTATAAAGTTTAGATGAGGTCATGAGGGTGGAGCCCTCGTGATGGGACTAGTGCCCTTATAAAAGATGAAGAGAGAGCAGAACTCTCTCTCTGCCCATTTGACCATGCTGATTCCCTGATTGTGGACTTCTAGTCTCCAGAACTGTGAGAGAATGAATCTCTATTGTTTGAGACCTCAGTCTGTGGTATTTTGTTGTGGCAGCCTGAACTGACTAATACACCCAGTAAATGTCTTTTTGTAGACACTGGAGTGGGAAGTAAGCAAGGGAGAGGAGTTGGGAATTATTTTAGGTATGAAGGATGTTGTGGAAATCCCTTTTCTGGAGACTTGTAAAGAAGGGGATGGTTTAGGTCAATGGCTCCGAAATCTGACTTTCTTCTCTCCTGGGGAGCTTGTTAAAAGTGCAGATTCCTGGGTACTGCTTACTAAATCAGAATCTCAGGGAGCTGCACCTGGGAGCCTGCATTTAGTATCACCCTCCTCCCCTTAGGTGATTCAGATGCAGCCAGCTCCACACCGCTTGGGGCTGGGAGCTCCTGGCTCGGGGCAGTAGAGAGTGGTGAAGAGAAAGGTGGCTGTCATGTGCTGGACAGGTCACTTGGCTTTGTAGTGCCTCAGGACCATGGAGCACGGACAGTGGCATGTCCTTCCAGCCTTTAGGCCAGAGCCAAGGCCCTCCATAAGCAGGATCCATGCTGTCTCCCTAGTTTCATCTCCATGCTGCTTCGTTCACTGGCTCTGCCTCTTTCCCCCACCTCTACCTTCCTGCCTTGACTCATGATATTAATTAATTCATTCATCCATTCCTCCCTTCATCAAAAAATGCTTACTGACGGCTAACACTATGCCTCTGGCCTTGACTATCCGCTCCCCTCCTTTCTGCCTACCTAAATCCTTCGTGGTTCTCTCTTTTTTCTCAATATTCATTTCAATTTTTATTTTCTTTAGATTAAGGAGATTTAGTTAAACTGTTTACAAAAGTTCAAAAGTTACTTAGATATTTTTTTAATTCTCCTTCAGCCTCTCTACCAAATTTTTTTTTGAAATTAAGATATAATTGACATATAACATTATATTAGTTTCAGGTGTACAACATGATTCGATATTTATATATATTGTGAAATGCTCACCACAAGAGCCTAGTTACCATCGGTCCCCACACATAGTCACAAATTTTTTTTCCAGTTTCTTCTTAAAGCTTTTATGGTCATTGTCCCACCACCACCCTTTCTTCCAAGATTCTTTCCCACTTTTAGCTTGAATGTCACAACAGCAATATCTTTACTCCACACTCAGCGACTCTGGATTGAGCATCTCTGCTGCCTGGAATGTTCCAGATGCTAACACAGAAACAGATGAGACGCAGCATAGACTCTCAGAGCGGCTCACAGTCCAGTCTTGACTTGGTCTCTTTTTACAAGTGTGTTTCAAAAGTTATAAAAAGTAGTACATTGTTGTGAAAAATTCTGATAGTAAAGAGTCTGAGAAGAGAAAAACAAAAGCCCGACTTTGTTCTCCTTCCCTTCCCCTCCTCCACTGCCATGCTCCAGAGGTGGCCGGGGCACCAGTGTCTTGTGTGTCTCTTCCAGAATGTTCTGAACCTTTACATTTTTCTCTAATGGTTTCGCAAGTCCCAACCTCGCAGTTGGGTCACAAGCACCCAGCCAGGGGCCTTAGTTTCCTTTCATGTCCCTCCACATCACCCCTCACAGGCTGGGCACAGAGGACATAATCAGTATGAATGGACTGGCATGAAATCCAGGGACAGAGAAAATTCTTTGGGGAACTTGTGCTTATCTCTCAGTATTTCCTGTGTGCAGCTTCTTGCCCCTTCTAGGGAGTAAGCCCCTGGAGGGCGGGGCCGTGCAGACTGTCATCATATTCCTCTTCTAGGCCTATGACTCTTCCGGGTTGCCTCTCCCCAGGCCAGAGCTTTTGGGTGGGTCCCAGGGGTTCAAGCAGGGGCAGCCCCAGCATCGACACCTTCCCCCAGCCAGCCCCTTGCACCATCCCACTTGTAATATCAAAGGAATCTCAGAGGCCACACACCTTCACTGGTGTGATGCAGCTTGTAAGAAATGCAGGGGGCCCCATTGATGTGGTGTTTGGTGGGTGCCCAAGAGAGAAGGCTGAGCTGTTGGAATGAGAGAGATAGAGAGGGAGCAGGGGAGCACAGGAGTATCCGAATGAGTGATGTGCAATGTTCAGGGGTCAGCACATTACAAAATGATTCTCATTAATTATGTAGAGCCTGCCATCTATCGTATGGCAGGTGTGGACAGCCAGGATGGGAAGTTGGCCTTTCTCCCTGAACCTCTGAGAGAGGGAAGGGCGGGGCAGCCTTGGGTCAGCCTTTGGATGGTGACTCTGGGGGTGGCCAGATGGTGACTCCCTGGAAGGAGTCGGCCCAGGCTGAGCAGGGCTCCCGCCTTCCAGACTGCTGGCATTCAATGTCATGGTGGTACTGACCCTTGGTCTCTCTATAGGTAGAAGACAAAGAGAAAAATCACCTCTAATAATACAATCTAAAACAAGATAATGTACAGGAAGGCTAAAGCTATCTGCTCAGGCAGAATAAGCAGAAAGGTGGGGGGAGCTGGGGAATAGAGAGATTGTGTCTAGAAAAGTATTCCCTTAGGTCATGGGAGAATAAGTTTTGGTTCCTCTCCAGCTCTTCCTCTTTTGTGAAATATCTCCTTCTCTCCCAAGCCAAGTCTAACTATTCTTTGTCTGCCCAGCGTTAGACAGTCTCCCCTGGCACGGCCTGCCTGCCTGCGAATGGTCACCCCCTCCAGCACTGGATGCCAGGCCTGCACAGCTTGGCCCTGGGTTCTGAACGGTGCCCTCTGGTCTCTCCCTGCACACGCGGGTCTGTCTTGTCTGCCCAATTCAAGGAAGGGATGTCCCTCATGCCAAGGTAGGCACACTGGTTGCTGAAGAAGTGTTTTTTTCTTGGTTTGAATGAGATTACTGTCAGAGAAGGACCAGAGAAGCAGATATTGAGGGGAAAATAGGACAAAAAAGATCGAAATAGAAAAAGCAATGATGGAGCAGAGGCGGCCGAGCTGAGGGGTCAGCGATGGAGCCTGGAGTCAAACGCGCTGGGGGCGAGCCTGGCGCTGCCATTGAGGAGATTTGTCATTTGGACAAATTTACTAATCTCGCCCAGCCTCAGTTTTTTCACCTGTAAAGTGGGGCTAAAGCTAGTAGCTGCTGTCAGCACTAAAAGAGGTGATGCATATGAAGTGCCCAGCACCTGGAAGTGGGGGCTAATCATGCATGCCCTGCGTGGGTGGCCCCGAATCCATGTGGTGTTCTCCAAAGGAAAAGAGTAGTAAGTTCTGTCCTCACCCAAAGACCTTGCTTTGAGAAAACCCTGTCCTGGTAAAGGAGCGTGAGACAGAGAGCTGGCAGAAGTGCCAGGGGCAGCAGGCCTTCCTGGTTCCACAGGAATGGGCCATGTGGGAAGCTACTTGGCACCTAGCTGCACCTGCTGCCTCCATCCCTCAGGCCATTCCCATTGCAGTCTCACCTGGGGCTGACCCCGTTGAACTAGGGAGGAATCTGAACATCGGGCAAAGCAAACAAACAGGAGCTACTCCTCAAAGACACGGGGTGAGCAGACAGACCATTTGCGCCAGGAATCTGGAGACCCGCTTGTGGCCCTGGCTCTGGAGCTGTCCAGCTGTGCGGTCCTGGACACACTGCATTTCCTTCCTGGGTCTTGGTTTCTTCATCTTTAGAATGAGAGAGTGGACCCGCCAATACTTTCCAGCTTTAACATCTGCACAAACAGCAACTCTTGGGAGACGCCATGGAGATGAAGTGAGAGATTCACAGTGCTCCTGGAATCAGGGCAGCAGCTGCTCAGAGAGCCGAGTTTCTGCAAACATTGCAAGAAGGAGGGGTCTGCATTTACACTTCTTGTGCAGTTTTGTTTTGCTTCCTCTAGAAATTGCACCTCTTCCCTGGATGCTTTACAAACTGCTCTGAAGATTACAGACGACTCCCCTTCCTCGTTCACCATCCTGCTGATGAACTTACGCTGGGCTGTGTGGAGTGTGCTTATTTAATCTTGCCTAGTAATGCTTTCCGTCAATGTTTCCACAGCCTCTGTGCATTCATCCACCCATGTCTCCACGCTCTGTGTTGGAACAGAGGTCCCTTGACGAGAGGTCCTGTTGGTCATCCTTTGGGGTGGATTGTAAGATTGAAGCCACAAGTTGCTGAGTCTCCAAGTGCCCAAGGGTCCCCTGGCACAGATGCAGCTCCATTCCCAGGCTGAGGGTACACAGATGTGTAGGAGCGAATCCCTTGCCCAGTGGCCTCTCCCTTCCCAGGTATGGCACCCACCATGTTGGCAGTGGGTTTCCTTTGCTGATTTGAGCCCCTGTGTTGAGGGGACTTGGTTTTTCTGACCTGTGTGTTCTCAGCACCTATTGCAGTGTCAGGTTGGCACAGCATAGACGCTTATGAAATGTTTGTTACAGAAAGAATTAGTAAGTGGTCCTTGCAACTTGACGAACTCAGACTCAGTGGGGAGACGAGGTAGCAAGACCATCTGATCTTTACTGAGCACTTAGCAAATGTCAGGAATTTTCTTAAGTGGAAAATTTTGTGTATTAATCCATTTAACTCTTATAATAATTCTATGGGGCAGATACTGTTTTTTTTTTTTTTCAGTGAGGAAGATTAGCCCTGAGCTAAGAGAGATGGCAATGGAGATGTTCATGGTTTTAGCTCCCTCCTCCTGGCTTATTTGCTAGCTAATTCCAAGTGTCTCCCCATCCCCACCCCTACTAATGTTTCTAATCTTCCTTCCTGGAGGTTTGGCACCTCTGGTGGGGGCTCCACACATGTTCTCATCAAGCTAGATACCATCCTTCCCCACTCTATGTGCCTAATCTTGGGTTAGTTTCCGAGGGTGCCACAAGGGATGTCCAAGGCATGGTTCTGGCACATAACAATTTTCTGATTTACTTAGAGAGAGAATAAATGAATTGTTTGAGATCACAACATCAAGTGCCAGGTGATATAGTTCTTGTAAGTGTGAGAAAGAATTCAGAGAAGAGAAATGAAGACGAGATCAAGCCAGTGGGAGTCAGGAGATGTGTGATCCAGTCCCAGAGACTGCATCCACTTGCTGTGTGACCTTAGGTTACTTACTTCCCCTCTCTGGACTTCAGTCACCTGATCAGTAACATAAGGAGATAGTCTAAACTCTAAGGTTAGCTTCAACTCTAAAATTTAATAATCATAAGACTTCCTGGGATGAAGAGGGACTTAAGATTTGCCCCTATGTGAGGAGGCTTTGAAGGGGGGAATAGAAGACCTGGTGGGTACTTCCTTGACGTCCCTATTCAGCAACCTCCAGGGCTGCCCTTGGCCCCATCCCTTCATCATGATTGCACCCTCCTCTTGGTTCCATGCTACCTCCCCAGGTTGGCCTCAGTGCTTTCTCCCTCCTTCCTTCCCTCTTCCAAGCCTAGATTGTTCCAGTATTTATAATTGGTTCTCTGCTTCCCTCAGATGCCACTGAGTTGAGCTAAGCCAATTTCCCTCGCTCTCGATGCATCTCTTTCATCCCTCTGCTGTTAGACCTTCCTCCCCCACCATCACTGCCTTCCCTTTCCCAGAACCTTGACTCCAGCTCATCCATCTTCCCAGAGCATGGCTGGTCCTGGCGTTCCCCTTCCAGTGCATTCGGGGGCCAGGTGCTGTCGGGATGCACACATGGAGAGAATGAGATGCTCCCCTTTCCCTGGGTACAGGAGGATAATGATCTGAGCGCTTGCCTCCCAGGGCATGATGAGAATCAGTGAGTTAATGCCCATAAAGTATTATAATTACTCCATGGAGTCATCTGATGGAGCGATGAGGAACTGGGCATCTGGCTCTAATTTACTTAGAGCTGGAGAATTCAGGCAGAAGCGGCAGCCTCAATTTTTTTTTTCTTTTTGTACCAACCACTCACCCCAATGCAGAGCAGTATATCTAAGCAGAGTGACACTGCCTAGTGAGATATAAATACAACAAATTCTTGATTCATGAGACCTATGTTTAGAAGGTTCGTTACAGATATCGTTGTTGTTACCCCTACTTGCACCACTTTGATGAATTAGGAAGCAAGTTCTGAGCCCTTCAGTGACATAATCAGCCACCCAGCTGGTGGGCAGTGGGTCTGGGAGAAGAAACTTCATCTCCTTATTCCCAATCATGTGCTATTTTTTTCCTCCCTTCTCTCCTTCCCTTTCTTCCTCCCTTTTTTCCTTCCACATATATTTGTTGGGGTACCTCCTATGATACAAACCTGTGCTGGACATAACACCAGGCTTCCTCTTTTGGGTGTCCAGCCAGCAGGGGAAGGAGGAGATACTACCAAAGTAGAACTCAGTGTCAGAGAGCCGAGTGGATCCATTAATAGAGTTTCATCTACACCCACCAGCCATCTCTCCATCCAACTCTTTCCAGCTTCTGACCCTGCCTGGTGCTGCCCTTCCTTCTACAACTTTGCCCATGCTGTCATCCACTGAGACACAACCTTGTCCTTTCAAAAACCTTCTCAAAGCACACTCCAGCCTCCCCTGACACTCACCAAGAAGGATTTTATCCTGAATCCTGCTGACATGGGACCATCTTGTTCAGCTGTCCACTCTGTCCATCCCCCAGGCTCTTTTGGCTCACTGATGTCCAGATATTTACGTTGCAGACAGAATGTCACTTTACTTGATGGACTTGATAGGGAAGACCTTGCCCTTTGCTTCACTTGGCTGGCACCAAAACCCTTTCACCTGGTATTCTTGGTTTCCCTACAGGAGCCCCAGCCTCCGGCCGCATTGTTTCCATCATTACCTCCAACCCCTTATCCTAACAAATGGGCGTCCTTTGTAACAAAAGTACATCAGGACCGCTGCTCTGACCCTACTCAGTGTCTACTTCACCTGGAATCCAGCCCCTCAACAACGAACTTGAGTGTTAAAAATACTGACTTATATCATCCCTGTAGAAGTCTCTCCCCTCAGACCTCCTCGGGGACTCCAGCTTTGTCCCTTTAAAACACGGAAGCCTTATTTCTGTCTTTGGAGTACAACATCTTGAAGTAGAGGTCATGATTGTAATAGAATCTCAATAAACCTCAATAAACATTTGTTGATGAATTGGTTTGTCAACGTTTCCAGGCCATTAATCTAACTCCTGGACTTTGGCGTTGTGTCTATTGCCCATGTTAGGTGGCTGAGGTCACAGGTTTTGTCTTGCCCAGACTCAGGAGTGGAAAGGTCATGGACTCTGTGTTCTGGGAGGAGGTGAACCAAAAGAACCAAAAGAAAAGAAGTGTTTGGCAACACCCCAGACTGCAGAGCCAGACTTGAGTTGATGCCTGTAAATAGACAACTCTTGTAGCAAACATGGTAATTCTGGTCCTGCTGCAACTCTGTTATGAGGAATGGTCATTTCTTAATGTACGTGAGCCTTGTGCTTCCTGGGGATTCTCATTTTGCTAAAATATTGAACACACCTGTAAACCCAAGCACCTTCTCTCTCCCTGGCAGACAGTGTGACTGCAAGAGAAAACAGCTCCTTTCAGGTCAAATGAGTAAATGTTTATCATCGATCACAGAAATAAAACCACAACCCTAATGAATGCATTCGTGAAGCATCATCCCCACGTTATGGAATTTAGCCAGTTCCTCTGTCATCTCTCTCCCCTCTGCTCCCTTGCCCACTTCTGCGTCTTCCTCTGTCTGACTGTGGGAAACACTGCAACTGGATTTTCACTGGCCACAATGCAGATTTAGCTGGAAACATTATACGGACGCACAGAAATTAGGTAGGTTCTCAAAGACATCAGCCTAGGGCCAAGAAGGGCTTGAGTAGAAAAGGCCCTTCTGTAAGATGGTCTGATCTCTTCAAAGTCAGGCTTACCACTGGATAAACTCCTAGCTGGAATGAAAGTCCTTCTGCCCCTGACAGAGACCACTGACATGTAGGCCTCTCCCTGTAGGACAGCTGCCTCCAGCTACCTGGTGACTGGCTGCCCTTCCCCTGGGGTCCTCCACTAGCCCCTCAATTGGGCAGGGAGGGCTTTTGCCCAGTCCCTTGGCCGCCTCCACCCCAGCACCAGGGAGAGGCAGCGGTCTGTTCCGGAGGCCCTGAGCCACATCCAGTTTCCTGTCTCTTTTTCTTTTGTTAAAGCCAAATGAAACAATGTAATTAGCTTGTTACAATTAAAGTGACTCGACTGGATAAATTGTAATCACCCAGAATCAAGTCAGGCATCCCTGCAGGTCCCGGACATCGCAGCTGAGCTGCCTCATTTGCATAATTAAAATATACAAATGATAATGGATTTTGTACTCAATTTCCAGCGGCTGTGAATTTGAGAAACTCTGAAATTAGAATAACAGAGATGAAGCCCGCCTTGAGGTAATGGGGATGACAAGTTTTGACGGTAGGGGTGTTTATAACACTAGTTTCTCGCTACAAAATAAATAAGTACAAAAAAGATTAGAGAGTGATATTAGTTAATAGTTCCACGGGCAGTGGGAAGTGGAGATAGACTATGATTACCTCTGTGAATTTACACTGCCTTTTTTTTTTTCTGACAAGCTCTCGCCTAACCTTAGGGGATATCTTCCCCCGATTATGAGAAATTGAGAATGAATTAAATGCATAAAAAGGGTTGTCACGATCGACTCACCAAAGGAAAAGAAGAGAAATGAAATTTGTCTTGCTGCTCTTGTTTCCAGCTAGGGGTGGATTGAGGGCAAGTGTGCTGAAGGAGGCAGAGAGGGCAAGGGTGTGGGGAGGGGCTGTGACGGGCAGAGGAGGGAGGGGCTACGACAGCTGAGAAGGGAGGAGGAACAGAGGGCAGAAATCAGGGGTGCAGGCAGAACTGAACCTTGGGGAAGCCAGAGTACAAAGTTACTTATGGGGTGAGAATTGAGAGTCTTGGAAAGAGCCCTCTACTCAAAATATACTCTGCAGAGGGCATTGAGAATTCTGGTGGACACACGCCTTTAGTATGAGCACTATGTTCTCTGCCCATATGCTGAGCACCAACATATGAATAAGATTATTCCTTTTCTTCCTGTAAACTCCATGAGGGCAGGGGCCGTGTCTGTCTCATTCATCTGGTCTCCCCAGCACCTAGCACATAGTAGGTCCTTAATAAGTATTTATTGAATGAAAAAATGAATGGATAGGGGAGACTGAGAACAACATAACAGTATTCAGAAGCGGTGGGAAAAGATCCTGAAGGCTGAAATCACCTATTTCCCCTTTTTTGTGGGTCCAGCAAAGCCCTGGGCATCAGAGTCCCCATCTGGAATGGTGTCAGAGCCTGTCTCCCTGGGGCCAGCTTGCCTTCGTCTTGTGGTCAGTTGTTACAGTGAAAGCTGGATGGATTCTTTCTGCCAGGAACAGACAGGGGAGAGTGTCAAGACGATAGGCTGGTAAGGGTCAGGCGTGCTACTGTGAAAGAAATCTAGAACCAAGGCTCTGGGCCTCTCTCATTGATGGGCACAGCACAGGGGCTGTCCAATGCATCAAGGAGGGAAACTGCCTGTCCCAGCAAAGCCCTTGGCTGATGTTCCTTCCCATCTTACCGAAAAGAGTGTGCAGAGTGGGGCAATCAGAAAATCGACCTACAAGCCCATCCTTTGTATGAGCACAGACTTGGGCAAGGAGATGTGCCAGGGGTGCTGGGAGCTGGTGGTTGGAGTCTAAGGCTAGAGGGGGAAGGGTGTACAGGGAGTCAGCCCCTCTGGCAAGGGCCTCTGGGAACCATTGTTCCCGGGAGCCCGTGAACTGAATGCCACCCTTGGCAAAAGTGTGAGCCCTCTGTGCTGGGAAAGTGAGGAAGGAAGGGCCACCATCAGTTTCCCAAAGTGTGTTCCTCACACTGGCCTCCCAGTAAAAGAGTAAGTAGCAGTCCACATCTTCTTTTGAGGGTCCTGGCTCTGGGGTGGAGTAGGAGACCTGCCTAATCCCAGGTCCTGAGGAATGATGGGACAAGATGCCTCAGCAAATGCAAGTCTCCTGGAAAGAAGTGCACATAGGTCTGGAAATATACAGACCCCAGGACAAGGCTGGCAACCGCAAATTTCAGGTTAGTGATAGGGAAAGCCAGCCATGTCCTCGTGGGCTAGGGCAGACTGGGGTGGAGACCTTTGGGTGTGCCTTAGGCGTGCTCTGGCCGTCACTGTCCCATGGGCATCAGAAGTGCCATCATGGGCTGTTCATTGCTTCATCCAGTCTTGGCATCTGTCTCTGAAAGAGGGCATTTGACAGACATCACTTTAAAGGTTCAACTACTTTGGACTTGCCCTCAGTACTCCCGAACATCCTCTTAATTAGCCATTAGGAATTTTCCAAAAGTTTATCCAAATCTTTCTTGAAAATACTACAGTTATGGCCTGCTGCTTCATCTTAGACTTTCTGCCTCTTGTAGGTGGTTTTATTCATCTGGAACTTACTTCTTTTATGGTTGGGGGGCAGAGGGTGGTCAAATTCTACCATCTGGGATGTAACATCACGTCTGTTTTCATGCCTCTCACAAGTTTCAGCCATGATCTCAGCCCTCAGGTCTCCAAACCCCATCATATGAGAAGTGTTCTCAGTCTTCCTCCTCATCCCCAGGCCACTTAATACCTCCCATCACCCCCATTCTGCTTAGCAGAGCACAGGATATTTCACAGAAGTGAGAGAAGCTGACCTTGTAGCCAGGATGTGCCAAGCCCTGAAACCTGCTCTTGGGAGTGGGAGGCCCCTCACTCAGGCTCAGAGGGACTGCCATGCCCTGCTGGGCAGGTCAGACTTCAGGGAAACTATGTAAAGGAAGATGTTGATCTTCAACGTGGTGCCACTCCTGTAGGAGGCTTGGCATTGCTACTCAGCCAGTGGCCTAGTTATTTCTCCCAGACATACAGTGCCCAGAGGAGAAGGGCCTGCTAATGATGGGTTGGATGAACAATTCCCATACGTGGACCACTGAGAGAAGTGGGAACAGCGCATGCTCCCCTTCTCTCACTTACTTCTTCTAGAAAGCACTACCATGTCAACATTATAGTAAAAATCATAAGTTCCTTGAGGGCCTTGACTGTATCTATTTTATTAACATATTTCTAGCATCTAGCATAGTGTCTGGCACATAGTAGATGCTTAGTAAGTACTTGTGGGATGAATTAATGAATGAACACATGTTATTTTTTAAAGTTAAGATGCATGATGAAGCATTACAAATATATACAGGTTCAAATCTGTCAGTTGTATTACTAAATCTATAAGTTGATATTAATCACTCTTAGGTTGACCCAGAGCTTGTGTTCTGGATCCTTCCCTCCTTTCATCCCCCCGTGCATTCTTTTATGCCAGGTTCTGTTCTCAGCCCTGGGAGTCTAACAGTGAACAGGTTCCTGGCTTCATCAGTTATGGTCTGTACCATAATTCTTGACATTGCTGCTCTTGCTGCCCTGGGCCAGGTCACTATTGTCTCTTATCTGGAATTTTGACTTATTGGGTTCCCCAAATTCAATATTCCACCTCCTCTTGTTGTTTTATATACTGCAGCTCCAGTGGTCTCTCTAAAAAATAAATCTGACCACCTCCTTCTCTTAGCTGAAACCCTTTCTTGCCTTCAAAGCTCATGGTGATCCAGCTGCTGTTCACCCCTCCAGTCCTGGGTCTCACCACTCCACCTAGAATTCTTCCCAGGCCTGGAAGTGTCCCGGCTATCTCTCCCCTCTGGGTCTTGTCCCCACCAGTGCTGCTGCCTTGGCTCTCCCCACTGTGCCACTCAGGGCTCCAATAAGACTTCATGGCCTCCAGGAAGCCTCCTCTGTGTCCCGTGCGCACTGCTTCCCTGGGTTGGTGTCTCTTGCCCCATGCCTCCACTGCATTCTGAATATCCTATCACTTTGCTGGGATCACTCGTTTTAATAGGCTGTTTCTCCTCCATGGAACTGGGGGCAGGGGGTGGGCAGGGGTGGCTCCGAGTACAGTACTTGATGGATAGTGTTTGTGGTAGACTTTACCTGTTGAATGAATGAATGCATAAAAGGTGATAACTGGAATTACAAGACTGCTAAGACAGAAAGGGAGTGGAGGGAGGAGGAGGACCTTGAGGGATATTTGTACCCAGAGGTCAGAAAGAGAAAGAAGCACTAGAGAAAAACACTCCTCGAGAGGCAGGAGCCAGCAAAGTTCCAAGTCACTGGTGCCCAGGGAGGGCCAAGCAGGGCTGGGCCACTTGACCAGGGATGGGCTTTTTGCACAAAGAATATGATTCACCCTCCTCCCTCCCAGATGGGCCCAATTCGGGTCAAGGGATTGTCCAGGTATTCTATTTTCCAGTCCTTGATTAGGAAGACCAGATCATTTCCTTCCCATTTGGAATTCTCTGGGACACCCTTTTCCTGGGGCAAACAAATGTCACTAGGGCTACTCATGGATTCTCCTGGGCACATGGATTTGGAGAGGCGATGCTCTACTCCTGGACAGCTCCTGCCTTTGGTCTCTCCTTGGTAGAGGCAACGTACATTTGCCTTGTATCCGGAACCTCCGGGCAGCCAATTTGAGCCCTTTTCTATTAGAGAATTAATTTTTAATGGCTTTTATAGCATGGCGGATAAATCAGTTACGGAGAGACAAAGAGCTGGCAGTGCCTCATGAATATCGATTGGGCCATTTAAAAGGAAAATCTTGCCAAAAGGGGACAGCCACCCAGCAGAGTCAGAACAGCTATGCCGAGTGACTGAGGAGCACCAGTGGCCTCCCCCTCCCATCAGTGACTGAAAATTTCTCCAACTTGTTGACCACTGATGCCAGAAATTTCATCACTTTTTGGGTAAAGGTCGCGCCTTTTGTGAATATTCACCTACCTTTGAGACAGGATAAGGAACCTATTATCAATACATAGTCCCTTAGTATAAAATAGTTATGTAGACATTTCCCAAGGGACTTGAGAGAGAATGGGAAGATTGAGACAGAGGGTTCTGAGCATTTTCCTGGAATTGGCTGTGTCTGGGAACCCAGAAGTCAGCAAACAGAGGAAAAAACACTTTTGGGGGATCCTTGGTGTTACAGGAGACAGGCAAAGCCTTAGGAATGATACGGCACATTTCACCATGTCAGTTTTACTTAAAAATTTGATGAAAAATGTTTTTCATTGTAATGTATTTTCATGGAGGAGAACGAACAATTAGCATGCATAAAGAAATATCTTCTTGCTGTGTCCCCCATGCCCACTTCTGCTGTAAGGGAAACTTCTTCTTCCTTCAGTGATGGAGACAGAACTAGCCTCAGGGCAAAAGCTCTGGGTTCAAGTCTTGATTGCAAGCCTAACTAATAGAGGTACAACGATAATGGACAAATCGTTCATTATCCTATTTAAGAGAATACAATTAAGTGCTGAGTTCTGCAGTATAGACTGTAATGCAAGGGGGTTCAGTGACCTCTGAGGATCCTTATAGCTCTAACATGCCACGACTGCTAGGAGGATTCATTGTACTTAACATGACATTAAAGGGTTAAGACTTATCTTGTATGTGCCATATTTATAAGTGAGTATGCGGCTCTCCCCTTGGAATGTCCTGTGTTTTCAATGATGGTGTCTTAATGCAAAGCACGTCAGGAAGTTATCTTAGGGGATTACCTTTAGGGCCTGCCTGGGAACCACAAACAAATATTCACTTCATTAAAAATGCTTGTACCTCACAATGTGTGCTGGGAGGGTTGGGCAATGGGAGGAACAGGGGATCAGGAAGGGCCAGCTAGGGGCAGACTGGGCACAGTTGTGGAGCTGTAGGGGTTTTTATTTTAAGGGCCGTACTCCACTCCCCTTTATCACATGGAATTTTCCTTCCTTAGTTCAGGACTCTCTTGATATTGCTAAATGAATGATATTCCTCACCACCCAAGTTTTGGTTGTGCGGCACCCTCTGACCAGTCCCAGGGTAACCTTTCAGCCCCAGACCTAGAGGGCCTGTGGTGGAGACCCTAGCTTAGAGGGCCGCCATGCAGGAAAGGGCTGGAGCAGTGGTTCTCACTAGGTGGGGGCATATTGGAATCCCACAGGAGGGGGAGGCATTTCCCTCCCTGCTCCATGCCATTCCTTATTTCCAGAGAGGGTTTGACTCATGCCTTGAAACCCACAAGAGTGACTTTAATGGGGGAAATCAAAGACCATGCCATTCCAGAGAGGATTCAACCGGGTAGCCGGCAAGGTCTCCTCTTGTGTTTCAAATCATATTGCAGGTGTGGAACTTCTGTGAACAAATTCATTTTTCTCTAATTTGTAGACTCATAGAAGGGTATCTGGAGTTGGAAGCACCTTTAAGAGATTATCTAGGCCAACCTTATCTCCTTATGGATGGAGAAACAGGGCCAGAGGGGGTAAGTCTTGCCAAGATACTAAGTGACAGCACCAAGTACGTAAATCTTAACACCCTGATGGGATGGTAAGCTCACAGAAGGCAGGTACCACATATCCTCCTGTGTTCCCCTGGCACGTAGCATAGTTGTAGTCATATAGTAAATGCTCAGGAAAATCCTAATGGTCTAGAGCAGCGGTTCTCAAACTTGAGCAGACATTGGAATCACTTGGTGAAATCACAGCTTGCTGGGCCCCATCCCCAGAGTTTCCAGTTCAGTCGGTTTGGGGTGAGGCCCTGGGAATTCCCATTTCTAACAAGTGATGCTGATGCTGCTGATCCAGGGACCACGCTTCGAGAACCGCTGATGTATATGTTTTATGGATTTACCCATTTTTATATAATTTGAAACACTGCATTCCCAGGAAGCCTACTTTATTAGACAGTAAGTGGCTACGTGAGAAATCCCACACTTAAAAGATACTAGCTTAAAAGTATTTAAAGTGAGTAATTACCTTCAGGGTGGTCTAGGTAGATAGATTAAATAAATTAAGTTGAGTCAATAGGAGTTTAAGCATCATTTGTTAAAGCATTGCTATTAGTTTTTCTTTTCCTAGTGGAAATTCTCTTCTTGTCACATAATCCTAATTAATTATTGTATAAAGACCTGAAAACTTAAATGCACAAGGGAGTAATGATCTTATGTTTCATTAACCAGTGGCTTCAAAAGCCAGAACGAAGTGTGTAGAAAGAGCATGAACATCATGTACTGAGCAGAGCTCCTTCCAAGACGGCCTGAGGTCTACCTTGCGCTTCCATTTGTCACCTAATGTGTTAACGTGAATGCACATTTACACTCTTAAGTAGATCGTCTCTGTTCAATATAATCTAATCAGAGTTAGCCAATCAATATAAATTTCAGGAGTATTTATCATTGATTTTGCAATATGCTTTGTAATTACTGAATCAATATAAAATTCTCAACTCATTAGATTAACTTTTTTTAATCATTTATATTAATGTGTTTAACCAAAGGCATCAGAGTTCCTTTTTTTAAAAAAAATCACTTGTTTAATTACTTACATTAAAAATGAACAAATGCTGTGGACTAACATCTCACTCGACTTGATTTTCAAAGGGCGCTTCCCTTGTGCTTTGCCTTTGAAAGGAACTCAGCAAATTGGTTGCATTGTGGAGCCCAAACCACCATCTGGAGCAAAAAGGGAATGCCCGTCTGAATAACTTGATGAAGAAAAGAGAAAAAAAACAACCACCAAAAAAAAAAACCCACCTTTAGGCTTGATAAATATTGGCCCTGATTTACTCGTTTAATTTGGTGGCTTTGTATTTTGTATCTTACTGGTTGTTTCTGTGTGATGCCTTCTCACTGGAACAGAGCCTACAACACTTGGTCAACTAAGAGAAACTGGACCTTCGGGCACTGAATACACACAAGGTGGATTCAGTACTTACATAAATGTTCAGTGGTGATGATAGCAACATCTCACCACAACCCCGTTAGCAGGTTGGTGGGTGTTTGTCCACTTTGTAAATGAAGAAATTGAGTCCTGGGGGATGAAACAATGAGCCCCAGGTCACCTTCTGTGTGTGTGGCAGAGATGGATCTAGAACACAAGTTTCCCTGCTGTTGGGACAAAAACTGGCAGGACAGTCCTCTGAGGGGTTGTAGCTATCCCTCACAGAGCACGTCCCTGCTGGAGACTTTTGCTTGAGATATTCATGGTGACCTTAGAGCCCAAAGGAGACCCTCTTAATCCCTCCCACTGGGCCACGCAGACCCAGGCTGCTCTGGCTCCAGCCAGCGGCTGCCACCTACAGTTTCCAGGGCTTGAAGCTCAGTTCTGGGGAGCTTTGAAGGTGTATCTTCTGCAGCCAGGAATGCATCACCGTGGTTAACATCCCGCTCTCATGTACTGAATCTGAGTTCACACAATGCCTCTAAGTGCACTATCCCATTTGATTCTCACAACAGCTCTATGAGAAGGGCTAATGCCGTGGTCCATCTTACAGATAAAGGCTAGAGAAGCTTACAGGAGTTAAGTGGATTGCTAGTTGTGAGTAAATGATTGGAAATGCATCCTCCCCCCAACTACATTGTGTGATCTTCCCGGGAGAGGAAAGAGCCCTAAACACTGAGTCAGGAGGCCAGGCTCTGGTCTCCACTCAGCCCTTCGCTTCCTTGGGTCTCGGTTCCCTTCTCTGGGAGGTGGGCGTGGATCTCCTGCTCTTCCCTCCTTCTGGTGCATTTTATTTCAAACACCCAGTCAACATTTATTGGATTCTGTGTTGATTACAGTGGGGGTGCCTCGTTGCACACCAGGTCCTGTGGAATAGACTCATTCTCTGGCTTCAAGAAGCTTACTCTGTGTTGAAGACGGCATTCATCCGGGAACCCTGTCTTAGGCTCAGGCTTCCTCCTTGTCCTTTGAGATTGACGTGAGTTTCTGGTTGGTGCACTTGCAGATGCAGTGTGTTCATGCCGTCACAGTTTCAGCTTTTAAACTTCCCCGTGCTCCCTGGCCACAGTCTGAACACTTAGCCCCAGCCCCCTCATGCCTGTCAGCTCCTTCTATGCACCTGCACTGTTCTTCATGCCCCTGGAATAATCACGAGGTGGCCAAACTGGGGAGTTCCTGGAGTATGGATGATTCCATGCAACTACCCTCCATTGGTTGAAAAAACCAGTAAAAAATGCTTGCAGTGGGCCAGCATTCGATCACCTCTCTGTCAGGAGACGGTCCCATTTTGAGGGAGCATTGGCCTGTAGTTTCAGCCTGTAGAGCTATTGTGGCCAGAAGCCCCAGAAATGCTGCCTAGTGACACTTTCCCTTGTCTTTCAGAAGAAGGCTGGAACGGAAATGACAGCAATGACACTTGTACACATCTGCATGGTGCTTTAAGGTTTATAAAGTTCATTCACATGCATGATCTCAGCTGGTCCTCCTAGCAACTCTGTAGGTTGGCTGGGTAAGTAACAACACTGCCATTTTATAGGTGAGGAGACCAAAGCTTCCCCAGTCCCATATCTGAGTAAGGTGCCCGTCCTCCGTGTTCCCATAGTACCCTGCCCATCTCTTATATAGCACTTAGCAAAATGCTACTGTCATCGCCTGTTGACAATTGCCCATTGGCTGATTCCCCCACTAGGATGAGAGCTTCATGAGAGCAGGGATTTTGTGCCACTGGGTCACTGTTGCATCCCCAGTGGTTTGCACAGTGCCTGGTAGAGAGTGGGCACTCCGCAAATACTTGTCGAATAAGGTATGGATGGAAGGAAGGATGAATGGATGGGTGGATGGATGAATAAGTGAACGACAAGCAGATTTTCTCAGCCTGGCTTCCTGTCCATAGGTTGCCCAGCAGTGCAGTGGCTGCCAAAGGCCAGCAGGGGCACTGGCTAGCTGGCATCTGGAAGATGCCAATGAATGTGTGGGAGAGGTGGTGGTGAAGAGCGAGGCTCTGGTTCTGCCCTGGACAAAACGGTGATGCTCTTGCTGTTTGTGTTGGGGCCCAGCTGCCTCTGCTCTCAGGTTGCTCCCTCTTCATTCCAATGGGCAATTCCATTGCCCCACACGACCCAAGTCCTGGGACACCATTCCCAGGCTTTGAAATGCCACCAAAACGTACTGTGCTGGGTTTTGTTCCAATGCATGCCTCAGCTGGCTGAGCAAAGAAAGTTGCTGACAGAGTCATTCACGCAGAGGTGTAAATGACTAGTAAGGTTTGGATGTGTTACCCCTGTGAATTTCAGTCACCTGCATGTGAGCTGGGCCTGGATTGAGGGTGCATATCAGCTGACTGCTGGGCCCTGCTGCTCCTCTGGAAAGAAGGGCACATTGGCTGCCATCCCGGGGACTCCTGTTAATCAATCAGAGTTCTCTGCCACCAGCTGCTTGGCATATTGTTCTTGTACCAGTACTGCAGTTGCCAAATTGTCAGTGTGCTGGGCTGGGGGTGGCATGGGGGCTGGTGTAATTAACCCCCTCAATGCACTTCACCCTGGAGTTCACCCAGAGAAACTTCGCTCTAAGATGGCCCACGTGGCAGGGGGGATGGAGGGCTGTTGGCCTGGCTGCCCTCACCAGGGAGGATAGATTAATCAGGGAAGGGCAGTTGACACACTGTGGAGGGAGCAGCTGTTCCCAAGGATGAGGACCAGAGACATTGGGCTGTAGCCTGTGGGAACTAGCTCCATCTCTGTATAAATGTCTTCACTCTAAATGGGCATCCTTGGAATTTAGGTGGTAATGGGGGTCTTTGGAACTTTGAACTCTTTCTTCCGTGTTCCTCAACTCATTTCACCTCACAACAGCTTTTAAAATTATTATTGAAAAGATAATATAAGGAGAAAACAATTTTTAGATGACTTTTGATGTCACCAACACAAAGAATTTCAGATTTGCATATTACCATAGAGCTCAAGTTCACATACATATTTATACTTAATTTTTTGTAGTTGATAATTCAGGCGCTCTCATCATTTTACATTCTCTTGTCATGATTTTTTTTTTTTTTGCTGAGAAAGATTCTCCCTGAGCTAATATCTATTGCCAATTTCCCTCTATTTTCTATGTGAGCCCCTGCCACAGCATGGCTACTGATAGACGACTGGTGTAGGTTTGTGTCTGGGAACCAATCCCAGGCTGCCAAAGTGGAGCCTGCCAAACTTTAAACACTTTGCCACCAGGGCTGGCCCTGTCATGATTTTTAAAGAAGGGGAAACAGGTGCAGGGCTGTGAAGCTGCCTGTCCACCCACAGAGGGTGGTCCAGGGCTGGGCCTCCTCACTCAGCCCTGGACTGCTCTTACTGGTGGCACTTGGAGGCAATGCCAGTGTTGGGGGTGTTAGGAGCAGAGGGATGAACAAGAAGACCTCGTGGAGACTGCTGGGTCACCATCCATATCTGATTCTGTGACTTACATGGGACCGTCATTGCAGCAGTGCTCAGAGCCTGGTTGGCGTCTTCACCGGGCAGTGAGGCCCCTGGGTGGGCTGGAGTGACAGACCATAACTTTCACTAGGACTATTCGTGTCAACAGGAACCTAGAGAGATTCTAGCCCAAACTTTCCATTGTACATATGAGGAAACTGAGGCCCTGGGATAGGAAGTGACCTCCTATCCCTCTTCTCAGGAGGGTATTCTCTTATGAATTGCATGGGTTGCAGGGGTCAATTCAAGACCACAGAGAACAACCTACAGTTCACAGTAAGGAGTCAGGTATGACATTTAAATTAAATCCCAGCAAATGAACACACATTTTTGACTTATAGAAACAGGAATTTCATATGGTTCGATCTGTTATTTAGGGAGGAAAGACATATGTGAAGAAACCTGTCAAAAGATAAGCAACAAAAACAGTTAAAGAACAATTCAACAATGTTATTGAAAATCTGCCATAAGGTGTTTATCGTTTAGAAAATTTCTGCTCAGTTTGAGGGAGTAGCAGAGTCGTGTTCAGATTTGCACTCCAATGTACGAAAAGCAATGATCATAGGGCCTGACACAGAGTAGGTGCTCGATGGGTGTTTTTTGAATGAATGAATAGTCATATCATTCAGTTCTGGTCAGCTGTTGACTCAGTTAGGATTCCATTTGTCTGTCTTTAACAGAACCTAACCACAGTGGCTTAAACAGTTAGGGATTGTAGTTTTCTCACATGAAATTAGACCAGGAACAGGTTATCCAGAGCATATGTCGCTATTCAAACAAGTCATCTGGGACCAGACTCCTTCTTTCTGCTCTGTTATCCTTAGCATTGGCCTTTGTCCTCACAGCCCCAAGATGGGTGCTCCTCCTCAAGACATCAGGTCCAAGTTCCAGGCAGAGACTTTTGCATATGACAAATGGCACTGTGTGCTGACAAAGTCTTTCTCTTTTTATCAGGAAAATAATAGGTTTTCTGGATGCCTACACACTGGACTTCTGCATGTAATTCATTGGCCAGAAGTGACATGGTCACCCTTAGCTGCAAGGGAGTCTGAAGAGGAGCACTGAACCAAACTGGGTTCTGTTGGTCAAAAAGAGGGGAGATGCGTATTAGTAGATCATGTGTATTATCTCCCTTAGCAGTTTTAAAGTGAAAAATGATTATTTAGATTTAAACAAGTAGAGGTTCTAATTTGGAAATCTCTGAGTATAGGTTCTGTGTTCACACATGCATTCATTGATTTATCCATCCTGCAAATATTCATAGAATGTCCACTGTGTGGTGAGTGCTGGCTGTGAGTTAGGAACGCAAAGGGGAGCAAAGCAGACTCGATATCTGTTCTCAAGGGGCTCAAACACACAGACGCAGACCAGTAAGATCCACTGGGCAGTGATCAAAGGATGTGCGAAAGCCCAGAGGAAGCAGTGGGTCGGAGGAAACTGAGAGAAGACCCGTGGGGCAGGAGCAGGATGATGGAGGGGAGTGGGGCCTTGAGTGACCTGGGAGGGAAAGCATCTGGATCAGTAGGGCCAGGTTGGCAAAACCAGGGCGGGGACACACTCTGTGGACATCGGTGGGGTGTGGGACTCCAGAGTGGCAATCTGGACTGGTGTGGAACCTTTAAATCTTGCCTAAAATACAATGCCTTAAATGTGATGCACCTGGGCCCTCAGTTACCAAATACCCTTCCTCTGCCCATTTAGAGCTGGAAGGGACTTGTGAGATCTGGACCAGAGGTCTCATTTTATAGATGAGTAAACTGAGGTGTGGAGGGCCCAAATGACTTGTTTATGACCGTTTTTTTTCCAGTTAATGCCAACATTTGGTCCAAACCTGTAGTCTCCTGACTTCTGGCCTTTTCCTCTTGAGGCCCATTGTATGTTTACAAGCACTTAAATTTCCATTGTCTGATTTGGTCCTGATGACAAGGGCCCAGTGGGATTATTTACCCCGATGTTACACACATCTGAGGTTGAGAAGGATGAGGGACCAGAGCTGAGCATGGCACCTCTTGATTCCCTGGCCTTGCCCCACCTGGCCCTCGCCTCTCTTCAGTCGAGCAGGTCAGCATTCTAACCAATAGTGTGGTTGGGAGAGTGATGCTGTCTCCACAGAGGTGAGATGTGGCCCAGATGCCACTGCCCTGTGCCGCTCCACTCATGGGCATGGACAAGTGAGAAGAGAAGGTTTTCACTCCATGATAATGACCATGTGGCATTCTCAACTGATCTTGAGCCCCAGGAAGACAAGGAGGGCTGCTGTGCTCTGAGTGTCCTAATTGCTTCTGACACTCTTTATCATTTCTGATGATCTGGCCATGCTCAGCCACCCTGTGTCTGTGGGCGGTGCCGAGAGTGGGAGAAACCATTATGGAGCTGACAAGGCACGGAGCTGTGGACGGTGACAGATTGGCCGCCAGATGACCTTAATGCAAACATACGTCCTATCGATTGACATTTTGGAGAGAGAAATGGGTGTCCTAGTTGTCTCAGGGTTGGTGAGGCTGGGCTGTGATGAGAGTGGTTCCTAATCAAGACAGATTCTGTTCAGTGTTCACCACCCCTGCTATATCTTGGGACCAATGAGGACTCTGTGAGCAGGGTGGCCCTGTGGCGGAGTGCCCCATGGCCTGTGGGAGACTCGGGGGAGATGAGGTCAAGTCTGGGCAGCCCCGTCTTCCTTCCCTTTCCCCGCCTGCTCCCCCAGCTGTCATCCTCCAACATTCTCGACTGCTCCCTCGCTCCTGGGAGATTCTGAGCTCTGGGGTCTGACGCGTGGGCCAGTGCTGCAGTGTCAAAATTCCTCCTTCTGTTCTTCCCCAACAAGGAGTCTTGTTCTCAACTCTGCAAGGGGCATGCCAGGCTCGCCCCTGACAAGCCACTGACACTCCTTGCGACTTTCTCAGAGCCACTGGCCTTTTTTGAAGAGGCAGTAATGTCTTATCTGCTCATTTTAGAAATTGGTCTCTGTGGGAATTTTAAAGTCTTACTGCTTTTTGTTAGATAAAAATTTAAAAACTTAACCGAAATGAATTCTGAGTTTGTGAGGGACTACCTTAACACCAAGAAAGGCCTCACCATTTCAGGACCCCATTGGCCTTCGAGCTGACAATAGTATTCATAAAAAGTCGCACTGTTGTAATGGAGAAAAAAACAGAGGATACTCAAAGATATGGATCTCGAATGGAAACGTTTAGGACACTTGGATTCAGGAGAGCAGGAGAGACTTGGGGTCTTTGGCAGCCTCTGAAATGATCCTTTCCGAGTGGTGTGAATGAACATGGATGTGAACATCTCCCTGGAGGTTCCAGCCCTGTCACGGCTCAGGGACAGAGGACAAGGAGCCCCACTCCTACTTCCTACTCCCACTCCCTTGCCGTTGGGAAAGGTTCAGACCAGAAACTTCAAGAAGGTTGTTTCCAAAGTGGAGAAATAATGATATCCCGGGCTCCTATGGTGGAGTTGGGCCAGGGAGAGACTGTGTGCCTTTGAAGGTTTTGGGATATTGAAGATATTTCCCTGTTTGAAATAATAAATGGAGTGACAGCCTGTGAGAAAAATGTCATCAAGCCCTCTGCTAAAGGAGCAGCGTGATAATAATACTGATGGCTTACATTTCTTGGATGCTATGGGTAGGCATTGGGCTGGATATTTTCAGAGAATTCTCTTATTGGTTCTTTACAACTCCGTCAAGTAGGCGCCACTCATTACTTCCATTTTGCTGAAGAGGAAACTGAGGTACAAAGAGGTGTAGTAGCTTGTCCTAGTTCACACAGCCAGTAGGGGCTAGAGAGAGGATTCAGGATCTGTTTCTTCTGACTCCACTGACTGTGCTGAACAGGAGACAAGAGGTCAGCGTTCTGGTCTGGGCTCCTCCACCCACCCTGTGAATTTGGGTAGGTCCCTTTACCTCTAAAATCCTCAGATTCCTCCTCTGCCCAGCTCTGGGGTTGAGGGTAAACTCTATCAACATGCAGGAGAGGAAGGGTAGAGTCCTCCTCAGTTGGCCTGGAAGAATGACTCTTGGTCCCACAGCCATTTCAAGCCCTAATTATTTTAGGCCTGCTGTGTGGGGTCGCTGCTGGGCACCTGAGATCCAACAGGCATTGGGGGACCCTTGAAAGGCTGGGTTATTTGTCCAGCTCTGTAAATACGTATTTAGGAAGCTTTAATAACACATGTTATTGACCAGATAGGCCTGTAGAGCTTTTTGTGTGTAAATCCATGTTTAGTACACTATTGATCCACATGAGGTGGCCAAAACCATATTAATTTGAACGTGAAGATTAAAAACATTTTGCAAAAGTTGTTTCAGAGTATAAAGGAGTTGATGTTCAATTTCTAACAGCCTAATGTGCTTCGCTTTCTTTTCGATGTCTCCTTTCAGCTGACTAGGCCAGTCTCTTTTCCAACTGGCTTCTCCCTCCCTCTCTTCCAGAGTGGCCATTTGTAGTGGAGGATGTGCTGAGCCCCCCAGATGCCCTCTCAGTGCCAAAGCGCTCTCCTCTCCAGCAGCTGGGAACGCTGCCGAATGATGGCTCTCCGTTGAGTCCCTCTCCAGAACTTGTCCTCAGCTGAAGAAGACCTTGCCCACCTTGTCCAAGGTCATGTCCATTCCTGTGGACAGCCAATGACTGACAAGTCATGTGGGTTGTGAAGGGCTTTCCCAGCTTCAGAGATCCCTGTGCAATGGGCTGAGGCCTTTGTGAAGACAGCTTCACAGCTCAGCTCCCCGCTCTGCCCAGGCAAGACCTCCCTTCACTCCTCCTCAGGTGTTGATCCTGCCCACAAATCTCTACCTCTGAGTCTGTTTTCTGGGGAACCTAACTTGAGACACCACTCAAACTTGGAAACCATCCTTGCTTCTCTCCTCTTCCTCTTCTGCCATTTTAATAAACAACTTTATTGAGGTAAAATTCACATACCATACAGTCCACCCATTTGAAGTGTACAATTCAATGTTTTCTAGTATATTCACAGGGTTGTGCCACCACCAACACAATAGATTTTAGAATATTTTCATCATTCCAAAAAGAAACCACGTATATGTCAGCCAAACTGCCCCCCGCCCCAAAACCTGTCCATTTCACTCAGTCCTAGACAAACACTAATCTACTCTCTGTAGAAATTTGCCTATTTTGGACATTTCACATAACTAGAATTATACAGTATATGATCTTTTGCGACTGGTTTCTTTCACGTCACGTAACATTTTCAAGATTCATCCATATGGTGGCATGAATCAGTACCTTGTTCGTTTTCCTGGCTGAGTACCATTCTGTTGTGTGGATATGCCACATTTGGTTTATCCGCTCATCAGTTGATGGACATTGGGTTGTTTCCACTTTTGGGCTATTGCAAATAATGCTCTTCTGCTGTGTTTTACTTCCTGAACTTTTCTTGAATTCTACATCTCCTCTTTACCCCTGTCTGACACTCACAAAAACCTCCTTCTTGGCTTCCATTTATTCAGTCTAGTTTCTTTCAATTCATCTCCCAATTCTGGGCATGTTATTCTCTTGCTTAAAATCCTCCAGATAAAGTCTGCATTTCTTAACATGTAATAATATTGCTCCACAAAACAACACTCCCCTAGATCACCAGGGATTTCCATGTCGCCCCTGAGTCTAGACTTTTCTGGGGCCTCTTCCCTGTTGACTGTTCACTGGTCTTCAACACCATGGAATACTCTCTTGAAATACTATCTACTAGAATAGTCTTGTTTTCTTCCCACTGCCCTGGCTGTTCTTTCTCTGCCTTCTTTGCAGGCTCTTCTTTCTCTACCTGGCTGGAGTCCTCAGAGGCTTGACCTTGGGCTCTTCCTTCTTCTCACTCTTTACCTTTGTCTGATACCAGGACATTCATACCCAGAGTTCCAGATTTGTCTCTCCAGTCCTGACCTCTCCTCTGAGCCAGAACCACTGAGGCAACAGTGTACTCAAGATCACATCTCGATGTCTCAAAGACACTTCTAGCTCTATATGTCCAAACTGTGCTGCCATGTGGGCCTGCTAGCCAGAGAGATGCCTGCCGAGACAGTCACACCCCAACCCTGAGCCATGGCAAAACCCACCGTGAGAGTCACCTTCTTGCTTGTTAAAAATATGATTCCGGGGCCGGCCCGGTGGCGCAAGAGGTTAAGTGCGCGTGCTCTGCTGCGGCGGCCTGGGGTTCGCCAGTTCGGATCCCGGGCGCGCACCGACGCACTGCTTGCCAAGCCATGCTATGGTGGCATCCCATATAAAGTGGAGGAAGATGGGCACGAACGTTAGCCCAGGGCCAGTCTTCCTCGGCAAAAAACGAGGAAGATTGGCAGATGTTAGCACAGGGCTGATCTCCTCACACAAACACAAAAAAGAGATTCCTAGGCCAGCCCCAGTGGCCTAGTGGTTAAGTTTGGCACATGCCGCTCCGGTGGCCCAGCTTCAATTCCTGGGCACAGACCTACACCACTCGTCTGTTAGTGGCCATGCTGCAGTGGCAGCTCACATACAAAAAAAAAAGAGGAAGATTGGCAGTGGATGTTAGCTCAGGGCAAATCTTCCTAAGGAAAAAAAAGTGATTCCTGAGATCTACCTTCAGGGATTCTCACTTTGGGGTCTGACCCAGGGATCCAGAATTTGCATTTTAATAAGTTCTCCAGGTGATTCTGATGCAGATTTGTGGCTCAAAGTTTGAGCAATGTCTTTTTAGGGGAAGTCAATTCCTGGACCCATGAAGGAAAGTGAGAATTGAGGTGGATGGGAAGAGAGAAGGGAACTGGTTTGTGACTTAGAAGCATTATGAGGATTTTGGAAGTCATGTGGACCCAGGCCTCACAGAAGTCATCTGATTAAAACTTGGTAAATTTCTGTTACCTTCCTCTTCACCTGTTGGACAGGAGTCACCTACATGATACCCATGACAGGTGGTCTTTTAGCCTCCACTGGAACCCTGAAATGACAGAAGATCACGATTTCAGAAATCAATCCCTTTTTATTGCTCAGCAGCTCAGATTCTTATGGAAATATTGTTATATTTTCCCTTCAACTTCCACTGGGCCTACTTTTGCCCTTTGGAACCTGGCGCAACCCGTTAAACTCATCAGCAAGGCATGGGCTGATAGGGAAGGGAAGAAGCTGGGGGCAGGGTGGTAGGTGGACTGATGGCCCTCCAGGGCCAGTGTGTATAGCAAACTGGAAATCCACTCTTAGCAGCCAGAGAGTCAAGATTGACCATGATTAGGTTGGTCTCCAAGGAAGTAGTTCCCATCTGGGATCAAGGTGGGACATAGCAGCAGGAAACTCTAGGTGGTCCCAACACTTAGAGTCAGGCAGATGGCATCAGGATTTTGGGGATGTTGTCCTGATTGGAGTAGACTCTGGCAATGATGGTGGTAATAATAATGTATAACATTTATTGAGTGCCCCACAGAGCATTCTGCCTTGGCTGGCCTCTCTTTAGTAGCACTGACTTCACCTGGGAGCTTGTTAGAAATGCAACATCTCAGGCCTCAGCCCAGAGCTGGCATATCAGAATCTGTATTTTAGCAAGACTCCCAAGTGATGTACATAACAGTTGGAGAAGAACTGGTCTAGGAGACTCCAGGCTGTATTAGTCAGAGTTCTCCAGAGAAACAGAACCAATAGGATATATGGATATACAGAAAGAGATTTATTATGAGGGATTAGCTCACATGATTATGGAGGCTGGGAAGTCCTAAAATCTGCCATCTGCAAGCTGGAGAACCAGGAAAGCTGGTGGTGGAGTTCCAGTCCTAACCTGAAGTCCTGAGAACCAGGGAAGCCAATGGTATACGTCTGGAGGCCTGAAAACTAGGAGCGTTGATGTCTGAGGGCAGGAGAACACGGATGCCCCAGCTCCAGCAGAGAGAACAAATTCCCCCTTCCTCCACCTTTTTGTTCTATTCAAGCCCTCAGCAGATTGGATGATGTCCACTTGCATTGGTGAGGGGGAACTTCCTTATTCAGTCCACCAGTTCAAATGCTAATCTCTTCTGGAAACACCCTCACAGACACACCCAGAAATGATGTTTTACCAGCTCTTTGAGCATCCCTTCAGCCAGTCAAGTTGACATAGAATTTACCATCACACACGCTTAGGGCAGTAAGACCAATTCCAGACACCCCCAGCTGGCGCAGACGAGCCCACTTGGGGAGGGTCTGCCTTGGCAGGGGTGGTCCAGGAACTGAAGGTTGGGGGAGGCAGGGCTAGTTCCCTGGCAGCCTTTCAAATATTTGAAAGCAGCTATCATACCACCCACAGCTCCCTCTCCCCCCAGTATCATTTTCGGTTAATTTCTTCATCTACTCTTCCATGGTTTTCAGACCTGTCCCCATCCTGGTAACTCTCCTCTGGGGAGCATATCAGTGTCTCTTTTGAAATGTAGAGCTTATACTTAATGATCTCAAGTTTATAATTAATTACATTGGCAGCCTTATTGTCTTCACATCAATTTAATCCAAAAGCTTTTATTTTTTCTCTACATGAGATAGCTATTTAACCAAGTCTCTTACCCTTTACTTACATATAAATAAACATTTTTGTTATATCTATTAGTTTCCATTTTGTTAGTTTTGGCTCTGTGTACATAATTTTGGTATCCCAATTATATCATTTAATATACTCATTCCCTCCTGATCAACAGGAAAGTCTACAATGACAGGGTAGAGGAAAGAATCCTGTGACCTAACACTATCTATGTATCTATGTGTCTATCTGATACTGAACCAGGTTTGTTTTTGCCCAACGCCCAGAAAGCCAAACTCTGAGATGACAAGATTGCAGCAGAGAGAGGGTTTAATCACAAAGCAGCCAAGTGAGGAAAATGGGAGAAGTCTCAAATCCGTCTCCCCAATAATGGGGTCTCAGGGATATTTATGGGGTAGGGGGCAAGGTGGTCTGAAATGTGGAGATAGACAATTGGAGGTGAGGAGAGGTGAGGTAATTGATGATCTGCGCAAGCATAGTCAGACCATGCCTCTTCATAGGACCCATGTTCACAAAATGGCAGCGTCAGCATGACCCAAGGATGGAGTTTTTAGCCTCTTGACGTCAAAAGGTTGCTTATCCGACATCTGCATGGGCCCAGTTGATGGGTAGGTGGTCTCAACTGGCCTGAAGTGGACAAGGGGTTCTAATTCCTGAAAAACAGCTCAAACACCCATTACCATGGTGATCCAGGCTCCAGGGAGATGTTATCTATAGGAACCCAGTGGGAGTCAGATAGCACGTTGCCTAAACAGCACAGATAATAATGGGTGGGTAAATAGCTAGAAGCTATAACCAGTACTTGCAAAAAGGAAAAAAAATCTTTAGTTCCTAGCTGCTTAATCATCAATGGCTAACTGCTGGTTTCATATCTACCTATCATCTATCACTTCCAGGTGATGCAGACCTGGTAAACACCCTTCCCAGGGCAGTTGATCCCCGAGCCAAGGGTCCAGCCAGCATAGGGCCACCCAGACCACACTTGTCCAGGTTTACAGGTGCATTTCCCTAGAGACTTGTCAGGTACTCTGCCCTATCATAGGAGCAAGTGAGCCGAGCTGTCCGGGTCTATTATTGTTGAGTCCATGACAGATTCTTAGTCACAACTTTGTCTCCTCAATGTGCATAACTCACTTTACAAAAATAAACTTTTAATTGTATTAGTTTTAGACGTAAGAGAAGTTGCAAAGACAGTACAGAGAATTCCTGTGTACCCTGCACCCAGATTCCCCTATTGTTAACATCTTATATTAAGATGGTACATTTGTCACAACTAAGGAACCAACATTGGTATATTACTATTAGCCAAATATCGTAGTTTCTCCAGATTTCACAAGTTTTCTCCTAATGTCCTTTTTCTGTTCCAGAATCCCATCAAGAACATCACATTACATTTAGTTGTGTCTCTTTTGGCTGTGACGGTTTCTCAGAATTTCCTTTATTCTGATGACCTTGACGGTTTTAAGGAGTACTGGTCAGGGATTTTGTATAACAACCCTCAATTTGAACTTGTCTGATGTTTGTCTCATGGTTAGACTGGGGTTATGGATTTGGGGAGGAAGACCACAGAGGTAAAGGCTGTTCTCATCACATTATATCAGGGTTACATGCGATTAACATGACTTATCACTGATGAGGTTGACGTTGCTCACCTAGCCGAGGTCGTGTGCCAGGTCTCCTCATGCACAAGTCATTTTTAACCCACTCTCAGACTTAGCCGAGGAGAAGCGCAAAGGTTTCCTGGCTTGTGCTTTCCAGAATCCATTCTTTCCCTGTGCCTGAAAAGTGGGAGATTTGACTCTGTTCAGTTTTCTGACTCTTGTGTCACTCACCATGATTCCTTAAAGATTTGATCAATCATTTTCCAATTACATTTGCAAAATCTTTCATGATTCAGGGATGCAATAAATCTAGGGCAGGATACAGCCACACATTTATTTATCTATTCAACGAATGTTTAGTATCACTTTTATTCCTAAGTCTTTCATAGGTTCTAGATGAGGATAAAAAGATTGATAAGCTATGACCCTTCTCCTAGTAGGCCAGCCATGTAAAAAGTCTTTGCAGTTCAGTGTATCAGTGTGTACTAGTGGGGGTGCAGGCTGACCAATGAGCTCTGCCTGGGGTGGAGTTTGGGGGCTGAGAAAGATCTCAGAGTTGGTGGCACACAGGGTGGGTTGCCCATAACCTTTGTCTAGCTCCTTTTGACCTTGAAGGACTTTCAAATTACTTTCGACTCTCTTTGTGTAAAATCCTGGTGCTAACTACATACTAGGTAAATGAGCCCCAAGGCGGACCGGCATTAGACTAAGGGACATTAGGTAACAGCCACACTATTATCCTTTGCATCAAGTTGGCCCTGGGGAATGCCTCCTCCTAACAAGAGAAAATTAACAAGGCAGGGAGCTCCCAGTCAGCCCCGAGGGTAATTCAGGTTCTCCCGGTAGTGAGCATTGCATACGGCCCACAGGCTATAAACCACTCTAACAGGCATAATGACTTCCGCACCTCCACCTGAAGGGGCTCATTGCAATAAGGTAACAGCTCTTGCAGATGCCTCTAACTTTAACTATGGGAACACTTGCTTTATGGCACCACCTGAATGATCTACATCCTGCTCTCGTCAATGGCAATTTCAGGAATGATTTGGCTTATGTCTTTTGTGCATGTGTCTCCACGCCGTCCTGAAAACCTTTGGCATTGGGAACACGTGAAGGGGGATGTGTCACAGCTGCAGAGCTGGAGATGGGGAGATGGGCCCTGAACTAGGTAGTGTTAGGAGGTAACTCTCAGAAGTTGACACTAATCAGAGGGACAAGACTAACCCCCATTCTGTGTTTATTCACTCATTCACTTGTTCGTTTGTTCATTCATTCATTCATTCAAAAACCCTCACTGAGCCCTCCTGTTTATCAAGCGCAGTACTGTGCACTAGGGATTCAAAGAGAAAGGGGACGAAGGGGACGTAAGCCTTTCTTTTAAAACCTCATAAGTGAGAGAGGGAGGCAGACACAGTGGTATGCTGGAGCCAGCTCGTGCTGGATAGTGAGAGAGAGGTGCTAAATATTCAGAAATATTAGCATATGTACCTCACCCAAATCAGCAAATGCTATAAATCTGAACTTTTTCTTTCTGTGACATGACTGGAACTTAAAAGTCTGACTCCTACCAGAAGTGAGGGGTCTGTCATTCAGGAAGATCTGGTGTCAAAATTCCTTCCCCACCTTACTATAAATGTTTAAAACCTTACCATGAATGTTTAGAACCTTACCATAAATACTTGAAGGCCACCAATCAAAACCTGTCCCACCAGCATTTCCACATGCCAACCTGTTCTCTCTAACCTCTGAAATCTCACCCCAAATCCTGAATTGGGGAGACAGTTCCGAGGGCACATGCCATCTGTCTCCCTGGAGATCAGTCTTGCAGAATAAAGCTGATTTTTTTTCCCCAAAAGCTGATGCCATAATTAATTGACTTTTTTATGCACATCGGGAAGGAGAACCCCATTTTTGTGGGGTAATAATGTGATGATGGGGGAGTTTTTGTTGGACTCAGGTTTAAAGCAGACTGTTTTGCATTCTTACAGGTCCAAAGAGAATGACACTCAATCTGACCCCTTGACACCAACCAACCCCTAGTTACCCCACCAGCTCCTGTTCATACCACTTAGTTAGTCCTCATGGACTCCAGCCTTTATGACTATTTGTTATCATTTTCTGGTTGACTGCTGTCTCAGAGTCAGCCTAGAAGCTCCTTGAAGGTAGGGACTTCTGTGTTCTCCTCAGTGCCTGGCACAAGATGAGCACATGGGAAGCATCACAAACCCCTGCCTCACGTGCCCAGCCACTGGGAATTGTCTGGGGCCAGTTGCCCGCTTGCTATTGGCTCTTAGGCAAAAGTCTCAGTCTGTCCATGGGAATTTTCCCTAATGGATTTATATGAGTCAGGTTTCCTGCTGAGGCCTATTGTCAAAGGAGTACAATTAGGTAAGCTGTGCCTCACCCGGCCGTGGCATGGTTTATTGTCAGAAGTTGGGCATGCTGCTGCCTGAACAAAGTCTGTGCTCTACTAGCAAGAAGAAGAAGGGCATGGCTATTGGATGGGCAGCGAACAATGTCTATCATCCCACTTCCCCGCCACCTCATCCTGTCCCATCCCATCTCTTGGTTCATCAGCTGGAGACGGGTTCAGTTGGTGGTAGGCGCGGTTCATTCGCCTAAAGACCTTGGTGGGAATACATGGTAGTCACCTACACTCCCTCTCTGGGCCTGCAAAGAGCTTGGAGAGCCAGTGGAAGTGCTTCTGAGGATGAGATCAGAGAAGAGACTAGAAAGTGGAGTGAGTATGACCCCTTTAGGGTCTAGAGGCTTGGCAGAGAGGAAAATGTTTGTCCTGCAGCCTAGGGCTGTGTTCTGAACCCTGAACACCCCCAGACAGGCATTCCCTTGTGCACAGGAAAGAACTTTGCCATTAAGTCAACTTAATTCACAACTCTCGTCTATCTCTCATTTTATCTTGACAACAACACTTTTTGAGCCAGGGCAGCTAGTCTGTCCTCACATAACAGTTGAAGTCTAAGGAACAAGCCAGTTAAGTGACTCACCTAAGACTACACAGGGTCTCCTGAATCCCCATGCTCCTGTGTGTCTCTCACATGTCTCTAATTATTGGCAAAGCAACCCAAAGCGTATGTCCTCAACGTGGTGGGAAAATAGCAAGATCATCCTTGATTGAAATACTCCTGCTTAGCATGCAAGGTTCAGTTCAGGTGTCTTTTCCTCCAGGAAGCCTTCCTTGACCACCTTATTAGCCTGTCCAACCTCAGGGCTGTGAACCTGTCTTGCTCACACTGCAAACATAGGTCTGGCCTCTTTGTGGGATACTTTATCTATTTATACTTCTGTCTTTTGCATTTTTCTGGGGTAAGAGCCCATAGCTTTTTCCCCAAAGGTTCAGAACCACTAAATTAGAGAAATGGCTAGACTACATCTCCATGGATTCTTACCCATCAAGCTTTTGATATGTATCATTTGGCTAGGACTTTCCAGCTATACTATTTGATGAGTACATGGAATCAGATTTTTGATGCTGCAGGTTAAGGTGATCAATTGAATTGACCTGGAGTTTACCATACCAATTTAGTCTTCCACTGCAAGTTGAGCTGCCCAATGAGCATGTGTGCTTGAACAGAAGACCAGAGCTGGTGCATGGCCAAGTGTTTACGGAATGAATAAATAGAGAGGGCAACACCCAACTAAAAGTGACAAGGGCCAGAACAACCAAGCAGCCGTCCAAGCCATTGACCGTGGAGTGCTGTGGACTCAGTCAATGCCCAGCACAGAGCAGGGGAGGGAAGGGAGGTGGAGGCTCTGAAGGGAAATGTCCTTTAATCAGGTTGATTAATAAGAGTCAGTAAATAAACTCTAATCAAAAGATGCCCTAAGCCCTGAAGAACTCTCATGCTCTCTATTTATTTATTTTTTCTGGGTTAATTTTTTTCCGAGTGGAGATGAAAAAGGAGCCATTATCCAAATGAGGCTGGGTAAGGTAATTAGATGTTATTTACAGAAAGGGCAAGGGGCAAATGAAATCATCACTGAACCCTGGGCATGCTTAGCAAGACTTTATTTTGTTATCAGTGTCACTGTTTTTATAGTTGCAAAGGGATGCCTCTGCTGTGGGAGGAGAGATTCCCTGTTTCAGTAATGGCTGATTACAGGAACTTGAAGAGTTGGCCATTTCCCAATATGGCAACACTCAGGGGGCCTGTATTCATGCAAACCACAGATTTGTCAATCAGTCAATCAATCAGCAGATACCTATTGATCGCCCACTACACGCAAAGACGGTTCGCAAGGAGTAGCAGATGGAAAGTGCAGCCCAGCCTCCACGAAGCTTTCTTACAGATGCAGTGCACTGGACAGTGCTTTCCTCCCCTTAATGTGCCCTGGGTTGTCTGGAGACTTTGGTAAAATGCAGATTCTGATTCAGGAGGTCTGAGCTGAAGCCTGAGATTCTGCATTGCTGATAAGCTGGAGCACGGACCACACTTTGAGTAGCTAGGTGAAAGACTGCAGACTGCCCTAAGGAGGAAGTGGGAGGTGTGGTTCTCAATAAAGTTCCGACACTAACCTGCTGTGTGACCTGGGCCAAATCACTTTGCCCTGAGCCTCAATTTTCTTTTACATAAAATCAGAGAGTCTCATTGGGCAGGTTGTGCACTGCACAGCTCCTCCAAGGGCACCACTGACATGGACTGCAGGTGAATGGTGCCCTCCGGAGTTGTGTGGCACAAAACTTGCCCAAATGTATGCCGAGTTCCTGAGCGGGTTGGGTTAGATGGTGGTTCTCAACTCATCTAGTGAGTTTTAAAAATATCAATACCTGAGCCCTCTCCTCAGTGATCGGATATAATGGTTCCAGGATGGGGTCTGGGCATTGGCATTGTTCTTTAAAACTCCCCAGGAGATTATGACGTGATCCTTCAAGTCCCTCCCAGCTCAAGGTCCTGTGATTCTGTGACTCTCAGTCTGATCCCACAGAACTCCTAGATTGTTTAATTCTAGAAGACCTGAGAAGACGAAGATTGTGCAGAATGAGGAGTACAGGGGTTTCCTGGAGGAAGTTAGTGGGTTTAAACAGTGACCAGGAGGGAGCAGCCATTCTAGGTGGAGCCTTGTGAACAAAGGTGCAGAGAGGAAACCAAGTTATGAAGGCTTCTGTTCATGTAACACATTTCCATCTGGGCTGGTGCTGGGGGTAGACCTGTGAGCTCCTGTCTGTTGGGAGAGACAGACAAACAGATAACCATGTACACGAATGTGCCATCATACATAATGGTGAGGACTAGGAAGGAAAAACAAAAGGCCTTACAGCAGAGGCCCTGACTTAAAGCCATGTTTTTTTCTTGTTTTTGGTGAGGAAGATCAGTCCTGAGCTAACATCCGTTGCCAGTCTTTCTCTTTTTGCTGAGGAAGATTAGCCCTGAGCTAACATCTATGCCCACCTTCCTCTATTTTGTATGTGGGACGCCACCACAGCCTGGCTTGATGAGCGGTGCTTAGGTCTGTGCCCAGTATCCGAGCCTGTGAACCCTGGGCCACTGAAGCGGAGCACACAAACTTAACCACTATGCCACTGGGCTGGCCCCGTCGAGGCACCTCTTTTTGTTGGGTGCCTTATATCCAAGACCTTATGGAGTCCTCATGATCCAGCTCAGTTGTGTCCTGAGAACATGGGGTGAGAGTCAGGGAGGCAGGGGTGGGCTTGTACCCAGCTGGGCCTTCTCTGTGTTCCTCCTGAGGGATGGGCTGCCTCCAGGACTCCATGATCACCACTGGTGAGAACTGGCTGCCTGATTCTGGTCCTTGCGTCTTGGAATAGATAGTCCTGTGGGTATGCAGCATTGGTCTTCAGGAGATAGCATTTGACCTTGAGAACCTGAGGGGGCTATTTACTTAAGAGGCTCCTCTAAGTCTCAGATGCATTCCTCCTTTTCCTTTGCTTGTCAATCTAGCTTTTCAATCGCAGCTGCCTGTGTATGTCTGCACTGTCTTCCTGTCTTTTAGACCTCCACCTGGACACTGTGGCCCATGAGTCCTGGGAGAGGAACTGGGGGCTGGGACCTGTGTGTCCCCCTCCTGCCCCTGGCCCAAGCTCCATTCCACCTAAACCCAGCTGTCTCTGGGCATTTTAACTAAAATGGTTCCTGCCAGCTTCTGAGCAAACGTGGCTTCCCAAATCCATCCACAGAGTGATTGATGGCACTGCCGAGGTGGAGACGAAGAAGCCCTCTCTGGTTTTTGTATTAATGCTAGGTTATCTCCCACAGTATTGATTTTTTGTTTGGCTTTTGAAATTTCTCTTCCCTGTTTCTGAGCCATTTCTATAAAAATGAAAGAGGAGGTGAGGGATGATGGCGCCCCGGTCGACAAGCTTTGCTGACTTGCAGTATTAGCTGCTGTTTCCCATTAGGTCTTTCCAAGCCTGTCAGCTGCCTCTCTGGGCAGAAACATATTTAAAATGTGGTATGAAAAGGTCCCTGTGTGTCAATAGCAAGGACCTGCCACCAGGTTTAGTCACTGCCTTTAATCTTCCCATCCTTAGTGCTTGGGTCCCCTTCAAAGGGGCAACAAAGATTTGGATGGGCCCTGCCCCCTCTTCTCGGTGCTTCTCTTTCCCTCTTCAGAGACAGAGCTCGTCTGCTGCATGACTGTGAAGGAGTGAGGCTGGTCTCGGCACCCTCAGCCTCCCTTGCTCTACTTTGCTTTTCCCTCAAATGTGTTCTGTTCCTACCTCTCTTCTCCACACTCCTTCCTTCTCTCAGAGCCACCATCGACATTGGGATAAATGACTTAGAACAGATTAGAGGGGGATCCTCGCCCATAGGATTTTGCCTTTAGTAGGACTTAAATTAAGGCTTACGAATGTGCACTCTAAACAGTGGAATTTCATCCAGCCAGTGGAGAAAGGAAGGGTGGTATGCAGCATTCCTGAAATCTGGGTTATACCCTCTACTAAGAGTCTGCTTTTACCAGCAGTGCTTCCTTCAGATTGGAGGGTATATTGGGCCAATGCAAGAAGTAGGGCTGTATCTAACATCCTGGGGCCATTCAGTCAATCAATCAACAAATATTTGAATTGAATGAAGGGCTCATTTGCTTACAGTGTTATGCAGGGCCCACAACCCTACTTTGTCGTGGTCTACATCTCTCTACTCATTCTTCATTCCACAAATACATGCAGACATAGTGCCAGACACGGCCAGGTGCCGGGGATGGAAAGAGAACCAGTCCCTTTCCCATGGAGCTGCCCAGGCCAGAGAACTGAGGGTTGTCCTCGACCCTTCTCCCTTTCCAGCACTAGCACATCTGGTTATCTCGTCCTGTCTCCCTGCCGCTGGTCTTGACCCTCTAAACTAAAGCTCCTGGAACAGTGCCTATCACATACAGTGGGCCCACAATACATGTTGGTCTACAGTCCTCCCCACTGCACCCCTAAATGTGAGTTAACATGCAAATAGGATCCTTCTCTTCTCTGAAGTCTCCAATGACTCCCCCTTTTCTACAGAATGAAATCAGAATGGCTTCGAATGGAACACAGGGCTCTTCACAATTTGGTCCCTGTCAATCTGTCCAGTCTTATCTTCTGTAATCCCACCCCCCATTCGTATTAGTCAGGGTTCTCCAGAGAAACCGAGCCAATAAGACGTTTGTCCTATATTTTGTCTTATCTGATGTCCAATAAGATACGGAAAGAGACTTATTAGAAGGCATTGGCTCACGTAATTACGGAAGCTGGGAGTCCAAAATCTGCAGTGTGGGCTGGCAGCCTGGAGACCTAGGAGAGCTACAGTCCAAATGTCGGCAGGCAGAGACCCAGGACAGCTGATGGTGCAGATGAAGGCTAAAGGCAGTCCTTGGAGACTTCCTTCTTGCTTAGGGAAGCCGGTCTTTTTGTTCTATTCAGGCCTTCAGCTGATTGGATGAGGCCCACCTATAATAGGGAGGACAATCTGTTTTACCCAAAGTTTATTAATTTAAATGTTAATCACATCCAAACACACCCTCCATGTTGACACATAAAATTAACCATCACTCCCCCTTTGCCCTCTGTGCTCTGGCAATACAGCATCTCTTTTTAGCTTCCAAACGTGGCACCCTGTCCTGCCTCTGGGACTTTGCATGTGTTTTTCCCTCTGCTGAGCTTACCCCCCCTATTCTTGTCCTCAGCAGGCACCGTCTCTCCAATTCAGGCTCAGCTGGGAAGCTCTCTCTCTCTTTTGGTGACCCCTTCTCTGACCCTGACAGACAGACATGGGTGCTTTTGTGACACTGCTCCCACTCTATTTTGTACTTAGCTTTGTTACATCATTTATTGTGCCCTAAATGTTGGTTGGTATATCTTCCTCCCCACTGGGGAGGCAGAGTTTATGTTTTCATTTTTGTCTAACTCAGGCTATGGTCAGTGTTGGGGGAAGATTTCTTGGGTATTAGGGCCTTAACCAATCTTATAATCACCTTAACACCTCAACCTCATTTTATTCCTTTATAAAGTGGAAGATTACAGTAGTAGGACAGGGACCGCTAATGGCTTACCCTGATAGCTGTTTTCCCCTTATTTCATAGTCATAGAGCTTTTAGCTGAGTCCATGGACACCTGGAAGTAAAACTACATTTCCCAGCAGCCTGTGCAGCTAAGTGTGGCCATGTGACTCAATCATGACCAATGGGATGTGAGTGGAGGGTCCTCAGTATCTTCCAGGAGCCTTTCTTTGTCACTTTCTCCACCCAGCTGCCTAGAATCAAATGCCACCATCTTGGACCATGAGGATGTGGAGTAGAGACCCAGAAGCGGTCTGTGAACAGATGACTACGGATGCCCCACATCAGCTCTGTATTGCATACATCTGACTTTTATGTCAGAGAGAAGAACACCACTATCCTGTTTAAGCCCCTACTTTTGGAGTCTTTGTTACCTGGAGTTGAACCTAATCCTAAGGGTACATCTTGAGAAGTGCCTCTCAAATTTTTCAAGGGAACTCAAGAGCCACTGTGAGCACAGGGTGTCCGAGGATGCTAGGCTTAGCCCTCCCTACACACTCCTGTCCCAAACCAATAGCATCTGTTCCACATTTGTGTATTTTACACATTGACTTAGAATTTGAAAAGACTAGAACTCTCCAAAATCCCATCCAGTCTGATGTTCTAAGACTCTGTCCATATAGACAGTCAAATAAAAAAGAGAAGAATTTCATAAAGAGGAGCAGGATTTCTCCAGTATGCATACATATATAAACATGGGCATTGGTGGCCATAGGCTTTTCCTGATGGTGGAGTTTCAGGCACTGTGGTGGGTGTTGGGGAAGATATCTTTCTCCGTTGTCTATGTCTGGGGTCTGCCTGAGCAGTGTCCTCCCCACCTCCTACCCAGCCTGTACCACCCATCCCAGAGCTGGGCAGGGAATGTGGGGGATGTTAACTGATTCTGCTGAATGACACTGAAATGCATGAGCACACGCTGACCACTCCACACTGATGTTTGCACACTAAACGCTCTCACTGGCTGTCTGGAAAGAGCTGTGGCTTTGTTTCTTGGCAGCTCTGCTGTGTGGCTTCCTTTTTTCCCAGTCTTACCCCAGGAGTCTCTGTGGCGGGTTGGAGATCCCGCCCAGTACCAAGCCCATCGCAGAGACCACTGGACATCGAGAGCAGACTGGACCTGCAGTGGCCATGCTTGTGTGGTGCATGTGTGCATGTCAAGTGGCTTGTCATGGTCTCTCCCTCCCAGGCTGGTGTCACTCTGCCCAGGAGTTCACCCAAGAGGCCCAGAAAGATGCCTGTTGTTGAAGGGGATAAGTGTGGAGCACTGGGCAATTGGAAAGCTGCAGCCACCAGCAGCTGAAGTGGGCAAGGGCAGAGCTGAATGGTCTCTTCTTGATGGCTCCTGCTTTCCAAGTGCTGTTATTAGCCCTGTTTTACAGATGGGAAAGCAGAGGCACAGAGAGGTTAAGTAGCTTGCCCGTTGTCTCCCAGCCTGAAAGTGACTGTCCAGCTCCAGTTCTTAACTGTATTTATCTGCTGATACCCTGGGTGTGGAAGTGCTTTGCAAGCTGTAGGACACAATCCATGCAGAAGGCATCACTGTTGTTTCTGCTCATTTCCCAGAGAGAGGCGGTGGCAGTGGTACCTCTCCCTATGAGCTGATACTTCATCTTCCTGGATCCCACCCATGCAGCCTGCATGCAGTGAGTGTGTAAGCAGTTGTGCATGTGAGAGCAGGTGTGCATAAGTGCGTGTGCATGCATGCCTGTGTGAGGCTGCCCTGTCACTGCCGCCTCCAGCCTTAGCTGCAGCTGCCATTTCTGATGAAGGAAAACCTGCACTTTGCCCCCATCATACAGTCCATCATTTTTCCAGCTGGGCACTTGTCACCAGCACTCGGGGAGCACGTGTCATCCGGGCCTGAAGGATGGCTCAGCCAGCCGAGGGGCTCTGGCAGGGGTGGGGACTGTGCCTTGGAGCAGGAGTAGGTGGTGGAGGGCAGTCTCTGCCCAGCTGCCCCAGTGATGTGGGGGATGGTCCCCAGAACCACGCGCTGGCCCCTTTTCCTGCCCTGGGCTCTGTATGCTGCCTGTCAGATCAGTATGAGGGAGGCTGGCCGATTCCATGGGGCTTAGGGAGTTGGATCACCTTTACTCCGACCTGGGGTCAGCCTCCATTCGTCACTTTCTCTGACACTTTTTCTGCTGCAGCCTCTCCCTTTCAGTGGAGGAGGAGAGAGGGGTGAGGGTGGTGAAGAGGTGCAGCATCCAGAGCCTTCTGGGTCTGAGGGGTCTGTGAAACGGAGATACAGACATTCCATGGGAACAGGACTAGGGAGCAGGGCCAGGCTCAGGCAAGTCACCTGAGAGGCAGCACACGGGGCCAGGAGGCCAGAGACCTCGGTGTCCCAGCAGCTGGGAAACTTCACCTGTCTGTGCCTCAGTTTCCTCATCTGTGAGAGGAGAATATTAATAGTTCCTGCTCTATAGGTGTTGTGAGGGTTAAATGACTTAGAAGAATGGGGCTTGGCTTTACTAAGGATTCAATAGTGGAGCTGCTGTCATCATCATTATTTGTGTGGTTGAGGCCCTGCCCTTAACCTGCTGTGGGACCTTGGGCAGAGGGTCTCATCTCTCTAGGTCTCAGCCTAATTATCAGGCTGAATAAGCAACCTAACTCCTCTGGGCCTTTCCTATAGAAAGGTGACAGTGATTCCTTCCCATAGGCCCAGCCACAGAAAGGGTCCTGCATAAAGAGAAGAAGCAGACAGGGGGGCATTGGTCCCTTGATGACCTGGAAAACCTCTTCTGACTCCTGCGTGAGGAGGTGGTTTGCTTCTGGAACACCTGTCCTTTTTCGTGATCGCCCAAATTTGGCCCCATCTGTAACCAGTCCTCCTAGGATTTTGCTTACAGCCAGTTCAGAAGTTGGGGACCAAACTGAAGAGGCAATGCCCCCAGGATTAGCCTTCCTTGGACATTTTCAAGGAGATGTGGCATTTTCAAAGAAGATGTGGAAGATGGAGAAGTCTTCGAGGCCTAATGGAATGGCATGTGGACAGTGGCATTTCAGGCTCTGTGGCAGGCAGGGCCTGGGGGCAGCTGTGCTCTCCGGTGGGGACACCTGCTCAGTGCTCACTAATCATGCCTTGTAGGCAGCCACTTGGGAGGAGTGGCCCTTCTCGGATGCATACAGCTATTTGTTTGTTTTTTTAAATTAAATCTTGGATATGTGGTTTTAATATACCCGGTGGTTCGGTTTCCCCTAAACCCTGTTCTGGGTTAAACTGAGCCCCAATTGCTCCTGTGTGTGCATGTGTATGCCTGTGACCTCCCCAGAGCCTGAGAGGCCCTTGGAGAACATCCCGTTCACACACACCTGTCATTTTATAGAGAAGGAAACTGAGGACAGGGAAGGTGAGAGACTTCCCCAAAGCCACACAGCCAGTTAAAGGCAGGGCTGGACAGAGCCAAGGTCACCTTACTCCTGAGTCTCATGCTCTTTATTCAAGATATCAAGTTCCTCATTTTATAACCGAGACAACGTCAGCCCAGAGAGGTGCAGTGACTCACCTAAGGCCACACAGCAAGGGCATTATCCGCCCTCCCTCATCCACGATTCCCCAAAGACCCCAGTTTTACCCTAAGGAGTGACACTCCGTATTGATTGACAGTGAGGGATCCTGGTAAAGAGCTCCCATGGCCGGGGAACCAGACCCTGTTCCATCTGGCTCTCTAGATTTGAGCAGACCTTGCCTCTGAGGGCTGTGTCCATTTATTTCCTCTGGAGTCAAGCAGCCTGCCCCTCAGAGCCCCGCAGCGCAGAGTTTGCTGTGGCCCTTTGCCCTCCTCCCTGATGAAAGCTCCCAGCTTCCCAGCCTGCCCCGGCCACAGTGCACACCCAGCTTCCAGCCTCTGACTCACCTTCTCAGCTGCAACCCACGGGCCACAGGTTCTGGGCTGAACACGTTCATAGTGGATTATTTTATGTAATTCTCCCATGAGCCTGTAAAGGAATTGCTACTATTCTTCTTAATTTACCAATGTAAAAATCAAGGCATAAGGAATTTAGAGTAACCTGCCCAATATCATGCTGTCAATGGGTGTTAGCAGGTGGTACAACAAGGATTCTTGTTGGGATGTTGGGAGACCAGCACTGCAACTCACTCAGCAGCCACCTCACCCCGAGTCCTTGCAAACACTCCAGCGGCACTGCTCTCCCCTCTTCTGACCTCTTGGAGCACTGCACCAAAATCCACTTGGACTTGAATAGACACTGGCCAGTGCTGACTTGCTAGTTTCTCACATGGACCTAGAACCAGTATTTGCTAACGGCAACCTGGTCCTGATCATGGAATTCAAGAATCAAAAGGAACCTTTACAACAATCTACTCCAAATACCTTCAACTTCTTTTATTTTTATAAATAATTGTCATCATATTTTTCCTCAAAAGTGCTAATGCACATTAGAGAAAACTTAGAAAACACAGACAAGGAAAAACCAGAACCAAAAATAAAAGCAAAAAAACCTACTCATAATCCTAACTCTCCCAGAGATAATTACAATGAAGATTTTGGTCTGTATTCTTTTCACCTTTTAAAATGATGAAATATTTCACACGCAATAATGAAAGTATGGGGAATAACATAATGGACATCCATATGTCCACTACCAAGGTATGACAAATGTTTTATTTACTATTCTTTTTAGTAAATTAAATGCTACCATATAGTTGATGCCTCCTTTGTTCAAAACCCCTGCTCCACTGTCATTCCTTTTTCTCCCTCCCAGAGGCAACTCCTGTCCTGAACTTGGAGAGCGTCTTTCCTGCCCAGTTTTTATATTTTGCTACGTTCTTCATCCATAACAATGTAGTATTGCTTTGTGTTAAACTTTACATCAATGCCATCATCCAGTACGTACAGTTCTGCAACTTTCTGCTTTTCCTCAGCATTATATTTTTGAGATTTAGGTATGTCGTTACACGGAGATCTGGTGAATTAGTTTTAACTGCTGTATAAGATTCCATTGTATGATTACACTACTATCCTGTACTTTAGTAGTACTATACTTGAGTACTCTACAGTTTACTATACTATGTTACTGTAGCCAGCCCTGGTGATATAGTGGTTAAGATTTGGTGCTCTCACCTCCACGGCCTGAGTTCATTTCCCGGTCAGGGAACCATACCACCTGTCTCTCGGCTGTCATACCGTGGCAGCTGCATGTTGCTGTGTTGCTGAAAGCTATGCTTTGAAAGGTATTTCAAATACCAGCAGGGTCACCCTTGGTGGACAGGGTTCAGCAGAGCTTCCAGACTAAGACAGACTAGGAAGAAGGACCTGGCCACCCACTTCCCAAAAAAGCGGCCATGAATACCCTATGAATAGTAGTGGAGCATTGTGTGATGATAGCACCGGAAGGTGATGGTGGAATCGACTTGTTGGCACTTACAGCAACTGCGTTACTGTACTATGTTTTTCTAATCTGCTAATCATGATCATTTAAGTTGTTTCCAATGTCTGATTGTAACAAATAATGCTGCAAGGAATATACTTGTCTATGTCTCCTTGTATATAGTGAGAGGGAATTGCTGTGTCATAGGAACATCTTGGACTTTACTGGTTATTGTCAAATTGTCCTCCCAAGTAACTGTGCCAAGTTACATTCCTATCTGCAGCACCTGAGAGTCTCCATGGTGACACATCTTTGACAGAACTAGGTATTATCAGGCTTTTCAATTTTTTCCAATCCAATAGGTAGGAAATTGTATCTCATTGTCTTTTTTTTTTTTTTTTTTTGCTGAGGAAGATTCGCCCTGAGCTAACATCTATGCCAATCTTCCTCTATTTTGTATGTGGATTGCTGCCACAGCATGGCCACTGACAAGTGGTGTAGGTCCACACCCGGGAATGGAACCTGGGCTGCCAAAGTGGAGCATGCCGAACTTAACCACTAGGCCACAGGGCCAGCCCCGCATTGTCATTTTTAATTGACATTTCTCTGATTTTTGTTGAGACCGACCATCTTCTCACAAGGTCATCAGTCGCTCTCCTTTTTTGTGAATTACGGTTCATACGCTTTGATCATCTTTCTCCTGGGTTGTCTGTCTTTTTCAAACCAATTTGTAAAAGTTCTTTAGATATTCCGACTACTCTTATGTTTTTCATCATGACGGTTGTAGATATCTTCTCCCACATGGTAGCCTCATTCTTCACTGTGATTAGGGCATGTATTTATTTGTTTTAAGGTAGTCCCATTTGTCAGCTATTTCCTTTACGGATTTTGCTTTTCACATTTTGTTAAAGAAATCTTTCCTGGCTTAGCAGTTAAGTGCGCGCGCTCCGCTACTGGGTTAGCATGGATGTTAGCTCAGGGCTGATCTTCCTCATAAAAAAAAAAAAAAAATCTTTCCTAAACTGATGTCATACAGATATATTTCTAGAAGTTTTTTTTTTTTTTTTCTGGAAAGTTTTAGAGTTTTGCTGTTTTACATTTAGGTCGTTAATCCACATGGAATTTATTTTTCTATATGATATGAGGCAGAAGTTTTATTTTCTTCCATATGAGTAGCAATTGTCCCAGTATTGTTTCAACTTTTTGATGTTACATATGAGGTCCAGAGAGCGGGAGTGACTTGCCCAAGGTCACATAATGACTCAGTGGTGGGATAGTGACAGGGAATAAGTTTTCTTAACTCCCAACCTGGCATGCACGCACATCCGTCCTGCTGTGCTACATTAATTCCGCCGTGGACTGTTTTCTACTGTTATCACATAGAAATGTACAGATCTGATGATAAGCTTCTTGAAAGCGAGGATTCTGTTACTTCCTCCTATTACCTTTATGTACTTCACACAAGGCCGAGTATCTGATAGGCACTTAAGAAGACCGTGCCAAATAAATAAATCACTGAATTCAACAGATTGATTCCAGAATAATCAGTCCTTTTAAATTCAGCTCTTTGTTTCATCTCATGTATGTTTCTATACTTTGACATATCCATTCATTCAATAAACGTTAACTGGGCACCTACTATGTGCAAGGCACTGTGATGCTCGAGATTAAAAGAGGAGTAAGATGTGTTTTCTGTTCCCAAGAAAGTGTAGTGGGAGAGACTGAAGAGTCAAGCAACAATTGTATGACTGTGCTATTTAAATACTATACAATGGAGATGGGAGAGGGACAAAATCTGGCCCAGAAAATCAGGAAGGCTTCCCAGAAGAGGAGACATTTGAGTTGAGTCTTTCAGAATGAGGAGGAGCGATCCATTCATCAAGGGTAGAGAAGGATGCAATATTCCAAAATGACATCATGGGCAAAGGCAGATATCTAACCTACCTGGCCACAATTCACTGTGACTCGGGTATAAAATAACCAGGTGGCTGAATCACATTTGTTCATTTTTAAGAGTTCAGGGCCCCTGCTTCCTAGATGATTCTAGCCTAACTCAGTTTTGACCACAGCCTAACACAGCACCCCAAATGCTACCTGCCTTGTTATGGATTAAACCAACTGGTTTTAGGGACCCTATTTTGTAATTTTCTGTCGTCTAAAGTAGGCTTCAACTTTTTGTTGAGGACTGTGGTTTTCACCTTGTTTCATGATTGTAAATTGACGTTCCCCTTCTTGCCATCATTTCTGTTGCCAATGCTATTATTATGGACCTTTCTCATGCAGCCAGAATAACATATGAGACACCAGCCTGGAGTGACAACGTGCCTGACAAAAACAGAAATAGCCCAGCTCATATTATTTGCAAAAGAATTATCCCCTGGAGGTGATTTTTAATTTGGGGGTTTGCTGCAAAATGGAAACCTGACCAAGCCTGCTTTGTAACTCAAAGGCCTGTCTGACCAATCAATTATCAAAACGAGACTTGCTGGGTACTGTAGCAAGACTTTCTGGGCTCTCTCCTTTAATGGGTCAAGTCCAAGTTGCCTCCGTTATTGTGAAAAGCTGGGGGTGACTGAGCAGTTTACTTTGCTGATGAGGGGGAAGAGGAGACAGGGAAAAAGGTCCTCACATCCACATAAAGAAAAGCACAAAAGCTGGGTGGAGCAGGCCTAAATTAGAGCCAGCTACGTCAGCTGGGCGGCAAGAAGGCAGTGCGTGGCGTGCTGGTGGTTTGTTTGTAAGGGATTAATAATTCAGCCTCAGGAATAAGATTAGGGCTTACACACAGCAGAAGCAAACTTGCATAAAGGTTAATTGGTATCTATTGGGTACTGGTAAGTGGCATTTATGCTAGTTTGGTGTTTTTGGGGACTTGAGGGAAAAAGAAAAGAGATAGAGACAGAATTGAATGTGGAAATCCAGGGAGGCCTTTTATCGGCATCAGGATTTTATAAAATCAGTCTCCTGGCCCCAGCAGGGGGGTGGGGGTGGGCTCAGAGCCTTGATGGGCTTGAAAAATGAATTTCTGTGTCGCCTCCATTGTAAGCCTTGCACGTGCTATTTAAACTTGACATGTCATAAATCCAATAGCGGCAAAAAATATGGCACTGGCTTGCTGTCCACTTTTATTTGTGCGGATGCAGGAAATGATGCTGGCATGTGAAAGTGACAGGTATTGCAAGCCACTGAGTCTAAGGGACTTGAAGGCTGGGACTGGGGACCCTAAGAAGCAGGATGTAGGGTTGGGGACCACTATGTGATTTGGGGCATCCAGTCTCCTCTGTCCAAATGACATCTGCATGACTTGGGTTTAGGATTAGGGCATCCCCCTAGCTCCCTGAATAACCCTTATTGCCGGGGTAGTATATATGGTTCTGTAATAAGACTTTCCAGTTTCCATCCACGTGTAATCAACTGTCTCCCTTAATAGGCTAGAGCTCCTTGGGGACAGGACTGTGTCTTGTTCATGTCTTTATCCTCAGCATGAGACCTTGGTGTTCATCTAGGTTATGTTTGTTAAATAGATGGAGTGGATTGAGAAGGTAGGCCTACCCTGCACCAGCATATTCCACGGGGCAGATATCTTCAGTCTCTACCGGATCAAGCAGTCACTGAAATGCAGTGATGATTTGATGATTTGAGAAGCTCTAAAAAATTTCTCTGTATCCAAACATCTCATTCACGGCCTCCTTGACTTCTTGAACATCCGCCGTTAGTCTAACACCCCAGGCATATCAAGAGTCTCCATTGCATTGGTGCCTCTTCATTTTTCAATAACGCACAAAAACATCTTGTTTTGTAATCTAGGGACTGTCAATCAGATCTGGGTTTTGTATTAGGCATAATGTTTTATCGTTAGCATTAGCAACATTCTTCTAAAGAAGAGTCCAGGTCAGAAGAAAAGTTCCTAAGATTATCTTTTTCCTTTTCCCCTCCTCTCCCGCACAATCAGGGTGCACCAGAAAGTGTCACCTTACAAAGGTCTTGAGAGTGTCAGTTACACACTCTTGCTCTTGAAACATGCCTCCTTTAAGACTGAATTGTAACATTTTTAGGGCAACACCTTATGCAGGCCAGCTCTCTTTGAAACGTAAAGATAAAGCCAAGAAGAGACTCTCAATGCATTCTCCTACTTCAGTGTGGAACTTGATTAAATCATCTGAAGCCCTCAAGCTTCCGTAAGAAGATTCTTCAGTCTTCTGGGGTTCTGTCTTCCATAGCTTCAGACCCCTGTTTATCTGAGTGTTAATCTGATTTTCTAATTACTTATTTTCCAGCTGAAAATTCAGCCCAAATGCTTTCTCTGTACGTCAAAATAGCTTGCTTTTCTTCCTTTCCTGGTGTGTCTAATCAAGGTGCTGGAGAAAGTGGTGATTGTGACAGAGACCTGGCTATGGGGGAGATGGGAGGTGTACCTGCATTAAGGGGGCCACATGGAGAAATTCTTGAATTTGAGTGTCCCCACCCCGTTCCATCCTCTTCATAGCTTGCTCCCCTCTGTCAGCACAGAAATGTGAAAAGTTGGCAGAGCTCTGAACACTTGGACTGGCACCTGAGCCTTGAGTGAAAGAGATGAAGAAAATGGAGTGCAGGCCTCAACCAACACTTCTTGAAGTTAAAGGTATTCTTATTCTCTTCCTATTATGCTATGATTGAAAGAGCCAGCTACACCTGGGTTTTAATCCCAGCTCTGACACTTAATAATCATGTTATCTTTTGGCAAATTACACAGCCTGTCATGCTCAGTTTCCCCATCTGTGAAATGGGAATAGCAACATCTAATTTATGGAGTGTGGTGAGATGATGCATAAAGTGTTGTGGGTAGTGGCTAAGAGCACAGTCAGACCACCTGAGTGCCAGTCCTTGTTCTGTACTCACTGGCTTTGAGAATTTGGGAAAATCACTTACCCTCTGTATGTTGCAGTTTTCCCTTCTGAAAAATGGGCTAAGAATTGTGCTACCTCATCTTATTATCACGAGGCAGGATGGTGGTTAAGGGTGTGGCCTCTGAAACTAGACTACCTGGATCTGAATCTCAGCTCTGTCATTTCCTACTAATGTGACCTTGGGCAATTCACTCAACCTCTCTGTGCCTCATTTCCAACATCCTTAAAATGGAAATCATGATAGTACCAATCTGTAGGGCTGTTGTGAGGATTAAATGAATTAATATAGACAAAGCGCTTAGAGCGTGGTCTGACATCTTAAAACCGCTATGTAAGTGTTAGAAATTATTATTAAGAAAATTAAGTGAGATAAAGCATGAAAAGTCACTAGCACGGTGTCTGGTGCATGCTAAACGTTCAAAAACTATTTGCTAAGGTATCTGGAACAAAGGATAGATCTTCAATAAGGTTCTCTTTCTTCCCTGTCCCAGGTGTGTGGAGTGGGGATGCCCTCCCCTATCACTTAGCCAACACAGACACAGCACCAGGCCAGGGGGGCAGGAAGAGGAACCCTGAAGCTCAGGACTAGGGGACCATGGAAGATGGGTTTATATGTGGGCTGAGAGGCCATACACTCCAACAGCGCTTTTTTGGTTAAAATACAACGAAGGAGCAAATTAGAAGTACTGCCCTAAGCATTCTTATTTTTGCTCAGTATGCTGCAAGGAAGCAAAGGAAACAGAGGGCTAAATTAAAGCAGCTTTTATAAATACTTTAATAATGATGAATAAATGATTCATCAAAGTTGCTTGGCAAAGTAAATTATTCCAAGATGTGCAGAGACCTGTCGGAATGATCATAAACTAGTTAATAGATGATATTGCAACTTGCAAGGAAGCTCTTCAGAGGAGAAGCTCAAGCAATTATTTATACCTCTGCACATCCTAGCATAATTTAAGAAAAAGGGAAATTTACTTATCAGCTCTTAATAAAGTATTCATGCTACCTTAATGTGAAATGTTACCAAAATTATTTAGTGACTTATTGATTCAGTTAGGTTTTATGTTACTCTTGGTATTCTTTCTTATTTAAATCGAGGTGGCAAAGTTAACTAAGGCAGCATGGCCTTTGATTTAAACAGTTCCTTGCTCTGGAAAATTCTCAGGGTCTCAGGAAAGCTTTCAGGGAGCTGGGGCAGGAGTGGAGGGCCTAGGAGAGCCAGATGGTGGATCTTGATGTCCTTGGGAGACTGCCACGGGTCTATGGATGGTCAGAGTTGGAAGGAACTTTATCCATCTTATGGTCCAACCCCCAAATGAGGAACTGAAGGCTGGAGTGGCCAAAGGACTCATTGCAGTCCCCACAGCTCAAGAGTGGCAGAGTCTTAGAACTACTATGTCATGCTAAAGTCCTCGCTGGTGTCTCTCCGTCCACAAGGCACCCTGCAGTGGGCCAACAGGGATCTATCCCATTTGTGGAAAAGAGTTATTAAGTGCTTACTATGTGCATGGCACTGAGCTAAATGCTTGTGCCAAGTGGGGATTAGGATCAGATGCATGAAACAGCAAACCCAAATAAGGGCGACTGAAATGCAATGTTGGTTGTAAACAGGATGTCGGGGTGCAGGTGGTTGGTTGCGTGAGTTAGAGCCAAGGTCTCTACTGTTCCCTTGGCCTTTCCTTCATGACTGCAACATGGCTGCAGCTCCAGCCATCACTTCTGTTCTCAGCAGGAGAAAGGACAAAGGTAGAAGACAGGAGGTAAGACCTATATTAGGCAAGCATACATTTCCCAGAACTCCCCATGGGGCTTCCGCTTACATGTCACTGGACAGAACTGTATTCTCTGGCAATCATTGGCTACAGGGAAGCTGGGAAATGTAGTTTATTTAGCTAGGCTTAATGAACCCCCAACAAAATGGGGATTCTGTTAGAAAGGAAATAAAGACTAGATATTAGGTAGGTACTGACAGTCTGCCATGCCTGAATCATTTTGTAATTTCTCATAAGGATTCTATGGGATAGGTACTATTATTATTCCCATTTTACAGATGAGAAAACCGAGGCCTAACGTGCCCAAGGAACAGAGTTGGGGCTGGGTCTGTATGGCATCGAAGGCCTTGCTCTTAACCGCTGTGCTATCATACCTCTCTGATGAGATATCATTTCCCGCTCTGAATCTGACAACAGCTTCCTAGAACCTTAATCTCTCCATGAGAGGGTGAGTGGGAGACAGTCCAAAACAGGGGGAAGAATGGAGGCAAATGCAGCCCTGCCTGGGCCCCTGCACAGTGGTTTGCACATAGAGGGGCCTCATAGAACGTTCGCTGTGAGAGGAGGTCAGAGGAAGATTAGAGGTGGAATTCCACTAGGAGTCGAGCATTGCAGATGCCCAGCAGCCAGAGTCAGCCTTGGGCGGGAGAGAAGTTGGTGCTGTCGGTCTCTGGAACCCTCAGCCTCCTGCCCATGTCTAGGTTCATTTCCCCCTCAGCTGACCCCCACCCTTTCAGCTGCCCACTGCCCTGGGTACCATCTCTGCTTTATGAAATCCTGATTCAAGGAAACATTCTCTACCAGTCAGCATGCATCCTCCCATGACGTTGTAGAGAATCAGGGAGGGATGACCAAGGTCATGTAATTCACTCCCACCCACTCATTTTACAGAGAAGGAAACTGAGGGCCAGAGAGACGCATATCCCCCAATTTCATACAGAAGTCAGCAGCAGACTAGGAAGAGAGCCCAGGACTGCTGACTCCTGGTCTAATGGGTGTGTGTGCATGCACATACGTACATTGTGTATGTGTGCTCATGCATGTGTGTGCACATATGTATTTGCTGTTTGCATTTTAAGTCTTATTTCCCACGGTGTAATTAAAGGCTTTCTCTCCTGCTAAGAAATAGTGACTTTGGGAAGTACATTGGGAAAAATTGGTGGTAGAGAAATAGTCCTGAAATCATAGCGTATGGCTGGATGCCTACTTTACCTAATCCAAGATTAGGGCTGAATGTGTCTCTTGACCATTAGGGAAAAGGAGGCAGACAGACAGGCAGACCAACAGCACAAGAGAAGATGAAGGAGAGATCTGGAGCCAAGTGCAGCCAGGGCAGCCAGTTGGGGAAACCTGTTGATAGAAGGTGCAGAAAATCCACATGCAGAGCTGCTGGCTCCAGTATAAAGATTCAGTCCTTGATCGGAAACAAGCACCCAGGGCAGCTTAAGTTTGCCTTGGCTGTGATGGCTCAGATCTGCAGATGTGGGGACCAACAGGGCGGCTCTCCCAGGGGCCTGGCCTTGCTGCTAATGGGATGCAGGCTGCCTTGGTTAAGGATGGGCCAAGGATTCTGCCCTGATGATTTTTCTTTGGGGTTATATAAATCAGCCAGCAAGACAACCACTTTCATGCTGAGATGTCATATTCAAGGCTCAACCCAAGATCAATTGCTGGCTGATTTTGATTCTCTGTCACAGAGCCTGGGCTAGCCCTGCCCTAATCTGGGACACTGGCAAAGCTTGGTTTTTGATGCTTTTCACTCAGCCCCTCTTTCTTCTTTTGGCCTCCCTCCTGATCCCCAGGCAATCTGTTTCTATGTTAAGGGGTTCACCAAGGACGGTTTTACCCTAGAGTGCTCTAACAAAAGAGATCTGTTACCCCTCTAAGAGAATATCCTGCAATTTGGCTATGCTGCCATAAGGGGGCGGTAGTTCCATTGACCAGGTGCTATGAATGGGGATGTTCCGGGTGAAAATTAACAGACATAGATGTTTTGTTTGGCACTGTAGTTTTAAAAAAATGTTGAATATGTCACCAATATTTTAGTGTTAGGAGACTGCATATAAAAATCCTGATTTGGGGCTTCCTTCGAAATATTAGGACATTTGGCAACATTCCTTCAGGACTACAGCCAGCTGGGGCTGAGTATAGAGGCTGGCCCGTTGGGCAGGGCATGCCGCCTCCTAGCCGCTGTCCTCATCTGGTTGCTAGTCTGTCACTTACATTACCTGCCTGCTCCTGAAGCGCCTTGTTTAAGCCTTAGGTCTTCTCTAGAGTTAGAGAGAAACATTAATTTTTTAAAAAATGGTATAGCTTAAAAAAATTAAAACAATTGAATTTAGGTGGCAATAAACAAACTCAATATTTAAATATGATACCTTAGAATCAACTTTTAGATTTTAGACAAAATCTAAGATATCTTTCTTACTAAACTAGTCCTAAACTTAAACCAATCTTAGTTTCCAGAATATACCACACTTTCTTTTACCTCTGGGATGACCAACCACCTCGGATTGCCTGGAACTGAGGGTTTCCTGGAATGTGGAACCTTCAGTGTCCAAATCAGGAAAATCCTGGGCAAATTGGGACAGATTGCTTGCCCTACCGACCTCTGGGCCACTCTCTCTGCCTGGAACTCCCCCTCTTTGCCTGGGTCACTACCCTCTCACTCTTTAGGTCACAACCTAGACCTCTCTGTCCTGACTACCCTCCACCCCATCACCCCTCCCTGCATTCCCCACCTGTGCTTGCTTACTTGCTCACTTGCCTGTCTCCCTGCTAGACCATGGGCTCCCTGGGCACTGGCCCATGGTTCTCCTCTTCAAAGTTTTGTTCCCAGCACATGGCATGTGCATGGTACACAGTAAGTATTGAACGCTGAATATGGACTAATTCTTTCATGTCATGCATGGGGCAGGCACGAAGTCTAACTTGGCTCCGTATCCCTCACAGGCCTGGCACACGGTAGGTGCCCAATATGATGTTTGTTGAACCGAAACACATTAAACTGGGCCAAAGATTTGGATAGATGGATATCTCTTCTGGTAAAAGAAAAGGATAAAGGAAAATAATGATCTCCCACAACAATCTCTTTCAGATTATTTTGACTATGACCTGCAGAGAGAAATGCATTTTACGTTGGGACCAGTACACTCCCCCTGACACACGTGAAACAAAAGTGTTGTATTATATGGTTCTCCTCACTACACGACAGATCTACTCCACCTATTCTGTTCTGTTCTGTTCTGTTCTATTCTATTCTATTCTATTCTATTCTATTCTATTCTATTCTATTCTATTCCGTTCTATTCCATTCTGCCATTCCATTCTGTTTCATTTAAAAACATACTGGTAATAACCTATTAAATTGATTTAATCATCACTAATAGGTCCTTCCCTGTAGTTTGAAAAACTGCCCAGAGTGTCACTACTTGTCCAAATTCTTAGCAGACTTTGCACATCAGATGTCAGGTCCTTCCCAGGCACGAAGATTAAGTGGAACTAATCAAATCCTTACCGTCTGTCAAGAGTCATCTGCATGAACCCTCACTGATAATCCAGTCAACACTCACCTCTACTTTACCAACAACTCATGGTAATTACTATCTCTACCATCTCCCGTGATGCTCAGTTTCGTTATTTTACATTGTTTGTTACTGTATTGCTCTCTTTTGCTACCTGGCTGTTCCTCACCTTCCTAAGAAGATTCTAGGTCCCTTGTGGAATGTACCATGCCCTATGCATTTTTTATGTTCTTCTTTTGACAAGCATGCTAAAAGGGAACAGAAAAGATCTGTGTTGAATTAGAAGCATCTCATACCAACGTGGGCTTTGTACTGAGGGGCCAATAACCCTGTATGTTAGCATGTGATCTCACCCCATAATTCCTGGTTGCCTACGGTCAGTAAAGGTCCTGCTCAGCCATTCTCCATCCCCATGAGGACAAGAATTGCTCCAAGTTGGATCAAACTCTGATTACAATAAAAGAGAAGAAAGTAAGACAAAGAATGGGCCTCTGCATCAAGGGATTTATCTGAGATGCTTAATTATGGAGGACAGCACCACAGGTCTTTAAGATTAAAAAGGAGCACTCTGATTTTCAAGACACAGAATGGTGTGAGTGACCTCTTTAGATCCTGTTCTAACCCAAGACGTGGTGGCTTCTTGAAAGGGCAATGAGAGTAAGTGGGAGTGGCCATTGGAAGGGCAGGGGACTCACCCCAGGGACAACTCTGACCACTGCTCACTCTTGCATGGCCACAATGAATGACTGGGATGGATTTAATTTCTCCTATTACCACATTTCCAATCACGCACCAACTTCCCAATCTGAGTGCTTTGAATGGGTTATGAGTTGTTGAGTTGCCTCCACGCAGCCAGGTAGGCCCTGTGGCACACAGGATCCCCAGGTTGGGTACTTCTGGCCTCTAGGAACCTCCTCCATTTACCTCAGCTTCATAAACAGTCTTATGTTCTGTCTGCCTTGACTTGAAAAAGATGGAGAGGCTCTGCCTTATACTACATTCACGTGATCCCTAACATAATGCAGCAAAGTGGGTTTGAAACCTGGACTCCAGAGACCTGGGCTCCACTCCTGGCTCTGCCACCCACTAGCAAGACCCTCATACTTCTCATCCATATGATGTGAATGACCTCCAAAACTGCATGCGACTTACCAATGCTGGTGGTAAGAATCTATGTTTAGTATTTCTGTATAATCTGTGCCATTCTATATTGAGTTGAACTTCTCTCAGTCAATATTCAACAAGGATTTTTGGGAGGGTCTTCTCTGGGACAGGCTTGATAGTCCTGGGGGATACAATGATAAGCAAAAATCCAGTAAGCAGAAGACCTGCATTCACCTCCATGCCCTCCTCCACTTGTAAGTTTGTGCCTGAAATGGGGTAATAATGCCACTTGCTGTGTGAAGGCCCCAAATCTCCTGACCTCGAGTTCAGTGCCAAGAGCACACATTCCGTGGCATTCTGCTTTTCACAATCATCCCACCCCCACCACACACACAGGCAGATGAAGAGATGACAGTCAGAAACCAACAGAGGACACTTCCCTGAGGAGACTGGGTGTGAGTGCACCACCATGTCACTGGGCGCTATCTTTTTGACATCTGCTTGTGTTTTTGACACTTCCACTGTCGTCTCAACTCTCCCCCTCCTGGTAGTCCGCTCTGTGTCACCGCCCAAATACCTCCTTCCCAAATTGGGCCATGGGGCATCCCCACTATGAGAAAGGAAGCATTTGTTTCCATCATCCACTTCTCCAGCAAAGATGCAGTTGTAAGCCTCTCCCCGGGGAGAACTCGGCTGCAGAATCTTTTGTTGAACGAAGCACCTTTCACGTGAAGAAACGGCGGCAAGATAAAATGACACGTTGCTAATGATGTATTTTATGGACTGCCATCTGTCTCTGGAAAGGTCAGAGAAAAATGGCAGCTCGGTTGCAGGCGATTGGGTCGCGGCAGTGGTTGAGGGGACAGATGGCTCTCATCGGAACATGACAAGGAGCCTCGGTGACATCATATAAATGCCCTAATTGGGAAGTGGTCAATCGAGCGGGCCTGACTTCTGAATTTGATGTGTCAATAAACAAGCTCAAGGTGAGATGCTGGATCAATACTGCAGGACAAGAACCATCCGGCAAATTTACTGCAAAGTAATTGGGTGCAAAATGACTCAACTCAACCTTCACACTGCCGAAAAGCAAACAAACGTTTGGCCCACTGGCAACGGCGACAGTTTGTACGCGTCAACGGCTGCTTAGAGCGCTCGCTGGCTGCCTGCTAATGGGTCTGGGGAAGGGAGCCCCACGGGGGAGAAAACCATGCGCTTTTTATGAGGACGCTGACTTCAGCATAGGCATTTAACTAGATACTTCTACCAGGACTATGTAGTCTTTAATCTAATGTGATAATTATAGTTATTGTATATCCATTTTTACTCTGATTGGGTTGGAATATATATATGAGACACAGAGGACATCTTCCTATCTATATCTATATTTCTATATCTATGTCTCTATGTCTGTATCTATATGTATATGTATGTGTATATATATATGTTTGTATATCTACTATCGGTGTAGCTTGCTCTCTCCATCTCTGGGTGTAGGGAAAAGAGAATAAAGATTATCAGTTACATTAATTTCAGGGTGTCCTGGCCTGGAGGTGGGTGGTGAGAGTAAGGAGGGTGCTCTGATCCTGACCTGACCCAGTGGTAGAAAATGTGTCTTCTCCCGGAAGCCTCCGCTGGACCATCTAGGCGTGTGGACCTTTGAGCAGGTTGGGCAAGGGTCTGCTGGAGCTCAGGAGAACTAATTGTTAAATATTCAGGAAATTCTGCGAACTGGTGGTTTGACTGTTGGTAGCTTGAAATCAGCCATGGCGGGACTATTCACACCACGGACATTAGCAAACACTCCACACCAGGCCCCTGGAGTCATTTCCAGCACACCACTGGGAGGAGGGGTAGATCCTGGAAGTTTGGGATCCAGCCAAGGAAGGGTGAGTCCAGGGCTGGGCTGCACCCTCCAAGGCTGGACTTGTTGCTGGGTAATTACACTTCCGTCTGGGAGGTGTTGGGTGAGATGGAGAGGTAGCTGAGGACAGCGAATTACTGAGGACTGAATGAGCCAATTCACAGAAGGTGCTTAGAATAGGATCTGGCTCTTATATGGTGAGCTCTTGAGACAGCTCTTGCACTTCATTCAATACTTTTATTATTCCATGTGAGCCTTACAGCAACTGTGTGAGAATAGATTTCATCACCAATATCCCCATTTTTATGATATGGAGACTGAGGCTGAGAGGTCTAATGACCTCCTTGTGGTCTCATTGCCCAACGGTGCTGGAGCCATATGGAACCCAGCTGTTTCCTCTGCGTCCAGCGTGTTCTCCATCATTCTGCTCATCTGCAGGTGCCCAGGAGACGTGAGGGGAAGATGCACACCTATCCAGAGAAGGAGGGCAGGGGCACTAGAGGAGGTAGCCAGAGACTGGGAGGGCAGAGAGAGGGCTGCAGGAGAATTCATGGGCTGACGTAGCTGGAGGAGGTGAGGGTAAGTTAGGGTGGAAATGGGAGGGTAGCAAAGTAGGCAAAACTAACTTCATTTTTCCAAATTTAACCTAGCTCACCAGCTCTATATCCATATGGGAGCAGAAAATTTAATTCTGCTGTCAAGGTAGTCTCTCCTGGTTTTGAATTCAGTCACTGTGGGGTAAAAACTAGTAAATTCATGATTCTCCCCTTTTTCCTTCTCCTTCCCTTTTCCCTGAGGGGCAGTTTTAGTCTGGGGGAAAGGGTGGCTCTGTGTGTGTGTGTGTGTATGTGTGTGTGTGCAGCTTGTGTGGCACTGGGAGAGGGGCTTCAGGTCTGCACATGCCCTCTGGCCTCGTCTTCGGTGAAGTGTGGCGTGTCCCACCTAATCCTTGGATATTAGTCTTTATCCTTGTGGCGTCTGCTGCAAGGACCCCCGTGTCCTGTGGTCTCAAGGCCCAGGGGGGCTACGCTATATCTCCATCATCACTCGGGTGCTGGTCCTCCCTCAGCTTTCTCCACCTGGTTGGTGGAGCTCCAGCACGCACATGTGTGTACATACCCCTCCCCCAGTACACACTGCTGTGAGGTGCCCTCAGGCCCAGCAGCCCAGACACTTCCTCCGACCTTTGCTACCCGGGCATACAGGTGCCAGGTGAGGTGCAGACCAGGCTTAAAGGCTCCTGCCCCACACTCCAGAATGCCAGGGAGCTTGACCTTCTGTGGCCTTTATCATCCAGCCTGTCCCACGTTTGGTGCCCCTTTGGGCCCTGGGCTTATTCTCAGAGACCTTGGTGGTGGCCTCTAAGCCATTGTCAAGCTCCCCTCTTGCTCCTCCGGCCTGCTGCTCAACTTTTTACCTGTGGTGAGAGCAGCATTCTCCCATGCTGAATTTCCCATGTAGCCTTTGGCACAGAGTCCCCCAGCCTCTCAAGAGTTAGGAGCCAAAGTCAGGCTTTTGGCCTAAAAAAACCTCACGTCTTTGTCAAGCCTCTAATTCCTTAAAATAAAATATTTTCAGGACTAGTGTTCCTTCAGTGAGTTAAAAAATATTCACTGGGCAACTCTGTTGACCTCTTTGTTCTAAGTTGGTGCTACCTCCCTGATTTCCAAGACTGGAGACACCCATGGCAGGAATGACAAATGGGGAAAAGCAAAAGCCAGTTATTATCTCAAAATATTATCCCTCTGCTTATGTAAATTGCTTAGCACAGGGCCTGGCATTTGTGTGGTAAGAGGTCGGTAATTGTTAGCTATCATCATCATCATCGTTATTATTATTTTATGTTGTTGAGTGTATCGTATGTAAGAGTAAGAGAGAAGCTAAGAAACAGTTACAATCATATGGTATAGGCAAGTGCAGGGAGCCAGCAGAGAGTTTTGTAGGTTGGAGAAGGTTTCCAGAAGGAAGCGATGTATAAATGGAGATTGATGCTTCTCTGGCCTCACTTTTCACTGCTTCCTGCCCCACCCATTCTTCACTTTAGCCTCCCTCAACTCTGTAATCCCAGATTCATCGTCCCTTTTCCCTGGATCCCTGCTCTTTCCTGCCTTCTCCATGCTGGGAATACTCTCTTTCCTACCTCCTTCACCTCCCTGGCTTCAGTCTCCATCTTGACTGCAACTTCATGGGAGACCCTGAGCCAGGCCCACTCAGCTAAGCAGGTCCCAGATTCCTGATCCACAGAAACCATGAGATAATAAGTGCTTGTTGTTTTAAACCACTAAGTTGTGGGTTAATTTGTTACACAGCAGCAGATAACTGATACATTTCCACATTCTCCCTTGACCAGGATGCTCATTATCATTCTAGCACAACTTTTTGGACCCAACAAATAATTCAATAAACGAGAGGGAGGGTTTTGCAGTGACAAATGGCTGAGAGGAGAAGCCAGGAATTGCAGTTTCCTGGTGTGGTTCTGTCATCACTCTGTTGGGGGCCGTGGGTCAAGATTCTCCCTCTCTGGACCTTAGTTTCTTCATTTTTGGATGAGAGGTTGGACTAGAAAATCTAAAGTGACTTCCAGCTTTAACCTTTGGTGAAGTTTTATGAAAATGCTTTCTGATGGACCCCAATTTTGCAGATAGGCAGGAACTAAATTTCATGACTGGGCATGCCTAGAAGAGGCCTCCTGCCTCCCTCTTCTGCAGACTGCCTGTGAGGCCTGAGGGGACTGGTCTGATCTGCACATTTGCCCCTGAGTGGGACAGGACAATCAGTTGAAAGAGGCGCCAGGCCCTTTTGGATGACTGCTGGTCTGACCTCCAGACCTCAGAGCTGTGCCTGCCCCTTCGAAGCCCCCGCTTGCCAGGTGGGAATATTCCAGGTGCTCCCTGGCTCAGTCCTGGCCCTAAGCCTCAGGTATACTGGGATCAGCTCTCACACTAGTTATTTTCTTCTGTGACTTAAAGAGGATTAGCCAGACGGGATGTTTCATGTGTCAGTATTATGCATGACACTTAAGTATTATGCGTGAAGACACGTCCCTTCACCAGCCCCACGTGGCCTGAGGACTGGGGACAGCCAGGCTTTCTCCAGAGTCAAATGGTGCCACAGCTGCACTGTTCTGAGGTCCCAAATTTTGATGTCAGTGCCTCAGGATCTTGAGAAGCAGGGATGGGGCTGGCTGAGGGCAAAGGCAGTGTGGGGTTGGAGGTTCCTGCATGAACAACCACTTGGCCCCTCCATTCCTGTGGAGGAGACTCTTACCAGTGTAATGGGAGTGCTTTTGGCTGCGTGAAGCAGAAACCCAATGACAGCGCCTTAAATGAAGAGAGATTCCCCCTCGGCCCCCACAAATAAGAAATATAGTGGCAGCTGGAATCAGTCAGTGACCAGGGACTAGAGCACCAACCATCCAAGGTAGGAAGAAAGAGATGTCACAGCAGGCGTCTGCTGTGTCTCATTGTCCAGACTGTGTCTCATGATCGCTAGCTGCAAGGAAGGCTGAGACAGCAGGAGTGTTAGAGGTAGGATGGGGAGAAGGGGAATGCAGATGGAAGTTAGGAACGTGTTGGTTGCAACTGACAGAAACCCAGTTGTTATTAGGATAGGCCAAAAGGGACATTAATCAGTTCCTGTCACCAAATGTAAGGAAGGCCAGGGTGTGGCTGGGCCTTGAGGATTGCTAGGGCTGGTTCTCCAAACTCCAGGGCTCAACTATGCCTTTCTCTGCAGGTCAGCTTTTATTTCTCAGACAGCCTTCCTCCTCCAATCAATGGAAACACAGCTGCCCACAGCTCCTGAAATCATGCCTCACAGCTTGGCCGCCAGAGAGAGGTCTTTGTCCCTAGTTCTGAATTGAAAGTCTCAGGGAAGGTCTTGGCCTGCCAGGGTTACATGCCTACCCCTGCACCATTCAACCTCGGCCAGGGGCAGGGAGCCTGTGGTCAGAGTGTGGGCTAGAGGTGGATTGTAGGAGCTGCTCTCATGAGAAGAGGGAGGAGGACTGAGCAGACAAAGGTTGTCCCTACACCAGGGATACAAGAGACCTCAGAGAGCATCACCTCCAAACTCCAGAGAAGTGAGGAAATTTGGCCTACATCACACAGCAACTTAGCAGAAGACCTGGGGTTAAAAAGCCTGGCTTTCTGACAGGGTTTCTCAACGTTGGCACTGTCGCATTTGGGCTGGCTAATTCTTTGCAGTGGGGCATCCTGCGTGTTGTAGGATGTTGAGTCCAGGTATTGCTTTGGACCAGCAGTGTGTGTTTTCTGCCTGGAGTGAGCTGCTTCGTCTTTCTGGGCTTCAGTTTCTTCCACTGGCAGTAATGATAGTTGCCTGCCTACCTGAGGAAGGTGGTCACGGCAACCAGAGAGACAGTTTAAAAATACTCGCTATGGGAATTCTTTGCAAAGCCAAAAGTGTGATACAAATATAAGGCATTGTGTTACAGCAATCCTTGACTCTCCTTTATGTCCGAGAAAATGGCAGGCATTGCGAGGGAATGAGAGAGAACGTGAAGGTGTGTGTGTCAGAGTTGTGTCTGAGAGCGTGTGTTTCTGAGCATGAGTGTGCATAACCAGTTCTCCCAGAGGAATAAGAAATCCTTTCACCAAATTGACACTCAGTGAGCTACTCTGTGCCTGGAGGTGAGGACATCGGCGTTGGGTGGGGCTCAGTTCCCGTTTCATCTCATTAATCCCCAGTGTAACAATTTGTGGCCTAAGAATCAATCTTCAAAAAGGAGGCAGAGCCTCAAGTGTGCTGGAATAAAGGATGGCCACCCGGCAATTTCTCCTCTCCCAGGACCCTCAACATATTGGCCTCTGTTGGCCTCTGACTTCCTCAACCCCAAACCGAGGTCATCTTGTCAAGAAAACCAACCAACGAGTCAGTTGTCAGCCAACAGGGGTATTTTGCTGTAGAGCATGATGTAGAACAATGGTCTCAACCAGGGACATTTCTATCCATCTCCCCCAGGGACATTTGGTAATGTCTGGAGACATAGCTGACATCCCCATCCTCTCCCTCACCCAAATGGCAGAGCCAAGTCAGCCCCGGGGCCTCCCCTGCCTGGCTTGTAGGTAGATGCAGACCCTGCGATGGCCATGCTCAGGGCCTTTTCTGGGCAGCGATGTCAGGTCACATGGAGACTGCCTCCTGTGTCAAGGACCGGGCCAGGGCTCCAGGAAGAGGCCATCCAGGAACTGATCATCAGAGGTGAGAGAACACAAGTTCCACCTCGAAACCCTCCACTGGGTATAGCCCACCCTGGGTGGTGTTCTGGAGACACTGGCAGGGTCCCCAGGCAGGAATTGCTTCCTGGAGGACACCATCTTTGAACAGGGCCTTGGGAGGCCATGTGGTGACAACACGAAGACCGGAGACGCCTCTACTTTGACCCAGCTTCACTGTCCTCCCTGTGGACCCTCTGGGCAGCCTGACTTGTCTCCCTTGACTGAGGTGTGAGAAAGGCTGGGGGATTTGAGAACCTAGGGAAGGAAAAGAGCATGGGGGACACGAGCTGTTCTCATCCTCCTGCGCCAGTGGAGGCGTGGGGAGGCATCTGTTGCAGGTCAATCTCAAGGGCTTGGGATGGGGCAGAAAGAAACTGAGTGGAGGCTAAGTACCTAAGTGGAAGGGACCCTGGTGAAGAGCCTACAGGGGAAGTGGCTCACCCCCACGGCCCCTCTCGTTTCCCTCCTCTGCCCAGGAGCCCTGCCATGGAGGGGAGGGTCCGGAATGGCACCCAGGTGAGGAGGTTGGGGCTCTGTCACTGGCGACATTCTTTTCCTTTTCCAGCATGACCAATTAAGATAGCACTTTTCACATCAAATCTCTTACTTCAACCCGAAGGTCCTGGATTTCTGAAGTGTGTCTTTGATTTCATCAGCGTCATCCCATATTTATCTCACATTCCTTTGAAGGGAATTTAATAAGAACTAGGAGTGTGCCCAGCCTGGAGGAGGGGCCCACAGGAAAGAAATGCCATGGCTCCCACTTTAATTAATGTACAAGACTGATACACAAGAGACAATTTAAAAACTCTATGGTCAGAGTTAAATAAAATACATGAAATTGATTATCAATGAAGGGAAATTTGAATGCTTTATTTGGGATTAAGTCAGTGTTATGGTGTTATCCATCCTGGAGGGCTTCCTGGAGGAGGCAAGGGGGAAGGTATTCATTCCAGTGGGAGGAACCCCAATGTAAGGCAGGGCAAATGCTGTCTGGAGGCAGGTGTGGCTGCTGGAAAGCCCTCCTTACATGGCCAGCAAGGCTTCCCACAAGCACCTGCATTGCTAACAGCACCTTCCTGGGCTCTGCAGGAGGTGGCTGGCTGGTTGATTTGCCATGGAAGCTTTCCCCGGGGCCATTACCTGCGAGTACATTACTTTAGGAACAGACAACCTCCCTGGCAATTTCATTTCTGCTCAAGTTTGTGTTTTCACACAAGGCTGAGTTTCCATCCACCTTCAAGTGTCCTTCCCCTTTCCCATTTCACGCTCCTGTCCCTAAATAATGTTTGCATCTTCTATTAATAGGACCGTCTTGATTGTGGCTGGTCCAGCTGACCTACTTTCCCCAGTTTTTCATTCCAGAAACAGTGCAGCCTGATTCTCTTAGCACCATCAACTATTCAGCTATTTATTCCACATGTGGTTATGGAGCTCCTGCTGTTTAGAGACTTGGAAAAAAACCCCAGTACCTGTAAAATACGGTGGCTTAGAGTCTAGTGGCTGGTGGCTTAGAGTCTAGTCGGGAAGTCAAGACAGGTGTTCACACCACAATTATCCAACCAGGTAATGCGGTGCCTTCTGAGTGCCAGGGTGGCACTGCCCATCGGTGTGCATGTCCTCCATTTAGAGAAGGTGGGAGCTCAGGGCTGGGCACACCCTGGAAAGCCTCAGGAGGAGGTGGGAGCTCAGTGAGTTGTAATATTTTTCCAGAGAGAAGGTCCCACAGGAGTAAGCTCTCTTGCTTCCAGTTCATAATTTCTTAATTCTTCAAGGAGAAGAGGCAAGGGCCCCAGGAAGAGATCCTTAGCTGTCTTGCCATCCACTTATGTCCCCAGCCTGTTGCTAGAGACAGGTGCGTCTCTGCTTCTCCACCTGCCCATCCCGCCATTTTGATTCGGGTTCACATATCCTCCTGGCTGTCCTCCCACACCAGACTCATCCTCACCTCTGAACCTTTGCTTATATAGTCCTTCTATGTGGAATATCTTTCTCCTTTTCTTCATCACTGTAATAGGCTTAAAAACAATTCACTTCCTTTCCACCCACCCTTCCCCCCTCCACACACGCACATACTCCCTGCCCTGTTGAAGTTGGGTTTGGCTTTGACTTGCTTTGACTTCACAGTAGACAAAGTGTATACCTCACCTCCTTGATGAAGAGTTTGGCCGTGTGACTTGCTTGGGCCAATGGGATGTTAGCAGATATTAGCATGCACTCTTGTGCTTCTGCTATGGCCACGAGAAGAACATGTCCCAACTGACCTGCTGTGCAAGGAGAATGAGAAACCAGTGTGTGAACTTGGACTGTACCTGGAGCTTGGAGCCAAGCCCAGCCAAGCCCAGACTGGATCAATGTCCTATAGTCACATAGGTGAGAGTGCACTATTATTGTTTTGAGCCACCGACTTTTGGGATGTTTGTTATGCAGCATTAATGTGGTCATATGTGACTGCTACAACCAATGCAGGAGTCCCCGTTTTCCCAGCACTTTAAGACCCCAAGTTGCTTCCTTCAGGAAGTACTCCCAGATTGACCCTGCCTACATCTCTGTTCATCTACTCTGTGCCACTCTGGCTCTCTCTGACTTGCTTTTTGTTACTCTCTGAGGGTGCTTTCTTGCCATCTCCTGTGTGGGCTTGCTGCCTTTGTAAACGTCCTGTGAGCTTGAAGAGGCTGGACTGGGGCTAACATGTCTGGTCATTTGTGTCACTTTCTTGTCACTGTGTCACTTTAGGAGCCAGGCACATAGAAGGCTCCCAGTACAACCCAATGCCTAAAGAAGAGAGCATGGTAGTTCTGACATCCCTGGGATTCTTCACCAGGCACTGGCTTGGGTTCCAACGTCATTAAACCATTTGGTATCTGGCCTGTGTTTCTCGAATGTCCAGGGGCATTTAGGTGCAGGCTGGCTCCCATAGGTGTGGCATCCAGGGACAGTCAGGAGTGCACTTGTGCTTGGCCTGTTGACCTCAGTAGCCACCTGAGTTTCAGCAAAACTATTTCCACTGCTGGACTCAGTCCCAGGAAATGCCATGTACCCGGAGTTACCAGGCTTCCTGCCCGTCTTCATGGTGTGGGGAAAATAACCATTTCCTGGACAGTAAAGCTCTGGGTGTTCTCTGAGGAGGCTGGTGTCAAAAAAACCTCCACATCATCCACTTTATTGACATGATTTTGAAGTTAGAGACAGCATCCTCTCTTAGCACAACCCTGCCCTGGTCCCGCTGCTCCCTTTGCCTGGATTGTTCCCTACCCAACACAAGTTCTTGCCTGCCTGACCCGGCCCAAGGCCACTTCCTCTGGGAAGCCTCCTTCTCACTCTCAGAATTTGTTTTTTGTTCCTGTAGACCTTAATTTTTTCATCTTTTTGGACACTCAAAATTACATTGTATTCTAGCTATTTGTGTAAACACCCTTAACCTCCTCTACACTGTGAGCTCCTATGGAGGCAGGGTCCACTCAGTCCCGAGTGTATTTCCCCAGTAGATAGAAAGCTCTCTCTCAAGGGGGAGCTCTCTCATTTGAAAGAAGTCCAGAGGTGGCAGTGTCAGTCTGGTTTGATAGCTCTGCCTCTTAGATATCAAGGTCTCAGTACTTTCCTGATTTCCAGCCCACCATCTTTAGCTCATGACTTGTATCCTCAAAGTGGCTTTTTCACAAGATGGCCACCAGAGCTCCAGCCATCGGATGTACTTTCCAGGCAGCAAGATGAGGAAGTGTACCTTCCAGCTGAGACTGTGGGCCGGGTTGATTTGAGTGAAGAGAAAGGCTCTTAGCGGGGTTTCTGCAGAAATACGGGGCAAAGATAGGAGTATGCAAATAACAGTGACATCCTGAGTGAGAAGATGAAAACTGATGGGAAGGACTCCATAGAGACTCTGAAGATTTAAGAACAGCAGAAATACAATCCTTGTGTTGCACAAAGACCTATAAACACTGAAGTTATGACACTTTGTAGATGGTGGAAAAGGCTAAAAATATAACTTCCCAGAGGGTTGAGATGGATTCCTGGATGAGAAAACTATTGAGAGTTATTAAGGGATGCTGGTTGTCAAGAAGATAACCATTCCTTCCTTCGGAGCCTGGGGCAGAGGCAGCCCCTAGGCTGAGAGTGGTCTTGCTGATGATGATTGCAGCAAACTTCTGACTGCTGATGGGTGTGACAGCGAGGAGAGGGAGGCTGCCAAAGAAGCCAGCTCTTTCCAGGTAAAGGTAGATCTCTGGGGCTGACTTGGGATCATGGAATGTGAGGGCTGGAAGGGAGCCTAGAGACCATTAGGGAATTCTTTCTTTTATAGATGAAGAAATTGGAGCCCAGAGGTCAAACGTGTTGCCTCAGCTCACCCAGCTGAGATAGGACTGGAACCAGGGCCGGAATGCAGGGCTTCAGGTTTCCAAGAATTGTGTGAAAACACTTCTAAAAATGGTGGAGGGGTGAATAGGCCCCATGGCACATAAAGGAGTGGTTAGGAGGAAGGGGTGAAGTCAACCTATGTCAGAGACGCACTCCCTGGTCAGCACCATCCATAAGGCATGGCTGTTTGTGCACCTTCCAGTGCCTTCCACTGCAGTTGAGGTTTGCCTCGGGCACTCGAGAAGGAGGACACCCCATTGCTGGACATTTTAATATCTCTTTTTTCTGCTTTTCTCCTTTACTCTCCCTCCTGAGTCCCATCCCCCCTCCTTCTGCCTCCATCATATTGAATCACCAGGGTGTGAAATATAATAAAGCATTGTACCGTTCAATCTGTCGGCTATTCCTTAAAGGTGTACTCCAGGTAAATATCCCCTTGGCCTGTGAAAAATGAGCTTACCTGCAACAAATGACTTTGATGAACCTCAGGAGCCGGCCCTCTATCATTCTTTTCCAATTGACTTCCCCAGCCAAGCATGGTTTCCCTGCACAAATTTGTCTTGCTGAAGGAAGAGTTTCTCTAATTCACTTTCCTCCCGATGCCCCAGCTTCCCTGCCTAGGCATCCCGTTATCCGGCCTCCATTCTGGGAGATGTCTTTCTTCTGGAAGCCAGGGAACTCTTTGCACAGTCATCAAATGCTTCCCCAAGTTCATCGAAATGGGAATCCAAATTAACCAGTCCATCCAGGAGCACTTACTGGATGTGGCAGACAGGATGCGGACTCAATCTGGATCTGTGAAGTGAGTGTCAGCCCATGCGTCACCGCTTCCTAGTTCTGTCACCTTGAAAACTGAATGTCTCAGTTTCCTTACCTATGAAAGTGTGGACAGGTAATAACACCTGATCTTCCTCCTTCACAAGGTTGTCTGAGTATCAAACCAATTTTTACATGTGCAAATGCTTTACAAATTGTAAATCGCTATACAAACATAAAGTTTACTATCATTATTGTGGATCTAAACTACTTAGACAATGAAAGAAGTTTTGTTCATTTATTCAACAAATATTTACTGAGTGTCTGCTATGTTCAAAACATTGTCTGAGCCACTGAGGTAGTTTAGGGAATAAAAGGGACAAAATTCCTTTCATGGAGTTTAATTGTATTTCCTTACAATCTGGTTGTGATGACAAAACCAACATGCACAGGAACCAACTACAGGACAAAAGGTGTATTATATATTGGTGAACTAAATAATGTATCTTAAAATATAAGTTCCATTACCTGAGTACCTACTATGCTACTACGTGTAATTTTGTTTAATTTTCAAAACAGCTATACAAGCTAAGTATTTTTACAACGGAGGACCCTGAAGCTTGCAGAGGGAAATAATTTGCCTGGTCATGAAGCAGAGCTGGGATAGAGGCTGGGACTTCAAGCTCCTCCACCATACCTCTCAGCCTTGAGTCCTAGACTGAACTTGCTCTGTGAGTTCAGGGGTTGATGATGCTCCTGTGTCTGTGGCGGACTGAAGAAACTTCAAAGAAGTTGCCTCCCACTTGGCTTTGAAGGAGAGGAAGAGTGTGCATCAGCATGGCTGGCGGAGGAGGGCATTCCTGATAGTGGGGGAGTTGGGAGTGTGGGAGCCACGCAGGTAGCAGGGATGAGGTTGTTAGCCTGGCTGCACGGAAGGCCAGGATAGGAGAGTGAGGTTGGACAGAGCCGGATGATCGAGGGGCTCAGAGTGAAGGCTGGGGGAACATTCCTGTCCAGACAGGGAAGGTAGAAGACATATTGTTGTGGAAATAAGAAGTGGAACTCCCCCTGCCCAACAGTTTTATTTCATAGTTTTCTACATGTTTGAAAGCATAGTTAGCCTGTCACTAACTAGCTGAGTGATGCTGGGTAATTAACATCCTTCCTCTGGTTCTCAGTTTCCCCTTCTGTAAGAGGAAGGGGTTGGAAGAGAGGGATGCTGAGACTCCGTCTAGCTCTGAGATGCCTTGATTCTCTGATTCCATAATGAACTCAAAAGCATGTAAATATGCAGATCACAGCCATGTACCTGCGAGGGCTTTTTTGTGTCTCCACTGTTGTAATTTTAGATAAGTGCCAAATGCCTCTTTATTCTCAAATATAAAAACATCGAGAAGATTAAGCCGCAGCCTGTCTCATAATAATCTGGACACCCAATTCCAGCTTTCTGATGAAGCCACCACTGTTATAAGAAAATTGGAAACTTTAATATTTGCAAAAACAAACAAATCATCCTCCCCCACCCCCCCATCTTGAATGAAGCGAATGTTTTTGACTTAGTATCTCTCTTCTCAGGTTCTTGATACATGGAGCTTTATTTTGGGACATCTGAGATTTCTGGAAACATGTTGTGGTTACAGTCCTCCTTGGGGTCTAGTCTCTTCTTTGAGGGTCAGAATCAGGTGATAGATCTGTGACTTTCATAAGAGGTTCAGCCCCCAGAGTCAAACCTTAAAAAGAACTCACACAACATCAGATTAGTTACAAAACTAATTTGAGCCACCTTGATGGACCACTTTTGAAAAATGATGATTGATGATGGTGATCACGATGGTCAAACACTTTTAGTGCTAACTATGTGCCAAGCAGGGTCCTAAGCACTTTACTGGCATTAACTCGTTCAATCCTCCTGACAACGCTCTGAGGTGAGTGCTATTGTCACTCTCATTTTTCAGAGGAGGAAATGGAGGCCCAGAAAGTTAAGAAACTTGCCTGATGTCACGCGGCTAGTCAGAGATACAGTTGGAATCTGAACCTGGCAGCCTGGCTCCAGAGCCCTGTTCTATGATGTTCCACTGTCATGAAAGGATTCTGACTGCTGTTGTCCAGAACCATTTCCCACCACTCACCCTCCTTCACCCTCTGAGGCTTTTGCTTCATTCTTCGAGCAGAACTACATCACACAACAAGCTGAATGACTTAGTCATTGGGGCACCTGACTGATAGACACCCCATTCCACCGTTCCTGTGCACGTACTAGTGTGGGTGCTAGGGAGCGGAGATGAAGACAGGCTTCTTCCCCAGGGAATTCACGTGCCAGTGGGAGAGTCAAGAGACAACAACAGCACAGTGTGCTGGGGGCACACTGGGCCCACGTGTGGAGTGACATCCTTTGCAGCAGGCAGTGCAGGACAGAGGACTCCTCCTATCCCTTCTTCCCTTCTCACCACCAGGTCTGCTCACCCATGGATTCCTCCAGCTTGTTGGGCTAAGTGCACTCTCTCTTGTTCCCCACTGCCAACCCTACTACCTTCTTCCCTCTTGTGCCCCAGGCACTTCTTCTTGGTGGCCTCTCCACTTCTCACCCTTCTGTGGTCGGTGGCCATTGCTGTCCTGTTCTACGCTCTGATGCTCGGTACCAGGGTGGTTCTGGCTGGAACCTGCTTTTAGCATCACCAGGTGGGTAAAACCATAAACCAGGAAATTTGAGCTGATGTGGGTGGATTAGTCAGCGTTCTCCAGATAAACATAGCCAATAGGAGGTACATACATATAGAAAGAGACTTGTTATCAGGAATTGGCTCACGTGATTATTGAGGCTGTCAAGTCCCGAGATCTGCAGTCGGCAAGCTGGAGACCCGGGAGAGCTCATGGCTTGGTTCCAGTCTGAGTCTGAAGGCCTGAGAACCAGGGAAGCCAAAGGCATAGGTTCTAGTCTGAAAGCTGGCAGGCCTGAGGCCCAAGAAGAGCTGATGTTTCAATCTGAGTTCAAAGGCCAGAAGAAGAACAAGGTTCTACCTCAAGCAGTCAGGCAGGAGGAATTCCTTTTCACTCAGGTTTTTTTGTTCTATTCAGGTCTTCAATCGACTGGATGAGGCCCACCCACATTGGGGAGGACAATCTGCTTTACCGATTCAAATGCTAATCTCATGCAGAATAGTGTTTGAAAAAATGTTTGAGCACCCTGTGGCCCAGTCAAGCTGACACAAAATTAAGCATCACTGTCGGCATCTGAGCTGCGGGCAGTAGTGGATTGGATGGAGTCTTCAAGTGTTCTATGCCACTTCTGTAGGACTGGCTGATTCTGTGAAGGTAGAGGAGGCAGGAGAGCAGAGTGGTTGAGGCATGGGCTCTGGAGTTGGGACTGCCTGGCATTGTACCCAGTTTATGTACCCGGTTTATGATCTGGGACAAGTAACCTCTTTGTGTCTTAGTATCCTCATCCCCAAAGTGGGATTAATAATTGTAATTACCTTTTAAGATTATTATAAACATTAAATGAACTTATGCATATAAAGCATCTAGACCAGTGCCGAATAAATATGAACCACTATTATCCCGGGCTTCTGGACTGGGCTCCTATGGGGGATCTGGCTGATCTGTGGGGCATTCAGTCCCTGGGTACCCCTCCCTTTCAGGGTTGCTTGAGCAATACGCATTACTCATGACCACACGTGTGGCTTTCATGGTACAGTGGCAAGAAAATTAGGCAAGGGATTCAGGAGGCATATTCAAATTCCAGGAAAACTTCAGGACTCTCCCATAAAACTTATATCATTGGGGAGAGAAGCAGGGGATGGAGACTGCTGTGTGCCAGGGAGGGGGTAGTGGTCTCTCAAATGGGAAGGGAGATTAGATTTATGGAATAAAATGGTAGTAAGCCACTATTGCCAGAGATCTAAAGCTGTGTCTTCCAGTCTGGCAGTGATGAATTTGATTCTCCCTCTGGTGGGCTCAGCTGCTTCTGAGTCATCTCTCTGGGAAGAGCAGTATTATTTATTGACCTGTAAACTCTCATCAGGAGTCACTTCCTAAGTAAGGCAGAGGACTGGGGCCAAATCCTTTCAAAGGAGAGTTGCTCAAAGGAGCTTATAAATCATCTATACTGTCACCCCATTTCATAGATAAAGAAACTAAGACCAAGAGGGGGAAAAGAGGGAAAAACTGACAATTGGCCACAATATGCCCAACAGCCTTCCAGGACTGACATTATTAGCTGTTTTTACCAATGAAGAGCTAATGAGAGGAAGAGCATACCACAGTTGGTGGCAGAGCTGGGGTTTGAACAGGTCTCTTGAATCCTTTATCCATTTTTCTTCCACTGCACCATGGGAGCCACGTGTGTAAGCTACATCAGAAAAAAATAAAAGGGGGCCCAGCCCAGTGGCATAGTGGTTCAGTTTGCACTCTGCTTTGGTGACCTGGGGTTTGTGGGTTTGAATCCTGGGCGTGGACCTACAGACCATGCATCAAACCATGCTGTGGTGGCATGCCCCATGCAAAGTGGAGAAAGATGGGCACAGGTTAGCTCAGGGACAATCCTCCTCAAGCAAAAAGAGGAAGATTGGCAACAGATGTTAGATCAGGGCCAGTCTTCCTCACCAAAAGAAAAACAAAAGTAAACAAATAAACAATTAAACAAAAATAAATTAAAAAAAATAAAAGGGCTCAAAGCTTTAAGCTAAAAGGAGAACTCTCAGATGGTAGCACTGACAGCATAGAGGAGCAGTTGTGGGGTGGAGAACTATTTTAAACCCCAGAAATCATCCCCTATTGGCCACTATCTCAGTGTATAAGTGAGGCTGACTTTGGGCCCTCTCTTCTCTTTCCTCTCTCTTCTTCTTTTTTCCCTGGAAGATACTGTCTGTAGCTTTTCTGGCAGATATTCAGTTTCACCCTCTTCTTCTCTGCTTAAAAAGCCTTCTTCTTTGAGAGTGATCAATGTGTGGATGATGGTGGAAGCTGTGGGAGTTGATAGGATAACTCAGAAAAAGTGGATTGAGTGAGAAGAGAAGGGACTTGCTTCAGAATCTTGGGGAATAAGCTTCCATCTAAGGAGTAAACAGATGAGGAGGAGCTGATAGAGGAAGCTGAAAATAAGTGTTCTGAGAGGTAGATGGAGAACCAATGATTGTACAGTGTTAGGAGGCCAAGGAGACCAAAGTTTGGAGGGGGGTGGGGACTTGAATCATGAAGAGGATTGAGTAGAATGAGGGTTGAGGGAAGACCTGGGGGTTTGGGTGTGCCATTTTCAATGCAAGTGAGAACAGTTTTATTCGTGGGGGAGACAGCACCCAGATGACAGAGTATTGAGATCTGATAGAAGCTGAGAAATTCCAGGCAGTGAGAAATTTTCCCCTAAGAGGAAGGAGCAATTCAGGATGTTAGAATGATGGAAAAGGGTGCTGGGAAAGGCATTCCCCAAGTAGGAGCCAGTTGAGCATGCTTTAGGGCCATAAACATAATGAAACCAGCTAACATTTGCTGCGTGACATTCCTATTCTAAGTGTTTTGTAGAGAATATCTCATTTCATTCTAACGCCTGTATGAAGTAGGTGCTCTTATTATTCCAATTTTCAGACATAGAAATGGAGGCACAGAGAGAATAAGGAGCCTGCCCAGCAAGTAAGCAGAAGAGCAGGGATTCAAATCCATGCAGTCTTACTCTGCAGAAGGGGAATGAGCCACAGAGAGCCTGTGGATGATTGATCTAGCAATGGTCTGGAAGAGATGGGAAGGGATGGGATCAATAGTCCAGGTGGAGGGGTGCACCTTGGCAAAGTAAAAGAATACATCCTCATTTGAGACAGGAGGGAGGATGAAAGGATGGATGATAATGATGCAGAGAGCCTCTCAGGCAGAGGGAAGAAAGTCAAGGCAGTACATATTAGATGACCTTGATCTTCCCGGGAAAGTAGGTAGCACCCTACATGAGTAAAGCTGGTCTTCTTTCTCACCCATTTCCTTTTTTTTTCCTTTCCTACCCAACCCCTCTTCTGGTTTTCACATGGAAGAGATAACCCAGGTTATGTTTTCAACTGGACATTTATTCGTGAATGAGGGATTAGGCTATTGTGAATAAACAGAGAAAGGGAAAATAAGTTGAAATAGATGGCCTGAGGAAGAATTCTGGGAGTTAATGAAGAACGTGGAAATGTGAAGGAATAGAAGAGGTAAGTACTGTTTTTATTTCATTTCAAGGACCACTAAGGGAGAATGCATATCTTGGTGGGGAAATATAATTTTGGAGTCCATAAGTTTGGGATCTGGAGTTAGGAGTGACTTTTATGGTGGATGGATTGGAAAGTAGATTTTCTTTTTAACTTAGGTTTTTTTAAAAAAATTAATTCTGCTAATAATAGAAACTTAGAAAGTACAGAAATATATGAAAAGGTCAGAAAAATCACTTCACCTCAGAAAGTCTTTAGTACTATTTTGGATTTTTTCTTCTATTGTTTTCTCTATGCATTAAAAATTTTGTGATATCCCATCATATCATTCTTTTACTGTATAACTGTATTGTAGGCATTTTCACACAGTATTAAAACTTCCGTTAAACATACTTTAAAAAATAGAGGATGGGCAATTAAAATTACTGGTAGTTAATTTAGTTACGTGGTTCATAAAGTAGATATGCTTTTTAATTACTGGAGAGCAATCCTTCACATGGATTCACTGCATTTATTGATCTCTTCCCCTAGTGCTGGGCAGTAGATTGTTTCCAGTCATTTGCTTTGGTGTTAATACTCTGAGGAACATCTCTGTGCACAAACCTCTGTTTGCAGTTTGACTGTTTCCTTAGGATAGATTCTTAGAAGTAAAATAACTGAGATGAAGGGTATGAATTTTTTTTTAAAATTTTTAATTGATGTTTTAATAGTTTTTAACATTGTGAAATTTGGGGTTGTACATTTTTGTTTGTCCATCACCATATACATGTCTCCCTTCACCCCTGGTGCCCATCCCCACCCCCATTGCCCCTGGTAACCGCAATACAGTTTTCTCTGTCCATGTGTTTGTTTATATTCCACATATGAGTGAGATCATGCAGTGTTTGTCTTTCTATTTCTGGCTTACTTCACTTAACATAATACCCTCCAGGCCCATCCATGTTGTTGCAAATGGGACGATTTTGTCTTTTTTATGGCTGAGTAGTATTCCATTGTATATATATACCACATCTTCTTGATCCAATCGTCAGTCGAGGGACACTTAGGTTGCTTCCACTTCTTGGCTATAGTGAATAATACTGCAATGAACATAGGGGTGCATAAGCCTCTTTGGATTGTTGATTTCAGTTTCGTTGGATAGATTCCCAGTAGTGGGATGGCTGAATCATAGGGCATCTCTATTTTTAATTCTTTGAGGAATCTCCATACCGTTTTCCATAGAGGCTGCACCAGTTTTCATTCCCACCAGCTGTGTATGAGGGTTCCTGTTTCTCCACATCCTCTCCAACATTTGTTGTTTTTTGTCTTGGTGATTATAGCCATAAGGGTATGAATATTTTAAAGATTGTTTCTGGAAGGTTTGCTTATATCTGTTTACACCCCATCCACAAGGGCGTGCAGAGAATGTCAGTCTCGGGAGGGTCTAAACTCTGGAAGGTTGGTGTTGAGATTTGGATTCTGAACCTGAAGCAAGATCTTGGAGCCAGTTGAGAGGTTGTTTGTTTGTTGCTCTGCTCTGGGTATGAGTGGCTCTCTACCAGGTGTTCTTGGCTCAAGGTTAGAGACCTGTGGTGAGTCTTATCCCAGATGGAAGCCAGGGCTGTGTCTGAAAGTTCTGATCCACGGGGCAAGGGCAAAAGCAATCCTTGCCCCATAGAAATGTATCAGGATCACCTGATCTGCAGTGGCTCTTTCTTCCACAGTCATAAACCTTTTCAAAGTCTAATGAGTATGACAAAGTCTCTACCTGGACACGCACATGCACACACACACACAGATGCACAGGCACATGTGCACTTTCTTCAGTTTCAAGGGATTCATTGATCCACAGAGGTCTCAAGGTTGATGGACACCAGATTAAGAACCTCTGCTTTAGATACCGTTAGTAGTTCTGGCCTTCTTTGCGGGTAGTTTAGCACTTTGGGGACCCCTTTCTGTACTAGAAATTTCAAGCCACATTCAGGATAACCATAATGGTCTGAGTCTGCCCTTTTCAGACAAAATCCCTGCATTGAAAGCTCTTTGATGTGCACTAGGGGGGGAAACTCTTTCTGATTCTCAGTACTGGGGGTAAGGCAAGGTGTCTGGACCACTTGACAAGTTGGGGGAGAGTGCACAGGAGAGAAAATACACACGTTCACACATGTATTTTCCCAGATACACATGTTCTCTTATACACATATACTCACTCACACATATACATCACTCTCTCATACCTATACACACATATCCTTAGACACACCCACGTACACATACATTCACATATATATTCTCAGATACACATGTACTTTCCTCCCCGTCCTCCCGGCTGTGGGACCTAGTCTACCACAGCCTCTGGCTCAGCCCTGGGACTTCTCTTTCCTCCTTCACTTGGTCTTGCCCTAGATCCCCCTCCCTTTCTCTTTTCCCCCCACTCAATGGTAAATATACCCTCCTGAGTTCGAGTGAATGTAGAAGAAGCACAGGAGGAAAGTGGTAGATAAATTTAACACACATCAAAGTTAATATATAATTTAAATATGTATAAAATTATTCCACACATCGATTAGAAAATGGGCTGTTGACCGTTTCAAGGCAACAATCAATTTCAGAGTTCACAGGTCAGGTCAAGTTTCTTTTTAATGATCTACAAAAGCAGCAGCATTAGGGAGATAATGAACTCCAGGGGCTTACAGACGTGATCTACGGCTGGGTGGCTGTGGGGCCGCCCAGCGACAGCCAGGGCCGGCTGCAGACCGAGTTCTCTTGTGGACACGTGTAAAAGCTTGGCTGGGCAACAACCTGTGATGTAATCAAGGCAGTCTCTGGGATGACTTGCCTTTTTTTTTTAAAGACCGCATGGTTGCTGAAGCTCTTGGTTGTCAATGGGCAACTGTGGTGGAACCCCATGAATGTGGTTTGCAAGGATAGCATCTGCTTTTCTGAGAAGTGGAGATGGCTGGGCCAGCACTGTTAATCACCTGGCCTGACAGGGGCTGGGTAGCTTGGGGGAGGGTGAAGACTGGAGAGATGTGACCTCACTGCTGGTCTGTCCAGGGGCTCAGGCCACAGCTTGTTGACAAGCAGGGATTCCCTAAATCGCTGGGTGGTCTCACAGCTGGAGATGGAGGACCTTTTCCAGGGATATCCCTTTTTAAAACTGAGAGGGACTAAGGTTTGGGGAGAGGGAGGGTAGAGGAGGTGGAATGGGACAATTGGCCCAGAGACAATGGGAAGCAAAGATGTGGTGAGTAGCTAAGGCTGGTCCTACACAGCTTTCAGTCCTCTTCTGACCCCAAGGAGGGCATGGGAAACCAACCTGGCTCTTGGCTTTGAACCAGATCAGGAACCTGGATCTGCCTTCTGATTATTGCCAGCTCATGACCAAATGGCTGATGGACTCTGCAGGCAAGAGACACTAGATCCTAAAGCTTCCGTTTTTCATCTTGAGAGGAATTTGCTCTCAAAAGGCCTTGAGATGTTTTGATGTAATGAGATGCTCTGAAAATGTCTGCCTAACTCACTACATCTGAGTTGGTCCCTGTTATTATTTGAAGGGCAATTAAGAAGATGCTCCCACCCTCCAAAATAGCTCTCACTGTTCTTGATGAGGGCCTGTTCTTGATGCCTGAGATTCCACTATTTAGAGATACTTTCATTTTATTAAGCATCACATTCTCTTTCTTTTAAGATGTAAATCTATCCTGCAGGTCACTGGTTCACCAGTCCAGAGTAGGTGGTCAATTTGGTGATAAGTGGTTCTGAGAGTGGGGAAGAAATGCCAGACGAGGAAGTGGAGAAGTCACTGCCTGTCTTCTATGCCATGGTGTGGACAGTGGCTATTGTTCAACCTTGAGGGGCCCCTGAATGTTTGCCCTGGCCATGAGCCACTGGCAAAGCTTCCCTGGGAACTAGTGAAGGAAGTGGGGAGGGGGAAGAAGGGAGGTGGGAGAGAGAAAGGAGAAGGAGAGGGAAGGAGGGGAGAGGTAGGAAGAGTGTTCTCCCAAGTTGTCTTGGCTACTTTCAAATCTCCATCATTTGCACATGCTGTTCCCTGGTCCTTCCTGCTGCCCCATTTCTGCCCTGTCTGTCTAGCAAACTCTTGGTCTTCCTTCAGATCTCCTCTCTGCTAGAGAAGTATTCCTGAGCATCCCTCTCTTCAGCAGTTAATGATCCCTTCTCTGCACCCCCTCTGGGCCGTGTACGTGGATGCACATGATCAGTGGATTTAGTGATCTATTTGTTTCACTCTCTTTTAAGGCAAGAACCTGTCTTTTGCACCTTGCTATCCCTGGCATGCTCAGTAAATGATATCCCCATGGTAGACGCTAAACAAATCCTTGTTGAACTAAACACAGGCGGAGCAGCCTGCTGCTGGGGCTCGTTCCATTCCATGGATGCCCAGCCAGGCCCACGGTGAGTAGATCACACCTAAGGAGGCCAGAATTGAGGAACATTCCTGAGAGAGAGTGAGGGCAGGAGCCAGGGATGTTTCTAGAGACCAGGCCCAGGCTAAATGACATGATATGCTCCCCATCCCTCGATAAGCATTTTCAAAAGGATGTAATGAGGCTATAAACACCAAAGCAAGTTTTGTTGGGGAAAAGAACACAGAAGGGCAACCCAAGTGTCGGGCAGAAGGAGGGGCCATCTCTCCTATTCTGTTCTGATGATGGCAGCAAGGGTGGCAGGGTTAAGTTGTCTAGAGATCTAGGAGACTCCCAGATTTCCCCCTCATTCCACTTGGCAAACCCCTTCCTGTGCCCTCCACCTCTCTGTCTTCTTGAGTTGCTGTCTTGCTTTGGGCCCAGGAGGCCTGAGAATTTCAGGCTCCTGCCCTTAGGGGCAGCTGTGACCCTGGAATGCATGCCTAGTTCAATCCCTACAAGTCAGACCCAAGCGTCTGGAGGGAGGAGACAAGAAAGCTTTCCATGATCCTGGAAACCAACGTCCCAGGATGGCCATTTGGAAACAGTTGCTAATGAAGATGTGACGTCATGACACCATGGAGCAATTTATTCTAAAAGTTCCGCTGAGAATGGCACCTTTGCCCCAGTCTTCCTCCCACGCTCACCACCCGTCTGTTGACAGTGCCCCACATGCTTGGTTGCTGGAGGAGAGGTGCCATGTGCTAAATGATGATTATGGGCCCCACGCAGTGGTGGGAAAGTCACACACCAAGTGGTTCAGATCATTTTTGGTTGTCGTCGCAGGAGGTGTAAAGAACAACCTCACAAACAGGTTTGGAACAACCTTCCTCTTCACCTCATTAATCTCGCGAAGTGGAGGAAGGGAGAGAGCCGGGTGCACACAGCAACGTGTGTACATTACTGAATTAACCAGGCATGTAATTAGCGCTCAGGTGCTCAGTAAAGGAAGAACTGCTCACGATCAGTCAAATTTAGCTTTAATGCCCTAAAGTTGGGGGATCTGTGGTGCCACCCGGTGCAGGGAGCTGCCTCATCACCCACGATCCCCAGCATCCCCTCCCTACCTCCCCTCTCTCGTGCTAGTGGAATTTGATGTTTGGGGTATTTGTGGATGCTTATGGAAATTTATGTAACTGTTCCAAGTGCTGTAAATCACGTTCTGACAAGGAAAGTCCGTGATCCTGGTGCTTGGATATTAAGGATCCTGCGGGAGCCAGTTGTGAGAGCAGTTGGCCTTCCCTTCTATCAGAATCTTACATGAATTAGATGGAGATGAATGCTGTTATTAATTATACGTTAATGCGGCCTTGGTTATAAAGCCATCTTTGTAGTCTGTGTGGGGACAGGTGACACCGGGTGATACCATGTTACCACAAAGTGCTTTTGCTGCAGAAAGAAATACATGAGGTCTAAGCTCACAAAGTAACCTTGGAGATTGTCGGGACTCACTCATTCATTTTGTAAATGGGGAAACTGAGACCCAGATCATGCAAATAATGGTAGAGTTAGAACTTCTGGCTTCTCAACACCACATGGCCTTCACTAGACTCCTTGATTAGGATCTGACTTCACCCCATTCTGCATTCTGGTCTAGAAGAGCAAGTGTTCTGGAAGATTTCGCTATGTCAATACACTCAGTGGGGGGGTCATCCTATGGAGGTGGGTGTGGTGGGAGAAGTGATACCTGCTTTCTCCTCTAAATAGAGACGTCTTGCTGTGTCCTTAGAGCTTAAAGGGGAGAATGTGAATGAGTAAAAGTAATGCATGATAATCAATGCTTCATGTCGAAAGAGCTTCTTATTCATGGGCTTGGGTAGTTGAACAGTTTAAGATGGAGCAGAGTGACTGTTCCATGCTGTTCAAATGATATCCCCTAAAAAGAAGACAGAGGACAGGTGGTGGAAGCAAAAAAAAGATAGACTAGTCAGTTTTCTTTACTACTTCATCTCTTTTGGACAAAAGGTACCAGGTGACTTCAGAGGTTTGGTTTCTAAAGCTAGCTAAGCCATCATCTAAGGAAGAGGTTCTGGCCTCAGTCTTTCTTTCCAGCCTAATCTCCCACAACTTCCTGGTAAATATCTTCCCCAACAGGCAAACCAATGAATCATCCCAGAGCATGGCTTGCCTTTTTTTTTTTTTTTTTTTTTGCTACCACTGTCCTGATCTATCCTCTCGTTTTTGGAATGTTCCTTACTAGCCCAGCCTAGTCCAGTTCAAATCTCACCTCTGCTGTGAAGCCTTCTCCGACTAGTGCTTTTGTGGAAAGAACTCCAGGAACCTGGAGACTTCACCTTCCCAGGATATCAAATGGAGTTGACTTGATTGCCTTTGCTGCGAGGATTGCTAGCCAAAGAAAGGCCATGTGTGGGGAGGCAAGCATGAGGGAAGGGGTGGGATCAGAAGGGACGGGAAAGATGAGGCTTAGGCTTGGTCCATGGCTCCAGGCCAGCACACAACTTTGCCAGCTTCAGACACTTGAACTTGAATTAGAACTATAGAAGTGTTGCCTTGAAAGGATGGTAGTTGGTGACAATAGGCTTATTCCTAGAATATAGATACTCTCAATCAGCTTTGTATTAATTTGTATATGTTTATATGTTCACTTCTAAGGGTTTTAATACTCTTTTACATGAGTTTGGTTTATCTCCCTATTGAGATTATTCAGAGTTGGAGTTCTCTAAGCTTCATGGGTCTGGCCTAGCATGCTGGTGCTCAGATTTTTCTGGGCATTGACATGCATTCTGCGTGTCTTGCTATTCCAACATCATCTCTTCTCTTCTTTCTTGCCCTGAGCTTAGGGCTGGAGGCAAGAGGTGATCAGGCAATATCAGTGATGTGAGATTACCTGACCCCATGCAAAAGAATGCCATGCAGGCTTCCATGTAGCCCACTGTATCTGCAGTTCTTTAGAAGTGTCCAGTTTTAGGGCAGTTTAATTTCACCATCTCCCAAGTCCCTGGTGTTTGAACCATATCAGAAAATTTCAGTGGGTTCTAAAATACCCAGAGTCTCCCCTTTCCGCCAGTTATAACTGGCAGCTTCTATTCCGTTTCGCTTTCATGTGAAACCATGACAACAGAGTGTCACACTACCTTAGGACAGGACATGTCTCTAAGCCTCTTGTCTCTGAGTGATGTGTGCCAAAAGTTTATTGTTTGGATACTCATTGACAGCCCTGGTTTCCCATTCTTGAATCTGCTCCTTTTGATCAAATATGCTCTTTAATTAAAAACATTCTCCAGACACCATGACGGCTGCTCATTCCCCATTCGGCAGCAGCGAAGCTGGAAGAGGAGCGGGAAGGTTGAGGCCCATAACTTAATTCCTGTTCATTAGCCCTGTCCTGCATTTGCCCTTTCCAATCTTGGCTTCTCTCCTAGTGAAACAAGCAGGATTAGCGTGTCATAAGTGAAGCTGGAGTCATAATTACACCCTGTGCGACAGGGCAGCAGAACCACCAAATAAATCCCTGGACAGTTATTAAACTCACCCAATGCATTACACAAATTAGAACAGGCTAGGACTTTTGGGGAGAAGGGAGGGGAGTGAAGACCCAGTATTTAAGTGTTCTTGTAAGCCATCTAAGATATTAATGTTGCAAAGCTCCTTATGAATATTTAAGAACATAAAATGGAGCTTCACTGCAGTCCCACATCACCACAGAAGCCTATAATACAGTTGAGCTCACTTAAGAAGGCAGAGCCTGAGTCCCCAGCAGATTGAAGGCAGATGAAGCAGGACTGGTGCTTTTGCAGGCAAAATGCTCAGCACAGGCCCGTTTAATGATGTTGCATTATATCCTCATAGAAGAGGATTTAGTTAAAGACTCACAACTTTTATGGGTGGGACTCCCTAGGGATTATTAAGTCATTTCCCGCTCACCAATGATTTTAGAAGATTGACATGGTCCCTGACTGGGTTTTAATACAGAACCAACGAAGGCTTCATTCACCCATTCCATTCAGAGCCAGGTTGCACAGAACCCTCTTGGAAGTGGAGTCGTGGGACCTTTTGGCTTGCCAGGCAGTGATTACTCAGAGCTGCATTTGCGTCCCTTTTAAGCTGTTTCCTCGTGGGAGACAATTGGCTCCAGGTTCTTCTCAGAAATGAATGGAGTCCCCTGGAGAAAAGGGAAGCACTGCTCTGCTGACAGAAGAGTCAGTTCTCAGACATGATGTTAGAGGGCGTCTTTCCCAGGATCAGACCCTGTGCGTCCTTGTGCTGGGAGTGGAGGTGCGGGCCTGTCTCCTGTAGGTTGTTGGAGACACCAAGTCAGAGGGACTCGGGAGGGGTGTTGGGTAAGGACTCAGAGGTCATGGTTCTGGCTTCAGCTCAGCACATGGTCTTACTTCCTGTCTCACTTTCCCCACCTGTCAAATGGGAATAATATTCTTGTAAAATCTGCCCATAAATGGAATAATGCATACGGGTACACTCAGGAGGAAGAGTACTATATCATATGTGATATTCTATAGGTATGTAAATAGTATTATTACCTCATCTATTTTTTTCTTATATTTGCCAATGGTTCTGCTTTATCCCACTTCATTCTGCCTGCAGATAAAGGAAGAGAAGAAAATGATCCTATGCCTGCCCACTGACCACCCCCGCCCTTCCAGACTCCTGGCCGCCTCTTTTTAGTCAACTCTGAGCCTGAGCCCCTGTGGCTTCATAGCAGCCCACAGTTGGGGCAGCATATGAGAAAGCAGAGCAAGTGTTGGCCTGTGTGGAGGGATCTGAGGACACCAAAGAGGCTCCTTTCTTGCACAATAATGTTGGGGTGGGAGAGGAAAGGAGACTCCATGCCTCCTAGAGCTTCAGGCCTCAGACAGAGGGAAAAGAACACAGCATAAGGGACAGACAGATGGCCTATACTGGTGCAGGCCAAGGTAAGCCTGGCCACGGAATATTCTGGACTGTCAGGTCATCTGCATAGTCCAGATGTAGGGCAGCACTTGTCCAGGCAGGTCCTGGAATTTCATACTCAAATGGTATCAACAGCACATAGAAGGCCAGGAATTAGCAGTATATTCATATTCTCGGAAGCTCACAACAGAAAAATTCCTTTACCTCACTATTTTTCAAAGTTTGATAATGATAACTACTATTTATTGAGAAACCAAGCAACCACCTGAGAGAGAGGTATTATTCTCTCTACTTGACACATAGAGGTCAGGGAGGTCCAGGCTCTCCCCACCACCCTGCCTACTCGCTCTCTCTCCCTCTCTTTCCTTCTGTCTCTCATTCAGGTACATACACAAAGGTGTCATCTTCTCAAGGATTTTCTGCCTGGCCAGACTCTTTGACACCCACTGCCAGCCCTCATGGACACTTCCTGCAAGGCTTAACTACACAAGAATCTGTAAGCCATTAATTATAGCTTTATTAAATCTAAATAAATCAAGCCCTAAGAACACAGTCAGCTAACTTGAGTTCAGATCATATCTCCTCACTTATTAGCTGTGTGACCTTGCACAACTTATTTACCCTCTCAGAGCTTCAGTTTCCTCATGGAAAAATGTGGGAGAGGGACAAATAAGAGTAGTAGCCTCTTTGAGTTAATGTGAAGATTACATGAGATAATGCTTATGAAATGCTTAGTACATGGCACAGATTGCATGTCTTCTGGGTGGTGGTTATCATCATCTCCATCATGGGTCTGAGATTCCTGTAGTAAAGATTTATTCCACTGAGAGCTTAAAACTCAGACACCTGAGCCTCTATGGAAAACAGTATGGAGATTGCTCAAAAAATTAAAAATAGAAATACCTTACGATCCAGCTATCCCACTACTGGGTATCCACCCAACAAACCTGAAATCAACAATCCAAAGAGGCTATGCACCTCATGTTCATTACAGCATTATTCACTATAGCCAAGACATGGAAGCAACCCAAGTGTCCCTCGACTGATGGCTGGATAAAGAAGATGGAATACTACTCAACCATAAAAAAAGACAAAATTGTCCTATTTGCAACAACATGGATGGACCTGGAGGGTATTACGTTAAGTGAAATAAGCCAGAAAGAGAAAGACAAACACTGCATGATTTCACTCATACGTGGAAGATACACCAACACACGGACAGATAGAACTGTTTGGTGGTTACCAGGGGCAAGGGGGTGGGGGATGGGCACAAAGGGTGAAGGGATGCATTTATATGGTGACTGACAAACAATAATGTACAACAAAAATTTCACAATAAAAAAAAGTTCAGACACCTGGAGGAAAAAATCACATGTGAAGTCTTTATCTGCCAACAGTGTTGAAAGTCTAACATCATGAGGTGTGGATTGCACAACCTCCATGGTCTCTTTCAACTTTGAGACTTTCTACTAACTATCTTAGAGTGATCAGGACCTTGTAGGAAGAGGGCACAGAAGAGGTGCCTGGAGGCATAGCAGAGAGGAATGAAGAGGGGAAAGAAAGCCTGTTGCAAGGGGAGGATGATCTTTAGGACTGTGTTTCTTCAGGTTTCTGGGCTGGTCTGCTTCTTTGCATAATGGTCCCTTTGGATTGTCTTCATTAGCTGTTTGAGGCAAAGGTAAGCAAAGCTGACTTTTCCCTTGAATAATATGTGATTTGTAAGTACCATAAATCAACCTCTCAATGTTAATTATCATTAATATTTGTTAGGCACTGTGCTAAATACTTTGTCTTTTAATCCTCACTTGCAATAACTATCACCATCCTTATTTTGCAGTTGGAGAAACCAAGGTTCAAGGTCGCACAGATGGGAAGGGGTGGCACTGACTTTGAACCCAAACACTCTGAATCTAGGGCTGTGCTCTTAAACACCACTGCCTCCTTCACAACTGTTTGTGAGAATTGTAATGCTTTCAGCCTGACCCTGGCCCCAAATTCACTTTGCAGTTGGTGCACATGGTCCCTGTCTTCTACACACTCATTCAAAAATATTTAGTACCTACTGTATGCCAGGTGCTAATGTAGTCTGCGGTTGGAAAAGATGCTACTGACTCACCATTGCTGAGGCTCAAAGGGTTGGGTTGGGGTTTGTGTGGGACGTCTATACTCTCTCAACCACTCCTGAGAGCCTACACACATTTATTGAATGGCTGCTCAGGACTGGAGACACAGTCTTGAGCCAGGGATCAGAGGGTTCCTCTCTTCATGTGAAACTAACTGGCTTCCAGGTGCAATGGCAGTTCTCTGAGGGTTAGCTGCAGCTGGAAGAGTCCTTGATCTCATCAGCGCTTGAGTCAACTGAGCTGACCAGGCCGTGCTGAGGAAGACAAGGTAAACAAACACACACAGAGGCGGGCACTTACATACATGCAGTGTAGGGTTCATTTTACTCTTGCTTGGGAAACCCTCATCTTTCTCCTCTTGCAATCTAAACTTCATTCTTCTTATAAAACTTTCCATTTCTGCCCTCACTCATCTCTTTTTCCTTTGAATGTGAGGGGCGTTTACAATCTGTAGACACCCATGTTATTAGTCATTTGGTGTTCTCTGATTGTTTCATGTGGAAGGGTTTTTTTCTACCAGGCCCTTGTATCTAGGATGGTGAGTCCTTTGAGGGATGGGGTTGTATTCACCAGCATAGTGCATGTACACAATAGGTGCTCAGTAAATACAGGCTAGTTAAAGGGATGAATGAATGCAGAGACACTATCTTCTCTTCTCTTGAGTTCCCCACTGAGTCTAGTGCAGGATGGAGCAAGTGGTGGATGTTCTTTGATACTACTGACCCTCCATAGATTCATTCTTCTTTTTTTAGGCAGCCTCATGCCCATTACCCAGGGTCCATGGAGTGTGCTGTGTAGGTCCTGGTTTGGTCCTGGAGGAGCTGTTCCACCCAGCTTACCTACTGTTGGGGTTTGCTGGCTTGTGCCTTTTGCCAAGAGAGGTATATGCCATGGTGTGCTCTTGGAAGGCAAAGATGTGGCTTCCTGACAGGCTCAGTAGATTTGGGGGAAAATAACCTTAAAACAGGCAACCATTTCTGGAGATTTCCTTTAGGATTCCAATAAAGAACGTTAAACCAGCTCATGGCAATTAGAAAAATCATGGAGTCTTCAGGTGGACTTCAAAGATGACCTATTTCAGTAGTTTCCAACTTTTTTTTTTTTTTAAGCTTGAGACCTTCCTCAAATGAAAGCTTACCTGGAAGCCTATAAGTTGAATTTGGAGTAACTTTTGAAGTGGAGTCTGGGCCTTGTATTCTTTGCTCTTAGAGGGGCTCTGAGAACCTCCTAGAACTTCGTGGAGAACACTTTGGGAACCAATATTGGTGACGGTAGGGCACAAATGTCATTCATTTTGGTGACCCAGCATATAAACTGGCTTTCCATTCTGGAGGAACATAATTTTAGATCAGGCTGAATTTATGGATATGGGTGTACTTATCAGAGATGTTTGATTCAACATGATAGTTCAAGTATCTGGGATTTCTAATTATTTTCTTAGATGGTTTACTGAAACCTGTACTCAGTAATGGCCTAAGGAGTGAAAATAAGATGCCAGAAAAATTTGATGTAATGTAAAGAATCAAAAAATTAGATAAGGTTGACATGGATTTATCATATGCAAACTGCTCACCCATCCATTAACTAGATTCTCCTAAGAGGGGTTAAAAGATGCTTCCTTTACCAAGGCACTGAGAAATACCACAACGGGGAGTGCCAACATCTTTGAAGAGGGCTCTTATCTTTATGCTGAGACTGCTGTAGCTGAAATGGGATCCCTGGACTCATTGGTGGTACTAGGATCCCCAGGGGAAGAGACCAACGAGTAACACTTTGAAAACCTCCAGAGGCAAGGTGGTACATGTATTATTTAATGTTCTTAATTGCAACAGAATCCATGTTGGCTGGCTTAAGCAAAAAAGGGATTTTCTAAAGGGATATTAGATGCCACACAGGATGCGTTGGACAAGGGGGTGACTAAAGAGCAGAGCCTGGGGCTGTGGAGTGGCTTTAGTGAGACACCACTGCTCCTTGGCACTGGTAATGCTTAGGACTAGACACCAGACACTGCACTCTCACCATTGCAGAGTAGGTATCTCCACCATGCTTGCCAGATGTCACATCCGCTACATTTAGCCTCCTCTTCATTTTGCTCACTTCTGAATCTAATTTTCATACACACCTGTCCGATTTGTCAGAATATAAGTCATATACCTGCAAGCTAACTGCAAGAGAATTTGGGAACGTAGGAACTTTTAGCTGGGCACATCACTGCACTGCAACAAATTTTGTTTCTGTTAGCAGGGAAAAAGTGGAGAGTGGCTATTGGGTAAGCTGCTAATTGTGTCTAACACTGCATGATTTCATAACAGGCAGCAGGCTTGTATAGCAATCAGAACAGCCTGGACCCATAGCTGCCTTTGGGATGGCTAATTGATTATGAAGTATTGTGTACTGAAATATAAAGACAGTCTTCTAAGAAACTTCTTGGTCTATATAATCAAAACAAAAACAAACAAACAAATAACAAACACTATACCTAGAGAACAGAACCCTCTTTTGAGTCGCCAAGTATAGAGAACCACTGCTCCTTGCCCAATTCCTAAATTTGAGGCAGAGATCCAGAGTCTAGACAGCTTTGAGGAAGGACCCTGCAACTATCTTACAAGTATATACTGCAAAACCTACTACTGGCTATCTTCAAAGAGACCTGGAGCCTTTTACCAAGGTAATGGTGGATTGGTGGGAAAGGAGACATCTATCCGTTTAGATCTTCCAATGGCTCTGAGCTAAATCCTGGGGATCCAGTATACCACTGTAGTCCAATGGTCAGTGGGGGTCTTATAGGACTTGGGTAATAAATGCAATTTTTAACATTGCAGTTGGCCTAGTGGACCCCCAAACCCGTTTCAAGTTGTTTTCTCAGTCCCTGACCATATAGTTGGATGGATATATTCAGTCCCGGGCAGGATTATTACATTAATTCCCCTAAAGGTTTCTTTGTTAGAAAGTGCCAAATAGGGCCGGCTCCATGGCCTAGTGGTTAAGTGCGCGCGCTCCGCTGCTGGCGGCTGGAGTTCGGATCCCGGGCGCACACTGACGCACCGCTTGTCAGGCCATGCTGTGGTAGGGTCCCACATAAAGTGGAGGAAGATGGGCATGGATGTTAGCTCAGGGCCAGTCTTCCTCAGCAAAAAGAGGAGGATTGGCATGGATGTGAGCTCAGGGCTGATCTTCCTCACAAAAAAAAAATAAAAAAAGAAAGTGCCAAATAGAAGACTTAAAGTAGGAGACCAAAAGCAATACTCTATCCCTGGGGGAAGTCATTAAAGCCATCAAAGACTCAAAAGGTCCAAATGTTGTGATCCCTATCACAATCCCATTTAAATCACTTATTTGTCTGTTACAGAAAGTGGATATATCCTGGAGAATGGCAGTAGATTATTACAAATGTGACGAAGTGGGCCTCCAAATACAGTTATTCCAGATATGGCTGCCTTGCTGGAGAAAATAACCCAGCCCCTGACACTTACTCTGCAGCTATTTATATGGCCAGTGCTTTGTAAAAATTCAGTTCCAATAAGAAGACAGTTTGCTTTCATCTGGCAAGGATTACAGTACACTTTATTACTCCAGCTCTCCATCTCTATGCCACAATTTAGTCCAAAGAGATATTTAATCATCTCTTCATCCTACATCAGGTTGATTCAATATATTGACAACATCATACTGATAGGACTTGGAGAGCAAGAGATGTATATACTGCAGATACCTGGGTAGGATACATGAATGCAAGGGGATGGGTATTGAATTTCATGAAAATACAGGCACCCAATGATCAATAAACAATTTTTTATTTCTCTTTAATATCTTTTGCAATATATGGGCATATATTTTTAAATAAAATTTCATATAATTTAAATCAATATATTTTTACTATTTTATGTTTTTTCATATATCATAATTTTATATATGCATTCATCTGTGTGGACATGGCCAGTTTTCACTCCCACCTAAAATGCCATAATCTGCTTAGCTTTGCTGTCCCCTTAGAGCTTAGGTTATTACTGTTTTTTTCTTAATTCTAAGTACAGTCATGCATCACATAATGACAGGGATACCTTCTGAGAAATGGGTTGGAGAAATGCATTGCTAGGTGACTTCGTTGTTGTGCAAACATTACAGAGTGTACTTCCACAAACCTAGATGGTATAGCCTGCTACGCACCCAGGCTATATGGTATAGCCTATTGCTCCTAGGCTACAAACCTGGACAGCACGTTACTATATTGAATATGGTAGGCAAGTCTAACACAATGGTCAGTATTTATGTATCTAAACATATCTAAACATAGAAAAGGTACAGAAAAATATGATATAAAAGATAAAAAGTGGTACACCTGTATAGGGCACTTACCATGACTGGAGCTTGCAGGACTGGAAGTTGCTCTGGGTGAGCCAGTGAGTGAGTGGTGAGTGAATGTGAAGGCCTAGGACATCACTGTACACTACTGTAGGCTTTATAAACACTGTAACCTTAGGCTACACTAAATTTATAAAAATATATTTTCCTTTCTTCAATGATAAGTTAACTTAAGCTTACTGTAACTTTTTACTTTATAAACTTAAAAGTTTTTTTAACTTTTTCACTCATTTGTAATAACACTTAGCTTAAAACACAAACCCATTGTACAACTCTTACCATGGCTATGACGTCATCTAGGTGATAGGAAGTTTTCAGGTCCATTGTAATCTTATGGGATCACCGTCGTATATGTGGTCTATCGTTGAACCAAAACGATGTATGACTGTACTATTGCTATAAACGTCTTCATATAAATTGCTTCTTTTTTTTTGGTTTGGGTTGTTTCCTCAGTGTATATTCCCTAAAGTGAAATTACTATGTCAAAGGGTATGAACGGTTTTATAGCTTTTGTTACATATTGCTCTATTGCTCTCCAGACAGGTTGAACCGATTTACAATGCATCTGACAGTACATAGCCACGCTATTTCCCCACAGTCCACCCAACTGGATTTTATATTTTATTTATTTTGGTTAAATTTAATATCATGTAATGATATCTTAAAGTTTTGTTAATATGCATTTCTTTAATTGTGCATCACACAATGTGACGTCGTTCTTTGTCATTCTATAGTTTGTTCGTATTATTCTGGTTTCCCTGGCAAATTTGTAAGCCTATCAGTGGTAGACACCATGCATCATCCATGTGTCTATCCATCGGTTCATCATTTATTGAGTGATTATTATCACTCAATAGGCACTGTGCTAGGTTTGAGGGACACCGGAGAATAAGTTGCAGTCCTTACCCTCAAGGGACTCTCCTTGTAGTTGGAGAGAACAACAAGATCAGTGATTATAATTAAATGTAACTTAAATGTGCATATGGTGCTAATGGGGTTCAGAAGAGGAGAATAAAGGGGGTTTACCTAAGTTGTTCTTAGAGGAACCATGGAATACTTGGAGGAGACACACTTATGTTCAGATAGTCAACCCTCAAAGAGAGTGAATCAAGCTTCAGAAGGTAAGTAAAAATTAGCCGGAGTAAGAAGGAGTGCAAGATGGATTATGTACTTTAAGAAGAGAGAGCAGTGTTTGTGAAAAAGGGCGTGGAGAAGTAAAGTATCATGTGACCTCCAAGAAGTGCATGACCAGGGACATGTTGGGAGAAAGCTGTAAAGTTAGGTGAATCTGGTAGGGTATTTTTGGCTCCAAATAATAGAAACTCTGATTTAACTGATTAGACAGTGAGATAAATTTGTTATCTCATCAAACCAGAAGTTCTGAGGTAGGGCTGATCCAGGGCTGGCTAATTCTATGGCTTGACAATGGCACTAAGAACCCAGGTTCTTTCCATTTTTCTACCTTGCCACCCAAGCGGGCTTCCTTCATGGTTACTACGTGGTAGTGTCACTATTCAAGGCATCTTTTGCAGACAGAACAATGCAGGGTAGAAGAAAAGGGACTGTCTCTCTTCCTGTTTGTCTTAAGAAAGAGGAAAGCTTTCCCAAAAGCTCCACAGAGGACTTCCCCCTCCTTGGCACACACTGGGTCATATGCCCATCCCCAAACCAAGCTCCAGCAAGGGGAATGGCATTATCATGATTGGTTTAAAATTTTTAAGAATTATTTAAATTATTAATTTTTAATTATCTAAATTAAATATTTAATTCTTTAAATTATTTATGAACAGAGAACAGGATCACCTTCCTTGAGAGTTGGAACTGATCAAAATCAGAGTTTAATTAGCAAAGAAGAATGGAGAAAGGGATTTTGGATAGACAACCAGTTGTATTTGCTATATTAGGGAACTAATATTTGTATCCCCTATAAGGCTGGTTGATTCACTGATTGCCACTTCTGAATTATTTCCTGTGGAGATCCTATCATTAATTAGTTTTGAGCCATGCAGAGTCCCGTAGTAATGGAAGAGTCATAGCAGTGCCCTCCTCCCCTGCCCCCCCCACCCAGTAAAACAGTAGGTGAAAAGAGATGAATAGAGTTGTCAAATAAATATTCATTGAATGCCTACTCTGTGTCAGACAGAGTGCTAGGTGTCGTGGAAACAGAACAGAATAAAATGCGGCACCCACTCCCTGCCCCAAAGAGCTCATGGAGGGGGCTGGGGTGAGGAGACAGGTGAAGGGGATAAATAGATTCATATACTGATAATATAGTGTTATGATACAATGATTACAGCTGTCGTTTACTGAGTGTCTGCTATGTTCTACCTAAGGGTAATTTTCTCATTTAGTCTTTACAACTACCGTTATTTATTCCCCCATTTGCCATTGAGAATAGTGAGTTTCAGGATTAGGTGCCTTGTTCAAGTCTCACAGCTAGTAAAGGTGAGAGCCAGAATTCAAACTGAGGTCTGCTGACTCAGAGCCCATGCTCTTAACTGCTCTGCCATGTCATCTCCCTGTCGTTAACCCAAACACTGAAGTGCCATGAATTCCCAGAGGAAGGCTATGCTCAGGTTGTCAGGGGTAGAGCTGTGAACATTCTGCAAAGGAAGTGCAATGTGAGCTGAGTCATGGAAGGCCAGAGCAGAAATCAGATGAATAAATTTGGGAAGGCCTTCCAGGGGGAAGAACATGTGCAAAGGCCTGGAGGCATGGAAGAGCTGGAGGGTGGGGAACATTGGGAGCTGGGACTAAAGTGGTAGAGTGGGCCAGAAGGACACTTGTATCCTGTGCTTAGGGGGTTGGATTTGTCTCATGGGCAACGGATGTCTTCTGAAGTATTTGAAGAAAAGTTGAGTTCTAGAAAGACCCACTTGGTAGCATTGTGGAAGATGGATTTCGAGGGGACAAGATCCAGGGAGACCAGTTAGGAAGCTGTTGTATGATCCAGATAAGAGAAAATTAGAAAGGAGAATTGAGTAACTGAAAGACATTTTAGAGGCAGAATCAAGAGGACTTGGTGACTGATTTGATTTGGGAGTGAAAGAAAAGATTTGAGGATGACTCCCATGTACCTGGTTTGGGCAACTAGATTGATAGCAATGGTGTATATTCAGGAATCCCTGTATTATGAGAAACTGAACTCAAATTAGCTTAAGCAAAAAGAAATGTAAAGACACCTACAGCTGGGAAGAAATTGACGTAGCTCCTGGAGTTGAAGGAAGAGATATAGGAATCAACCAAGGGCTCAATACCTCTAGGACATTGTCTTGTGTCTCGTCTTTGCCTGTCTCTGCTCAACTCTTTCCACATGCCAGCAAAGATGACCACTGATAGCTCCAAATGTGCACCGCCCCCATCTTTGCAACCCTGGTGGAAAGACACCTTCTCTCCCCCACAGTCCTGCCTGAGTCATGGGCTCACCCCAGACCAGTCCCTGTATCCAGGAAAATGGGGCACTGTGGCCAGGATCAACTGCTCAATCCTGTGGCCAGAAGAAAGGAGACGGTGCAGAACATATTGCGCAGCCCAAGATAATGCTTGTCATGGTTCACTTTAGATGCTGTTGGCCAAGAGATAAGGCAGTGGGGGAACAGCATTAAACAACTTTCAATCCAGTTCTGATTTGGATGTGTGAGATTCACAGCATCAAACTACCGAGCTGACTCCAAGTGCCACAATAATTTGTTGAAATCAACATGCTAGTGAGACAAGAAGGCTGACAGACAGCAGATGGCTCCCACACAGAAAGGCTAATCAATTCTGACAAACAACAGCCATCATAAAAGAGTGGAATGTACACAGCATGCACACACGTCTGAATGGCTCGGAGACAAAGGCTCCCGCTTGGCCTAGCCAGGAGAGGGAAACAGCCTCTGTGAGGCAGCGTCATGAGAAAGCCTGGGCATTTCAGACCCTCTGTGGCTGGCCTTATCTCCCACCGCTCCCCCATACAGATCTCTGCTCCAAAGGCACCTGAGTCTTCAGGGTTCCTCAGACCCGCCTTGGGCATTTCCACCTCTCTGCCTTTGCTCACATCCTTCCCTCTGCCTGGAATACCCAGTCCTCCCTGCTCTTTCTGTACCTCAAGAACTGACCCAGTGCTCAAGGTCCAGCACAAGTCCTCTCTCTTCCTAAAGACTTGTATTGTTGTTAATGCATCATGGCTATGTTTGTGACTAACAGTCCTCACTAGATTAACTAGACTGCAAGTTTTTTGAGGACAGGTGACATGCCATACACACATCCCTGCATACCCAGGAACATCTAGCACAGGACTGTGAACTAAGTTTTAAATGAAGTTTTATTTATTCACTTCTAATCTTGGGGTGGAAGGAACCACATTTCATAAGAGATGGAAAAAGTCTTTGCAACATACAGTAAAAGATTAATGATGCTAATATCTTAAAATAAGCCTTTACAAATCAGTAATACAGAATAAGAAACCCAATAGGGAAGTAGGCAAAGAAAGTTAACAGGAAATTCACAGAATGACTGAGCCATATTTATGAAAAAGATCAACTTTACTAGCTATCAAAGAGATGCAAATTAAAACAATGTGATTTCAATTTTTGCTTATCAAATTGGGGAAGATTTAAAAATGGACTCTACAGTGTTAGCAAGAGCATCGTGAAATAGCTACTCACATGATGTAGGGGGGTTTGCACACGGTGTGGGTTTCCTGGAGATGGAGTTGGCAATTTTTATTTCAAGTCTTAAAAATTTCCATACTTTTAAAATCTGTAATTCTGCTTCTAGAGTTTTATCCTAAGAATGTAATCAGAGCTGCACAGATAGATTATATATAAAGATGTATATCTTAGTATGTTGATGAATGACCTGGCTGATTCTCACTTATTCAGTGTCCAGAAGTCAGCTCCAGAAAGAGAAGTGGAATTTATACAATTCCCTCCCATTTTCCAGATATGACAATTCCTAAAGAGATCCAAAAAAGTTCCTGACTTGATTTCCCTTAAAAAACCCTTGACAGTTGCTTTGAGGCCTGCTGGAATGTGGTGACCTGCTCCCTTCCCATTGGTAGGGGATAGTCTGCTCTCCCTGGAAGACCTACACTCAGGATCTTTTGCTTTAATCTAAGCTTCTGCCATGAACACCCCTGTTTCCCATGCAATACTGTAGCTTCCATCATTTTTATGCTCACCTCTCAGGTCCTGGGGGTCTTTGGGAAATCTGATACACTGTCTTAAAGACTGACCTAGTTGGTGGAGTACAGACAGGAAAGATGAACTTCATTTTATTATTCCCCAGATTAGTTAAACACTGTCAACCCATCCATCCATCCATCCGTCCACCCACCCATCCATCTATCCATCCATCCAAACAATCCCTCCCTCCCAATATTGATTTAGCACATGCCATGTGCCAGGAACTGTGCTGGGTGTTGGGTGCTAGGTTTACACTAGTAATAGGCATGATCCCTACCACCAAGTTACTCAGAGCTCAGGGGCATGATGGACTAAAAAAGAGACAGTTAATTGTTTCTTCCAGAGATCAACGTACACAAAGTCCTCTGGAGCACAGAGCGGGGATGTTTAACCCAGACAGTGAATCTCAGAGTGAGAGCCTGAGTAGGGTTTTCAAAGTTGCCTATAAGTCAACCTTATAATAGGGAAAGGAGAAGGGGATATTTCAGAGAGAGAGAGAACAGCATATTCGAAGGTCTGGAATCGAGAGGAAGCGTGAAGCAATGGAGGAACTATAAAGAACTCAGCGTGACTGTGGGCTTTGGAGGCTCAAAGAAGGGATAGAGGTAGAAAGTCAAGGAGACTGAGGGCGTAAAAGTCTTGTTGGAAATGCCTAGGAGTTTGAGCTTTATCTGGGAGGCCAAGAGGGGACATTGGTAGGTTTAAGGGAGGGAAGTTTTAAGTATTTCTGAAAAATCAGGCTGGTAGCAGGGAGGTGGAAGGATTGAAGGGGCGCGAGGCCAATCAGGACACGATTGCGGTGATCTGGAGAGTCGAGACATTACAAAGGCCAAGTGGACAGGACTCAGAGATGGGAGTGTACGGGATGAGGGAGGATAACGAAGGGCATTGCAGGGATGAGGGGCAAGGAGCCATCAGCAAAAACTTGCACGCTTCTGGTGTGAGCTGGCTAGTCTAGATTTAGATGTTGTCGGGAAAGCAGAGAAAATGATTTCTGTCCTTGCCCTATTTCCCATGGCAGCCCACTCAGCATTCAGCCCTCCTCTCTTCCTTTTCCTCTTCTAGTCTGTCTCCTGGAGCTCTTTGGATGTGGCTGCAGTGGATGGCCCAGACATAGCCCTGTGGCTGGGGCCCAGCATTCGCACAATTTCCTGGACCACCAGTGGCTTTCCTGACAGCAAGTTCCGTAGCCTGGTCTCAGGAATGGGTGACTGGGGACTTTTGTCCCTGCTGAGAAGATTCCTGAATGCAGCCTATACTTCATCAACAAAAATTTGTTGAGGGAGGGCCTACTTTGTGCTCAGCATGGAGCAGGGTATCACACAAAAGCAATCTCTTAGATATTGATTGTACTTTTTATTCCACTTTCAAGGCCCAGCTTGTTCTACAAAGTTGTTCTACAAAGTCTGCCTTATATCCTCACCCCACCCCAGGTTCCCATGGTTTAGACCCCTATTACATTCCATTTCACACTGAATTATCAGTATTTGTTCACACATCTATCCCTTCAGATAGGCTGTGAATTCCTCCGGGTGCACAGGCTGCATATACTCCCCTATCCCCTCCAGCATATGCCTGCCCAGTCCCCATCTTTGCTCTTCCTCATCCCCTAGCATCTTGGACAGTATTCGATGTAGTTAGTACTCATCGCTGGGAGTTCGAACTTTGGTGGTGGGGCAGTGCTGTTATTTCTTAGCCATGAACAGTTGCTAACGTTGTTGGGGGTCAGACACAGAAAATTCCCCCCGGTTTTTAAAGGTTGTAGCTGTAGACTGAAGCTCTTAACACTCTGCCTAGTTACCTGATTTCCTCAGGTTGGTCTGGCCTGTTTGAGGGAAGGCATTTTGGCCTGGAAATGTGTGCTTTGAAGACACCATAGGAAGCAAAACACCCAGCTTTCCGCTTGGGAATGGGACTCCTGCCTTTAACACCTGTCTTGGGAAATCAGCCTGAGCAACATAATTGCAATGAAATTATCCCCGATTGCACCCACACATTCATTACGAGATTCCTTATTGACACCTTGACAATTTGTTTCAGAAGACGTTATTGCATATTCCTCCCTCTGGAATAGATTCAGATGCATATAGACATACGAGCCCACACATAATGTATATGCATATCGGTGTGTTTTTATTATATAATTATACAAAGCTATCAATCAGTTTTCATTTGGAACTCTTTGCATTTATAGTTCAGGAAGTTATTTAAAATCAAGAGGTGGAGAACAGAGCCTAGAAGAACGGAAGAGGGAGAGTGGGGTTGGGAAGCCAGTGAGTGTGTTTGCTATTTGGGAGCTATACCTCCCCCAGGTCCCACACACACTCTTCCCCCTGACGCTGTACCATGGCTTGCTACCAGGGGGGACTCAGCACCCACAAGAGAAGGGTATCAGTGGAACAACTCCAAGGGGAACCTTCTCAGGGTCATAAGGTGCCATCTTTGGCTCCTGCAGACCCTTCTGTTGGGTCTGGGGAAGACTTATGGCTACGCTGATCTCCATACAGTTGCAAAGGGACAGCTGGCTGCCAGTCAGGCTCATGTACCACCCAAGGTCCATGAAGATCAAGCAAGATACCTTAGAGCAGGGATCTCCAACCTTTTAAAGTCATGACACACACGAAAACGAGAATATTTGTACTGCACATTGTAGTCAACTGCAGGGGACCTGGGGTTCTATATGGGGCTTGGGAAAAAAGTCATTCCATTTTCTTTATATTATACAAAATGAAGAATAAAATACAGTATATTAGGAAAGATAATATATACTGAATTAGGATAAAACACTTTCCTAGTTTTAATGAGAAACTTGAGCTTGCTTCCTTCCATGAATGTATCTGTTTCGTATCAGAGTTTATGTTTGAAACAGCTGCACACCGTGCCTGATCAAGACTCTTTTAATGATGATCTCTACAAATTCATGGTAGTCACTCTCGATAAGAAACTTTGCACAAGTGGATGATAAAAAATTTAAAGCCATTTTTATAACCATTAAAGATTCATAACAGTTGAAATTATATTTAAAGAATTTAACAGCCTTCCTTTTCTTTCATTGACAAATGTGGTGTTGCAAGTTTTTGTGATGATGCAGATGGGTTTCAAGTCCAATTGAACTTGTTCACGTCAAGGATTCAGAAGAATGATGGCACTCTCATTTGCAGAATGTGGATGTGCTGTTGGATGATTCACTCTGCAGCTGGCTTGGATGACATTTGAAGAGTACAACCACTGCAAACAGACAAAAGTATATGACATACATGAGTTCAATCCAGGGCCATTGCCACTATTGCCCGCCATAAAGCAACACCCAGCCTCTCTCTGCCCTTTTCTCTTCTGACTGCAGCATTTTAGGGCTGCAAACAATGTCCCTTCGTACGTGAACTGCTCCAGTGACTCATCAGCCTTTGTATCTCTATGACAGTGGCCAGTGGGGCTCACAGCTGGCTGCTGGAGTAGGTGTCCAGGGGTAGAGTTTCTCCATGGTCATTCTCATTGCAGCTCTGAAGAGCAGCACAGGTCAGATGCCACTAGTCATGTTCACTGTCTGTGGAAATCACAGCATATACTCTCAGACGCTGCCTGCCTTGAGTGGCCTTCTGAGGAGCCACAGACAGGAGACCATCCCCAGGCACTCTGTCTGTCCCAGGCCCCATCCTGCTTGCTGCATCCTTAAATGCATCCCATCCCCAGGCCTTTGCTCCTTCCTGGAGAGTTTTCTCTTCTTCTGTACTCACTGTTAAATCTTACCGGGTCTGCAAAGCCCAGCTCAACCCCTTCTCCTCTGCCAAGTCCTATCTAACTAATGTGTCCCACAGAGACCCATCTCCCTTGAACTTCTAGAGTCTGCCCTCAGGCAGCCCCGAACTCACAGTAATTTGCTCTGTATTTTTAACTCTAAATGTGCCCTCGTCTTGGCTGGAGAGTGAGCACCCATTGCAGCTAGTGTCTCAGGCACCCTGAGCCCAGGACTCCAGAAGAAGTCATCTCCTGTTCACTCCTGCACAGTGCTTTGCACATAGTAGGTGCTCAATTCATATCATCTGAGAGATTAACAGGAAGCAACTTGCACACAGTAAACATGACTCATAATGATGCTGTTTAATAAATTCCATCAAAAAATTATGATTTTCAGCATCAATTTTTTGTGCAACATTCTGGGAATACCAACAACTCAGAACACACAATGCTTGAATTACTACTGACAAAATGTACCAATGTTCCTCTCTCCTCTCGATTAAATATATTACTGGCTCATTAGCATTTTTAAATACCCGTTAACAGCCAGTCCAGCGTTTTCATTTGGTCCAAGGGGCGTTTCTGCTGCAAGGGTTGGCTATAGAAATGTAGGCTATTATCGTACAGAGTGAGTCCTTCCCACTCTGACTCTCCCTGGAGAAGATTTTGCCAACTGGGCGGTGGGCAACACTGCAGGGCCAGAAGGGTCATGGTTAACATCCAAGTTAGGGACGCTCTAGGTAGCTGAGCTTGGAGTTCAGAGCCCTAGTTCGCCTGGGTGCCTGTTTTGTTTTTTTTTTAATTTAAGTTTGTGATTGACTTATTATGTGCACTGGCACTTTTAAGAGATTCGAATAAAACACAGTGAGAGTTCAGAACAAATGTAAATGGCCTCAAAGAAAAGGGAGGGGAAAAAAACGAGGATAATCTTTTTTAATGGCTGTAAAATGTGGGAAGGATAGATCATGAGCTCTCTGCATGGGGCCCTCGTCTGGTCTCAATCCAGTATTGTAATTTAGACATGACTTTTTATTTAATTTCTGACTGAGAAAGGGAAATTAGAAAACAGCATTATCTCAGCTGCTGCGTTATAATGAACAATATTTCACAGTGCCAGCCCTGGAGTTACCTTCACAACTTCTTTTATGAGGCGCATGTTAACTCCGGTTCTAGGAGAGCTTGAATTTTCCCACACACTGGTTGCTTGAGGAGCAAAAATGGAAGTACGGTTTTTAATTAGAAGCTGGTTTAGGGCTCAGGCAGCCCACAGGTTTGCAGGTAGGGGGAGAGAACAGCAAGATAATAAAATGAGGGGCTGGAAGACTCTAAAACCTGGATTAGGCTGTTCTGGACTTCCTTACATGTAAGTAACGGTCCCCTTTTAATCTCCTAACCATGTTTGTTTATTTCATTTTTAAATCGGGGGGATTTATCCAATCTGTAATTAACCCTTGCATCTGGCCAAAGCAGTTCTGCCTTCTGGCCCTTTCACTCCCCTCTCCTGGCCACTAAATACATAATGGTCTGATAAATATTTAAGCAGTGATGAGGGAGATAATGCAAGTAATCCATTAGAGCCGCCTGCCTGGGCTGGCATGGGGGAAAACAGCGGTGCTAAAGTGGATGGAGTAAGTGCTAAGATCCCAGGTTGAGCAGCAGGCTTGCTGACCACTGGGGGCCCTGAGTGCCAAGCCCGGCTGCGGGGAGGCAAGACACTGGAGGCCCCGGGAGCCTTTTCTCCCACTTTGCCCTCCCAGAGCACTTGCCCCTGACCCCCAGGGTCAGCCTCATTGCTGAGTGGGATGGGGCTGGGCCCATCTTCTGGAAGGCGGAATGGCATGGGAATGAACCTCCCCCAATGAGGGGAGCTGGGATGTCTGCACTGCGCTGCTGGGACCTCCAGGACAGCCCACGGCTAACTTCTACAACCAGGATAATCACAAGCCCCAGTGTGCACAGGACAGGCCCAGGTTATGCCATTTGTCTGGCATAGTTATTAATAGTGCCCTCTTTCACTTTTAAGTGTCCTAATTTGGACAATAAATTATATAGTCACCCCACCTATGACCTTCTAATAACATGCTGCAGAGTGATGGAGGGAGGCAGGAAATCATAGCAGCAACTCTCCTCATATAATATACACAAAACAGCCATATGTATGAGTCAAAAACCCAATGCTCAACTACAGAAGCACCTCACCCAGAGACACACGTGCATGTGCATGCGCACGTGCGTGCGCACACACACACACACACACACACACACACACAGAATGTAACTCCTTTGCTTCTCCTAACTCCCCCTGCACTTCACCCATATGTCTCTCTTGGCTCACTGCAATCTCTCCCTTGATTCTAATGTTGGTGTACATGCCTTAGCTTTGTGGCTTCCTTCAGGGTATAACGTGGGTCTGATCTATTGTGGCACCCGCTGTAGCTCTCAGCTCAGTGTTGACCACGTTTGTAGAATGAATGAATCAATTGTGATTGTTTGTGATTACGTAAAATCTCTCTTATTATCTTGGAAGATCTTTGACTTCAGCAAATGTCTTTTTATCCAGAGTATCATTCATGTACCCAAATACACAACCGCATAAAACTCCCCTTTATACACATGAACACATCTCAAAATAATCATATGTGAAAACACAATACTTCATGCATTCTCTCTTTCAATACCTCTCTCCACCATCAGAAAACAGAAAGATCAAGTTCCTCATTTTTATGAATTCATCTCTACTAGCCTTCTCTTATTTTCCCTCTTTGGAATAAGGAGTAGACGGTCTAAAGTTCAAGACAGTCCCTATTATCCACTCAATTAATCCTTTCTCTTCCCTCCCTCCCTGTCGTTCATCTTGCCATTCATTTCTTCACTCACTGACTCATCAATAATCATTTATTGAAAACTACATGCTGGGCTAAGCTGATTCTGGGCATGACCTCAGACCAGTCCTTCTGAGGCCTCAATCTCCTCATGACCAGAATGAGCTGAATGTTACATTGCTGGCTTCAGAAACACCATCCAGGCCATTCCTCGTAGACAGATCTCACATAAATCCATGTGTCTGCCTCCTCCTAGCTCCCAGGGTGCAAATCTGGAGAGTGAGGAGGGAAGTCCCCTCCAGGGACTTCACACCCTCAAGCCTATTTATGTATTGACTTTCCCTCCTGCCCTGGCCCTGGGTCAGCCTGTGCCTAATGCTGCTGAGCTCTGCTCCTCTGGGGAGCTGCCTTGGCCAGAACCCAGCTGCCCTAGACCTCCAGGGTTATGGACCCTATGGCCTTGACGTCAGCCCCCTCCCTAGGGCAGTGCCCTTGGGGCCTTTACTTCAGTGCTCAATGTCTGCAGGCCCCACTCCCCAGCAGTGAGCTCACTTCATGCCCTGCCAGTCATTCAGAGGTTCACCCATCTCCTGGTCCTCTCCTCACTGCTAGCCGCAACATCATTATTCACACACACACCTGGGTACATACAAAACATACATGTATATATGTATGCACAACATTTGTGCATTAATACATGCATACAGGTTGCAAAAATAGTTCATAAAATCAACACAAGCTTGCACATCCACAAACTTTATGTGTGCACACAATTTGTACAATATGTACACGTACATATACAACATACACACTAGCAAACACACCCTAAAATCATAGAAAACATGAGATAGACAGCAGTCTTCAAGTATCTGCAGGTCTCCCATGTGTGAAGCACTTTGTTACATGCCATCTGGAATACAAGGAGTGAAAGTGAATGCTTGTGTGTAGATATGCACACCCTGATCTCATGGACGCACACTACCTCTCCTCCTGATCTCATGGACGCACACTACCTCTCCTCTCTCTCTTTATATTGCTTTTCTTATATTACTACTGGCATTGTGAGCGGCTGCTTGCAGCAATTTAGTTTTTTTTTAAGACTATTTTTTTAGAGTAGTTTTAGGTTTGTAGCAAAATTGAGTGGAAGGTAGAGAGATTTCCCATATATATCCTGCTTCTACACATGCATAGCCTCCCTCATTATCAACATCCCCCACCAGAGTGGTTACAACTGCAGAACCTACACTGATACATCTTAATCATCCAAAGTCCATAGTTTACCTTAGAGTTCCTTCTTGGTGTTGTATGTTCTACAGGTTTGGACAAATGTATAATGACATGTATCCATCATTAGAGTATCATACAGAGTATTTTCACGGCCCTAAAAATCCTCTGTTCTCCACCTATTCATCCTCTCATCCCCCATCTATTTATCCTCTCATCCCCCACCAACCCCTGGCAACCACTGGTCTTTTGACTGTTGTCATAATTTTGCCTTTTCCAGAATGTCATATAGTTGGAATCATACAGTATGTAGCCTTTTCAGATTGGCTTCTTCAACTTAGTAATAGGCACTTAAGGTTCCTCTATGTCTTTTCATGGTTTGATAGCTCATTTCGTTTTAGTGTTGAATAACATTCCATTTGTCTGGATGTACCAGTTTATTTATCCATTTACCTACTGAGGGGCATTTTGGTTGCTTCCAAGTTTTGGCAATTACGAATAAGCTGCTATAAACTTTGGCGTGCAGGTTTTTGTGTGGTTGAAAGTTTTCAACTCCTTTGGATAAACACTAAGGAGCACGATTGCTGGATCATATGGTAAGAGTATGTTTAGTTTTGTAAGAAACTGCCAAACTCTCTTCTAAAGTGGTTGTACCATTTTGCATTCCCACCGGCTACGAATGAGAGTTCCTCTTGCTCCACATCCTAGTCAGCATTTGGTGTTGTCAGTGTTCTGGATTTTGGCCATTCTGTGTAGTGGTATCTTGTTGTTTTAGTTTGCATTTCCCTGATAACATATGATGTGGAGCTTATTTTAGTATGCTTTTTTGCCATCTGTATATCTTCTTTGATGCTAAGGTCTTTGGCTCGTTTTTAATCAGTTTGTTTGTTTTCTAATTGCTGAGTTTTAAGAGTTGTTTGTTTATTTTGGATAACAGTCCTTTACCAGATATGCCTTTTGCAAATATTTTCTCCAAGTCTGTGGCTGGTCTTCTTATTCTCTTCACATTGTCTTTCATAGAGCAGAGTCTTTAATTTTAATGAAGTCCAGCTTATCAATTTTTTCTTTCATGGATCATGCCTTTGGTGTTGTATCGCAAAAGTCACTACCACACCCAAGATCATCTAGGTTTTCTCCTATGTTATCTTCTAGGAGTTTTATAGTTTTGCATTTTACATTTAGGTCTATGATTCATTTTGAGTTAATTTTTGTGAAAACTGTAAAATCTGTGTCTAGATTAGTTTTCTTTGCATGTAGATGTCCAATTGTTCCAGCACCGTTTGTTGAAAAGACTATATTTACCCCACTGTATTGCCTTTTTTCCTTTGTCAAAAGTCAGTTGACTATATTTATATAGGTCTGTTTCTGGGCTCTCTTTCTATCCCATTGATCTGTCTATTCTTTCACCAATAGCACACTGTCTTGATTATTGTAGATTGATAGAAAGTCTTGGAGTCAGGTAGCATCAGTCCTCCAAATTTGTTCTTCTCCCTTAATATTGTGTTGGCTATTCTGGGTCTTTTGCCTCTCCGTGTAAGCTTTAGAATCAGTTTGTCGATATACACAAAATAACTTACTAGGATTTTGGTTGAGATTGCATTGAATCTATAGATCAAGTTGGAAAGAACTGATATCTTGACAATATTGAGTCTTCCTATCCGTGAACATGGAATATCTCTCCATTTATTTAGTTCGTCTTTGATTTAGTTTATCAGTGTCTCCTAGTTTTCCTCATAAAGATCTTGTATATATTTTGTTAGATTTATAAGTAAGTATTTATTTTGGAGGGGATACTAATGTAAATGGTATAGTGTTTTTAATTTCAAATTCTACTTGCTCGTTGCTAGTATATAGGAAAGCAATTAACTTTAGCACATTAATCTTGTATTCTGCAACCTTGCTATAATTGCTCATTAGTTCCAGGAGTTTTTTTGTTGATTCTTTCAGATTTTCTATGTAGATGATTGTGTCATCTGCAAACAAAGACACCTTTTTTCCCCCTTACTAATCTGTATATGTTTTATTTCCTTGTCTCGTCTTATTGCATTGGCTAGGACCTCCAGTATGATGTTGAAAAGCAGCAGTGACAGGGGACATCCTTGCCTTGTTGTTGATCTTAGTGAGAAAGCTTTGAGTTTCTCACCATTATGTATGATGTTAACTACAGGTTTTTTGTAGTTGTTCCTTATCAAGTTGAGGATGTTCCTTTCTGTTCCTAATTTACTGAGAGCTTTTCTTTTTTTTTTTTTGTGAAGAAGACAAGCCCTGAGCTAACATCTGATGCCAATTCTCCTCTTTTTTGCTGAGGAAGACTGGCCCTGGGCTAACATTCATGTCCATTTTCCTCTACTTTATATGGGATGCTGCCAAAGCATGGCTTAACAAGCGGTGCATGGATGTGCGCCTGGGATCCGAACCGGCAAACCCCGGGCCGCCGCAGCGGAGCACGCGCACTTTACTGCTTGCACCACAGGGCCAGCCCCTACTGAGAGCTTTTATCACAAATGAGTGCTAGATTTTTTACAATGCATTTTCTGCATCTACTGATATGATCATGTGATTTTTCTTTTTAGCCTGTTGATGTGATAGATTACATTAATTGATTTTTGAATGTTAAACCAGCCTTGCCTACCTGGAATAAATCCCACTTGGTTGTGACATATAATTCTTTTTTTTTTTTTTAAAGATTTTTTTTATTTATTTTTCTCCCCCAAAGCCCCAGCAGATAGTTGTATGTCATAGCTGCACATCCTTCCAGTTGATGTATGTGGGACGCGGCCTCAGCATGGCCGGAGAAGCAGCGCGTCGGTGTGCGCCCGGGATCCGAACCCCGGCCGCCAGCAGCGGAGCGCGCGCAGCTAACCACTAAGCCACGGGGCCGGCCCTGTGACATATAATTCTTTACATACATTGTTAGATTTGATTTGCCAACATTTTGTTGATGATTTTTGCATCTGTGTTCATGAGAGATGTTGGTCTGTAATGTCTTTGTCTGATTTTGGTATTAAAGTAATGCTGGCCTCATAGAATGAGTTAGGAAGTATTCCTTCTGCTTCAATCCTCTGAAATGTTCAGCAGAATTCACCAGTGAACCCATCTAAGCCTGGTGCTTTTTGTTTTGGAAGGTTATTAACTATTGATTGAATTTCTTTATAGATACGAGCCTATTCAGATTGCCTTTTTATTCTTGTGTGAGTTTTGGCAGATCATGCCTTTCAAGGAATTTGTCATTTCATCTAGGTTATCAAATTTGTGGGCATAAAGTTGTTCACAGAATTGCTTTATTATCCTTTTAATGTCTATGAAATCTGTAGTGATGTCCCTTCTTTCATTTCTGATATTAGTTATTTACATACTCTCTGGTTTTTTCTTAGTTCATCTGGCTAGGGGCTTATTGATTTCATTGATCTTTTCAAAAAAAGCAGCTTTTGGTTAAGTTGATTTTCATTATTGATTTCCTGTTTTTAACTTTAATTAAATTTAATTTAAATTTAATCAATTTCATTGATTTCTGCTCTAATTCTTACTATTCTTTTCTCCTGTTTACTTTGGATTTAATTTGCTCTTCTTTTTCTAGTTTCCTAAGGCGGAAACTTAGATTATTGAGTTTAGACCTTTCTTCTTTTCTAATATACGTATTCAGTGCTATAAAATTCCCTCTAAGCACTACCTTTGCTGTGTTCCACAAATTTTGATAAATTGTATTTTCATTTTCATTTAGTTCAAAATATTTTCTAATTTCTCTTGCTATTTCTCCTTTGGCCCATGTGTTATCTAGAAGTGTGTTGTTTAATCTCTGCATATTTTGGGATTTTCTAGTTATCTTTCTTTTTTTGATTTCTAGTTTAATTCCATTGTGGTCTGAGAGCAGACATTGCATGATTTCTATTCTTTTAAATTTGTTAAGGTAAGCTTTATGGTCCATAATGTGGTCTATCTTGGTGAAAGTTCCATGTGAGCTTGGAAAGGATGTATATTCTGCTTTTACTGGATGAACTAGTCTATAAATGTCAATTATATCTAGTTGATTGATGATGTTGAGTTTAACTATGTCCTCACTGATATTCTTCCTGCTGGATCTGTCCATTTCTGATAGAGGGATATTGAAATCTTTAACTATGATAGTGGATTCATCTATTTTTCCTTGCAGTTCTATCAGTTTTTGTCTCATGTAGTTGACACTCTGTCGTTAGGCAAATACATATTAAGAATTGTTATGTCTTCTTGGAGAATTGACCACTTTATCCCTTATTTATCCCTGATAACTTTCCTTGATTTGAAGTCTACTCTGTGTGAAATTAATATAGCTACTCCTGCTTCCTTTTGATTAGTGTTAGCATGGCATATTTTTCTCCACCCACTTTTGATTTATATATGTCTTTATATTTAAAGTGGGTTTCTTGTGGAAAACATATAGTTGGGTCTTATTTTTTTATCCACTCGGACAACCTCTGTCTTTGAATTGGTGCATTCAGACAATTGACATTCAAAGTGATTATTGATGTAGTTGGATTAATATCTACCATATTTGTTACTGTTTGCTATTTTTTGCCCTTGTTCTTGTTCTGATTTTTGTATTCAACTCTTTTCCTGCCTTTTGTGGTTTTAACTGAGCATTTTACATGATTCTATTTTCTCTCCTTTCTTAGCATATCAGTTATACTTCCTTTTTTTTTCTTTTTTTAATGGTTGCCTAGAGTTTGCAACATACATTTACAGCTAACTGAAGCCCACTTGCAAATAACACTATGCCACTTCCTGGGTAGTGTGAGTGCCTTATAATAACAAAATAATCCTAATTCCTCCGTCCTCTCCCTCGTATCATTGCTGTCATTCATTTCACTTATATATAAACATACATAAATACACACACACTAATACATAAGATATATACATAAGCACATATAATCGAATACATTGTTGCTATTATTATTTTGAGCAAACTATTATCTGTTAATTAAAAATAATAAAAAAGTTTTTATTTTACCTTCACTTATTCCTTCTCCAATGCTCTTTCTTCCTTATATAAATCCAAGTTTCTGAACTATATTATTTTCCTTCTCTTTAAAGAACTTTTTTAGCATTTCTTGCAAGGAAGTCTACTGGCAACAAATTCCCTAAATTTTTGTTTGCCTGAGAAAGTGTTTATTTCTCCTTTACTTTTGAAGGATCATTTTGTACGGTACAGAATTCTAGGTTGGTGGTTTGTTTTTCTCAATACTTTAAATATTTCACTTCACTCTCTTCTTGTTTGTAGGGTGTCTGAGAAGTTGAATATAATTCTTGTCTTTGTTCCTCTATGGGTAAGATGTTTCTCCCCTCTGGCTTTCTGCAGCATTTTTTCTTTACCTTTCATTTTCTATAGTTTGCAAATAATATGCCTAGGTGTAGTTTTGTTTGTTAGTTTGCTTGTTTTGTTTTTGCATTTCTCCTGCCTTGTAGTCTCTGAGCTTCCTGAATCTATGATTTGGCGTCTGACATTAAATTGGGAAAATTCTCAGTCATAATTATTTCAAGTATTTCTTCTATTTTTTTTTCTCTTTCTTCCCCTTCTGGTATTCCCAAAGACGTTACATGTTTTGCAGGTGCACCACAGTCCTGGGATATTCTGTTCTGTTTTTTCCATCTTTGTTCTCTTCACTTTTCAGTTTTGGAGGTTTCTATTACTATATCCTCAAGCTCAGAGATTCTTTCCTCAGCCATGTCCAGTTTACTAATAAGCCCATAAAAGTCATTCTTCATTTCTGTTGTAATGTTTTTTTTATCTCTAGGCTTTCTTTTTGATTCTTTCTTTGGATTTCTATCTTTCTGCTTACATTCCCCATCTGTTCTTGCACGTTGTCTACTTTATCCATTAGAGCCCTTAGCATATTAATCATAGTTGTTTTAAATTCTTGGTCTGATAATTCCAACATCCTTGCCATGTTGGGCTCTGATGATTGCACTGTCTCTTCAAATTTTGTTTTTTGCCTTTTGGTATGCCTCATAACGTTTTCTTGATGGCCAGACGTAATGTACCGGGTAAAAGATATTGCTGTAAATAGGAAGCATTCTATAGTCCTGTGAATGTCCTATGATTAGATCTCATTCTTTTAGTGAGCTCCGTGCCTCTGGACTGCGAACTTCACAAATGTTTCTCAGGTTTTTCCCCACTTTAGGTGGGCGAGGATGGCTAGAGCTGGCTGGAGTTGGGTATTATTTCTCTTCTCCCAGGCCAGTTAGGCTTTGATCATACCCCAGCAGGTTAGGCTCTGGTGAAGTAATTTCTCCTGAGGGCAGGCCTTGTTAAGAAGAACAGAGTACTCTGGCTTATTTCAAAATGGTTCCTTTCCCTCTTCCCTTGTTGGAAGCACTAGGGGATTTCTTCCCTGCTATTTACTGTGAGAACCTGGTCAGGCTCCTGGAGATAAATCTTACAAAATTGTGGCGACCCCGCTATGAGTGGGTCCACCTGGAGTTTTTATCTCTCAGACTTGTCCACACTGAACCTCCAGCAATTCATCAACTCCAGTTCAGGCTTTCCTACCCTGGCACTGGTTCTTGTGGTGGTTTCTACTCATTAGTCTCTGCTTGAGGAAGCTGCAACTCCCTGTACTTGCTTGTCTGTATCTCCAATCTTGGGGGCAGCGCTTTGCCTTGTGTCCTCCCCTCTCTTATGGATCCAAGAAAAGTTGTTCTTGATTTTTCAACTTGTTTAGTTTTTTACTTGTTAGGACAGAGTGATGACTTCCAAGCTCCCTATATGTGGAACCGGAAGCTAGAAGTCCAGCACTTTAGTTTTGTTCCATATATTCAGGGATGAGGCCTCTTGAATTCTGCATGGGCTTTTGTGCCAAAATAAAACTGCAATTTGAGTCCAGAGGCCTGTCGTCAAAGATATCAGCATTGCAGGACTGCGTGTTGGTGGTAATTGCTCTGGTCCTTGGCATGACCACTCAATTGAGCAGGGGGCTCTGCCAGCAGAGGAGGATGACATGACGAGGCAGTTTCTGTCCATAGGGAGACAACTACATCCGTAAGAATGGCACCAGGATAGTGAATAGTTGAGTCTGGAGTCAGACTGACTCAAACCCCAATTATTAGCAGGGTGACCTTTGACAAGTTCTTACCAACCACTCTAAGCCTCAGTTTCCTCCTCTATGAAATGGAGTCAATGATGGACCTTCCTCATAGGGTTGTTGTGAGGCCTGAAAGAGGATAAATTAAGTGTTAGCAGAGGGCTCCTCTCATAGTAAGTGCCCAATAACTGGTAGCTGTTATTACCAGCAGGAGTATACATACAAAAATATGCTGTCTGCTCAGAAGGTGGAAGGGAGCAAGCTAACTCCTTACAGGGCTAGGAAAAGTCAGCAAATTCTAGAGTTGCTTAAACTTAATCTTTGCTTCCTTTGCCTGTGCTATGCGTGGGCCCTTGGTTTCTGAAGGGGCCATCTCTTTGGCCTAGTTATCAAGTCCTTGCTGTGGAACTGAATCATTAAGTCCTAGAAATGTTTCCTTGGGCTGCGAGGCCTCAGTGGAGTGGGACGTCATAACCAGAGATGATTTTGACTTCTAGAACCTTCCCCAAAGGTCTTTTCCACACAGATTAACAGCAGAGTTGCTGGTCTTGTGAAGGCCGCGTGCATTAGGACAGGTGTCCAGGACTCTTTTCCCATCATTTGTTCTCTTGGGGACTGTAATTTGCCTCAGTGTCTGCCTCCCTGTGAGACTGTGGTACAAATTGCCAAGGACAGATTTACATAGCTTTGGGTGAGCCACAGGCCATTGGTGAAATCCAGGAGAAACATCAAAGACCTTGACAAAAAATCGCACCTATTACGAAACAGGCAGACTAGCCAAACAATCAACCAAAGAGCAAAATGGAAATGTAGTAACAGAGCCAGACCTTACAAAACAAGGGAAACTCTAGGTGGTCCACAGAAGGTGGGACCCAGGGCCATCTTGAGAAGGGGACGTCTGGGTCTCTAAGCTGATTGCACTGTGTGAGCATCCTCGCAATCCCTGACATTGCCACTTAGGGCAAAATGAACATTGGTGACAGCCTTGGAAGGCACACAAGGCACAAAGGGTCACCCTTAAAGAATCGTGGGGGTGGGAGAGGAGCAGATCCCCCCCATGACTTGTCTTGGTGATGAGAAGCGAGAGGGCAGAGAATTGGGGTACGTGTTCATGGGCTGACAATGGGTGTTGCTATGGCCTGAATGTTTGTATCCTCCAAAATTCATATGTTGAAACTCTAACCCCCAGCATGATGGCATTTGGAGGTGGGGCCTTTGGGAGGTAATTAGGGTTAGATTAGGTCATAAGGGTGGAGTCCCCATGATGGGATTAGAGGCCTTATAAGGAGATGAAAGGAACACAGCTTTTTCTCTCCACCATGTGAGGACACAGTAAGAAGATGGCTGTCCACAAATCAGGAAGTGGGTTCTCACCAGAACCCAACCATGCTGGCACCCTGATCTTGGACTTCCAGGCTTAAGAACTGTGAGAAATGAGTTTCTGTTGTTTAAGCCACCCAGTCTATGATATTCTGCTATAGCAGCCCGAACTGACCGAGACAGATGTGTACATATATCAACCATGCTTAGCATTAGCTGCAACTTTCTCTTCCAGCCTCCAGCTCCTGTCAGGAGCCTTGTCTTTTCAGTAACTAGGGGCCCCAGAGTGTTTGCCTGAAAGCATCGTTATCTGGAGATAGCCTCCCAAAGCTCCCAAGGGCACATGTGAACAGAACCTGGTGCAGAGCCCTTGGTCTCAGCAGTCTTTCCTTTGGAGGGTGATCCCTAGGACAGGTGTTCAGAGCCCATTTCTCAGGATGGAATCTGCCCAGAGCTATATAGAATAGAAGACACCTTCACTTCCTGGCCAGGACCTGTGTCCAGAATACACTGCAATATGATATTATAGTAGGTTGAACCCTTGACTCTATGCAGATCCATATCCTTCCCTAACAGTGCTTGTGTGAGGGACCTGTGTGGTGCTTCCTACCTCTGTAAATTAGAGCTCTTTCTTCCATGCAGTTTCACTGGTGGGACTCCATATACTCTGCAGGTGATCACTCTAAAGGTGGTTCTTGAGGTGGGTACAGTCTGGAAACCTAGTTTGGACCTGAGAATTAGGACAACTAATTTCTAGCCCCGGAGTAACTGAAAACTCCTTCTAGATTCCCCAACTATTCAAGCTGTTTAGCTTTCTTGGAACCTCTGATGAGAAAGAAGACAGAGCAGAGTGAGGTGTTCCTTGGGCCCTTCCCACTCCCCTTTACAGCTTCTCAGTGGGTCTACTCCTCTCCTTCCCCTCTACTGCGCAGACCACCTGGAGTCAGCACCCACCTGGCCACCTCCACGTTGCTCTTCACCAGATGTTGCTCTGTGCTCTGAGCTACCCCTTTAGCATCACTGTTCCACGTGCTCAAAGTTTCACTTCTGCAGGGACCTTCCAGCTGGACATCTCCCTGAGAGAATCTGATCACCTAAATCGTGTTAAGCTGTAAATTTTTATGAGGCTCTAATGTGTGATTCATTTCTGAGGTTAATTGCCTGTTGATAGGGCACAATGTCTTCCCCAAAGTGGTAGACTTCTCAAGTAATGGAATTTTAGGCATCAAGAAGAGGTAAGTCGGAAGTCCTTAGAATCTCAGCTGGACTTCTGCCCTTGACAAGCCCTAGTTAGGGTTTCCTTCCCAATGCAGACACCAGCATTTGCTTCATGGTGTCAAAGAAAGCTCCACCTGCAGCTGAAGGAGATCCATTGCTGATAGCTGAAATCGAAGGGCGAGAAGCAGACACAAGTCCAGGGCCACTTGGTGAGGTCAGGAATTGGAGAAAGTTTTCTTATACGTCTGCATATCACACCTGGATCAATAAACAGGTTTTTTTAATTGTTATTCATTTTACAACTCAATAAAGCTTAATTATGAGGAAGCAGAAAGGCAAGCAGAAGCCATGCTCACATAATATTGTATTCCTTGCAGCAATTCCTATGAGGCCCTCGTACTTGCATTGCAACGTAGAACAAACCAAATTACGGAGACTATTCAAAATTCATTTAAAAACATCATTGAGGAGCATCATAATAAAAACACAATGAAAAAGACATGCTTGGGTTGTTAATTTGTAGTGCGGTGCACGTTCATGGGGGTCTGTGTGCATGTGTACGTGTCGGGATGCCTGCACACGTGTGGACTAATTAGCTTTGCTGGAAGCAGCCAGGGACTGAGGGCTACATGGGCGGAGGTGATGGATTGGACTGGCACAAGGCGGACATGGAGAGGGTTGGTGACTGCTGGGAAGTGCCTGCTGCCCTTTCTCTCGTTTTGGACAAAAGTCTGTGAGGTGACGTTGGAATCTTAGTCTTAGAGCAGAGCCTGGGGTGACCAGGATGTTGATCAGGGGCTGAGGGACATTCCAGGGGCTAGGCTTAGGGAGAGGGTGTTCAAAGAGAGCCAGTTCTCTGCATCTCACTCACCTGGTCTAGCAGGGAGCCTGCCTGCCTCACCTGCAGACACAGAGCCCCACAGCCTGATTAGCTCTGGTCCTAGTAAGGAGCATCTAGGGAGGTGCTCGTGGCTCAGAAGCATTTAACTGTGTGCCAACAGCCAATTTACCGGGAGAGCCATGTGCCTGTCACTCAGACCCAGCTGACTCAGGTGCCTCGCCTGTGAGGGGCTCACACCTTCTGTTGGGAGCCCACCCAGCCTGGGTTCTGGATCAAGGGTACCAGACCCCTCAATCTTAACACCCAGTGTCTACTTGGACTTGTCCCTACAGCCTCTGTGGAGTTCTTTGTCTTGACCTCATCTCACCTGACTTTTGGAGTCGACCTTTCAGTTTCTCTCTCACCAACCTCCTGCTTCCCTCCTCCCAGGCCTGCCCTGCCGTGTGCCTCTGTTGCCCAAGTCTTAACATTGGAGGGAAGCTAGTCTTACCACCACACACCCCAACACCGTTTTGACAGTTTTCCTGTTGTGATCCTGAGCCCATTGCTTTGGTCCTCAGTTTACTCATCTGGAAAACAGATGTCATTAAGCATGCCTTCCCTCCCTCCAGGAGTGTTTTCCGAATTAATTAATTCTCTTAATTAATTAATTGAGTAAAGCACTTTGAGATACTTAGACAAAAGGTGCACTAGAAGTGCAAATTATTATTTATTCTTAATGAACCCTTCTTTGGAGATAATTTACTCCTGATTCTGAAGGGAAGCATGGTGGACCCCAGGAGAGGAGGAAATGACAAGGTTGGTTTTTTGTTGGTTTTGGGGGGAGCGGAAGGGAAGGGGGATTATTATATGCAGCTATTCTCTCCGTAGGCTAATAGTGAGAGAGTTAGCCAAGCATTCTTTGCACTGCTCCGTTGTGCTGCCTCAACCAGGATTGTTAACCCATGAAAGTGCAAGGGCAGAGAGGTCCAAAACAGAATCACTTACAGATCGAATCGTGGTCTGGTTTTAAGACTGGGAAGTCACCGGTACTAGAGAGAGAGGAGAGGGAGGGAGAGAGAGGAAAAAGAGAAGAGAAAAGAAAAGGGAGAGAGGAGAGAAAGAGAGAGAGAGAGAGGAGAGAGAGAAGGAGAAGAGAGAAAGAGAGAAGAGGTTTTGAGTGTATTCTTACCTGCTGTGGGTACTCAAGGAAAGAGGAGACATGTGGAGAAAGCTGTGTATTGGGGCAGCTGGCTGCTCCACGTGTATTTCGCAGCCGGATTTTTGCCCCCTCTGGACCATCTAAGTTTCCTTCCAGCATTGACCATATCTGGACTTCTGGCAGGCTCTTCTTCTCTCCCTCTTTTTTCCTAGGCCCAGACCTTCATAAAAGTGTGAAGTCTGCACATTTCTCTATGGGGCTCTTGCCTCCCTGTTCTACCAGCAGCCCCGCCTCAACAATCTGAGACTACCTTGTTCTGCCAGGCACATGGCCCCCAGGTTCTCTTCCCCGCTCCCTTCAACTCCTCATCTCAGGAAGTGCGGGTTAGGGTGTGTGGGTGGAGTGGAAGAGAATCCACTCACAGGGAATGTAAATGAGCCAAGGCTATACAACTTCTATAACTTAACACAACTCTGAGAGTGAAGTAGGTAATCTTGGTTACTTCTGAGCCCGGAATTGGGGAAAGCGAAGGAAAGAGGAATGGGAAAGAGCTTTAATTATTTCCTTTCTAAGCTTTTGTATAGTTTGACATTTCTTCCAGTGAAGATGCATGATTTTTATGATCACCATCTCCTATCTCAAGCAGATGAAATAAACAGCCTAAAGATGGCATTTAAGGCATTGGCCAAAGGAGGGGTCATTCTTCTTGACAGTCCTGATATCCTGACGTCACCTGCCTGCTGTGGGAGGTGCGCCTGGGCTGGCCTGCGAGCAGAGGAGGTTGGTCAACCGGAGGTTGGTCAAGCGGGCCAAATAGAGAGGCGTGAGCTGCGGGAGGCAAATGGGCGAGAGCCTAGAAACGCAGATGCAAACTCGTGCCTCCTGAAGCCCTTGTAGACTCCAGATTTTTGCAAGACATCAAAAGCTTTCCTACAAGACAAAGAGGGGGCTTGGGCCTCTGGTCACTGTGGCATGGCGTGAACTCTACAAAGCCATGGAAGATCTGCTCTATTAGAAGTGAGCAGTGCTGCTCTGTACCGGTGTCTGGTTACAACCGCAGGATAAGGGCCGAGAGGCAGGATGCATGCGTGGTCTTGGGGCCTCAGAGGCAGAGAGCCCACCTTTGAATCGGTTTTGCCACTTGCTTGCTGGTAACCTTGGGCAAGTTACTCAAGCACTTTATACCTCCGTTTTCTCATATGTAAAATGGGTTAACAGTAGCATCTACCATACAGGGATGATGTGAGGATGAAATGAGCTAAAATGGTACAGCATTGAATATTGGCTGACACATGGAATGTGCTATATGTACATCAACCATGATGATTGTTGCTACTATAGCTTAGTGTCCATGCATGCAGTGGGGCCTGAGCTGGCCTAAGCTGGGTGTGCAATGCAGGCTTAGGCATGTTGGTGCATGCTTGGAGTGAGAGGAGGGGCCTGCCCTAGTCTGCCTGCATGGGGCACCAAGAAACCTGCTGAGGATGCAGCCCTTCCCAGGGAGCATATGTTGAAGGTCTGTTGAAGGAGTGATTCTGCACAATGCCTAGTTTTCAGGTTGTGCCCCCCAAGCCCCCAGGACCCCAGCCTGATTCCTAGAGGGCCAAGAGCTGTAAAGAAGTAGAGAATGAGCAAAAACTACTAAGAGCTGGCAACCAACATTTCTGTAAGATACAGCCCCAGGCAGCACCCACTGCTTGGGGGCTGGTGAAAGTAAGCATGGGGCCAGGGGCGGGTTTCAGGAAATGCACCGAGGCTGGGCCCAGGGACAACAGACCAGCCTCGAGTGGTGGCTAGAGATGCCCCTGGGACTCCTTGGCAAAAATTTGAGGTGGCAGCAGCTCCCAGAGAGGAGAGCAGGATCAATGCCAGAAAAAAGGTGAGCTTGTTATTATAAAAAGAAAAAAACATAAAATGCTCTTTATGATCCTGCCCGCCTTCTAAGGACAGTGGGCCCTGTTTCAGGAAAGGTCCTTGGTCTCCTACCAGCTTTCTGAAACTCTTGGTGCTGAGGGATCCGTTTTTTTCCCTTTAATTTTCAACGTGTCATGGATGGATACTTTTATAAAAGGCAATAAAAATGAATTACTAGAAAAATAAAAAACAGATGTATAACATAGAAATCCCAATTTTTTTATTACTAAAGTCAACAGACATAAAGTTATTCTGTCAAATTGCTGTAACTTTCCAAATACTTACTCTCATTCCTGGACTCATCTCTTCGTAGACTGGTATCCAAAGTTTAGGGCCTGCCTTGGGTCCAGGGGCCACACTAAGTCTCACCTGGATACTGACCCACAGAGATGCTTGGTGCTTGGAGCAGCAGGTGAAGTGATGGCTGCCGCTGGATTGAGGGAGTGGGAAAACACTGGATTAACTTCCTAGGGCTGCGGTAACAAGGTACCACACACTGGGTGGCTTAAAACAACAGAAATTTAATCTCTTACAGTTCCGGAGTCTAGAAGTCCGAAGTCAAGTTGTCTGAGGGGCTATGCTCCTTCTGAGGGCTCTAAGGAAGGACCCTTCCCTCTCTCTTCCAGCTTCTGGTGGCTCCTGGCAATCCTTGGCATTCCTTGGCTTGTAACTGCATCACTCCAATCTCTGCCTCGGTCTCCACATGGCTTCACATTTTCCCTGTGTGTCTCCAAATCTCTCTGTCTCCTCTAAGGACACCACTCATTGGGTTTAGGGCCCACCCTAATCCAGTATGACCTCATCTTAACTTGATTACATCTGCAAGGATACTATTTCCAAATAGGGTCAAATTCTGAGGTCCTGGTGGGCATGAATCTGAGGAGGTAGAGATGCTATTCACTATTCACCCTGGCACAAATAGCATGGACGGACCCAGACACTGGAGGCAGAAGGGATCAAGAGGGCATGGCAAAAATCAGGGGCCAGCTTTGGACTCTGGATTTGGGAAATCAGGGGCCAATTATGCCTGGATCCCTACAGGACAAAGAAGTCCTGGGTGACACCTGAACACTTACTCTAATCGTGACCATATTTGTGCTCTTGGGCCATGGTAGCCTGAGGAAGCTGTTTATAGGGGCAGGAAGGGAATTCCTGTGGTATTGGGGCTTCTCTCCTACAGCTTCTGAGGATGCAGAGGAGGGTGAGCAAGTGAAATCTGAGGCAAAACCGACCACTCTCCACACCCTGAGTGCCTGGGGAAGCCTTGGACGGAGCTCTGCAGGGAAAGGCAAGGTGCTATTGGACTTTCTCGTGTGTGAGAGGCAGCATGGCCCAGTGGTTAGAGCGCCAGCACTGGCATCAAACTGCTGGGCTCGAAGTCTGGCTCGACCACTAGAAGCTTTGTAACCTGAGGCAAGTTACTTCCCTTTCAGTGCCTTGTTTTCCTCATCTGCAAAATGGGGCTAATTACTCCGAATTCTAAGATTGTTGTGAATAAAAAAACATGATAATAGATGCAAAGAGCTTGGCACAGTGCCTGCACATGGTAGCTACTCAATAAATGCTATCTATTATCAATATAATGATTTTTAGCTGGACCAGGGAAGTGACTGCTATCCTGAATTAGGCTGATTAGGAAAAAGAGACCTCATATTTTTAAATAAGTTCTATGTGCTCAGCATTGTTTTGGGTGATTTATATGTTTACATAATATCAATAGATGTTTTTGAGAGGTTAATTTGTGATTGATTTATTTATTAAATTAACATATCAAGCTTTTATTGAGCAGCTACTATGTGCAAGCGGCAGTGGTGAATTCAAATACATAAGGGGAGGACACTGCACTTTGGACAAAGAAATAAGTCAAGGTTGGTTTAAGGAAGGATTTTATGCAATTTTGTCTTGACACAGGAGATTCGATTAATTGACCTCTCAGGACCTTCTGGCCCTTGGTTCTGCGAGACAATGTAATAGAAAAAGAACGTGAATTATTTTCATGAATGTGAAGTTTCACCAGTAGTGCTTGGCTTTACTTGTTTCACTAAGACAGTATTACTAATTTGAACTCTTAAGCAGTTTCTCTGTTCCATTAAAGAAAAGTCTTTTCAGTTCATCTTGGAAAATATCTTGTTTTATTTCATTCCCATGATGATTCATAGTGAAATACAAAAAAATATGAGTTATAACCAAACTGGATTACTAATATGTAACCCATAGCATTGTTTAATTTGGCTTGCTATTAACATTTTAATAGAAAATACCATTTGATTGCAATTTGGAAGTAAAATTTGATTTCCATATTATAACTAATATGAATAATAAGCCCCAAAATGTCTAATATACTTAGGCATTTCTATTAACACAGTGAATATGTTTCAGATGTTTCTGGCATACTAATTCAAAGTCTCATTGTCCCCTCCTACCTTTCTTGAGCGCTGGCTGACCTCACCCAGGCAGCCTTTACCAGCAATTAGTTTTCAGCTGGATTAGCCCTTTGGAGTGCCATGATAATTAAAGTGTTATGCCTCTTTAAATGAAGTTGGCTGCTGGTGCCAGCCTGAATGGCTCTCATAAGGGTGCCCCCTTTCTCTCTGTGTAGTCTGGGATTGTGGGTAGCTCTGCCATCTCAGTTCTGGGCTGGGACCTGGAGCTCATTTACTCATAACACTTGCACTTCCAGATCCCCAGGCTTGTTCTATCTCACCATAAGGAGAGAAGTTGTGTGCTTTCCTTAACTCACAAACCACTGCCATTCATTCACTCATTCATTCAATAAATATGAGATGATGGCCTACTCTATGCCAGCACTGTGTTAGATGCTGGAGTTAGCATGGTGATTAAAAACAGATACAGTTCTTACTCTTACAGAATTGAATAATCATAATAAAGAATGCATAAATACATGCTATGGAAAAGAGAAATATGGTTCTAAGAAAGCTATAACAAGTTGGATTTTGGGGAAGGTTTGCTGAAAGAAGCTGAAATCTGAAAAATGAGTAGAAGTTACAAAGGAAAAGACTTGAGGAGTGTACCAGGCATATGCAAGAGCCCTTTGTGTGCATGAAGGCCAGAGCGAAGGAGGTTTAGAGAGAATGGGGAGGAGGGATGTGTTACAATAGGAGGCTGGGGGGAGCTAGACTATGCTAGCCTCAGGGACCATGGAGAGGATGCTGCTTTTTATCCTAAGAAAAATGGGAAGGTACTGAAGGGTTTTAAGCCACATGTCAGATGTGTGTTTTTGGGCCTGGAATGACCCAGAACTGATCCCACTCTGAAATTTTAGGTGTCAATAGCCCATTGTCAGACCACGATCTCTGTCCAGCTCTCTCTCTCTTGCTCCCTGGAAATCTTTGGTAGAAGATTCTTCACCCTGTTAGTCTGAAAACATGTTCAGGTCATTCCCATTTAAGAACCAAGCAAACGAAACCAAGCCCTCCCTTGACCACACACCCCCTCTAGGGGTTGTCCTACCTCACTCTTGCCCTTCACAGACAAGCATCTTTCAAGTGTTTGCCACACTCTTTTTTGGCCTCATCACCTCCTGCATCCCTCTCAGTTTACTGCAGTCTGGCTTACGTCCCATCTGATCCATCGAACCTCTTCTTGCTGGTCACCGCTGACTTCCACAATGTTGAATCTAGTGGATATTTTGGACCTTACTTGCTTGAATTTTGATGTCATCTCACACTGTTCATCATTCCTTCCTTCTTGAAACTCTTTGTCTCTTGACTTGTGTGATTCCATGGTCTCTCTTTTTTCCAACAACCTCTCAGGCTGCTCCTTCTCACCTTCTTAACAGCCTTCCTTCCTCCACTCATCCCATAGCTGTGGGCATTCTCCAAGACTTGTTATTGGTGCTCTGCTCTCCAGTTCCCATGTAACCTTTGGGTATCTCTTTCACATCATGGCTTCAGTTGTCACAGATATGTTGATAACTCCTGAATCTCTAAGCCTGGACTGAGTACCAACCTGTTGCCCATGTGCCTACAGGATGTTCTCCAAGCATATCAAGTCTAACTTGTCCAAATAGAATTCTTACTTCTCCCGAAACCTGTGTAACCACTGCCTATCTCAGTGACGAACCCACCATCCAGCCAGGAACCACACCAGGACCTTATTTACTAGTCTTTACCTTCCTGCCTAGCTCCCCTTGCCAAGCATTTATGAAGGTCTGCAGCCTCCACGTCTCTGCCATCACTGCCTTAATTCAGCCTCTTGTAGATTCCTACCTGGATCATGGAAATAGTCCTCAAACCAATTTGCTTGTCTTCTGACTATCCTTCCCTGTTAGTGCGTATTTCCACTGCCACCAGAGTAATCTTTTCAAAATCACGCCTGATTTTGCTATGCTTCTTAAAAGGCTTCAGTTGCTGACTCCACAGAGCTTTCGACTTGAAGTTCAAGTTTGTGAGCTTCACGTATATAAGTCTTTTATGATCTGCCCACTACCTAACTCATTAACTTTCTCTCTTTACTTTCCCATCCCCCTTTCTCCAGTCAAATTGGAATCTTTCAATTTCCTTCAACATGTCATGCTGTTTCAGACCTCCATATCATTGCATTTACTGTTGCCTCTGCCTGATATCCCATTCACCTACCTGTCCATCCATCCACCCATCTGTCCATCCACCCACCCACTCACCCATCTATCCCTCCATCCCTCCACCCACCCACCCACCCATCCATCCATCCATTCATCCACCCATCCATCCATCCTTCCATCCCTCCATCCATCCATCCACCCTTCCATCTACCCATTCATCCATCCACTGCTATAGTTAGCTAATTAACCTTCCAAACTTGGTTCACATGCAACCTCTTCTGAGAAGCCTTCCCTTGGCTTCTTAGTCTGGTTCCCAGTGCTCTCCCTTTATATTTTTTCAAATATAATTACTTATTACACTGACTTATAAGAATTGATTGATCTACACCCTCAAGTGCCTTGAGATCAGGTACTGTGTCTTATACGACTTTGTCTCCTCAATGCTTAGCACAATACCGAGCACATAGCAGATGTCCAATAAAAGTGAATGAATGAACTAAGCTCCCACCCCCATCTACTCCATCTCAAAATAAGCCCCACTGACCACAAAGAGGAGTGGGTTGGAGAGGGTGCATTGATGGCTCTTTGTGTAGAGCTTGTGCTCTGCAGCTTCTGTACATGGCAGCTCTAAACAGCAGCTTTGTCTTAGTTTCTGATTTTGATTGAACCCCTTCAGGTCTCCTTAGGTGGGTGTTTCCACCATCTCCCTTTACCTCTGGCCCATTCATCCTCTCACGACCTGGTCCAGGCCAGTCCCCTTCCTCTCTCCCTTGCGGTCTGCCCGAGGGCCTCCCACATTCCCCACATTCCCTCCATGCCAGGGAGCCAGGCTCCCCAGAGCCCATCTCTCTTACTTTAGTTTTTAATCTTTCCTCGTAAATTAATCTCTCCTGCTACCTAATCATGCCTGGTGCCCTTCCCTGAACTCTCTCCACTTTGCCTACCTCTGTCGGGTAATGAGATGCCCACAGCTGGCTGCAATCTCCCAGGCTCCATCTCACCACCAAAGACCATTTCCTCCTGGCTTTGTGTCCTGGGCCCTGCACATGCACACCCAAATCCCCTTGCCTTTTTTATTTATTTCTCTGCCACTTCGCGTTGTAAGCTCATCTAATTTGTGCTCTGGTCTGGGGCTGCATCTCTTTCAGCAGGTTCCCACTTTTGAGGTTTCCCCCCACTTATTGAATCCATCTCTATCTTAATGATTATTTTTCCTTCCTATGTTAATACTTATTCCTTTCCAAGCTGAATCTCGTTTGGGGGCATCTTATCCAAACAGCTCATTTCTCCATGCCATAGATAATTTTTTTCACCTCTTGCCAGGCAGGGGCACCTGTCAGTTTCATAAAATGCTTTCCTATAAGTGCTAAGAAAAAGTGGGTCTCTCCTGACCATACTCGCTTATATTATAAAATGTCATCACAGTTATTTGCCTCAACCATTGGAGAACCTAAAGCTAAGTTTTGTGTTGGTGGCAGCAACCATCGTTTCACTGGGTCTCTGTGAAATTATCTTTTCCCCTTATTATGTGGCACTCACTAATTATTACAAAGGGGCTAATATATACGGGTTTTATGTTGTAAGTTTACTTCAGAAGTTTTTGGAAACAAATGTTTCCAGGGTCTAAATAATGTATTTAGTACCTAGCCAATTCATATACATTCTTTTCTTTCCTTTCTATCCCTAGCTCCTGTTCCTCAACCCTCTGAGCATTAATAGAAGTTGATGTAGACGAGGTTCCGAGGATCAGTGGGCAGAGCCTCTCTCAGCCCCTCGCAGTCATCCTCAACAGCAGTCACTTAGCTGTGGGCATGAGGGGCTGGGCAAGGTGATTGCACAGGTGGGCAGAGGGCATGGGGTGGTGGGGTGCTGGGGGAAGGTCCTGACTTTGGAAGACTGACGGTAGCAGCACCAGACCCGATCCTTTCCCTTCTGGTTGTGTAACCTCGGACCAGTTAACCTTTCTGAGTGTCAGACTTCTCACACTAAAAGGGACGTAATGAAACCTCCGGGATTGTGAGAAATCAATGAGACAAACTGCATCCTAGTACTTGGCATCTGGGTTGGGGGGGCACTCAAACTTTCTATCTTTGATTTCTTGGAGGGGTCCCTTGCCCATAGATATTCCCCCTCCCCCACACCATGTTATGTAGCCTGAAATCATACCAGTAGAGTCTCCTTAACTAACTCATTTTAAAAAGACAGACATCCCCACGGTGTTTATACCTTAGTCTGGCTGAGACTCTCCAGGCAACAAGCTGTCATCAGGACAGATGGTAATAGTTTGATGTCGGGGAGCGGGAGGGTGCACTTCAGAGCTGGCTGGGGTGGTGCCTGAGATTCTGCATTTCTGACAAGCTCCTGGCCTTTCCTGTACTGCTCCTCCCAGGGCCACACTCTGGGTGGTGAGGATTTGTCAGACTGACTCAGGCCTCAGTTGAAATGCAGGCTCTGAGCAATGCATGGGGGCCCCTGTGGTCAGTCTCCTCCCCAGCACCCGATTCCCAACTTTCTCTTTCCCACACCCTCTGAGGCCGTGGGGTTCCTCCATTCCCGGCCCCAGGACCCCCTGCCAGGCCTATTTCAATTGTTATTATTTATTTTTTACTCAGAACCTCACCCAAGTCTTCCTTAGCACTTTCCTAGAATCAAGAGCTATTATATTCACTGCTTACTTTTTATCTCTTCATCTGGCATTTCTATAGATTAAAAAAAGAGCAATTAAATTTGTCTGGCATGATTTGTACTACATCAACGCCTGCTATTTACTGCTTGTGCGTCTAACCTCCAACAGTTACAAACAGTTCCTCTGAGTGCTGCACCCTCTCCTTGCCTAGGAGGTGACTTTCATTGTAAGCTTCCCCAAAGGCTGATGCATGGGCCTAAACTGACTCAACTACATGCATCATTATTTGTAAACATACACATACGTGCTCACAAAATGGCCAGGATCCGGGAATCCCAGGCCGACCTTCTCCATTGACAGGACATGTGAGGCCAAGATGACATCTCAGTTCCCCGTCTGTGAAACGGAAGTAATAAGACATGCCAATATGTCTCAGTGTGAAAGCGCCTCCTGGAGGACTTGGTGCGTATTGGGCACTCAAAGAATGTTTATGGAGAAAACACAAGTATTTCTAAGCTATGACATTCCCAGTTGCCTACCTGAGAGCCATTTGCCTCTTTCATCTTTACTGAAAAATGCCCAACTTTGTTCAGAGTGGTGCTCAGCTAAAACCATACTCCTTCCCACACTCCCTTGCAGCTAAAGGAGGCCATGTGACACATTCTGGCCAGTTATATTTAAGCTTTTTGGGGGGCAGGGGTGGGGTAATTTCTGGGAAAATTATGTCTTCCTGATAGAGGGGTCACTCATTCCTTCATCTTCAGATCTGAAAGAGACACAATGCATAGAAGAGCAGCCGTGTTTTGACGTGAGGCAACAAGTATGAAGACAAAAATTTTTTTAAAAGAAGGTGGAGTGGAGGGAAGGGAAAAGAATGGTTCCCCGATGGCATCACTGGGGTTCCATGTGGCCCTGACTGCCTTTGTCTGGAATGCTTGTCTAGGGAGAGTGTAAGTATTAGACAAATAAAGCCTTGGTTACGATCTGTCTAGTCCTTCACTATTCAAGTTGCTGCCTGTGAACCAGAGAGCTTGTTAGAAATGAGGACTTTTAGGTCCCACTTCAGACCCACCGTATAAGAAGCTGCAATTTAACAGCGATCCCCAGGTGAGTTACACTCACATTAAAGTTTGAGAAGCACTGTCTAGTCAAGGTTTCTGTGGCTTACAGCTAAACAATGTATTTCTAACCTAATCCCTATACTATAGTTTCATAAAAATTAGATATAAGCTGAGTTTTGGATATGTGTGCATGTGTATGTTGTTATCAATTTATTTTTTATTTTTTAATTTTTTAAAATATTTTTCTTGTTTTTCAATGGTGACCTTTTTATAAAAATTTTTTTCAACATGATTTGATATACATATACATAGTGAAATGATTTCTACAGTCAAGCTAATTAATATATCATCTCACATAGTTAAATTTTTTTGTGTGATTGGATTTTTTAATAAAAGACACATTCAGCCTCTGTCAAGACCCTTCTTTCAACCTTGGAGAAATTTTAAAAATCTGCCTACTTAATGGAAATTATCAGTCTACTATGTGACCAGCACAAAGAAGACCTTAAATAAATATTTGTTGTGAGTAAATACTTATTTGACTACATGTTGCTTCTCCTTTATTAGGTTAAGAGCTTGAGGTGGGCAAGGATTGTGTGTTAGCTCTCCTTATTCCATCCAGTGCTTAGTAAAGTATCCATAGCAGTGAGTGCCTGATAAATATATGAATTACTTCACTATATAGTCTACTTATTGGGGCAACCAAAGGAAGTTTTTGGCAACCCCTCCATAACACCCTCAAAATCCTCTTACATTTCTGAGCGTTCAGGAAGAGTGTGTCTATTCTAAATAGTTGATATATTTACTTTTATTAGCTATATTGTAGCATGACTTTCCCTCTTCTCTTTGGCTTCTTGGAGGCTCACAGCTAAATGTAGTTCAGTGGCCAAAGTTAACTTTGGTTGGGCTTTCCTTATTTCCCCTTATCTCTCTATGGTTCCTGATTTGATATTTCTGTTTTATTTTATTTTTTATTTTTGACTTTCATTTTCACTCCTCAAATATTTTTTTGGAAATAGCAAGGTACAAATCATACATGAAACCAAGACACAGGGAGTCTGTCTGTCTAAGGGACTGGAAGAGTTTTGTAATACGTTGGCTTGAAGAAACTCAAGGAAGAAACTCTTCCTTTGTAAAAAAGAATTGGGAGGATTTGCCACCTGCAGCTGTGCTGGGAAATACAGCACCATGGCTGGATGAGAAAGGAGAAAACAGAGAAAAGCCTTACAAATATTTGAGAATTGAAATCTCTCCACAACCCACTCTGTTCCATTTTCCCCATCTGTCACCACCCGTCATTCATCACTGGTTATGCAGCCATATCCCTCACACTGCTATGGTATCCATAGGCTGCATCGAAGTTGGAGAAGCATGGTCTCCACTCCTGCATCACCTAGAGTGACCTGTCTTTTCTCTAGAAATTCTGCCTGTGCTGCAAAACCCAACTCATCTTTCTCCTCCTGACCATTGCAGCTCATCGGAAGCCCTACCTCCCTTGGACCCACTGGCAGTCAACTTTGTGGTGTCTTTTTGGTCCTCTTCTTGCTTCCTCTGAGGAGTCTTCTCTCTCCAGGGCAAGAAATGGGATGTTCCTTTGTTTCTCTAACAGTGCCTAGCTAGGGGCTGGTATACTCAAAATGTACCTGATTAGATGCTATTTAGCACGTGACCATCGTCCCAGACATGGTCACGTTATGTATCACATTCCTAAGCTCTATATTCTTGTCTACAAGAACACAAATGGGTCAGTCTGTAGCCCAGGGCATTCATAATTACAAAGCCACAAGGTTAGTGCTAAAAGAAACCATAGGGCCATCTGGTCTGATTTCCTTCCCTTCTAGAAGAAACCCAGAGAGGAGAGGGCCTTGTGGAGGGTCCCACAGCTGGTTGGTGGAGCAGCAGAGACTAGAGCTCAAGTCATTTGACTTTGAGTCAAGCCTGGACATGGCCTTCAATTCCACCTGTTCACCTGGGCCAGTCCCTCCTCCCTTCTTCAGAGTTCTAGCATGAGCGCACCTAGCTGAGGTTTGGATTAAAGCAAATCAGCACCGATTTCTTCAACACAGTGCTGGATGATTGCCTAGAAAAATGAGTTTACAAAGTCAGATACTATTTTAACTGCATTAAGATGTCTGGCCAATTAAAGGACTTCAGCGACAACATATTTTGTAAAATGGAACATCATTTTATAAAGTGAATACTCTTTCATCCATTGAGATTCAGTCAGGGTTTGTTTCATAAACGGAAGATTTGCCTGTTCTACATCTTGGTTATGCTCAAAAGTACACAGTTATGAATTCATTTATAAATTCCCCAATAGGTATGAATTATTTACACAGTCATCATCTTAGATGTGTGAAACTGTTAGTCTCTTTGCTTCTTTATAAAAGAACTCACCTTAGTTCTCTAGCCCTCATTTCCCCCGAAGGTGGAAAACAAACTTACCAATTCAAGAAAACCAGCCACTTCTCATTTAAATATGCTCAGTTCAGGATTTAACCTCTGTTTTGCTCTCTTCTTCCTGGGTTAATCTATGTTTCCTGGGTCACCTTGATGACTCTGTTGTGGCTTCTAGCGTATTGGCCTCTGCCCCTGCTGCATCTGTAGCACGTGACCTTGGTCCCCACCGTGGCTTCCAGTTGCCAGGTCAACGCTGTTGGCTTTCTCCTTGTCGGAACTGCAAAGCCTCTTTGCCTCTTTTCCTGCTGCCCTCTGGGCCACATCTACATCTCTTTTAGGGCAGCTTGAAAATGCTGGTGGCTCTCCCTATAGCACACTAGGATGAACAGGCTCCCAAGGCTGCTAATCTGATCACCTACACACTCGCTCTCAGCCATTGCTAGTCTTCTGCTCAGGCACCACATTGGGTAGGGACACCTGGTTTCCTGGGTGACACTCTGGAAGGCAAACAGCATTCTCTGCAGCTCTCAGATCTTCCTATGTCCGTCTGAGATCTGTAATCAGGGCTTCAGGCATGCTGCAGCCCCTTTTTGCCCCCAGCTCCAAGGGGCAGTGCTCCTGGGCTTCGTGTCAGGGACCCATTTAAACCCCAGTCCCATCTCCTTTGATTCTTCTGTTCTCTGCTGGCTGATCTTCCCCACCTCTGAACCTGGGTTGGGGGGCAGGTGGGTAAGATAATGGCTGTTACTCACCTTGGATTCTTCTTTATTCTGTGTTTAAAACCTATGCGCTTCAGACCTCCAAGCCCCTTGTAAGTGCCACAAGATGTTCTCTCACAAAACGCTTTGCTTTCACACCTCCATTTCTGCTAAGGACATTCAAAAGCATGCCCTGAAATGCTAAGCTAGACAGAGGTGCCATGTTCATGGCTGTGTCCACCCTCCCTGGAGGGCAGGGCACCTGCCCCCTGAGTGTTAAAGAAAGGTAAGATGGAAAAAACACTGGGAGAAGAAACCTCATTTATTACCTGTAATTATTATTCATCATATCCAATAATTATGGTAGGGAGCATAACCAAGAGCAAAGCTTCCCACCAGGTAGCCAGGCACAAACGGCGGAGAGATAGTGATGCTCAGCCATAGAGACTCCTGGGGTCCTCAGAGGCCTGGAGCTCTCAGCATTGGCTGAAAGGAGCCTGGTGGGGGCTCCTCTGAGCACAGCCTGAAGGGAACAAGTTCCAAAAGGCGATCCTGTGGTCCTCACCTGTGGCAAGCACACCTGTGTACAGTGCCTCCACTGGCCCTCCAGGTATGCTGAATACAGCCAAGAGGTGTTCTGCTTCTTGCATGCCTACTTCTGCAAACAGTTGTCCACTGTGTGCAAGCGGCATGGGGAGCTGCTGGAGGACTTGTGTTCCAGGCACCCAAGGAGCGTGGCGCGTAGCTCAAGGGGTGTGAGAGACATTGGGTGGGGTTCCTGGAGGGGACAGAGACAAGTGAATCCTGGTGCCTCTGCTTTACATTTGCAGCTGACAAGCCCTTTCAGGAAGGCCCAAGCCGACTGCTGAGTGACTGCTCAAATATTGCATATACATCCCCCAAATCAGGTTTCATCATAACATTGAAACATTTGACATGCAAAAGTTCAGTTCAATTAGAAATCCAAATGTAATATCACAAGAAATTCCAACAGTTTAATTGTCAATGAAAGAAAAGAAAAAGTTGTTAGATTCTTAAAATATAATTTCAACTGTTATAAATTTTTTAACTGCCTGTAAAAAAAAATGATTTAAAATTTTTATTACCTACTTGTGTGAGCAAAGTTTCTGGTGAGTGGCGGTTATTGAGAATTTGAAGAGACCATCGTTAAAAAGTATTGATCAGGAATTGTGTGTAGCCATTTCAAACATAAAACTTGATATGAAAACATTATGTTCACAGAAGCAAACTCAGGTTTCTCATTACAAATATGAAAATATATTATTTGAAAATTTTATACATATTCAATATTTAATATCTTCCTCAATAGTTATGTGTCTTATTGTAATTATAAAGTATAAACAAAAGGTAATAAAAAATTTTCCATCGAGCCCCACAGAAAGACTCCCAAGTCCCTTCTAGTTCATTCCAGTATGCAGCACAAATATTACTATTTTGTCTTTATGCCATGATGTGAAGAGTTTGGGAGGCTTCATCTTGCTGCAAAGATTGTGAATTCTGGATGCAAACCAACTAGGGTTCCAATCCCACCTCTGCCATGTGCTCACTGTGTGACTTTATGCAAGCTACTTAATGGCCCGGAAGCTCCATTTTCTCATATGCACAATGGGGAAACAGCCCCTACTTCCAGGACGGATGAGACCCAAAGAGCCCCACTGGTACTGCAAACTCATCAATGCATCTGTGTGACCTTGAACAAGATCCTTTGTCTTTCTGAACCCCGTTTCTCCAAGCCAGGGATTCAAATGCTGCTCTCTTGGGCCAGTGTGATCACATGTGGTCCCACTGCCTGTTGACGAGTCCCATCAGCAGCCGGACCTCAGGAGGGGCAGGGCTGGGTCACAGAGTCACCATAAAACCACCGCTCCAGGAAGAGGGGGAACGGGCTCCCAGCACCCGGCTGCCACTCGCTGATTTAGTATTCAGAATTCAGAATTTATGGAGCCGCCTCCCTCTGTCACATCATCCATCAGAGACAGACACTCAAGAGATGGAAGGGGAAAAAATTAAAAACCTGTTTATTGCTCAACTTGCTCTAGGCATGTTTTAGCTTATTGTTCAGCTCTGTTCATTTCGATGCTGCAATTTGAACAGCTTTCTTAGTTGCCGTGGCTAACATGTATATATATGGATGGATGGACTCACATAGACATCTTTATCTCTGGCAAAAATGAAAAACCACCAGCAATTGCACTGTCAGTGAAGTTTTTAACTTCCTACTCAGGGTAAGAACTGCCAGCACGCAGCTGGATTCAGCTCTAACATCCGGGGTGCCCTTGTACGGACCCAGGCCTCCATTGGCTGGCGGAGGGTGCTGCACTGCGGGTACTTATTGGGTATGCTGCATCTGTTGCTGTTGATGTCAAGGGGAATTTGTGGGTAGGATGAGTATAGAATGCACAATGGCAACAGGCAGCAAAGAAAGGAAACCGATGTACAGGGAGAGAGAGGCAGGAAGAGGTCAAGGGCCATCTTGCAGAACAGGGATGATTTGGTCACATCCAGTTTTTTAAGAACAGAAATGTGTCTGGTGGCAGAAGAATATGTCATAAAACAATACTCTACAGGGGTCCGGGAATCATGGGTAAGATCCACCTTTCCCACCATAATGGTTGATGGGGCCTCTCAGATCAGGTTATTTGGGTTGGCTCCCTCCTCCATAACTTCTAGCTGTTTGACCTTGAGCTAGTTACTTAAGCATTCTGTGCTTCAGTGTCCTCATTTTCCTCATCTGTAGAGTGGAGGTAATAACATCCCTGTAATTGTGAGAATTGATGAAGTGCCTGGCACGTGGAGAGTGCCTGATATATGTATATGTGTGTGTTAGTTATTCTCATAAATGGGCAGTGTGTACCTCCCAACGCTGTTGTACTAATTACTTGAGGTGTTGGCATCACAAAGTGGGGGTGGTTGACACTGGAAGGTTCCCCTGATGGTGTCAGGCATTGTGCCCCAGCTCTCAGAGGGATTGTAGCTGGGCTTCACCAGGAGCAAAGGTCTTCCCTGCACCCTTGGGAAAGCTGCTCTGTGGCTTGGCTTGGAGGCATTTGCTGGGCCTGCTTGGTGAAAGTTCTGACCTTTCACCAAGCTTAAGCACATTATACCTCAAGTATATTACACTTCAGTGGCTTAGGTCTATTATACTTTGCTTTCAGTTTACTTTTTAATCAGTATCCATTATCTTAAAGGTTTTTGTTTTGTTTTTGACATCTTGATTCCCTCTACTTACTTTGTATGTAGAGAAGGCCTGGGAGAAATGTGGTGTTTTACCAACATTCATTTCTAGAGGGGGGCTTGGGAGAGGGAAGACCTTGCCAGTCTGAGACAGAAGAGTCAGGCATGGTCTCTGCCCTTATAGGGGGTGTGGGGTGACACAGGCAGGGGCCTTGTCTGGAGTGTCCAAGGTCTTTTGCTGGAAGAGTTGGAGTTTGGGCTGAACTTCAATGGTGGTTTGGAACTTGGGCAGATGGAGAAGAGATGATGGGGATGGGAGAGGTGTGTTTGTGTGTGTGTGTGTGTGTGTGTGTGTGTGTGTGTGTGTGTGGTGGGGGAGATGCTATGGATATACTGGGAGTCCCTAAGAATCTGACCACTGCCCTGAAATCCCTTTTGGAAGTTGGCAGGGTTCACATGCACACACATACATCTAGACACACACAGCCTGAGACTAATTCAGATTTTGAGACCCAGGAGGTCAATGTGACAACCACAATCCATAGTTCACAGAAGACTTTTCAAAAAAAGGATGCTGGCAGAAGCAGCAACTGCCATCCACGGCATGCAGGAGGACTGGCAAAGATGGTGAGGGGGTGGAAACCACACCCCAGGAGGACCAGAATAAGAACTGGGGAGATGATTGTGTCTGGGTCTCCTGTGAGGAGGCCAGCGATGAGTTGCGTGGCTGCAGAGGCCTGGCTTTTGTGGTTTGTCTGAGGCAGACATGGCTTTTGAGGCTCCTCACATTCTCCATCTGAGGCTGTGGGTTGCAGAAAGCCAGAAGAAAATTCTGTGGGGCTGAAGCCTGTGGCTGAACTTTGTCATGTTTTTGGCCACAAGAGAGAATATAGCCTCTTAGAAAGAGCTGGTCTCAGATGGGTTCAAACCCCTGCTCTGCTGCTTTCTGGCTTCATGACCTTTGATAAATTGCTTAACTTCTCTGAACCTCCATTTTCTCATCTGAAAAATGGACCTAAGAATACACTACATTGCAGTGTTATCTTAAGAATTATAGACAATGCATTTAAAGTGCTTATTAACTGTAGGGACTTAATAAGTGGTGATAATAGCTAACATTTAGCAAATCTGTCCATGTTCTGTTCTAAATGCTTTATATGATTTAATGCATTTAATTCTCACAGCAACCCTTTGGAGAAGACACAATTATTATCCCTTTATTCAGATGGGGAAATTGAGGTGCAGAGAGGTTAATGGACTTGCCCAAGGCCCACACCGTGTCAGTGGGAAGCCGGGAGGGGAACCAGGCAGCTCAGCTCTGGTACCTCACCTAAGGCACCGTGTGGCCTCTGCCACTACCTCTGATCCAGCGCTGAATTCTGGGGCAAGAGGATGGTTCAAACGGCTGCCACTTACTACCTTGTTAATTAGCTCATATATACTTTATATATTGATTAACATATCTATAGTTGGCAAGGCAGACCCCATGAGTTGCTCACCCAGCAGCCATTTCATTCCTCCTTTGCTAATCAGACCCTAATCAGGGCCCAGCAATGTGGTGAATCGAGATTGGTCTAAACCGGCTGTGGCGGCCCCTTCTCCTTTCCAAGCCTCCTCCGAGCCTAGAGGTGGCTGTGTCATCCAGTCTGGCTAAGCTGGGTATCTGATGGGTGCTTCTGGGAAAAATGTTCCTCTCTGAAAACAATTAACTGAGTTCTCCATTACCCCAAACATCTTCACTGAGAGAGTTCGTCTTTAAATATAACCTGCAGAAGATGTTGTCTGGATTTTTTTCTCTGCTTATTCTTGAGTTCCTGGGACTGAAGCACATTTGAACCAGAGAGAAGGCTGGTTGAACCTGGTCTCCCCTTACCTAGGCAGACACAGTTCTTCAGGCAGACAGGCCAAAGGCTTTAAATGTGAAGTCAATATGGGCCTGGAATGCACTCATTTCATTTCCCTTAGGGGTCAAGGGTAAGTTTTGTAGCGGAGTGAGGAGTAGGAAAAGTGGCTGTCAGCACGATTTCTTCTCCTTCGGCAATATGAAGGGTTTCATCCTTTCCCATCAAAACAGGAAATCATAAAAAACCTCTCTTGGCCTGGTGACTCTCCTTCATCCTTCACGTGATCTCTCTCTCCTCCTTCACACTCAAGTTGTTGTTGTGCTTCCCTTTCATCTCCCAAAGCCTGGGTCAGACTACATCCTGCTCTCAAAACTCCTCCAAAATGGAAAAATAACCAAAGACCAGCCTTCGGTTTGTGAAGCCCAGTGAGCGCGTCATAGTCTGGCTCACCTGTCTACCTGGCCAGGCTCAGCTCCCACCTCCACATGCCACCTTCCCAGCCTTTGGGCTCCAGCCCTTCTGGGCACCTTCAGTCTCCTGAGGGTTCAGCTCATGATGGTCTTTGCCCACGACAGTGTCTCAGCCTGGATCATCCTGTCATTTGCTTTCCATAATTCTCCTTCACCCTTTACACCTCAGGTGTCACTTCTCTGTGACATCACCATTTGTGCATAACAAATGTTAGTTGAATGAGAAGTCTAAGCCTCATTCTCAAGGAACTTGGAATGAACTTGAGGGACAGAACATGAAAAAATAATCACAAATAAGAATACAAGTTAGGGGCAAGTGAAGGGTCCAGGATTTCTGGAAAGAGAAAACTGTTAGGAGATTTCTGCAGATGTCTGGGCAAGAAATGATGAAGGCCAGATAGTGGGAATGCAAAGAAAGACCTTGGGGAAGTTCCATTCACTCAATCATTCAACAACCATTTATTGAGCATCTCCTGTGTACCAGGCTCTGAAGATACAGCAGTGAACAAAACAGCCCCAAATCTCAGCTTTCTGGAGCTTACATTTCTATTTGGGGAGAAAAACAAGAGGGATAAATAAAATGTATAGGATGTCAGATGGTGTGAAGTGTTGTGGAGGAAAGGAAGCTGAGAAGGGGGACAGTACACTGCACAAATCTTCAGTGCACTGCTCGGGGAAATTTTAAACAAATCCTTGCAAGCTTCCCACCTACCTGGGTTTCCCAGAAGCCTTTTCTGACCTCTTTTGCCTACAGAGACTTCTCTCTCATTTGAAGAGACTGCAGGGCACTGAAGATCCTCTCCTTCAACTTGGCAATTGGCACACTCCCCTTTGCGTCATTACGAAGCCCCTCTTGTGTGGAGTAGAGTCTTCTACATGCGGTCAGAATCTCCCTGTGGACAGGGGCCACGCCCCAAACTTCTGTTTCCTGCTCTCCTGCAGCGTCATACTCAGCTCCTATTAGATATTCAATAAATACTTGTTAATTTGATTGATTGCATGATTCATAAATAAAATTGCAAGTGAAACCTCCAGTTAAGATCTCTTAAGGAGTTTTTCAAGGCACTGATTACTAAACACTCTACAAAGGGGAAAACATCTTTAGAAGAGAAATTAGGGTACTAGTTATTCTGGCTACAGTGTTAAAAATCAGAATTGTGAACATCCCATATTCCCCCTGAGGAAACTGGGATCCAGAGAGGGGAACAATTTGCCCAAGATCCTCCAGTCAGGCTTTTCTCTGACTCAATTTTCTTATTTGTACAATGGGGCGAATTACCATCTAAATCACTTATTCGAAAAGAAGTCATGAGGATCAAAGGAGATGTGGAGGAATTTTTAAAAGAGGGACATTCAGCCTCGTATAATTGTTAATTTCATGTTTATTACTCCTCCCTTTCTCTCCAGTGGAGGCAGAGGGCTCCGGGTCTGATGGCACATTAGCTAATGCTCCTGTGCCTCCTTTCCTGTGGGAAAACGAAGCTTTGCTCATCTGCGCAGCCAGGAAGTACCCGCGGATGGCGGGGGGAGAGGGAGACTGCGGAGCAAGCGTGTGCCCTCTGAGCTAGCTCTGCCTGCCTAACAGGTTGCCTATTTTTAATCTACTCTTATGCCACCCTCGTTAGCATCTGGTTATTATTAGACCATAACCACAATAATAAGTATTCCAGTTGTATCTCCCATTTGCAGAGTGCTTTGCAATCGTTTTTATTAGTTAGTTGCAGCTTGGTTGTCCTGGAAACCAATACACATACAAACAGGAAGAAAAATAGGGAGGGATTTAGGGTAAAGTGTCTACCAGGCAGCTCAATTTGTCTTTGACCAGCATGATGCCGATGTTCCCTTGGGCACTTGGAGAAGTTCGACTAAGGTAACCCTTCAGTGAAAAGAAAACCTGGCGCCCAATCTGGGTGCCTCTATGCAGTGGGACCCCCCAAATATATCTGTGGGTGACCTGGCTACTGCTGCCCAGCTAGTTAGCGGCAGAGCCAGCCCTGACGTTTGGGATGCAGAGAGAGCCTGCTCTTTGTCTGCATCTGGGGTGACATCTGAAGAAACCGCCGTGTACATAAGCAAATGTACGACTCTCTCTCTGGGAGATCAGTCAATTACAGCAAATTGAGCTATTTCATTTCGGCTTGCAAATGGCTTTCAGTTACACAAGTAGACACATTAATCTAATAACTAATGATCATATATTTCACTAATCATACAGCCCTGCATGTGGTATAATATCTAATTATATTTAATATTAAGACATCTTCACATGTGCATTTTTACCAACTGTCTAGCTCAGGGAGCCACGTGAGAGCGGAGTGGCAAAAAGGAGGACATGGCTCCCAGGTGGAGGGCCTGCAGGCAGGGGGTGGGAGAGCTCCAGGAGGTCAAAGGTTGTCCCCTGGAAGAAGAGCCTTCTCCAGAGGGCATGAGGGAGATTTGTGTCAAATCAGGGCCAAGGCTAACTCATGGGAAGCTTTTGTGATAAAAGCACCCCTTCTGGGCAGAACATTGGAAAAGGTACCACTTGCTCAGAGCTGGTGTATCCATTCGCCAGGTGCTCAGTTGGGCCTGAGCTGGCAGAGCATGCCCTGATTTCAGCCCCTGCTCACACTCCCTCAGGCAGATACCCTGGTGCCAGGCACCATCTACACACTCTGGGGCGGCTGCCCTGGAAGAGCTTGGAGTTAGGGGAGGCAAATTGAAGACCCAACCCCCTGCAGGGCCAACTCAGGCACGTCATACTTTATCTCTTCTGAAAACCAACACTGCAAACAGCAAAGATCTTGAACAGGGAGTGGAGACAGGGTTACTGCAGAGCAGAGTGTGGGGTAGGGGAAGAAGTGACATTGAGGAAGGCCTGCAAGTTCTGGGCTGAGTGTGTATCTGAGCTTTGGGTCTTTTGGTATCAGCCTCCAGCTGTAACCTCTTTCACCTCTGGTTGTAGCCCTGCGACACTGGTTGTTATGGGCTGTATGATTGCGCCCCTCTGAAATCCATATGTTGAAGCCCTAAGCTCCACTGCAATGGCATTTAGAGGTGAGGTCTTTGGGAGGTAACTGGGTTTAGATGAGGTCATGAGGGTGGGGACCCCATGATGGGATTAGTGCCCTTATAAGAAGAGGAAGACAGAGAGAGAGAGAGAGAGAGATCTCTCTACATGTGTGCACCGAGGAAAGGCCACGTGAGCACAGTGAGAAGGCGGCCGTCTATAAGCTGGGAAAAGGGCATCACCAGGAACCGAATCTGCTGGCTCCTTCATCTTGGACTTCCCAGCCCCCAGAATTGTGAGAAATAGATGTCTGTTGTTTAAGCCACCCAGTCTATAGTATTTTGTTATAACAGCCAAAGCAGACTAAGTCACTGGACATCTGCCTGGTCATTGCAGTGGCTCTGATGCTGTCCCGAGGACAGCACTGGCCACCTGTGTCACCATTTCTCCAGGGACTGACTGGGATGATTGAGGTATCCTCCCAGCCCAGCCATTCTGGTGTTTTGAGACTGAAAGTGGGCAATTCTCTTGAAGCTCAGAGGTGTGAGGAGAGTCAATTAACTATGAGCCTTGAGTCCATCCAATCTTAGGCAGGCACTGACCAGCTCCATCAAATTTTAAAAAGAGAAAATGAGCCTGAAACTCCAGTTCACAGTGTTTAAAGAACCGTGTGGACCTGGAACCTCACCTCTCTGCCCAGTCAGTTGTCACAGACAGCAGTCATCGTCCATCCCTGGGGGCCAGCTCTGATCTCCTCCCTCTCCTCCTGGTGCTCACACCCTCCCCATGTTTCCTCTGCCAGGACCTCGGGGATTATGAGATTTTTCCAGATACAAGTGCTTGTGTTTCTATGCCCAGTTTCCTTGTCCACTTTTATTGTTTGCCACTACTCCCAGTTGCAACCTAGGCAGGGACTGGCGAGGAGGAGGGAATCTAAGAACACAGCAGGAGTGGGAAGATGAGGACCAGGGAGCATGAAGAGCCAATCCTCCAGTCTGCCATGATGGAGAGGGCAGGTTCCCCGGAGAGAAGGGAGCACCAGCACATGAAGGCGCCCGCCTGGAACGTAGTGGTTGCCCTTGACCACAGGAACAGGGATCAAAGGATGCTAACTCTTTTTTCAGATCTTTAGCCAGGACTTGGGCATCTGAGTTTGACTTTTGCTTACGCCATGCCTTTCTGTGTGACCCTGGACACAGCACTTCATGCCTTTGAACCTCAGTTTTCTCAAGTTTAAAGTGAGAGGGGTAGCATGGCATAGGTAGAAAGTGATGGTTAGTGAAGGGCAAGTCTGGGAGTCAGGAGTCTGAGGCACTAGTCCTAACTCCAATCTCACTCCTGGCTGTGAGGCCCTGGACAAATCACTTTCCCACTCTGGGCGTTGTTGTTGTTAGTGCCATCAAGTCAATTCTGACTCCCAGTGACCCTGGGTATAGCAGAGGGGAATTCTGCCTGGTCTTTTCGTGCCATCCTCTCCCCTTCCTTTACTGTATCAGACAATGTTCCGCTGCAGTTCACAGGGTTTTCATGCTCGGGTTTTTCAGAAGTGGGTGGCCAGTTCCTTCTTCCTAGTCTGTCTTAGTCTGGAAGCTCCAGTGAAATCTGTCCACCATGGGTGACCCTGTTGCTATTTGAAATACTGGTGGCACAGCTTTCAACATGACAGCAACATGCAGCCACCACAGTAGGATACCCGACAGACAGGTGATGTGGTTCTCTGGCCAGGAACTGAACCTGGGCCATGGTGGTAAGAACGCCAAATCTTAACCACTAGACCACCAAGACTGGCGCTCTTGGCATTAGCTGGCTGCAAATCATAGAGTTGGATGGGGGCAGTGGTGTTCAGACTGCATTCATTGCCAATCCTAGGGGCCCCACCACAGGACAAGGTGAAGGACAGAGAAAGGCCCAGGTGATGGAGCCCTGGTCACGGAATAGCCCCGCTAGTCTCCATTTTGTGCATTGTGTGCCACATGACATGTGTTTTGGCAAAAGAGTTCCACTGCTTGGACAGGTTTGGACGCCTCCTTCTCGGGGGCTCCCTTGGCTCAGACCTGCTTGAGCATCTGTTTTTTTTGGGAAAGTCCCAGCAGAGGAACTCCCACAATCTGGCCCCCAAGGAAACTGACCTGCAGGAGGTGAGAAGGATGCTAGGAGAGGTTTAGAGATTACAGGAGGGGCAGGGAGAATGTTGAACATGGGCTGGGTCAGCCCACATAGGCCATGCTGTGGAATTTGAGCTCTACCTGGCACAGGAAGTCTTTGAAGTGTTTTAAGCAAAGAGGCGGAGTCAGATTTGGAATGAAGAAAGAGAGATTCAGGCTGAGGTAATGGACATGAGACCCAGGACACTCCTGAAACAGCACCTCCAAAGGTGTCTGGAACAAACCTTTCCCCAGCCTCCACCCGGTCTTCCCCTCCATGCCCCTCCTTTGGGAGGGAGCAAGGTAGAGCAAGGTTCAGAGGAAGGCAGAATTGACAGGTAAACAAGGAGGCCTGAGTCCCCCCTGCAGGCTCTCAGCTCTCTGATGACACCCCTCCCCACTTTCCCCTGAGCTTCCTACAATGAGGACAAGGAGACCACCCCTTGGGGGCTTCCCTCCTGCGCCAATCAATTCTCCTCAATTACCAACAAATCTAAATGTGATTTATCTGTGCAAGAATCATTCCAATATCAGGCGAGAATCTATCAATAAAACCCCCTAAGGCAATCTTGCTCAGAGTTGTCAATAGAGCTCTAAAGCACAAAGGCAGAGCAGCTAGCAATCAGAGTATTTTTGCCTCCCTCCCCCCTTTTTGGGGAGCACTTAATTAAGTCGACCAGAAGCTGTCAAAGATAATTTTCAAAGCGCATGACCTCAGCAGCTGACATTTGATAATATTACATTCCACGTTGATTGAAATTGATTTTCCCCTCTTTTTGGGGGGATGGGAGAAGGTGGGAGGGTTAGGTCGCAGAAGAGGGGATGCTTGGATCCCTTTGGCTGTGGTACTCTGCCCCGGGCTAGCAGCCTGTGGGTTTACCATCTACCTTCAGTGGGACCAGTGCTGGGCAGCCATTTTCCAGCAGAGCCATCCTCCAGAGCTGGAAGAGGGAGTTGACCTGGGGAGGAAAGATTCTGGCGTGCAAGAACTGGAAGCTAACACACAAATAGCACCTGATGAAGTTGATGGTGTCCAGTGGCCTGTGTTTGTTGGAAAGAAGGTGTCACTGAATGAGGAAAGCACATGGGAGGTACAGATTGGCTGCTCTCGTTGGGTCTATCCTTCACATTGGCCACTTAGTCTATAATGAGTGTGCAACATGGCTCAGCACGGAGGTCAGCTGTCTCTTGACTTTACTACTATTAGGGAAGATCATTCCAACATCTGCCAACTCATCTGCCACTCCCAAGCCCCACTAAGAGCCAACAGCCACAGTCTTCTTGTTACTCAATCACCTCTAGTTTCTAAAGCCCCCATTGGGTCCATGCAAGCACCCATCCCTCACCCCAGCAATTGTCATCTTGGGATTAGCCTCAGGAGCAGGCTTCATTCTGTGTCCTATCAGGGGTGGGGGATGCTGCCCACTTTGCTCCCTGGTTTCTGGATCTTTGTCTGGTGTTTGTTCCTTGTGTTGACCAGCTTGTGTCTTATGTGTGGTTCTAGGTAAAAAGGAGCCCTGACCTCTGCTCCACATCCTTGGTTCCAGACAATTTTCCTGCTTTGATCCATTAGCCAAAGCCAGAAGTTCAACCTTCAGAGAAAGCATTTTGATAAGCTTTTTAGAAGTTCAGCTCCTGGTTAAAAATCCATGTGTGATTTTTCAGGCCTGATCAAAGGCCCTCCCGCTCCCTGGGCCCCAGGGTCGAGCCTTTTGTCTGGATGTCTCTCAACAGTGAGACAACCCCCACGTCTGGGCTGATCCACCTCGTCCTGGACCAGTGTACTGTCCCACGGGGGAAAATGGAATGGGGGAGTTGGCAATTTCTCTGGTTTTAGCCTCTTGCTTATACCATCTCAGTAACTGATTAAAGGCTTAACTCATTCATTTTTGGCTTGTTGCTTTAATCGGCTATTCTGACCCCTGACAGCTCAACTCTTTCTCCCAGCTCTGAACTCCTGACAGCTTTAATAGATGGGTAGCATTGAACAGATGGAGGTGATGGAGGAAGATGTTCCAGGAGGTAGGTACCAGGTGAGAGAGTTAGAGTTGGAAACAACTCTGGGGATCCTGATGGCCTAGAGCTCGAGGAGCCAAATAACGAAGGACTGTGCAGTTAATATGAGGAGAAGAGGAGTTTAGATTTGATGTGGTAGGTAATAGGGTGCACAGAAGTCTCCAGTCCTATTCACACATCTTGTTTTAAAGAGGAAAAACTAAGCCAGACGATAGTTAACAATACTGTATTATATATTTGAAAGTTGCTAAGAGAGTAGATCTTAAAAGTTCTCATCATAAGAAAAAAAAATTGCGGTTATGTGAGGTGACGAATGTTTACTAAATTTATTGTGGCAATCACTTCACAATGTATACATACATCAAATCATGTTTTTGTGTACTTTAAACTTATACAATGTAATATGTCAATTATATCTCAATAAAACTGTAAAAAAATAAAACTAAGCCATTGAAAGTTTTGAGCCTGGTGTTGAAAGGCAGTATGGTACAGTAGGACAACGAGCCGTGTGATTGTGGGCAAGGCAAGCCACCTTTCTGAGCTTCCATTTCCTCATATGTATAATGGGCCTTCAGAGGTGGTTGTGTGGATTAAAGGTGCTATATATCAAAATACACGCTATAATGATAACAAAGCTTTCCTCCCTTTCTTCTGTCCTCCCCAGGGGATAGGCATATGACTTTTTACATGTGTGATATCCTTCCCTTGGGCACTACTTCTCTAGGAGTGGAGATGAAGATGGATACACTTTTATGGTAATGGAAGAAAATTGTGGCTCAGATGATCCAAAGCAGCAGATAAAATAATTTAGTTAACTTTCAGCTGCATAATGTGATTTTTGTTTTATTGAAATAAGCTTAATTTTCTAAACGCACTTTTTTCCTAAATAATTCCCACTCCATCTATAAGCATCTTACCCCTAAATTATACAAGAGGCAAACTCCATATACGTTGTTTCCGTACAGGGACTATATTAGTCAGGATAGGCTTGGTGATGCTGCAGTTAGAAACAGCCCCCCAAACTCTCAGTGTGCTTTCTGCTCAGCTATATGTGTCCCTCAGGGGTCAGCAAGGGGCTCTGTGCTTCATAGTCATTCAGGGTCCCCAGATTTATGAAGTCTCTATCTCAACACACACATGATTGTAAAGCCAGGGAAAAGAGAGCTAGTGAATGACACACTGGGTTTTAAATCTACTGTCCAGAAATGATGCATTTCTTCCTCTCACGTTTCATTGGCTAAAGTAAGGCACGCGATCATACCTAAGTCCAAGTGGCAAAGAAGTGCTATCTTACCGTATGCCCAAGACAAAAGGGCCAAGCATTTGATAAAAGACCAAATGACACCACAGGAACCCAGGGTACATAATGGTTACACTTGAGAGCATCATTTCCACCTTGCAGAGTTTCTGAAGCCTTAGACCATGTGAAGACATATGAAATGTGATTAACATCTTCCCTTTAACCTTTAACAAATGGAGCTCTGACTATGTGCAGCAGAAGATCTTGGTGCCACAAGTCAGACTCCGTTGGCTCACCTCCAACTTCAGCTGCAGCTGTGAGGGGCACTTCCAGATGAGCTCAGACACATGCTGGCCTAGTTCATCCTCAAGTACACACTGATTCTACCCCAGGCCATTCTCCAGCAGGAACTTGCTCAACCAATGAGCAAATGCATCCCAGAAATGCAGGGCCCTTATTGTCTCTGGGGGTGACTCTCATCCCATGGGGGATGGGATCTAGTGGACAAATATCCATCCTTCAGACAGGCAAATTCGAATGCCATTCTCTCTAATTCTCACAGGTCCTGCAGAGTAAAGTGCCCACTGCCTACAGCTGCAACCTTGACAATGAGTCCTTATCTTGGCTTTTTTCCTTACCTGACTTATTTTTCCTGATCCTCACTCCTTTCTGGGATCACCTCCCAAGTAAATGACCTGCACCCAAGTCCTGTCTCAGGCTCTGCTTCTGGGAGAACCCTACCTAGGACACTGAGTCTTCAGAGAGGAGGATATTGTATATATCTGCTTAAAAAGCTTAGAGGATAAAAGAGCATTATAGGAAAGTGGAAAAGTCAGCAGAATTAACTTAGGTCTGTATTAAAATAAGTTGGCACTCTCTGATGCTGGGATCAAGGGTAAGATTGCAAAGGGGAAATGAGGATGTTTGACTGAGATTAAACTTGTCAAAGAAAGTTCACAACTATATACAAGCAGTTATTTGGGAGGTTGTTGAAACTAGCTTCCTGACTCACTTCAATGTTGTAAGGAGAATGGGATCAACCCATCCCTTCCCATCCCCTGAAGACTAGGGAAGAGGAAGGCCTTGGTCTACGCACTGAACTGCCTTTGCCTTTACAGGTCATCCTTTCTGGGCTTCAAGGAAACCCTCGACTGTGCAAAGGGGGCCTAGGACAGAGTTTGAGGTTACAAAAAAGAGCGGAACTACTCTGCATAAGGAAATCGGAGAAATAGATTTTTTGCTCCATAGAGGGAAGTCCAAGAGACCTTGACAAGGTGAGAAGAGGAAGAGCACAGGATAGTATGGAACTCAAGGTGTAGAAATGGCTTAGGTCCTTCTGTATTTGTTATTATTTTCTTAATGAACAAGGATCTCTGATATTAATTTCCAAGTAGCTTGTTCTGGTAGAAATCTCTCCACCTCTTCAAACACTCAGTAAAGTCCACTACACACCGAAATGCCTTGTGTGCGTGCTGTGTCCGGAAATGAATGGAAATTTTAGTCTGAGTCCTGAGCCAGGTAAATGCTGTGTGCGATGGAGATAGGAAGTTCAGGGAAGCAGAGTATTCTCCAAATGCAACTAATTCAGGGGTTTCAGGGCTCAGGGATGGGGTTTGCAGAAATCTTGGGGAAGGCTTTGGCTTTTCCCAAATCTGTGGAAAGATGGTTTGAGTCAATCTCGCCTAAATGCTAAGGGGACCCCAATTGATCTCTCAGTTACTTGACACATGAGGACAGAAATTATTATCCTATTTTGGTGGATAAGGAAATGAGGCTCAGTGCAGTCACATGAATTCAACACTTATTCATTTCACCTTAAAGAACATTTTATTAAGTGCCTGTTGGGTGCAAGGGTAAGACTGTGGATGACATTTTAGAAACATTTAAGCCCTGATCCCTGCCCTCAAGGAATTTCCAATGACCTGGGGCAAAGCCAAAGGTGGACTCCATTATTTGGTGAGCTCTCACCCTCATGGTCTGCTGCCTGTACCTTCCCTTGTGCTCTCCAAGAATCAGGTATGAGGATCAGCTAACTTCAAACCCCAAGGAGGGTCCTCTGCTACACTGGATGAACAAAGCTTGTGGTTTTTAATCACTGCACTGGATTCAACTACTTGCTGATGTGGCCATTGCTAGCTTGCTGTGATTCATCAGCCTCCAATTATATAGATATTCCAGAAGCTGACACTGATGTGGACTGACTTTGGGATACTGATGACTTCTGTGCAACTGTGTTAACTATTTCAACAGCAATTTCCTTCTTTAGTCAACCTGTCAACCAGTAACTATCTGTTGGGTGCCTACTCCAAGGGTAGGACTCTCTGTTGTCCACCCACATGATGTGATGAGACTGTGTTAACAGCCACGAGTCAAACAGGGCATTAGAATGGAAATAATGAAGAAGAGAGAAATCTTCTCTTCTAGCAGAGCTGCTGTTTCAAGCCTCTTTCTTACTCACATTTAGAACAACAAACTTTGACCGGTGCTGCTTCTCCACATGGAGTATCTTCCTACTTTCTTTCTTCCTATCAAAATCTTGCTCATTTTTCAAGGTCCATTGCATGTACCCTCCCTCAGGAAGCCTTTCCTAACCGTCTGGCCCTTATTATTTGCTGTGTGTGTAGGTTACTCAACTGTTACTTCTGTCTATGTCAATGTTCTTTAGGACATTGATCCTGGGAGGTGTTAGTAGATGCTAATGTGAAATATGATTCCATTCTCAGATGCATTTGGGAAACACCATGCTTAACAAAGTTAAATGGGCTTTTTTAAAGCCTGATGTCTCAAAGCCTTTATTATGCTCATGGAATTATAAGCAGGGTGACCATATAATTTATGATCCAAATGAGAACAGTTGGAGATTGAAAAGGGTGTCATTATTAATGATGCAAAGACAATTGGTACAAACTGGAACTGTCCTGAGCAAATCAGGACATAGGGTCAACCTAATTAAAATCCCTCCAAGTGGTGTTTCCAAAACTTAGACCAAAGAATCTTTTGGTTTAGAGAAATCTCAGGGATAGCATTATGTGGATCACACTTTGGGAAATGCTGGTGTGCTGTGTGACCCCACCAGCATGTGAGCCCCCGAAGAGCAGGATCTGTGTTATGTTCGTATTTGTTCCCCTTTGGCACCTAATGCAATTCCCTGCAATAGCAGAGGTTCAATAAAATACTGATTGACAATTAAAGTAGAAAGAAAATTGCTTTTATTTTCCTTGGGCATCTCAAGTAAGATATTATTTTAAAGGGGTCTTGATACATATATTAGTCAGGGTTCTTCAGAGAAACAGAACCAATAGGGTTTGTGTGTGTGTGGTGTGTGTGTGTGTGTATGTGTATAGATAGAATAGATAGACAGATAGATAGATAGATAGATAGATAGATAGATAGATAGATAGACGGATAGATATTGATTGATTGATTGATTGATTTTAAAAAGTTGACTCATGCTATTGTGGAGGCTTGGTAAGTCCAAAATCTGCAGAGCAGGCCAGGAGGCTGGAGACCCAGAGAAGAGTTGCAGTCCAAGTCCAAAGGCAGTCTGCTGGGAGAATTCCTTTTTGCTTGGGAGAGGCCAGTCTTTGTTCTGTTAAGGCCTTCCACTGATTGGATGAGGCTCGCCCACATTATGGAGTGTAATCTGTTTATTCTAAGTCTAACAATTTAAATGTTAATCTCACCCAAAAAACACTTTCACAGAAACATCCAGAATAATACTTGACCAAATAGCTGGGCACTGTAGCCCAACCAAGTTGACACATAAAATTAACTATCATAATACATATGAGATGCTCACTTACCTTTAGCTAGGGATATGTTTGCAGCAGGGAATCCAACTTGAGACTCCACAGAGTTACAGGTGGCTGAGCATGTGTGATGGGCTGTGACAGGGCCAGCAGGACTTGAATTGAGTGAGAGTCTTTGGCCAGAGAAGGGCTAAGGGAAAGACTAGAATGGGGAGGCAGCAGCTGTCTCTCCCTGCTGACTCATGTCTGAGCTTTATGGAGGGAGGCAAACATAAGAGCTGTCTGCATGAGGGTCTTCATGAAACCAGGGGACCTTATGGTGCTGCTGTGTTCCCAAATGACAAACTGAGACCCAGAAGTTGAGGCAGCAATGCTCTCCCACTTCAGCCTGGAGCACAGAGTGACCCTGACAGGGTCTCTGGGGGCTGTAGCACTGTGCTCATATCTCATATAATCTTAAAAGAATCCTGCTAGGTAGCTAGTATCCCTATAAATACACACATGCCCACATGCGTGCACACACACACACACACACCACACACACACACACACACACACACACACACACTCAACTTCCGCAGGCTCTCTTGCAGCGAGGGGCAGCCATGTGACAAAGTCCAAACTGATGTGATACGAGATGATGCAGGAAGTTTCTGGTGGGATTTTTAGGAAAGTTTGTAAAAGAGGGCAGGCAGACTCAGCTGGCACAGGACCTTTCTCTTCTCTTTTTTGCCCTGTTCCCTCTCCCTTTCTTCAGGCCTAGAACTCAGATGTGATGCTCAAAGGTGGAGACGCCAGCTTGCAGTGTCAAGAACCAAGTCACATGCTAAGGATGGTGGGCCAGGAAGAGAGAAGGAGGCTGTTCCTTAAGCACTGTACCTGTGCTTCCCACCCCTGGACTCTGTTGTATGAGAAAAATATTTGGTTAAGTACTCCTTCAAGTTGTCTAATCTGTAACAAACCATCCCATAACTTTGTGGCTTAAAACAACAACAGTAGTCATTTTCCTCATGAACCGGCAGTCTAGACAGGCGAGGATAGCCCATCTCTACTCTACTTGGGGTCAGTTGGAACAGTTAGAAGGGTACAGGGTTGGAGTTATCTGAAGGTCCACTTACTCACAGGTCTGGTAGTTGCTGTTGACTGGTGACTGAGGTCTAAGCTGGGGCTCCAGCTGCAAATATGTGGCTTTTCCTTCTGGCTTGGGCTTCCTCACAACATGGTGGCTGGGCTACAAGGTCAGGCATCCCAAGAGAGGGAGACCCAGCAGAAGCCAGGTTCTCTTTTATGACCCAGTCTTGGATGTCATGCAGTGTTGCTTCCACTGCATTCTATTCATTGAGGCAGCCACAGAGACCAGTCCAATTGCAAGGAGAGAGGAAGGAGAGTCCTCTCCTTTATGAGATAGAAACACGTGGGACTGCAAATGTGGCTATGGCCATTTTTGTAAAATAAAATCTACCACAGCACTCTTGTCAGGTTTCTGTTACATGCAGCTCGTTGCAACCCTAGCTGATGGAGAGGGACCACTGAGTGCCACGTGTTCTGTGTGGCCACTTCTCCATTCCCTACCTGCCTCCAGGCTGTCTATAAGGTCTGCAGTGCTATTAGATTGCCAAACCACCACCAGCGGATTACTGATGGTTCCTTAAAGGAGGGCGTCTTGAGATGTGAGACGCTTTCCAAATCGCGTTCAGTCAATGAGCATCTTAACATTTCATCTGATCACCTACAGAAAATGTTTTTGTGCCAGATATAAAAGAAGTTTTGACTCTTAAAAGTGTTCACAGTCTTGTTAGAGTATCGATATTTACACACGTGACACAATTAGCAAACAATATGCAATGGTGAGTAACATGGTTCTAGAAAGGGTGATGAAGAAGTGCTATAGAAGATGAAACAATGTAACAATCAGTGTGGCTGAGACAAATCTGGGACAACTCCATGGAGTGTATGGGATGGGGAAAGGAGAAGGAGGCTTTTTACGCAAGAGGCTCAATAAGAACCCGTCATAGAAGTGGGGATGAGCCTGGTGTGTTCATAGACATGGAGGCAACTGGGATGATGAGACAATGGAATCCTATAGGAGAGTAGGGACACAGGGCTGGAGGTGGAGTGGGACTGGGGAGGAGAGAAGGATTACAGAGGAGGAATTTTTTGTGGCATCAGATGGCCAAAGACCTCCTCTCTGGGTCCTTCTAAAGGAATAAAGGAGGTTGGCTTGTCATCTTGAAGCACAAGGAGTGAACAAAGAATAGTTCCCTTCCTCCTCATGACAAGAACAACCATATAGGACACCTAGTATGTTCTCGGTACTGAGGACACTAAAATGAATATAAACACCCCTGATCTCAAGGAGCTTCCGGTCTACTGGGGGCACACACACAAAATGGGCTGTTACCATGATGTAATCGTTTGGGAAGTGTAATGTGAGGCAGGTACAAGGTGGAACGGGAAGAACATAAGAGGAGCACTCGCTGCAGCCTGGGGTGGGTGGGGGAGCCACAGAAGGTGTCCCAGAAAATGGGATTTCTACCTTAGTGCCTGGTAGGACTAGACCATATCCTCTCTTCCAGTTCCTTGATGGATAATGAGTTGGCTGAGGAGTACGCAGCGTGGTGGAATAGAAAGACTCTTGCTAGATTGAGAGTTGGGAGGCCAAGGGCTTTAGTTTTATTCTTGTCTCTATTAGCTGTGTGACTTTAGAAAAATTACTTTCCTTCTCTGGGCCTCAAATGTCCTCATCCATATAACAATGATGGTGGCCAATGACCGGCTCAAAAACACAGATTGTCGGAAGATGATTCCCCTGAAAGGGATTTATGTGGAGGTGCTTAAGGAATGCACTTGTTTAGTTAATTTAGTAGCTCAGCTTCATATATACAAACTCTGGCTACCCCAACAGACATAGGGTTCTACTAAAAGCCTGGCGTTCATTTTGATCCTGCTCAGAAATACTGCGGGAAATCATCAGCAATGTGCAAGAAACCTCCTCTCACTCATAACCCAGACAGATGACAAAGTGATAAGCAGAGCTAATTCCCTGGGGCAATATTTCTTCCCAAAGCATAGATATGGGTGAATTATTGCCATTCTTAATTGCCTAATGATTTTTTTTTCCCTTTCATGTAATCTTTTCGGGGGGTTGTATTTTTACCATCTTGCAAACTCATATTGGCAGAGTGATATACATTGTCGAATAAAACACAGTGGCCAATCCATCAAAAATCAGGCTGCAGTTGCCTTGAGTTTTTTGGAGAGAGATTGTAAGAAGGGGAGGAGGAGAGGTGGAGAGGGCCGGTGCTTCAGCGATGTAGGCGGTCGCTTCCTTGCTGGTGGGTCAGCAGTTCTCATGGCTGACCCTGAGATGGGCTGAGCGTTACAATTTACTCCTAGCTCTTTTCCTTCTGGGTTCAAGTTTTGGCTCTTCAGGGTGTTCGCCTTATCAGCCACAGCTGTCTGGGGAACTCAGAAGGCAATTAGACCAGGGAGTGAGCCGTTTAGGGGATTGGTAATGGAATGTGGATTCTTTTCTCCCTAACTTAATTGTTTGCATCTGACCAGAAATCATTACCAGCTGATGGCTGCTTGGTGGCATCTGTGAACTAAAGTGGTGACCCAGTGGAGTTCTTAACACATGGTGGGAGAGGGTTCTTGGGAGAGACCTAATAGAGAGAGGGGTTCTTTAGTAACTTTGGTAGTGAGGGGAGTTTTCGCTAGACTTGTGTGTCCTGTGAAAGGTGATTTTGCTACTGTGTTGCATCTTTTCCACTTTCAGGGATGTGAGGACCAATGACAATGGCTGGAAGTCTTGGCGATGTGGTGCCCACAAGTCCTTGACAGGCGCTGAATCATTCTTCATTGCACACTAGGCTTAGCTGGGAATCTTTGCAACCTCCCTTTGCTCAAAGCTCCACCCCAGACCAATTAAATCTGAATCTCTGGTGGTGGGACCTAGGCATCAGTATTTTTAAAGCTCCCCAAGTGTTTCCAATGTGCAGCTAAGGTTGAGAGCCACCATGAAAGGAGTCTCATTGTCTCTTACTTGGAAACAACGATCTTGAATTTCTTGACTGAGGTGAGTGTAGGTGAAGGGAATAAGGAAGAAAATTCAGAAGCTTGGGGACTCCTGTAAGCAATTTCATCAACAAGTATTTATTGAGACCTACTATGTGCCAGGCACTGGACTAGGTGCTACTGGGGCTACAGCTGGAATAGAGAGTCGTTGTGCTCATAATTCCTTTGGGGATACAAACAGCCAATCCCAATAGCAAGTATGCAGTGTGGCGAGAGCACAAAGAAGATTCCAGTTACCTGTGAAGAGAAACCAGAATCTAAAGGGTGAGGAAGGTTAGGGTGAGTGGGAGGGAATGCAGAGCGATCTAGGCTAGTGCTGTCCAATAAAATATATTACCAAAATAATGAATAATATGTAATTTAAATTACACATATAGTTTAAAATCTCTTGTAGCTCCATTTGAAAAAAAAAGCAGGAGAAATTAATTTTAATAGTGTATTTTATTTAATCCAGTGTATCCAAAATATTATAATTTCAGCTTGTAATCAATATAAAAATTATTAATGAGCTGTTTTACATGTTTTTGTACTAAGTCCTCTGAATCCGGTGTGTATTTTTTACTTGTAGTGCATCTCAATTTGGACTAGCCACATTTCAAGTGTTCGGTAGCTACAGGCTGCTGATTTTCAGCATCTGACTGGTTAGTGCTGATTTAGGAAGAGGGAATAGTGCATTTGCTATGGTGTGTCGAGTGTGGGAAATCCAGTGTAGCCAAGCACAGAGTGAGGGACATGGCGGTTGTGATTTGGATGGGCTGAGAAATTTGCAGGTCAAAGTCCAAAACGAAAATGCAGAGCTCTTTATTCAAAAACTATTAAGAAATTTAAGATGATGATTAGACCAAGCTTAGACCAGCGTTAGACTAAGCTGAGGGCAGGACCTGAGCAACTGCACTGGGTTGCAGTTGAACCAACTCTGGAGCACCCTTGCAGCTGGACTTCTTGTTAGGTGAGTTAATGTCGTTATTTAAGCAGCTTCTGGATAGGTAGCCACAGTGAGAGATGGAGACATAGGAAGGCAAATCACGAAGGACCTTGAAAGGTTCATCCGACCCCGAGCTTCTTGTCTGGTGATCAGCTGATGTCCTTGTTCCCTCATTGTCCTCAAGGCAAATTAGAGATTGCCCCCATGTTTGAAGACGGAGGATGAATTTGTGTGGGATATTTAAGTTGCTTCTCTCAGAAGAGTTTGCTGGCTGCGTGGTTGACTATGAGTGGCATCTGGAAGTCACTGCTACTCTTTGTCAGCGTCAGATTTTCAGCTCCTGAAGGTTTGGGACCACTGTCCTGCCTCAGAGAAACTTTCATGGGGTATCAGACCAGGACTGAATATATAATACATAAGAGGCATAAAATACATGTTCATGTTCCCTCTCATTTGTTTTTTGGACGTTTTATAGTAGAATTGATTGAAATAGCCAAAGTGCATTTGGTCTGTTTGAACTAAGGAGCCAAAGACTGATTTTGCCGGAAGAGCAACATGGAAGGCTTAAAATGGGTAAGAACACTTATTTAATTCCAAACAACTGAACAAGTTCAATATTGAACATTATTAAATACTTATTGTATACTACATATTGTTGAAAATTTGACTATGATGTGATCCAGGGAAGGCAAAGAGTTTCAAAGCAAGGTTCTAGCAAAAAGTCTCAAACATGCCTCTCACGAAGGAAGAAACCTACCTGGCCAATCAACAGGTGAAAGGATGCTCAACCTTACTAGGAATCAGGGGAAGGAAAATCACAACCACAATGAGGTACTACTATGGATCCATCAGATTAGCAAAAATTAAAAAGTTTGAAAAAAAATAAGTGCAGGCAAAGATAAGGAGCAATGAAAACTCCTGGTGGGAGTGTAAAATATTACACATGGTTTTCAATAAGTTTGGCATTATCCAGTCAAGTTAAAGGTATGCATATCCTTCCACTCAGTAATTCCATTCTTAGGAAAATACACGTCATATACAATGCTCATATAGCAGCCAAACCCTGGAAACAATCCAAATGTCCATCAACAATAGAAAGGATACATAATTTATGGTATATTCGTACCATAGAATACTAGACAGCAATGGAAATGAACAAACTACCGCTTGGACAAATCTGATTTCCTGTTTTGGCCTGGCTGCTTCATAGCGATGGTCTGACACCATAACCTCTTTGAGCCTCAATTTCTTCATCTAGAAAGCAGGAAGGATCATGCCTGCTTTATAGTTTTGGTATGAGGTTAGTTAGACGCGTGTGATCCTCACTGTGGATCTAGCAATCCGGAAGGAGAGTATTGCCGTCTGCAGGTTGCCTGGCTGCTTCCTGCCTTGGACTCTGGGAAGGCTATGAATAGGCCTCCACCAGTGAAGCTGGAAAATCTTTAGCGTTAACTCTCCAAAGACGCTTGGAGCAGACCAGGTAATTGTGCACACTGGGAGCAGAAAGGGATTGAGCCAGAGGGAAAGAGAACTCGACAGGAAACCAGAAGGAACAAGGAGAAAAATGGAGGCAGAAGGAGCTTCTTTTTTGGAGAGGAAGTCCAAATAGGGCCATGATGATGCTTGATCAGCTAAGTCCAGGCCTCTTGGATTCAAGGGGTCCCCATCCCAGGGAGAAGGTATGAGGGTGTCACCTAGAAAGTGCAGAGCAGAGACCAAAGGATAATCTGGTACATGCTGGGTCATCCCAGAAACTCCTCTTTAAACAGAAGAGGAGGAGGATGGAGTTGTGCCCTTGGGAAATGGGAGTAGAGGGATTGGCTGAGAAAATAGGACCCATCTGGGCAGCTGGGGAGCCAGGGCAGGAGTGGGTGGAGGGGGAACTTTAGGCACCCCATGGACCAGGGAGGCAGGTCACTTAGTCAAAGCCAACAGCTGCTACTCAGGGAGTTGGGTCTCATTCACTTTGGTCCTCCGACCACACCACCAGTACCCAGCAGGCCCTGAAGTGGCTGGTCCTCAGTAAAAGAAGGCTGAAGAACCCAGATTTCAATGGCTTCTTAAAACCCAAACCACAACTCCATGGATACTGGAAAGTCAGAAACCCACCCCCAAATTTCAGTCAATTCCAGGAGGCTTCCATTCTGAAGGTCACCTTTGGCTTGAAGCTCTGCTTCTGCTGATTTAGTTCAGTTTGTAGATCATCTTACTGTGCGACATCTGCTGTCCTTGCTTCACACCATGTCAGCCATGATGTAGAACTCAGTCCTTTTTCTGAATATACGGAACAAACAAAAAACTTATACAAAGCATTTGTATGAATATTTGTAGCCAACTTTACTAAAGGTTAAGGGAGACAGAAGCATGTACACTGCAGTATCACCAACTACTTAAAATAGAAGAGTAGGCATCCTCCTGCAAAGTTCTTGACTAAGTCAGCAGGTTGGGCCCCTCCACCACTCCTTTCGTTTCTTCTCCTACGCTTTTTCCTTCTTGGTCTCCTCCTTCTCAGGAGCACAAGGCAAGTTCCTTTCCTTTCCTCACAATTTCTGCCAAATAAGTTCCAGGCTTGCTTTGCCACAGACTTGGCTAGGGTGACCAACTGTCCTGGTATGCCCAGGACTGAGGGGGTTCCTAGGATGTTGAACTTCAGTTTAAAAACTGAGACAATCCCAGGTAAACTAGGACATGTTGGTCACCATTCAGAAGGACCTAGATCTACACGAAGGCTAATTTCTTCCTTGGGCTCTGGATTCCTTTTTGTTGTTGTTGTTACAAATCAAAGAATAAAGTTTGGTGAAGGATGAGGACCTCAACGCCGGACAGCGGGGAGAGGCAAGTGGAGAGAAATGCGAGTCCTAGAGGCTAAACAGTGTCTCCATCCATGGGATGAAGGGAGACTGAAGCTCTGATATACTTGTTTCTTTTCAAGTTCGCACTTTAAGACTCCAGGTTCCTTAGTTTTTTTCAATGACATCAAACTCTGGTTTACGTTTCAGGAGACTGTCTTGACTGCACAGTAAAACAGACCGTGATTTATTTTTTCTTAATCAATTAGCAGTTATTAGGGGAAACGACAACGAGAAAGGCCCCATGCCATCCTCTGGGGGACACAAGAGAGGTAAACTATGTTCCCTTAAAGAGTTTATGATCTGGTTAAGAAGACACGCTGAACACATGAGAAAAAGGAAAAAAAATAAAACAGAGAGACATTTTATCTGCAAGAGTATGGTGCTAGGTAGAAGTTCAGAGAAGATGCAGGTAAATATGGGTTGGAAATTCTTCGTTAAGGTGGTATCCTAGAAGGAAGATGACTTGGGTAAATGGAGAAGAGGAAGGAGGACATTTCAGGCTGAAGGGGTGAGGGACCTCATGAGGAAAAATAGCACTGTGTGAGTATGTGCTGGGAATAATGAGGAGAAATCAGCCCTGTAACCTTTGGTTGTCCCTACTCAACTGAGGATCACATGTCCCCATCTACCACATTAGGCATATTCCCTGGAGGATGAACTTACACACAGTTCATGCTTCTTCCATGCTAACTTACCCACTTCCTAGATACTCGTCTGTGCCACTGAGCTGTTTCACTGTCAGTGGTGGGGATTGGGGGTTGGTGTTTAAAGTGTAGGTTTTATCATTATTTAGGTATGAGGAGGCCAACAGATCAGGAGATGATTGACATTGGAAAGATAGTTTGTCACAGTTCCCAAGAGAAGGGGGCACACCACACTGCGCAGGGCCACATGGGGAAGCCCCAGGGTCAGTCAGGAGGCAGAGAGAGTGAGGGGAAATGTGGGCAGGGCTTTTATTGTGGTTTCTGTGGGGGAAGGCAAGGCCAGGAAGGCAGGCTTAGGATTGGCTAGTTTGAATAATTTTAGCAGGCTCTGGGGTGTAGGGGTTGCCCCTAAGTGTCTGATACCTGGTCCTCAGGTGATGAGAGCAGGGGAATAGTGACCCAGAGCGTAAGAGCCCAATAGAGGAGGCAGTTCGGGGCTATGGGCTCTGGGTTGGTTAGTTTGCATATGCAAGGCATACTTGCAGGTAAGTTTTTTACTCTTTCCAGGAATTAGCAATGCTGGGGGACACTCCCTCCAGAGTCAGCAAGGCCCCAAATGTCAGAGCACCAGAAATACAGAAAATAAAAAGGCATGATTAATACAGTTGGGATGGTGGATTTAATGGCAGGATCCTCTATGACCCTTGCTGAAGCATAATCCTTCCCTTCTGAATTGCCAAGCACTGTGTCTGTTGGTCTGCACGCCTCACCGACTCTTTCCATCTCCTACTTTGTGTTGAGGTTCTTTGTTGTGCAGAAAAGAGCTAACATAACGGGCTTGAGGCTGCTACCTCTTAAAAGGCCTGCTTGCAAGGTTGGCCCTTAGCTGGTGTCTGGGAACTTGGATTTGGGGAGGATTCCTATCATTCCAAGACTGATAAGGGTGGTTTACTGTGCTCAAACTGTTTATGCAAACAATATGGCTTGTGCTGAACACCTGATTTCCTTCTGGGAGTCTGGAATTTTGGTACATGCTAGGCAGAGGGTGTTTATGTCACTAGCCCCCAGTAAAAACCTTGGGCATTGAGACTCCACTGGAAGATGACTTTTGGAAGCTTGTACCTGGTTTCCCCCACACTGCACCCCACACACCTTTTCCCTGTGCTGATTTTTCTTTGGATCCTTTCACTGTAATAAGCCATGGGAATGCCCATATCCTGAGTCCTGTGAGTTCTCCTAGAGAATCATTGAATGTGGGGGTGCTCTTGGGGACCCCTGACACATTGGTACACTGGTCTCACTCATCTCAATTGGTTTGTAAGCTCCTAGGATGCAGGATCAGACATCCCAGCATCCCAGCAAGAACATTAGATTAAGAACCAGAACATCTGCTTGTGATGCTTTGCTTCTCTCCTTCCTAGCTGTATGACTTCTGGGAGCCAGTTACCTTTGCTGAGCCTCAGTTTTCTCATCAAACATGGAGATAGCAACCCCCCCCACCCCGCCACTTCCTAGTGTGTGGTGAGGTTCAAACAAAACACTGGGTCTGAAAATGTTTCCAACTCTTAAGACATGATGTCAATGAACGATTATTATAAATCTATACACTCCTACCATATCTTGATAAGGTAAACATTCAATTAGTTTCTGCTGACTAGATGAATCAATACATCTTATTCTTTCTTCTCTAAGAGTTCATGGCACCTGGCAGAATTCTGGACATTGGAGGAACAAAGGAGACACTTAATTTTCAATCCTTGGGATGGAAAAAAACAAACCAAAACAGCCAACACCCGGGTGCAGTGTTCTTAAGTTGTTCCCATCTCAATGCCCTTCCCCCAACACTCCAACCCCATCCCCACCCCCCCACCCTGCCTTAATTGCCAATCCTGGACCATGGGGTGGTGCTTTCAGAGCCTTCTAAACTCCCTTAAACCATTTGCTCGTGAACTCCACTCATCAGCCTCCTGTCAGCCGCCACCAGGAGGACCACGGAGGCCTTAATTGATCAGGCAGAGCAGCAGCCTTGAGAACTTGATTCAGGTATTGACTTCTGAGGAGCCAGTTTCACTCCGGCCTCCACAGCTAGAAGCGGCTGAACATCAAAACTATTAACCTCTGGCCCGAGCAGTTGGCGAAGCAGCCCGGCAGCAGTAATTAGGAAGTCAATCGGAATCGCCTGTCTCACTTACACTGGCATGTCAATCAATAGCAGTGGTGACAGGTTCATTAGGCCCAGGCCATGCAAGCCCAGCCTGTAACAACCTCATAAAATACGCCAACGACTCAGGGCAGAGAGAAATCTGCCTGAAGGACTGGAGTGGATGACAATGTGTATTGATTAGGACTCCAGCAATTTATGAAGTGCTACTTGTTGGCCAACCTTTCTGACTCAGTGCTAAATTTTCCCAAGTAGTTGCAAGATGAAACCAAATATTACCCTCTAAAAAAATGAGAGAAAGCAAGCTGTTGTCTGACAGGGCATTTTTTACGTTAGTTACTCCTAGCAAATAATCTGTTGGGGTAAAACTTCAATAGTTACTTAAGGCTGAAGCAGTACCTTTGTCTCTGTGACCATCAGACTTTGAAAGAAGACATCCATCTGGAGAAGAAAAAATATGATTTGACGTGTAATTAGGTAAGACTCTGCCTTCGGAGAGACAGAGTGATTTAGGCATTCATTTCTTCTTGGCATTTTTAATGGCTCGTCTGGGTTCTTCCAGGGGGATGGCTGACACCTGGGTTTTCAGAACTAATTTAAGAGCTCAGTAGAAGGAGGGGGGTGTGTGCTAAAGGATACCTTCTGGCTCCTTCCCTATTCTCATGGATGACACTGCTTGACCACATTTGCTGGAGACCTTGCCTGCCTCTAAGCCTGCTGAATAACAGGGCAGTTATTCTGAGCCCCAATCTGGGCTGTGGCCTTGAAAACAGCCCAAGACGGGGTGACATGTTCACTGCTTAACCAGACTTACAAGTCACCTCACTGTCAGCCCTGGAAACAGCCAGAGGAGTGTGGAGTGTTGAATGTCTGCTGATATTTGTCTTTGTCTCCAGGGATCAATGCACATTTATCTACATCTATAAACTCATTAAATGGAGGCTTGAGGCTGCTTTATATATGATAAGTCTCCAAAAACTCATGACACACCCCAAAGTTAGTCCCCGTTTGGACTGTCGCCAAAGGCATGGCCCTGCCACAAGGAGTGTTTTCTCTAGAACAGAGATATGGTGGTCAGAGTCAGATGAGAAGGGCTGAATTCAGTCCATGTTTTGTCACAAATTAGACCCCAACCTCACTGAAGAGTTTAGTTTCTTCGTCTATAAAATGGGATAAAAAATGCCACTGTTTCTATCCAACACGGTTATTGTGAATCTCAGATGACATAATGGCACAGAAACATTTTTTTGTAAAAGTAGGTTTATAGAAAAGACATGAAGTGTGTTCACCCCGTCTCCCAAGTAGAAAGGGACGTTCCTTTCTGGAACGTCCAATGGTTATATATACTATGAGATTTTCTCCGCTAACATCTCACTGGCATGCCCAGATCAATCAACCCACAAACATCTATTGAGCTTTGTAAGATACTACTGTGATCTTTACCACCTCCTCCTCTGGTTTCAGTTACAGGAACTCAGTAACAACGGGGAAAAGGGAAACATTGGAATTTCTTTTGTCCTATAGGTTTCAGGAATCTCACTTATTTGCTCCCGAACTCCAGGCCTATCCCACCATGGGCTTCACCTAACTTCCTCTCTGGTGTTCCTTTTTTTTCAAGAACTGGTTGCCATTCCCCCAGTCACCATCCTTGTATCATGTGTAACAAACACAAAAAAGGTTTTGTTTTTTTTTTTTTGCTGAGGAAGATTCACCCTGAGCTAACATCTGTGACAATCTTCCTCTATTTTGTATGTGGGTCGTCACAACAGCATGGCTGCCGATGAGTGGTGTATGTCTGCACCCAGGAACTGAACCTGGGCTGCCGAAGCAGAGTGCTCCAAACTTAACCACTAGGCCATGGGTCCAGCCCCCAGAAATGGGAATTTAATTGCTAGGAGCTGTGAAAACAAAACAAACAACTAAAGCAAATAAACCAAAAACAGCAAAATTCAGACAATGTGTCCTAGCTAAAAGTGTCCCTCATCTGTCTTGAGCTGTCCAGTGGGGCCAGGCCAGACTTTTTCATGGCCTCCTCCCTGGTTGTCCTTTCCCTGGGCCTGTAAAGTCTCCAGTTCTTGCCTTGCAGATCTGCCCTCCCAGTTCTGAGTGGATGGGATGCTCAGACTGAGGCTTGAGGTGGAATTGGGTTGGAATAGCTTCAAGGGCTGGGGGATTCTCAGTGCCTTATGGACCCTGCTGTCTAATTTAGTATTTGGACATGAGTTCCCAGGCCAACCTCCTGATATGGAAGGACATCTAGTCCCCCAAGATTATTCCCCTGGACCCAGGACTATAAGCTCTGAAAAAGACACCCCCCAACCTTAGTCTATTTAGTTGTGTGTGTGTGTTTTTAAAGTGTATTAACAAGCTTGTTGTCAGGATTGGTTCTACTTGTAGGTGAAGCTTGGCTTCTCGGTCCTGTGTTCCTAAGTTAGTTTCTGGACCTGGACTCACTAGGAATCATGTGGCCTTCCAGGGGGCACCATCTTCCCCAGTTCTGTCCACATGACTGGGGCTCTTCACTGCCTCTAACAGATCGCCCTCTCTTCCTGTTTCAAAACCTCTCCCAAGTTCCTATTTCCGGTCTGAAAGGTCTCTTGTTGACAGCTCATTGGTCAGGCAGATAACTGACAGATTTGAGACCAAACCCTCTCTGTTTGGGGTACATCAGCCGCTTATCTCCCAAGGTTCACCCCTCTGCTTTGTCACTCAGGCGTGTGCTCTGCCTTCTCTCCCAAGGGACCTCTCCCAACTCCCCAGATGGGAGCAAGCCTTTACAACCTGAAAACACACAAAGCAATAAAAGATCATCTACGTCAGGGGAAAAGCAGCCCCATTTGTGCTCTCTAAGCTCACTTTTAACTTTTAGAAGCCCTTCCATCCCCTTGACCTCATTCCTTCCTTACAACGGCTCTATGAGGTGTGTACACTACACAATGTCATCCAGGGAAAGAGGACGATGGGAGCTGATGCCCACAGAAAGGCCACTATGAGAGGAGCAGAGGAGCCTGTCTGGATGCTCAAAAGAGGCCTGCTCTGATCTCCACCTCCCAACTCTAACACCTTCTCCAATGAGCCTCAGTTTTGACCTCTGTGATATGGAGCTGTGCCTTCATTTTTAAACGTCACAAAGCCTCCAAAAATGTAAAAACATGAAAAAATATAGAAACGTTAGACTGGGATTTACCATTTAAATTATTTGCTCTTTGTATTTTTATGTCATAATCGCAACGTTTTAAGTAGAAAATCTTATCTTAGTCATCGCTGCTTCCCAGTGCCCAGCGCAAAGCCAGACACAATGCAAACCTGTTATTGTGACCTGATCTTTATTTATAAGGGAAGAGGGGAAAAGCGGAGGAGAGATTTTGATTTTTTTTTTAAGGTCATATAATGTAGAATTTCTCAGTCCTTCTAGCTGCTGACGATGGCTTTGTTTGTCCCGTGGCTCAGCTTTAATCGGGAAGCTACTATGGGCCGTGCCTTGAGGAAGGCACCCTTTCCTCTACTGGAGCCACAGCCCTCAGCCTTCTAGGCTGCATGCTCCTGCCAGCCTATTGCAATGCAGAGATGGGCATCTGCAAGGTGGCGGGGGGGGGGGGGTGCCTGTGTTGGGAAGGGGAGGGGACAAGAGTGACCTTCTGAGCCTGAAACCTCTGCTGGCAGTGCTCTGCCTCGGGGAACGAGCTCCCCTCATGCCTGCACCACGAGCATCCCCACCTCACCAACAGTTTAAATATCAGCTCCGGCAGGGGCAACTCAAGAACCTGCGAGATGCTGGCTTTTCCTTCTCTGGGGCACAAGCACGCCGGGCAAATCTTTGGAGAACGCTGGTTTGCAGCGAGGCCTGCGGGAACAATCCCCAGCCTTCAAGACAGAGCAACCAGCCAATAACGACTTTCCCTGCACCTGTGCCTGTTGCAACCATTTTGATCATTTTGCCACGCTTCGTTGACCGATGGATTTTTTTTCCTGCTTTGCACTTTTTTTTATTACTATTATTTTTATCTTCGTCATTACCTCCCTGCCTCTGATGGCATTTAGATATGAACCGCCTATGAACCTTCGAGCCTGATCGTGCCATGACAAAAATATTGTCGTTTACATTCTGTGCCAAAGTATTATATAAAAACACATCAACGAAAAGGAAATTCAGGAAGCTGGGAGTAAAGATATATAGTCAGCAAAGTATATAACTTCTGGCATATTACTGCTTAATCCTAACATAATTATTCTCATCCTTTTATTTGATTAACTTCTAATGGTTCCTCTTGGTGTTAAAGGTCCCACTCTGATCATTTGATTTTAGTGTCTGCTATAATTACCGATAATGTTCTTTGCAAGACAATTTAATGATAACCGCATAATGGCCTATATGAAGAAAGCTGCAGGGTTTCAAAGCTTTTGAGTAATATAAAATACATTAGACTAACACAAGCTATCAACATGACAGGGAATGTTTGATTTACACTCAGGACTAGGTTATAGCGTCGTGGAATTTTTTTCTTTTCCTTTCCTTTTTTCTTTTCTTTTTGCAGCCGTTTACCATAAATGACAGAACAGTTGGAGAATCTGCAACTTGCTGATTGAAAAAAAAAAATGTATCACAAAGTTGGGAGCGGTGCAGAGGCAGCGAGGGCAGATCCCAGGGAGTGGCGTGCTTGGAGCAGAGCGGGGACACGACTCGTGGGTCTGGTTCCCTGGGGATAGTGACCAAATTCGCCTCCCCTGGGAAGATCAGCTGAAAAGGAATCTGCTCTTCTGCTGTACCAGGTCCCAACACTCGAGGTTCTCTCTGCCAGTCTTATTCACCAGGTTTTGGGTAGCCAAAGTCTCAATTAGTTAACTATTTTTTGGATCAAAATAATAATCATCGTATTTTCAGTTACTCAGTCTCTCCTTTTTCCAATACAAGCAAATAGAAAAACCAGCCCAAACAAAAGAACCATTTTGTCCAAACCCTAGCAAACAGCAGAGTTGACATCCTCTTCCTCCTGACCTGCACCCTTGGCAGTGTTTGATATTTGGGAGCCTGGCACATGTGTCTCTTTCATTTGAAATAAAGAAATCACTCACCACTCTGGCCAAATGCAGCATAATTGATGGTGTGAGTGGATGGAGAAAATTTCCTGTCAGAAAAAAAAGGTTAACCGTGGACATATTACACCAAGGTCTCTGATTCCGGGATAATGGCATTTGGACAAAAGTAGGGCCCCGTCCTTTTTATAGCACTTTATGCCCCATTAGTATTACTGCAAGTCCCGGGACCTGCCTGTTCGGGCACTTAATCAAAAGCAATGGGTTGAAAATCATCTTCCAGCTCTCCTCATATTTGATTCATTCCTTCCAGATAGGAAGAAGTAAAAAACACATTACTAGCATCAAAACAGCACATGCATTACGCGCTAAGCAGTTGAGAAGGCTATCATTGGGTTTTATCCCTTTGGGTACTTGGATGGACAAGTACTTTCCTATTCATCCATTCAGTGGACTGAGGCAGCCATATTTCATTTTTTTTTCCCCTGACAGACAATCCGTTAGTTTTCCACAGATCTCTCTTTTAAAGACACATTCATGTCACTTGTTTTAATTGTAGGCTTCAGGCAGCAAAGCCCAGGATGTGTGTTCACGTGCATGCACGCACACACACACATACTCACACACACACACACACACAACTGGAAACCCACTACTTGGATGTAGCTCCTCTGAGAGCCAAATCTAATAATAGGAGCGTAACATTTCTTAGGGGAAGAATTAATTTATACACTTAATTACTCGGGATCCACTTCAAGCTCTCTGCCTTAACGCTCTTTCTTTTGGAGAGAGTTTTTAACTAAACGCCGAACGTTCTGACAGACCCGGAGGAGAGCCTGCATCATTTAGACGGAGGGGCCTGCCATCGTCCCACCCCGCTGCCACTGTGGCCCACTCCCTACCCTCCTGGAGGAGATGTGGGCATCGGCCGTGGATCTGACGCCCTGTGCCTGTTAATATCGATTGGGTCTGAGTGAGAGGGGCTTCAGCTCAGTGAGCTGCTTTCTCTCAGCTCCATGCTCTCTGGGACTGCCGAGTGGATTTTCTGCTGGATGGCTCAGCCTCGGCATAACAGTGAAGAATGAAACTATTTCTTCTATCTGTTCAAAACAGGGCAATGACCAGGCCTTTCTTCATTCAGGAGGCCTCTGTCTGAGGAATGGGCTTTTTCCATTTTCGAGAATTCATTCCATTTACCAATATCTTGACAAAGAGTAGAGGAAGGACACAGTCAATTATGAAATTGCAGTGTATTGGGAGAAGGGTTACCTCTGCTGGATTAATGAGGGAGAAGAGTTATTATCTGCTTCTGACATCATCAGAAAAATGGATTGGGTAAAGGAGTGCCATGGAGTCAAACAGGCCAGGGAGGCTGTCCATGCCAGCTCTGTTCATTGATCTAACAGCCTGGGAATCCTGAACATCAGGTTCCCAAAGTGAGTTCTGGCTGGGTGCAGAGGGAGCAACTCCCTGGTCCCTGAAATAAGCTAATGCAGACTTGCAATTGGCCAACTGGGGAGGGGTAGGATGAGGGTTCTGGAAATGTAGGCAAGCGGAACAGAGACTCAGGGAGAGGAGAAGCAGCATGTGACCCACGGCCCCTGATTCTGAATGGGGACCTGTTTAGTCCCCTAGTGTGTAACCACCCCATCAGCCTGCCAAAGGACCTGCGCACTCCTCCATTGTATCAACATTTGGGGTTCAGCCATTGTTTGTTGATAAGCCCTGTTAGGATACACACCTGACACCTCGGATGGGTGAAACAGAACACAAAAGTAACATGTCATCACATCAAGATGAATTCAGGTTCAATCCTTTAGTGACTTTACAGAATATTTTACTTAAGATATGTTGGAAAATATCTTTTTTAGGGTCTTATATCCCGTTAAAGTTCAATATAAACTCTATATGCTACAGAGATGATTATTTTTAAACCTAGAGAAAATCTAGAAGAAAATTAAATTGACCATTTATCAAGCCTCAGGAGAGAGGAATGAAAATGATTTTTCTAAGCTTGGAAGCAATATACAAACCCTCAGAGGAAAAGAGTGACAGATTTGACTATATAGAAGAACAAAACATTTCTGTATGTTGAAAAAAAAAAAAAAGAGGCAAATGAGGGCCAGCCCTGTGGCGCAAGTGGTTGGGTGCACGTGCTCGGCTGCAGCGGCCCGGGGTTCGCCAGTTCAAATCCTGGGTTCGCACAGACGCAGCGCTTGTCAAGCCATACTGTGGTGGCGTCCCATATAAAGTGGAGGAAGATGGGCATGGATGTTAGCCCAGGGCCAGTCTTCCTCAGCCAAAAGAGGAGGATTGGCAGATGTTAGCTCAGGGCCGATTTTCTTCACAAAAAAAGAGGCAAACGAGAGATTGGGAAAATATTTATACCTACTATGACAAAGTGTTAATGTCTTTATTGCTTAAAATGATCATATTAATTAATAAGAAAACACTGAGTCCTAATAGTAAGCCAAGAACATAAGTATAATTCATAGAATAGAAACAATAACTTATAAACAAGAATTATATAAAAATGTTCTGCTTCACTAGAAGCCAAATAAATGTAAATTTAAAAAAAGAATCATTTTTGTGTATTAAATGAATCTTTTTTAAAATGAAAATACCTAATATTGACAACAGTGCCCTGAAACTATTTATCTTGTACAATCCTGGTGGTCTTGTAAATAGATAAAACCTTTTCAGAAAGCAATTCGAAGTTATAAAAATGTTTATACCCTTTGACCCAGGAATCCCACTTCTGGGACTCTAACCTGAGGAACTACTCCAACAGATGAAAAAGCTAACGTGTAAAGGTCTTTATTGCAGAGTGGCTTATGACAACGAAAATGGAAAATAACCCAACACCAGAAAGAGGTGCTTGTGTCACATCCACTCAGTGGAATATTAGTCTTAAAACGGCAGCCGTGTGGACAAAGTATCCCTTTACTTTAGATGAAAAAGTAGTGTACGGAATTGGTTGTAAACTATCATTTCCAGTAAGCAGAAAACATGCACATGTAAAAAAAGATAGAAATACATCAAAAATCACTATTCACCTACCAGAATGTATTAGATTAAAAAGAACAAAATAAAACAACCAACCATACCAAGTAATAGCAAGTTTGTGAAGCAGTTGGAACTCTCATACATTGCTGGTATGAGAATGGGACTATGAAATGGGGCAGCCACTTTGAAAAATAGTTGAGCAGTTTCTTGTCAAGTTAAACATATACTTACCATATGACCTAGAAATCCCACTCCTGAGTATTTACCCAAGAGAAATAAAAACATACAGCCACCAAAAGCAGGCACATGACTGTATATAGTAGCTTGGTTCATAATTCCCAAACAACGAAAATAGCTCAAATGTTCATCAGTGGTACATGGACAAGCAAACTGCAGTACATCCACACAGTGGAATACTACTCAGCAATAACAAGGAACAAACTACTGATAGACACAACATAGATGTATCCCAAAAGCATTATGCTAAATGAAAGAAACCAGACATAAAAGCCTACATAGCATATGATTCTATTTATATGACATTCTGGAAAACACAAAATTGTAGGGTCAGCAAACAGATCAGGGATTGCCAGTGCCTTCATGTGCAGGGAGTGGATTGACTACAAAAGGGCACAAAGGAACTTTTTTGATGGAACTGTTCTATATCTTGATTGTGGTGTTAGTTACATGACTATGCATTTGTCAAAATTCATAGAACTGATTCCTGAAAGGTTATTTTTTTTCTGTATGTAAATTACACCTCAACTAACCTGGCCTCCACCTCCAAAAATCTATCCATAGTTCTGGTAAAATGATAAGATTATGAGTGATTCTTCTCTTTTCTCCATTTCCCAAATTTTCTGACATAACTTTGAAAAAGGAAAAATATATCTATATGTGTTACCGTTGTCACTAGGAAGGGATAATCCATGAGCAGGGGAATTTGTCTAAATAAGTATAATGACAGTGTGAAAATTCTTTGCAAATTTTGAAATTCCCCAACCCAGGAGGCCGCTCTGCCACTGGCTCTAGCTCTCTTTGGATTTTTAATGAAGCTCTGCTGTTCACTTGGCCTGATTCCACCTCTCAAACCAGGTGACAAGTGGTAAAGGAACTATATGTGTTAAACTTAGAAAATAAAAGACTTAGAAGTGGAATTTACCCCAGGAATGCAAGGTTGGTTCAACATATGGAAATCTATCAATGTAATATACCATATTACCAGAATAAAGGACAAAAAACACATGATCATCTCAACATACAGAACATGCATTTGACAAAATCCAACACCCTTTCATGATAAAAAAAAAAATACTCAGTAAACTAGGAATAGAAGGGAGCTTCCTCAACTTGATAAAGGGTATCTATAAAAAGCCCACAGCTAACATCACACTTACTAGTGAAGGACTGAAAGCTTTCTGCCTAAGATCAGGAACAAGATGAAAATGTCTGCTTTTGCCATTTCTATTCAACATTGTACTGAAGGCTCTGGCCAGGGCAATTAGGCAAGAAAAAGAAATGCAAGTCATCAGATTGGAAAGGAAAAATGAAAACTATTTCTATTTGTAGATGACACAATTTTGTATTCAGAATGTTCCAAGAAATCTACAAAAAAAATATAAGAACTAATAAATGAGTGAAGAAACTGTTCTGGAATGAGATAGTGGTGATAGTTGCACAATTTTATGAATATGCTAAAAATCAACGAATTCTACACTTTAAAAAGGTGAATTTTGTGATATGTAAATTATTATCTCAATAAAAACAAAAAGAAAAAATAAAAGACTTAGGAAAAGAACTGAAGAGAATCAGGAGGCAAAGTGTATGTAAATACCAGACCCCCGGTTGGACTGAAGAATCGATGTCAGCTCCAGGGTTTTCTAGCCATTAGATGTCCCGGGAACAACAGGGAGATCATGAGGTTGACATCATCCAGGTCAGCTCCCATTGCCTATCCTAGTTCTGCGGGTATAGACTAGCTGTGGCTCACCTGCTAATCTCCGCAGCCTAAAGCAAACTTCCCCTCTGGATTTGTACTCCTCACAGGCATACCTCACTAATTGTGCCTATATTTTACAAATATTTGGATATACATTTTTCTCCCTTGGATTATAACGTTTTTAGGTGAAAGGACTATTCCCCAAAGTGTCAATACAGTGACATGGACTTGGTGGAAATGTCTGTTAAATGACGAAAATCATAAAGTAGGTGCAATTTATCTTTGGTGCATGCCCCTCCCACAACCAGTCCTCAGGGGCAGCATGAGTTTCCTTGATCTGCTCCTTGGCATGTCTCTGGTGATCTGAGGGTCCTGGATGTGAGGTGACACCGCAGGGGGTCTCAATTGAAACCACTCTGCTCTCCTCTATGGCACAGCGCCTTTCCTTCGTGCCTTCTTACTTGAGATGACTCCAACCCACATCATATCGAACATTACAAACGCACTCATTTGCACATGAATACAAGAAATCTCATTTATTTTTAACTATCTGAGTTGAGTTGTGGTTGAATAGTTAACAAAACGATATACTTTGCAAACGTTTGATTAAAGTTTAATTAATTTTGATTTTGCAGTTTTCTTATTTTAAAGCCATTTCTTTTTCCAGGTTGCAAAGATAATTTTACAGGCTCTTAAAAAGCACTCAAGTCTAAAGCATTGTGTGGCATATTGGATGAGAGGCCCTGCTTTGTAGACTTTATCAGGGAACAGATGAGGAGGCATTTTGGAGACCAGGAAATCCCCTCATGACCCCTAAAATCTCTCCTCGAAGGCATGGCACACATGGTTTAACTGGGCCTGTCTCTTTAAATGGGAAGCAGTCTCCTAACCCAGCACCTCAGAGACCCCTGTGCCCACTCCGCTGCCATTTCCAGGGCCCCATGCTGCCCAGCAGTGGCATAGGAGCAGGGCACACAGGCGTTGACAAAGATGAGGAGAGATCGATGAACACAGACGCAGATTCATTCTCGACCTCTGGACTAATCAGTTGGTTTTCACAAGCACTTTATTCCCCCATCATATCATCCACAAATGCTTGCTTCAATGCTCTGGATCAGCCCTGCATCAGCCAAATTGATTATATTATTTGGTTCGCTTTTGGAGGAGAAATGGAAAAGACCTTTGCCCTCCCCTATAAAGAAAGCTAAAGCAAAAACAAGTAAAATAACAACCATTGCAGGTTCTGACAGAGTAGACGAGCCTGCCCACTGGGTTCAGATGATAGTTTCGAGAAATTAAATGACTGTACCAACCTGAGTCTCAGGTTCCAAACCGTTGGCCCATGATGTCAAGAGGCCCGGAGAGAAGGCAAGGGTCTTGCTGGACCCTGGGAGCAGAAGCAGTAGGAAGTAAATCCCTGGGCAAGGTGGGGCTTTGATTAGAAAGAGAAAGAAGCCTGGAAACATAAACGGGCTCCCAAGGGATAGCATCAGAACATAAACATCCTGGGGAAACCACTCAGGAGTGCAACGGGAGCATTTCCTGTGGGCGGTGGGGAGGCATCATGGAGGAGCTGGCCCATTCAGAGACACAGGTGCATGTTAGCTGGGCTTGGGAGCTGTGATGGGGCATTCCTTCCTTAAGAACTTGCAGGAGGGTACCCATCCATTCTAATACCATCCATCTGGGACCAGGGAAAACAACTGGTATGGTCTCCTCTATTTATACAAAGAGGAAACTGAGGCTCAGAGGGAGAAAGTGACCAACCTTAGGCCACTTGGTGAAGTACCAACAAGCCAGGACTAGAACTTGGATCTCTTCCATCCCTTCCACAGCTCTTGTCATGCGGTCCTTCACAGGTCAGGGCCAGTGGGACTCCACAATGCACGTCAGCACATACAGCCCAGTGAAGATGGAGAGGAGAGTGAGCCTGCCTGTCTCTCCTCACCTAGAGTCATTCTATCTGGGCCTAGGTTGTCAGTTGTTGATTGTAGCACTGTGGAGGGCCCCCAGGAGGGGAGGCGCAAGCAAGCAACCTAAAACACCAAAGTATTTACATTAGGGGATCTGTCTGCTCAGGCCTTGCTAGGCAACCCATCAAAGGCCCTTGAGGGAGGGACAGGTGTACCAGGAGCAGGAAAGCAGGACGAGGGCACCCATTCAGAAGGTGAAGCAGGCTGCCCTGGTGGCTCATCTGAGATCCTCATGAGCCAGCCCTACTCTATACAAGGTCCATTCCAGGAGCAGGAATCCTATGGTCTAGTCTTGGCTGCAGACCAATCTGTGCCCTCAAACAGTGACTGCATCTCTGGATCTCAATCTCCCTCTTTCGAGATGTGTGGGTCAGAACAGACAAGATCTCACAGCTCTAGATTTACATGGGTCTCTGACTCTACAGGTTGTGTTTGCGTCTTATCTGAAAGTAAAGGACTCCATTTCTGGATAGCTGCTACCCTGCTTTCCTCTCCTTCATAGCAAAACTTGCCGTAGGAGTTGTTCAAGTCTCTGTCTCCACCTCCTCCCCTTGTATACTCTCCTCAGCCCCAGCTGGGCTCCCATCCCCACCACTTCGCTGAGACTATTCTTGCAGAGTCAACAATTACTTTCATGTTCATTTCTTTGTTCTTACCTTCCCTGACTTCTCAGTGGCATTTGATGAAGTTAATGACTTCTTTCTTGAAACACATCCTTCCCTTGGCTTCTCAAACATCACACTCTCTCCAGGTTTCCCTGCTGTCTCGCTGGACAGTCTGTTTATGCTGACTCCTCTTCCTCTTTAGCACTGACTCTAAAGGTTGGGGTGCCTCAGGACTCAGCCTTTGGCCCACATCTCTTCTTTTTTATTAATTTTTCCCCCTCCAAAGCGCCAGTAGATAGTTGTATGTCATAGTTGCACAGCCTTCTAGCTGCTGTATGTGGGACGCGGCCCCAGCATGGCCGGAGAAGCAGTGCGTCAGTGCGCGCCCGGGATCCGAACCCGGGCCGCCAGCAGCGGAGCGCGCTCACCTAACCGCTAAGCCACAGGGCCGGCCCACCACTTCTCTTCTTTATCTCCACTTTCTCTCTCTGTGTCTCATCCAGTTCCATGGCTTTAATACCTACTCTGTGTTAATGGCTACTGATGCTGTATCTCCAGCTGGAGGAATCACTTCAGACTCTTGCATCTGACTGTTCAGTCCTTCCCTCCAGATGAATAGCTAATGGTCAGCTCAAACTTCACATGGCCAAAGGCGAACCCTTGATTTTCTCCCTTCAGCAGCTCCACCAGCCCTCCTCATCTCAGTTAAAATTACTGTCCACTCTGTGGTTCACACCAAAGACCTAGAAGTTGTCCCTGGTTTCTCATTCTCCCTCACCCCCACATCCAAACCACCAGCAAGGCCTCTCGGCTTTGAGATGACTCAGAGCTAATCTAGGATCAACTGCTTCTCTTAGCCTCCACCTCTACCACTACAGTCCACGCCACTACAACTCTCCCCCAGGCCACTGCAATACCCTCCCTACTGGCTTCCTGCCTCCTCTCTTGCCCCCTCCAATTCACCCTCCCTGCCGCTACAAATCAGATTAAGTCACTTCTCTGCTAAACAACACCCCCAACATGGTATCCCTTAGCTCTTAGAGTCAGATCCATACTCCTTAGCCTGGCTCTCCATGGGCTACCTGGTCTGTCCCGTTTCTAGCTTTGACCTTGTCTTTCAGTCGGGCGGAGCCATTTCCAACCTTTGGGCCTTTGTACTGGCCATTCCCCAGCTTGTAACCTTCCTCCTCTAGACCTTCACGTGGGGGGCTTTTGCTTTCGTGTCCCGTTCTCTGAGACGCCTTCCATGACCATCAAAGTGAAATTGCCTTTTGCATCATCCTAAGTCTCTGCACATTACTGGTCATTATCTGACATTTTTGTGCTTATCTGTTCGCTTACTGTCTGCATCCCCATTACTAGAATATAAGCTCCCAGGAGGCAGGGACCTTGTCTGTTTAATTCATTGCCATATCCCTAGTGCCTAGACTAGCGCCTGACACACGGAAGGTGGATACTTAATGCACATTCATTGAATGAATAAATAAATGAATGAAGGATGATCTCTGGGAGTAGAATTTGGAAATCTCTATTTAAAAAACATTCAGCAACCAGGGTTGAAAACTACCATACAAGAGACCTAATGTATTTCCTAGGTAGATTGAAGCAAGAATTTTCATATCTAAAGATTGAGGAGGGCAATGCTTATGCTAAAGGAATAAATCTCTAATGGTGGAATTGCAAGACCTGTGACAAATATTTAAAAGACATAGGTCAGTAGGGCCCTTTGCCCGTGTATTCTATTGGCATAGAAGACTATTGTCTTTGCTTCCCCGTGTTGCTGGCCCTGCCCTTAGCTCAACAGCTGGGAGATAAAGTGCCTTCTGTCTTCCTTGAAAGGAATCAATAGTAAGAATGAGTACTTGGCTCTCTCCAAAAGGTCAGCTTGACACCTGATTTCTCAGGCTGCTCTCTTGATCCCTCCTCCCCATTAACAAGGTAGCCTTTTCCTGCCTGGCAGGGAACTTTCAAAGAACAAATTTGTAATCTGATTCTGAGAAATGTTATGGGGATTAAGATGGTATCTCCAGGTTCGTTTGCTTTGGCCCCTTGAAGGATGGAACATAGGTCCAAAGCAAAGGCCAGCATCTCCCGGGGCCGGGCATCGGTGTGTGCCCATGGGAGCATGGGTACAAGGAAAGGGATGCAGGTAGCCGTGTCTGTGAGCAGTAAGACGCTCCGCAAATGGGAAGGATTCTCTCCACATCCACACACGGCTGTGTATATAGCCCAATGCCTAGCCGTAGGCATGCAGAGGCATGAGCAAATGTTGGCACGTGTTCATACGTGTGAGACACACCTGAGTGTACCTGCATGTGTGCTAGACAGTGCTTTGCCAGGAGTCTGTAATCTAGTAACCATGTGACCCTAAGAAGTCACTTAAATTTCCTCATCTGTAAACTGGGACTGCTAACCAAGCCCTACGCATCTTACATGTTTGTTGCTGGGATTAAATGAGGGCATGGAGGGAAGGTTCTTTGTAACTGGAAAGCTCTCAATATCTTATGTTGCACATAAGCGAGGACCACACATATGTCTGAAGCTGCAGGTGGGCTCTTGCACGTGGGCAGGAGACAGGGAGGAGAATATGGGGGAATTCCTATCAAGCCTGCTCCTTTTTTGACTTAATACTGACCATGCACCTCTCCAGGAAGGGGCTTCTGTAAGAATAATTTCAGGCGTATAAGCGACAGACCCAACTCTCCACGCCTTCCTCTCAGCTCCCTGCACCCGGATGCCACCACCCTAGCAGCTGTGCAGCCTTCCAGCGTTGCCACCCAAGCTCCTCCCCTCCCTCAGCCTCAGCCTTTCTATACAGGGATGCTCCGCTTTAGGAAACCCTGATATAGGAAACAGAAGTCCCAAGCACAAGGGAGACAATTAACCTGGGGGGCGAGGTTTACCAAGCGGGCAGGCTGGGATTCTATGGTTTGGAAAACATCTGGGCCCCCTGGCCCAGCGCTCCACCCCCATCCTGTACCTCCCACCTCTGGCAAAGCCGCGGGGAGGAGGTGGATTATCTTTCTTTTTTTTTTTTTTAATGAATAGGACGGGCTGTGGGCGCCTGGCAGGCCCCATCTGTCCGCTGCCCCAACTCAATTTGATTCCCATTCACCCGCCTTTGTTTGCCTCCCTTTTTTTGATCAGCAATCTCGTGGGGGGGTGGGAGTGCAAAGGCTTAATGTTCTCCACGGCTTTGCGGAGCCGCGACCCCCTCCCGGTCGCCCATCCCCGCTGCAGCCGAGGCCGGGCGTTATTGGAGGTGAGTGTCGCTGCCGGCAGCGCAGAGCTGTCTAGCCAGTGCTCTTCGGTGGGCAGACGAGAAGCGGGCGGAGAGCTGGGAAGGACCTTGTTTGCGGCGTCATGGGACCAGGATAGCCACTGCTCCCGGAGTCGGATTAAAACGCACCTTCCAGGGTCCCGTGCCTCTCTAAAGGGGGGTGGGGGCAGGGGAGATTAGATGGGGGCCCTCGGTGCTTCTGAGTGGGTGGGAACTACAAATCTGGAGGTGGCACCGCTACAAGCCGTTTTACCTTCTTTTAAATAGAAAAGATAATACAGCAGCCCCAGTTTAAAAAATTGCCTATAATCCCACAGCCATAGCACTAAAACCATTTTGGAATTTGCAGACCAGGGTCACCATTAGTGACCAGAGGTCTTTTTTTTTTTTTTTTTTTGGAAATTGTCATCCAGAGTGAAAAAGGACCTAGGGAACTTTAGAGCTGAAAGGGCTTGAGGAAGTACCATTAGCCCATTTTACAGATGGCATGACCAAAGAAGAAAGAGCCCAGGCCTCTGGACTCCTAGCCCGGTGCTGGCCATTGCAGCTGGGGTCAAGGTTATGGGAGAACGATAGGGTCAACCAACCACTGTCCAAGGACCCTAGTAGCCTGTGAAGGTTTGGAGACACAAGTATAGACTCAACAGGAAAGAAATAGCTCCTAGCCTCCAGGGTGGGGGGGTGGGGGTGGAAGGCACAGACATAAAATCAGATACAGCAGTAAAAATTAGTCCAGAGGCCTCTACTGTGGGCTGGGCCAGTCAGAGGTGGGAAGGCACAGATGAAGACTTTCTTAGTGTGATAAACAGGGCTGTGCAGCCTGGCATGGTGGGCAGGGCCCATTTCTGCCCTGCAGGGGCCACTAGAATGTGACTCTGCATCTTTCCTGGTGTGCAGTTTTACGTGGGTCACAGTTGGCATGGGCTACAGCCAACAACTCGAGGCTGGCTGGTTATCCAACAACTACCTCCCAGCAACCTTGTCTTCAAGGAGTTCACATCCTCAAAGAATAACTTTAGGATGAGGTAGAAAGTTTTGGCAGCCATAACAGAGGTACAGGTAATAGGCCATGGAAGGGGGAGAGATCACTTTCAGCTGATGGCAACAGGGAAGGTTTGGGGAGAAGGAGGCCTCCGAACTGGATTTAGGGGTAGGAAATGCGGCCTTGGGGAAGGGAGAATGGTGATCCACATTTACAGAGAAGCAAGTCAGAGCTGAAGCCAGAGCTAAGTCAAGTATGTACTGTGGTAATTGGGGAAAGGTCTGTGATACTGGACCACAGCAGGTGCCAAGGGAATGGGGTGAGGTAGCCTGGGGCAGGGCACAGCACCAGTTGGAGCTGTGGTACTCAAATGGGGGCCATAGAACACCAAGGGAAGGGATATGAGAATTGGCTGAGAGCGGGTTGGGGATCCATTTGGCTACCCAACATTGTCAGGAACCTGAAAGGAAAATTGTTCTGCACAAGAAGACAGCATTTTTCACATGCTTATGGATATTTGTGATTGATAAATAAACCAATGCATTTAAATGCATTATCACATTCTTAGGAGATCTGATCATTGTGAATTTTCTCAGTTGATGGATGCTACTCTCAAGTGGAGTCTTTGAAATGTTTTTACATTAAGAGATGTCCTACTTGAAAAGGTCCTGAGTCCTGCCTGTGGTTGGAGGAGGCATGAAAAGGGGCCCTCGTGGGTCCTCCCTTTCAGAGTGTTATGCTTCCAGGGGAGACAAGACACTGACAACAGAAAATGCCATGAGACAAATATGACCAGGTGCCAAACCCAATATAATCTGGGGGCTAAATGGATACTACAGACAGTGCTATAGAAATTCGGAGGAGAAATCTCTGTGGGTAGGTTAGCAGGACTGGGTTTATGGGCAATACAGGATTTGATTAATCCTTAAAGGATGTGTGGTAATTGGATAGGTAGATGCGTGAACAGCATATGTGCTGCTAGTTAATTATTTATTTGTGTTCATCTGCTTATTTATTTTTTATTTTCAGAAATTAAAAAAAATACAGAAAAGTACAGAGAATAAGAGAACAGAGACTGATGTACCCACCGCCAGAACTGATGGTTATTAATATTGTGTCAAGTTTGCTTCATTTTGTTAAGAAAAAGAAATACAATAGTTGGAGTAGAATTGACATCTCTTTTATCTCTCCCCAATTCCTCTCCTGCCAACCCCCTTTCTGTGCCCCACAACCAAGTCGTCACCATCACGAACGGTGTGTGTGTCTTTCCAGCCTATTTTAAATGCTTTTACAAAGATCTATATATCTGTGAACAAATGACAGTAGTGTTTGTGTAGATTTTTAAATAAATATAAATGGTATCATATTGAACAACTTGTTCTGCAAGTTCGTTTCTGTTTGTTTGTTTGTTTACTGAATTGTGTTGGTGGAACAGTGTTCTTTTTACCTGCAATGTGGCATTTTATCAGAGGAATACTGCAGTTTTTTTCCTGCAATAAGACTGCCACAGTGAACACTTTTTTATACTACTTCTTGCACACATGCATGACAGTACAAGCGGAATTACTGGGTTCTAGGGAACGCCTAGTTTTGGACTTATGGTTATACTAATTTATGTTACTCATTGCAGGTGGTTTAATGAGACTTAATTTTTTAAAAAATCTGATGAGTATGAAATGGGTTATATTTGTGCTTCTATATACACTTTTGTTTACAAAGCAAATTACATTAAAACATCCCACTTTTAATCAGAGGTGCAAACACATCGTGGTTTTGCTGAGCTGGAGCAAGTATCAGAAATACAAACACATTTTCATTTACTGATGCTTATAAGAAGAAGAATTTTTAATTGTTGACTTGGGAGAAGGAGGATAAGTGAACAGATGATTCTTGAATAAGAAACTTGTCCTTCTGAGCTATGGATAGAAACTGTCAATTGGACTTTGGTTATTGTAAACGAATGCATACTGCAGACCAACTTACTTTATGACTCTGGGCCTTGGCATATATAAATATAGATATCTACAGTATCTAATCTATATTATATAGTAAGGATTGTCAGTGCCATCTTTATTGTAGACCCATGTGTCCAGTATCCAACACACACACACACAATATGCAAATGTACCCTTCACTGACAGTGAAGCTAGGTGTATGGCTGGGGCACCTCAGTAGAACCACCATAGCTCAGTTCTTTGGGGTGCAATACATGCAGATAATAGTTCTGGGGCCAGTTAATGCTTTCCTGAGGTTGGTGATTTGTGGATGCTAGTCTCTGGTCTACCTCTCATCATATCAGGATTCCATTATTGAAATTCCTTCTTTCTGCACTAGAACTTTCAAAATCACAGAAGGGATAAGATATTCAACTGCTACCTTCTTTCTGTCCAAGTATAAATTATTGCCATTTCCCTGTAAAGAAGGTGGTTTCCATAACATGGGACATGGGTAATTTTTGAGTGGGGACAGTGGGCAGAGGAGGGAAGGTGAGAGGTAGTTCCAGAGCTGGGTGGCCAGGAGCTGGACAGGCGTGTATATTTCAGGAAGTGCAGAGGTCAGGACGGGCTTTCAACACCGAGGCTGAGGACGGGGTTTCGCTTGGTGGCTTGGAGCAGAGGGCTGCGTGGAGTGGCATGTCAGTACCCAGAGGTAAAGGAGATATTGAACCCCCCACCCCCGCCCTCACCTTTGCAACACATGTGACTCCAAACCTAAAGGGCATTCTCCTAAAATGACAAGTGTAGACTGCTGCTCATTATTCTAAGTGAAAGAAAAAAAATATCCAGGCATAGTATAGATCTCCACTACCCATAGTTCTCTGTGGTGCACACATAATTTTAAAACAATTAAAACAGCTGGGTGGAAACTGGAACAGCGGTAGAGGGCATATAAGCAGTGAGATTGTTATTTAAGTTTGCAAGCCATCCATCCTGTCAGAGGGAGGTCCTGCCTAACACACATCCTGGCATCTGTAGCACGTTCCTTTCTTTCAAAGTATTTCCACATCCATTATCTCAGTTGATCCTCACAATACCCCAGTGAAGTGAGCTGGAAAGATATTGAGGCCCCATTTGGCAGAGGTTAAGTGGCTTTGCTGAGGTCATATATTTTAGCAGCAAGGCCAGCCTAAAGCCTGGGCCTCTGGACCAGGACATCTGGAGCACCACTGCCACATGCATGCACACGTGCACACACACACACACACACATGTGTGCATACACACACAATTTGGATTTTGTAGCATTGTTTCACAAGAGAGCAAGGCCTGTGTTTTACATCTCTATGAATCCTCCTTTTTAAAAAAATAAAATTTAGTTACTTTCCAAGTTGAGCCTTTTTCTTCCCTTTCAGGGTGGCCAGGGAAGAAAAGGCTTTTGCATCTCCAAACCTGTTCTGTCTGAAGTGAAGGACATTTTAGAATGGAAGAATTTTACGAGGCAAAGTGTCCTAATTGCCACCCATTAGCGCACTTTGGATCTCCAACATTGGCCTGAACACTCTGTGCCAACACAAATATGAATGCTACAGCTGCAATTTTTCAGACACCTACCATGTGCCAACCATTCATCTGGATGAGTGCCCCCGAGGGTCACCAGCCTGCACAACGGTCCCTCATGGAAGTGTTGCTATCCTAGCACCATGGACAGTCTTCAAGCATTTGCTGACAGCCATCCTGGCCTCCCTCCCTGTTCCCTTCTTCAGCACCAGCCTCCCGAGTTCTTTCACATGTTCCTCCTGCCATCCTGCTTCCTGAGCCCTCCTACCCTCTTCACTTCTGCTGCACATACCCGTTTGCCAGTGTCTATTTTTGGTACCCGGAAACGAACATGAACTTAGAAAGCAGTAAGAATACAGTCAGATAAACAGAACCAGGGGCTAAAAGGAGTGGCTGGAGAAACAGACTAACCTCAAGAACCACAGGGAGACAGTGCACAATGTTCCGGATTGAACAGTACTGGCTCTGAATGCCCAGAGAAGGCAAAGTCAGGGCGACTTCAAGCAGGAAGTGGCCCGGAGATGGGCCCTGAGGGTGGGAGGATTCCCATAGACAGAAGGGGTAGAAGGGGGAGGCCACAAGGCGCATAGCCTGCCTCTCACCGTTTTTCCTCTCTTGGCTTCCAACCCTGAAACCCTCAAGACCACCAGTCGCATCTGGGCCAGGGGTCAAGAGGCAGACCCTCTGGCTTCCTCCTCCTGCAGGCCTCCCTGCCCACATCTCCAAAATTAGTTGCCTCCTCACTCATCTTGCAGAAATGAGAAATTCAGCAGCGGGCCACTCATTCTGTTTCACCTTTCATTCTCTTTCCTTTCAAAAGCCAGCAAGAGAAGGGAGATGGGGGCGGGCAGCAAAGGGACTTCCTGCAAAGCCCAGGATGACTAGCTCCGAGAAGGATAAATGACTCTGGTCGCCGCGCCGCCAGTGTTACACAACTTGTCTGTGTTGGCTTGAGACCTCCGTGATCCCCCTCTAATTGAAATCACTTTCCCCTGACCTCCGCCGTAAGCCGGGAGCTTGTTGCTCTCTCCGCCAACAAAGGGGCCGCGGAGGTCGGAGGAAATCCTGGCTGGGCAGCCGAGCTGCGCGCTCGCCGCATCCATCTTCCCCGCTGCCCGCGCCCTTGCCGGCTGGGGCGCCCGCTCCGAGCGGGCATCGGGGCCCTGTTCCGGGAAGGCGGCACCCGAGGGGTCCTGAGCTGGGGGGGAGGCTCGCGGCGGGGCTGGGACTGCCCCCTAGGGGGCCTTTTGGGCATTTCATGGAGACCTGTTGATTGGCACTACAATTGGGGGTGCCTCTGCGCGTTTGGTGGGGAGAAGGTTAGGACGCTGGACATCTCGCCATGTGTGGGACAAGCCCCCATTTGCCTAGCACAACCCACCAGTCCGCAGAGATGAACAACCTGCTTATAATGATCTGAGCCTAGACTCGGTTGCACACATAAAGTATTTTTGCACCGTTATAACATACTCTGGCGGTCCCAAGAAAGCAACTACCACGTAAATCAAGGGAAACAGAACTCTTTTTCCAGTTCATCTCGCTAAGAGTTGTTTACCATTTAGGCACATTACAATACTTGAACAATGGCAATACAACACATCTATGTCAAAATATCTGTCTATATCTATATGTGTGTGTGTGTGTGTATGCACACACAAAGACGTATATGGATATATAAGCATATATATACACACACACATCAAATATACTCTTTAAACATTATTTCAAAATTTCAAATATAAAGAAGTTCCAATAGTATTCAGTTGAGTATCATCTAGTCTTAAATACAAACTTATTTATTATGAATAGGTGCAAGACTAACTGTGTTCTAGTGTAGCTATGCCTGAATTTACATACAGAAATGCACATTATTTGATTATAAATTACTTTCATTTTATTTCTCTTTATAATTGTACTAAGAAATTGTATTGATTTTTTTTTTTTTTTTTTTTTGTGAGGAGATCAGCCCTGAGCTAACATCCGCCAATCCTCCTCTTTTTTTTGCTGAGGAAGACAGCCCTGGGCTAACATCGGTGCCCATCTTCCTCCACTTTATATGGGACGCCGCCACAGCATGACTTACCAAGCAGTGCGTCGGTGCGCGCCCGGGATCCGAACCAGCGAACCCCGGGCCGCCGCAGTGGAGCGCGCGCACTTAACCGCTTGCGCCACCGGGCCGGCCCCAAGAAATTGTATTGATTTTTTGAAAGAGGTTTTGGGTCTTTTAGAGCTGAGAACCACTGCCATTTCTATTCTTGGTCTTAATTTTCTCCTCAAAAGAAAAAAAATGGGGACAATAATGAGATGTTAAAAACGGCAAAAATGTCACAAATAATATGTGTAGAGCACGGAGCCTGGGATACTGCTGTGGAGAGAAACATTTCTGATTAAGGCCCCTAAGAGGCCCAGATACCAAATGTGGAAGGAGAGAGCCTGGGAGGAGAGGGAAGAGACCCTGGTGGGTGGGGGAGCGGGGAGCATAACTGAGCTGGGTTGAAAGAGCAAAGGCCACTGAAGTTTTCCAAGTGAGTTATATGCAATGCATGGAGATTTTTATTTTTCTCTCTTATATTATCAAACAACTAAGAAAAAGAAAGAAAAAACTTTCCCTAAAAGTTGACATACTGTCCCTAAAAACTTGCCAGTGAGCTTCTTTTTATTTTTACAGACTGGTCATTTAAGGTCTTCTGTCTTAGTCAGCAAGTTGGGTCTATGATACCTGGCTGAGTCTAACTCCTAGATGTTAAAGGCAACACAAATGGAAATTTATAGAAATGAACCAAAAGGGAGACATTTATATACTTTTGAAAGAAATAAAACAATATGTATACACATGGAAAATATACCACCTTCTTGGACGGGAAGACTTAATATCATAAAAAATTCAATTCTCTCCAAAATTACCGTATAAATGTAATGAAATTCTAATTAAAATTCAAATGGATTTTTTATTGTATTAAATTATCTAAAAATTGATATGAAAAGTAAATGTCTGAGAAATATCCCTAAAATTTTTTAAAGAATAGTTGGAGGAGGAAAACTTGATTTCTTACCAGATATAAAAACATTATATATAAGGAATGGGATTGACATAGGAATAGAATGAAAACCCAGAAACAGATCCCAGTGAAAAAAAAAGGGTCATCTGTTTAATAAATGGTGCTGATAATCTGCTTAGAAGAAAAATAGAGTTGGATTCTCTGCCTCACATCATATTAAAAAATTCCACCTGAATTAAAGGCTTAAAAAATAATAAAACCGTAAACTTATTACAAGGAAATACAGGGGAGATATATATATCTCCCAAGGGCCATGGTTGAGGGAGAGGGTAGTGTGGAATAGAAAAAATTTGTTAACCAAGTCAGGAAATTTAAAAGCTATAAAATAAAAAGATAGGCATATTTGACTATGTAAAAATTAATGTAACATTAGTATGGTGAAAGATGTCATAAACAAAGGCAAATAATAGATTAGGGAACATATTTTTAATGCAGATGATTCATAAAATGTTAATATCTAAACCATACCAAAAGTTTCTGACAAATTAATAAAAATATGACAAATAATAAATAGGAAAATGGGCAAGGGATATCAAGAGATAGTTCAGAGAAGATCAAATTCAAATATCCTTAAACACGTGAAAAGATATTTAACTTTTCTAGTAGTCAGACAAATACAAATGAAAGTAACAATGATATCATTTTTATTACAAGACTAATAACAATTAAAAAGAGTGATAACTCCTACCATTGGTACAAATGTGGGGAGAAGGATCCTTTTACTTATGGTTAGAGGAAATGTGAATCATTAGTGAGTCGTTATATGTTTTTAGAAACAATTGGGCAATGATTTTTTAAATGTAATATACACATGCCTTTCCATCTAGCAACCTCCTCCTGGGAATCTATCCTTTAAAAACAGAATTCCAATAAGAAAAGATACTTGTTCAAGGTCAAAGATGTTCACATCAGCATTATTTGCAACTACACAGATTTGGAAACAAAATTAATGTCCATGAATAGAGGAATAGTTGACTAAATTGTGGGCCATTTATCCCATGGACTATTGCACAACTCTGAAAAAAGATTGCATTGGATATCATTTCTAACTGACTTAGAGGGATTATTGTGATATATTTTTAGGTGAAGAAATCAAATAGAGACAAGGATATACAATAAGACCCATTTTTGCAATTATGACCCCATAAAGTGTATATATATATATATATATATATATATATATATATATATATATATATTTATGTGTGTAAGTGACTATATGAGCATAAAGAATATTGTGGGAAGATTCAAAACAGGTTGATACACCTAAACATGGGAGAGGAATGGAGGTAGGGGAAAGATGTGGTATGTATGTGCAGGGTATCAGAGAGGTTAAAAAAAAAGGTATAAAATATAGAAGAATTTTGCCCTTGATAAAATCAATAGGAATGATATGACCCAATTTATGTAAAATTGTATGTGTGTATGTTTGTGGGAGAGAGAGGTGTCTTGCACTATCAAATATCAAGACTTAAGGCTTATGAAGCTACAGAAACTAAGACAATATAGTATGTGTGCAAAGAAAGATGAATAGCCCAATGGAGTCAAATAGAGTGTCCAGAAACAGGTTCACACACATATGGAAACTTTATTTATGACAAAGGCACACTGCAGAGCAGTGGGAGAAGGAAGTCTTTTCAATAAGTTATATTAAATCTATTGGATATCTAAATGAAGAAAAAAATGAAACTTGACCCCTACCTCACACCATACACAAAACTGAATTCCAAGTGGATCATGGCTATCAATGGGAAAGGTAAGGCAATAACATTTCTAGAAGAAAATATAAGAGAGTATTTTTCTTGAACTTGGGATAGGAAAAGATTTCTTGGCTATGATACAAATCTCACTAATCATAAAGGAAAAAATCACTCCATTAGACTACAATAAAATTAAGAATTTCAGGGGCCAGCACAGCGGCACAGCAGTTAAGGGCGCGTGCTCCGCTTCGGCAGCCTGGGGTTTGCAGGTTCAGATAGCAAGTGCTCCCTGACGCACCGCTTGTCAGGCCATGCTGTGGTGGCATCCCATATAAAGTAGAGGAAGATGGACACGGATGTTAGCCCAGGGCCAATCTTCCTCAGCAAAAGAGAGGAGGATTGGCATCGGATGTTAGCTCAGGGCTGGTCTTCCTCACAAAAAAAAAAAAAAATTAAGAACTTCAGTTCATCAAAATAAATTATTAAAAGTGCAAACAAGTCACAAAGTGGGAGAAGAGATTTGCAACCGGTAAAAAATAACAAGGAACTCAAAACCAGAATGCATCAAGAACTACAAATCCGCAAGCAAAGACTGAAAATGGGAAGAGGCTTGAATGGGTATTTTACAAAAGAGGATATAGAAATGGCAAATAAACATATGAAAAGATGTTCAATCTTATCAGTCATCAAAAAACTTCATGATGAGATATATATATTCCTCGAATGGGTAAAATGAGAAGCATTGGTAAGGAGCAAAGAGAGTGCTTGAACACTGTTGGTGAGAACATAAATTGCTACAATCACTCTGGAAGACTATCTGATAAAGTTGAATGTACATATACACGATGATGGAGCAATCCTATTTCCAGATGTCCACTTAACAGAAATGGGGACATGTACAAGAATGTTTGCAGCAGCACATTGTAATAGTCCAAACAAAAAACACAAAATTCCCATCAACAGTAGAATGGATAGATAAATAATAGTATATTCTTAGAATGGAATATTTACAGGAGTGAAAATGAACAAACCACAGCTATCTGCCACCACGCGGCTGAATCTCCAAGTATAATGTTGAACAAAAAAAGCTAAACACAAAGAAACATCCTGCATTTTTTCATTTATATAAAGGTCAGCAAGCACTAACTTACGGTGTTAGAAGGCAGGACAGTAATGATCATGGAGGAGCAGGGCAGGGAGTGTGACTGGGAGGTGACATGAGGACTTCTGGACAGCTGGTCACATTCTCTTTCTTGTCCTCGGTGGTGGATACACGGGTTTTCACTTTGTAAAAATTCATTGAGCTGCATAGTTATGATTTGTGTACTTTTCTGTATTTGTGTTATACTTCAATAGACAGATAAAAACAATTTTAATGGCGATTACCTCAGAGGGATGGGATTTCAGGTAATTTTTACTTTCCTGTAATCTTCTCTATTCTTTGAATTATTTACAATATCCATGTATTGCTTATATGATCCAGAAAACCATAAAGCTATTTAAATTGTGAAAACAGATATTCCAACAAGTTTCTGAAATGTAAATATGTTCATTTAACTAGTGAACTTAATCTACAGGCTCTTCCACAAAGTTAGTTTTAAGAAAAGATCACAAATCTCCAGGTGCACATTTTTCTTCCCTGCTTGGTTATTAAATCCACTTTGATTTTGAGAGATCACACTCCCTGCTCTGCCATAGGTGGACTCTACAGCACCCAGGCTCTGCCTTACAAGCACAGGGCCAGGTGTGATGGAAAGAGTCTGGGCAGTGAACCAAGAGAATCTGGCTCAAGTGCCAGCTCTTCCAGAAACTTCCAGCGGTGTGACCTCAGGATAGTTACTTCATCTTTGGGGCAACAACATTCTGATTTAATCATTTCTAAGGGCCTTTCCAAATCAGAAATTCTATGACTCTATGTCTCAGTGATAAGGAGTAGATTTGAGATTGTTGGAGCCAGGTGTATTGGGCAACACCAACATCTATTCAACATCTACCCTATGATAGGTGCCAGAGTAGGCACCAAGGCTACACCAGTAAATTAGATACACAAGATCCCCACCTACAGGGAGTTTACGTTTTAGAGTAGGAGACAGGCAACACACAGATAAATGAATGAATAAATACCAGGCTGAGAACTTGTCTTTCTGTGCCAAATGCTTGCTGAGAGTAGAGAGAATTCCTTTTGCATCCTTATGTTCTCCACAATGCTCAGCAAAGGGCTGAGAGGGCAAGATGAGGACCAAAAATTGTCCTTTGGATTTGGCAGCAGAGAGATAAAACTGGGTAGCTGGACAAGAGCAGTTTCAGTGAGATGTAAGGACAGAAGCTAAGTGAGTGCATGTTAGAAAGAAAGGGAGGTGGGGAAGTGGAGATGGTCTCCACGGACAATTCAGAAATTATGCTGGGAAGGGAGGCAGAGAGAGCAGGTGGCAGCTGGAGAGGGAGGCAAGATTAAGAGAGTAGATTTTGGGGGGGGGCACAAAACTGGAGTACAATGGTGTGTTGATGTGTTGATGGGAATGATCCAGGAAAGAGGAGACATGGACGATGAATTTGCAAGAGCAAATTCCTGAGCAGGAGACAGTGGATTGAATGCAGCACACAAGTGGAGGGTCAGCTTTATTTATTTATGTTTTTTGTGAGGAAGATCGGCCCTGAGATAACATCTGCCAATCCTCTTCTTTTTGCTGAGGAAGACTGGCCCTGGGCTAACATCCACGTCTATCTTCCTCTACTTTATACGGGACACTGCCACAGCATGGCTTGACAAGCGGTGCGTCGGTGCGCGCCCGGGATTTGAAGCAGTGAACCCCGGGCCACCGCAGCAGAGCGCACGCACTTAACCACTTGCGCCACTAGGCCGGCCCCTGGAGGGTCAGCTTTAATGGTCAAGGATAGCTCTTCATGAAGAGAGGACAGAAGAGAGAGACAAATGGTACGGGTGCAGATCAGACTGATGATTTAGGATAGGAAAGATGAGGGATTTCCCGTCAACTGCTTCTCTTTTCTCATTGAAGTATGAGGAGAGTTCATCTACTGAGAAGTAACACAGGATATTTGAGGAGAGAGGAGAGTCATCTACAAGAGTGGATAAGTGTACTTAAAAAGAAATAGAATTCCTGGGCAGCGTTGAGTTGAATTTTGTAATCATAAAATCTCAGTACATACTATGATGAACTTGGATGCCACCATTTTTTCATCTGAGAAATGGAGATAGTAAGACCCAGGCCCTCCTGGTACCTTCCAGCTCTATGAGTAGCCCCTGAGTCCTTTCTGAAAGATACTTTGAGACCTATGATCTTTGTCTGGTGTAAATAGGCCTTGTAGCTAAGAAAGAGCTTGGGGGACTATCAGGTCTAGTCCAAGTGGGCAAAATGTTGGAGAAATCTCACATGAGTTGTGTGGAGTCTATCATGCACCCATCCATCCATTCCATTCAATGGGCCTCTTCTCTGTATCATGTATTGGGTGCTAGAATAACATCATTTTCATTATTTGGTGACTAGTTATTTGGCAATTCAGTGAGTAAATTTGTTCAACAAGTGTTTGTTGAGCACCAACTATTTTGACCTGAGCCTTTTGCTGAGCATTGTGGAGAACACAAGAATGCAAAAGGAATTCTCTCTACTCTCAAGCACTTTACCGTCTAGATAGGGAGACTCATTCAGTGTCACGTTGTACTAATTTGACATAGAAAACAAGTATTAAAGCATGATGCAGAGGGTAGGAGCTCTGAGGAGGGAGCTCAGAGAAGCAAAGTCTGGATACACAAGGACATTTCTGGCAGGGAAGTAGGGTTTGAGCTAGGCCTGATTATCTCAGCTCTCATCTTCAGTGAGGGAAAAAAAAACACCCCAAACTTGAAGAAATAGTGCAGTATTAGAGTGCAGTCATAAACATAAAACATTAACATGTAATTCCCTTATGCTTTTGAAAAATTACTTCATAAACGCAAAGTAAAATATTTTTCCCTTTTTATTACCTGACAATTACATATTAAGAATTTCTTTTTATGTTTAAAAACATATGCAAGCCGGGGAAGGCAGACGCCAAAATGTAATTGCTTTCCTTCTATAAGAATCAGATGTCATTTTCTTCCAACTCAACTCTGAAAAGAGATAGGAAAAAGCAAATTGTTGTATACATTAAATTTGGAAACATCTGATAGCTTTCCTCAATTAAACTATTTAAATGGAAAAAGATTGCTGTACAGCTCTATCATATCCCACTGAATAAAACCTCAGCTGAGGAAAATTGGCAGTGGCAGGTACCAAATGCATCGGCAATAATGAGATTGGACAACCCAATGGAGGTCATTGGTAATTGTTATTATATGCAATATTGCACTGTCAGAAAAAGAAAAAAACCAACTCGGTAGCAAGCAGAGCCAATGCTGGGGATCTTATGGGAGCGTCTGTGGCCACCTAGCTGGAGTGACTAGAGGGGTGTCAGGAAACCTGAACCCCTAGAGAAGTGAGGCTGCTCTTCATCGAGGGCTCTTTCGTGGCCTGCTGTGGACTCTCAGCATGTGGGAGGTGAACCAGCACACATCTTATCACCCAGCTGAGAGCAAGATCTCAGGGGGTGGGCCTGGGGTCCAGAATGGGGGCAGTCGAGTGGTAGGGGAAAAGGGGAGTCTGAGTGAGACAGAAGTAATGACAAGGTTTGTATATTTGTTGTGGTTTTGCTCGGGGATGGCCCTGATTCAAGGCATTGAAAATTTGTTATTTTCTGTCCAACTTGTCAGATGCGGAGTAGGGGAAAAAAGCATGTTCTTTTGCCCTCTAGGATTTCAGAGCTCTGTCTCAACTCCAGACTTGAGGCAGAAAGGGCATGAGATGGTTTGGGCTGCCTGGGACCTACACAAGCCTGCCTGCCTGCATACAACCTCTCCTGAAGTCTGGGCCCTGAGCCTGGCTCTGGGCATCGTCTAGATTAAGATGACCAGAATCAGTTAGTGCACAGTCCAGTGCAGGTGACAGACATATGCCAGCTGGGCTGATGCAGTGACGGATACATGGAAATGCATTTGACTGCCATTTAACCCCTTCGGAGGCAGGCTCCTGTCTAATGCTGCAGCAGGCAGCGCATCTGTGCCCACTGCAGCGTCTTGTCCTCTAGATTCAATCATGAAGTCACTTTGAAACAGGACATGACCATTTTCATGGGCCAAGAGCCTCAAAATGACCGTGATGCTGCCTGAAGGCTCCCTCTATATCACTCAAGGTTTCTAGCATGCTCAAGAGCTGTGGTATCATGTTGAGGAGGGAGGTAGGGAGGGAGGACCATGAACAGCCCAGGCCTCTGACAGCAGGAGGCCCAATGACCATAGTTAGAGTAAACCCATCAGAATCAGGCCTCCTGCTCTCAAAGACGTCTCGAAGAGTGTTCCTTTGTGCGGAGTAGGCTTCCTGAATTTGTCCAAAGAAAGCAACAGGTAGGACACTAAATAATCATGTTGGGGGTAAAAAAGCTGAAGAGAAGGTCAGACGCCGGGAGGAACACAGCTTTCTGAGCTGTGGGGTTCTCAGATGTTGTCTGATCCAGTATCCCACTCCAGGCAGAGACCCCAACAAGACAGAGCTTCTCAGACTCGGCTGTGCTAGGAAATTTCCTGGAGAGCTTTGTGCAAAATACAGGGATTTCCAGGCTCCAAGCTTTACCTATTAAGTCAGGATTTCTAGGTGTGGAGTCCAGAGAGCTGTATTTTTAACAAGTTTTCTGAGGAATTCTGGAGCAGCTGCTCCACAGATAGGACCTGTATATGAGAAATGCTAGGTTCTTGACTGTCTTTGCTGGAAAAACTCTCAAACAGGGAGTTCATACCTTACGAGGCAGCATCTTCTATAAAGTTATTTTTAATTGCCAAGAAGCTCTTTATACTGAACTAGTGTCTGATTCTGAGTCAATTCTACCCAAAGTTTAGCTCTTAGCCACTTGATCAGAAAGGGTATGTGTATTCAATAACTCGATTTTCTACTCTTCTTCAAATGACTACTCAGCAGCATGTCCCAACAGAACACTGAGCTGATGGCCCAGTGTAAGAACCTGGGTGTGCTCAGAGGCAGGTAGTACGTCGTGTACATTCATTTTGATGAAAAGATTTCATTCGTTCACTCTCTTCGAGCACCTCTTCCCTGCACTGAGAACCAGAGATACAGAGAAGTCAGACCACAGATTCTGCCTTCATGGAACTGACAGCCCAGGAGACAAGCCGTGCACATGTGTAACGCTTGTCCACCCTCCCAAGTGATCTGGGTAGAGGACCAGGGAGGAAGGCTCAGAGGGAGTGGAGCTGATCAGGAGTGGCTTCCTGGAAGAGGCAATATTTGAGTTGGACTTGCTGGCTGATTACAAGTTGGAAGGAAAGAGGTGGTTGTAAGTGTGGAGGGGGCAAGGTGAAGTGTTTATAGGAAGGGCAAGGAGTATAGCAGAAGATGGCTAAGAGAGGAGCATCCTGCGATGCCCAGTTTAGTCCTTTGGTGAGGAAATAAACACCCTCCTCTTTCCTCAACATTGAGTCCTAGATATTAAGCCTGGGGAATTGCACCTGGGGCAGGCTTTTGCCCTTAACCAGGCAACACTACCTCAGCTTTAAAGTCACATGAAGGTTGTTTAAACCCAGAGATATTTCCTTAGTAATGTGCCTGCCTGATCCTCCTTAATAGTCATCCAATGTGGAACTACAGGGCATCTCCTCTGTGCCAGGCCCGCACACAGGGGTAAGAGCAAGAGCCCGTGCCAAGCGGTTCTCCTTGCCTTGGGTCACACAGCCATGCAGCCAGTCAGTGGGCATTTACTGGGCATCTGTTATGTTGCCAGCACGAACAGGTCTCGGTTCTTACTTACAACATTTCTGATTGACTAAAGGAGAAAGGGAATTTTCCGGAAAGACAATAGGTGGCTCACAGGGCTCAAGCATGGAGAAATGAGTAGAGAATAAAGGGAAACACATCACAGCCAAGATCAAGTGGATGAAACAGTCTACTTAGGACTGTCAGAGAAAACATTATTCATGACACTTGTTAAAGACCGTAAGGAGGACTGTATTCAGGACCATCCTGATAAGTATAGGACAGTATCTGCTCAGAGAACCATGGTCTTCTGGGACTCGCATCTTTGCCTTCCAGGTTGCACCTCGAGCTCTTGGTCCCAGGTTTTCCTGTTTCCCAGCTCTGCACAACCATCTTTCCTGCCTGAAAGAGGCCTTCTATGGAATTCATGACCTGGCTAGAGACACTCGGCCCTCCATAGACCGTGAGGCTGCTGGGAACTTCTTGTTCTCAATCCTAATATTTGGTTCATTTAGTTAAGGGCTGCAGACATTATGAATACCTCTCAGCTATCAAAGGGCATTTGAAACAACTCACAAACACAATTAACCTTGGTCTCAAAGATAAAAAGAAAGCGGGTATAATGTGGTATTTCACTGTTTATAACCATCAGTTAACAAAGCAGGCAATTAAGGCCAATGTTGAACGAGCAACACAAACTCAGGTTTTGCTGCCCTTGTCTGGTCTCCCAGGGGAACACACATGGCTTTAGGTCAGTGGTTCTCCCGGGGGAGGGCCGCCCTAGAACGTCTAGCGGGTGTGTGGTTTGAAAATGAAGACTGAATACTATAATATAATTTTATTTGGCAGATATTCTTAAAACCTAGTTTTTAAAAATGTAAACTACAGAATTAAAGTTTGAGAAAAGTCTTTCAGGTTGGTGGGACATTGCTGAAGATGGAGGTTCTCAAGACAGAAAAGATGCCCTTCTCCTCCTTGGGACCTTAAGACAATCTCTGCGGGAAATGTGAGAACATTAAACTATCAAAGGAGGAGATGGATTAAGAAAAGGTTGAAAAACATTGCTATACCAACATCTTAATCTCACACCACCCTTGGAGATGGGGACTTTGCCCATGCGATTGCCATGGGAACCCTTTTTAGAAGAAATAATATTTTAATAAATACGTTTTATATGGTCTACCTTCCTTCCTTCCCACCTCCCTTCCTACACATTTATACTCCCACCTCATTCTAAAAAGGATATCAGACGGATAAATCCTTTGGATAACTTCTAAGAGGCACTAGGATACATTGACACTAGTTAACAAATTCCTTTTTATTATGTGCCAGTCATTGAACTGGCTTCTAAGAGTAAAGGAGGAATAGGACAAAATATCTGCCCTCAGGGAGGACACTTAGCCCAGACGGGACAGAGCAAGAAGAGCGGCCCCATACGACTGACTATAACACAGTGTGTACTAAGTGATGTGGATCTTATCAATCAGGATACTTTTGGTTGCAAATAATAGAAAATTCAACTCAAAATGGGGATTTATAATCTCCCATAACAGGAAGTCCTGACATAGTATGGATGTACTTCTGTGCTCTCCTCTAGGCTCCACCTCCATCTGCCAGGGGTGTTGTCCTCACTGGCAACAGGCTTGCTCTAGCAGTTCAGGGCATCACTTCCTGACAATGTCCAGGGAAGACATAGGGACATCTCTGCCGGCGGGGCACCTCTGTTTATCTTTGTACCTTCCTCAGAAGTCCCTAAGCACAGCTCATGGCCTGATAGAGAGAGGTAGGGTCCTATACTCATTCCCAAACCAGCTTCTAACCAAAGGGAATGTAATTACTAGAACCAGCTTGGACCAATCGACATTTGCCCGTGAGTTACATGGGGGAGGAGTGGCCACCAGCCCAGAGAAGGCAGAGGGTGGGGAAGAAATGTTGGAAGGTATCCAGCAACAACCTTTCCAGGAACCCACAGAGCAAAAGGGTGGAATTCTCCCTGGTGGTCGTAATAGATGAGCTGATCTGATTTGACCTTGTCCACGATGGCTTGTTGTGACTTCTTTTTTCAAGTAGAGAACAGTAAGGACATTGTAAGTGGGGGAAATAGCACAAATAAGCCCATTCAGGGCTACGCCGCACAGATCCTGTGGCTGGAACACAGATGTGTGGTTGATGGGGGCGGTGAGGAGAAGTCAGAATGATGGATCAAGGCCAGTGGTGAATAGTCTGGAAAGATCTGGCAATGAGCAGCCTTTATTCTGACTCAGAGGTTCTGACAAAGCAAAGTGTAATCGAAATGGTTTCTCACTCGGTTAATAGGGGCATTATTGTACAAAGATCAGGTCCAGAAAGTGTTTCAGAATGCTGTGGCCAAGAATCCATCCTTGGGGGCTTGGAGGCCTGCTGGAAGGAGACGGCTGGCCTTGGAAGCCATCACATCTTTGGCAGGGGTATTGAACCTGCTCGTTCGTCCAAATACTTAAAAGCACAGACTTTGGAGTTAGACTGCCTGGGCACACAGTCTGTCTTTGCTTTTTGCCACTCCCCAGCTGAGCAACCTTGCCTCAGTTCCCTAATCTGTAAAATGGGGATAATAATAGTGCATGCTCCATAGGGTTAAATAAGTTATTCGTGTAAAGCACTTACAGAATGCCTGGCACGTGGTGAGCCTGCCATAGTTGTTAGCCATTATTATTGTTAAAGGCTGAAAAGGGAAGTAGAGGTGCATTATCATGATGATTCTCATCGGGAAGCAAGTGGCAAGTTTCACTGTGTGTGTGTTTCCCACACAAATGGTAGTCAACAATTGCCTCTAAATAGAAGGCAGAGGGTTGGGGCAGAGTCCACAGCCTCCGACTATCTGAAAATTAGCCCACGTGTCATCTTTGGCTCAATTGCCAAATGACATTCACATACCTTTCTTTTACCTGTAAAGTTGAGTTCACACTCTATAGATCTACTCACATTAATTGGTGATGCTCGTTAGTTTGAGTGATTGAAGTTATGACACCTACATTATTAAATACTAACTACAAAGAATACTCAATATAAAGAATAAAACATGTTAACCAAGATTAAGGTAAGAGAGTGGCAAATTTTCACCAGAATTTTCACCAGAAAGTCTTCTGCTCTCCTTCTTTCCTAGCTTTTCAGATCCTCTCCTTTTCCAGGCACTACAAAAACCCCTAATGTTTGCTTGCAAAGTTGTAACTGTGTAAGGCTTATCGAAATTTGAAGTCCTTATGCAATCAGCATACACAGATGAGAGGATGGGATATAAAGCCCAGATTTTAAAGAAACTGACAACTGGATGCAATTTGGAAACTTTCTCATTAATCTTTGTTTTCTTAATTTTTAATTAGGAAAACTTTTAAATATACAAAATATTAAAAGAATAGGTCCTCTCTGCTCTACACCCAGATTCAGTGATTGTTAACAAGTTACTGTATTTTCTCTCTCTCTCTCTCAGAATCATTTCAAGCAAGTCCCAGACATGTTGACATTTTATCTCTAAATATTTCAGCCTATATCTCCTAAGAACGAGGACATTCTCCTACTTAATCATGATACCATTATCATGCCAAAGAAAATTAACAAGAATTCCCTAGAGTCATCTAAACCAGGCCTTATCCAAATTTCTCTCTTTTTGGAACTATAATCCAATTAATGTTCTAGTATTGTTTTTTAAACACATGGAAGTGCGTGTATGTGCGTTGTGTGTGTGTCGTGTGTGTTGTGTGTGTGTTGAGGAGGGACATGCTGGGGATCATCTTTGAGCAAAATGAACCAAGATGTACTAGGAAAAACATGCTTCATTTTTTTTTTTCTCCAATGCATTTGAAGAGATAAGAGTTAAGGTCCAGAAATTATTGAGTGGAACCGATCTTGGCTAAGGAGGCTGAAGATACTAATGGTTTTGTTCCTCTTCATAGACTGATTCAGGTGTCCTTCTCTCCTATCATCTTGGAAGAGCTCTCTCTGAAAGGGAACAGGCACAAAAGTCCTTTCTCTTCTCAAAAGGGTCAGCATTATCTTCTATTTTCCTCGCCAGGCCTCCAGCTGACGCACAAAGAAAGGTGTAATTACAAGGTGACGTACGCTGATCGCAGGGGCCTGGAAATTCTGAACTGCTTGCTCTGCTCAGAATACATTTCAATTGGTGCTGTGAATTTTACATTGAAATGAGTTTTTTCTTTAAAACCCTAGAGAAAAAAGCCCCTGCACAGGAGCATTAAGAAATTGCTTTGCAAATCTAGGCTAAAGTGAGCATTCAATTTGAGGAGGTCACGTTGAGCGTAGGCCCTGAAGCCCAAAGCCTGGGCCCAGCCAGGCCGAGTTGGCTCTGGGGTGGATGTGGCCGTGGATTTGGTCTTGCTTTAGCCGGTGCCACCCTTCCTGGGCCTCTCTCTGGGCTGACTCCTCCGGGCCCTTCCAGATGCCCGCATGTCTCTGCCCAAGGTTAAGGAGGTTTAGGGCTGGTGAGCTGCTGAAACTCTCCGGTAAACAGCCCTCGCTCAGCCGCAGTCAGCTCTATGAGAAGGGCCCACAGAAGCAAAGACTAGGCAAGTCCCGGCTGGCGTGAACTGGAGAGCGCATTTGCTTCTACCCCTTCACTTTACAGAGCAGGACACCGAGACCAGGGGGAGGGTTCAATGGCTTGTCCAAGGTCCCCCAACTGGTCATTGTAATCATCAGAAGGGTGACATTTATGGAGTGTCAACAATCTGCCAAGCATTGTGCTGAGCACTTTACATTTTCTCATGTAAGGCTCCTGGCCATCCTCTGTGATAAGATTATTTTTTACCAATTTCTCATTTTTTATAGATAAGGAAACTGAAGCACAGAGAGGTTAAGTTGCCTGAAGTCATGCCTCTGGGATTTGCACCTGGACACGCTCATTCGCGATTCTCTGTTGGTAATCAGCACTCTCTGCTGTTGGACTGCGCTGTCTGCCCTCCCCCTGCAGTGCCACCTCTGAGTTGTCCTAGTCACATCCACCCCATGCTTTGCCTCGCCTCTCCCATCAGAGATAGCTTCAGCCTAACCCACCAGCCTGCAGACTCTCCTGCCCTTGCATCCATGCCCTGGGCAGAGGCAAGCTCCCAGAGCAATCCTCTAGTAGGGGGAGGGCAGGATCTTAACTGTGGTTAAGGTGTGTCCTGGTTCCTGACCCGACATGTTGTAGACCTGTCGTCTTTTCTTTGGGGCTGGGCCGAGGAAACTCATGGTGTGCTGACTGTCCTGTGTTTGCCTTGCTTTTCGACGTTTAGTGGCTCTGTGCCCTCACCCTCCACACTGCCACTCACACCCTACTCCTGTCTGAGGGAGGGCTGGGGGGACCCAGAACCACAATCTGTGGACTCTATGACCCTGTCTTCTATTTTTATCCCACACTCATTTATAGGAGGAAACACCAAGGCCCAGTGAGGTCTGAAGAGCTGCATGAGATGAGATGCCCAAGGTTCCCTCCAGCCTTTCTGCCTCTTATCGTCAGGCAGCCAAACATGACCATGCCAGTGGTCCCCAGGGGTGTCCTAGCAGGAAGGGCCTTGGCTCTGGGGTGAGAGGAGGCATCATCAGGCTTCTCCCACTGCCCTGAGCACAGCTTCTCTAGAGCAGTGGAGATCAATCGGCCCCAAATAAGCATCCGGAGCTGCCGCAAACCCAGTCCCCAGGGCCATTGCCATGGAGCCTGGGGCAGCTTGGGGACCTGGATTAAAACGATACGTTTTCAATTTGGCCTTAAACGAATTCACCAAATCGGCATCTTTGATGTCAAGTGGAAGTGAATTCCACAAATCTCAATTTATTTTATGGGGAAGAGTTATTGATTTTTTTTTTATCGTCTGCTTCTCCTCCTTCTCCTCTCCCAGCTGCCAACCCTCTTCCACCTGGATTGAATTGTTTGATTTAAGAGCAGCAGTTCAGAAAGAAGAAGAGCCGCCTCTCCCCTTCCTTCAACACCTCCCCCACCCACTATGCCCAGCACACATCCCTACAGCTGCACGCGCCAGGAGCAGCAGGGAGGGGGCAGGCGCTGGCCAGGAGTGCCCCAGCTGGGCTGGAGCCACTACATGTGCCTCGCTCGCCCGGGCCTACATCTTCTCTGCATGCATCCACACTCAGCCAGTTAGGTACCTGTTTATAGACTGTTTTAGGTAGAGTGCTCTCATGTCGTTTTTCTGTGTCAGGTCATTTATCTCCTTGAGACCCTGCAGTGGCTGCCCCTCATCCCTGCAGCATGCCCACCATCCACCATCCATGGCCTAGTATGCAAGGCCTGGTAAAACCAGACCCCAACCTGCCTGTCCAGCCATTTATCCATCTTACCTTCCAATCCCTCTGGAACATCTTTTATTTATGGAAGTATTTGTACCTCCAGTACCTGGTGACTATAACGGCTCAGTACTTGTTTATTGCACCGAGGAGGCATATGTGGTGACTCACAGAAGCGCCTCTCTCAGCTCTGTCCTTGCTCACGTGTGAGGCTCTCCTAGTCACTCTGGCCTGTGCTGACTCCAACTACTCCTGCAGCACTGACTCCAACCTTAGTGCATCTTGAACAGATCTTTTGGTTCTCCCCACCCCACCCAGTCCACTCTTCCTGGGGGCTTGCTGTCTCAAGGGATGGCTCCACCATTCACTCAGTGTCTCCAGTGAGAAATCCAGCAGCTGTGTTTAGTTCATTTCTTTCCCTCGTACCTGCATCCAGTCCATCAGTAAATCTTAGTGGTTCTACCCCATGGTAGACAGAATAACAGCACCCAAAGATGTCCATGATCTAAACCCTGGACCTGTGAATACATTACCTTACATGGCAAAAGAGACTTTGCAGATGTGATTAAGGTTAAGGATCTTGAGATGGAGAGATTATCCTGGATTATCTGGGTGGGCCCAATGTCATCACGTGAGTCCTTAAAGGCAGGACCTTTCCAGCTGTGGTCAGAGCAAGAGACGACAGCGTGAGAAGGATCAATGCTCCATTGCTGGGTCTGTAATGTAGGGGGCTATGTGCAAGGCCTGGAGAGTGGCCTGCAGAAGCTGGACAAGGCAAAGAAATGGATTCTCCCCTAGAGCCTCTGGAAAGGAATGCAGCCCTGTTGGTATCTTGATTTCAGCCCTGTGAGACCCGTGTCAGATTTCCAACCTACAGAACTATAAAATGATAAATTTATATTGTTTATAACCACTAAGTTTGTGGTAACTTGTTATGACAGCGATACAAAACTAACACAGACCTCCACAAATACATCCTGAAAATGGCCCCTCTCCCTCTTCCCCAGGTCTAAGTCACCTGGAAGTCCTGCGAGAGCCCCTTACTGGTCTCCTCCTCCCCTCATGGCACCAGCCTTCCTCAGCCCCCTTCTCCCCTACCCCTGCGGTCAATTGTCCACCAGGAGCCAGAGTGGTCTTTTTATTTCTTTACTTTTTATTCTGAAAGTTTCAAATGTATAGAAAATTTGCAGAAAGCAGACAAAGAACTCTGATGCCCTCATCACTCATATTCACCAATTGTTAACATTTTGCCATGTTTGCTTGGTCATTCTCTCTCTCTCTCAGATCATGTCATGTCCCTGCTTCAACCTCCAATGGATTCCCATTGCACTTGGGGTGAAATCCACACCCTCCTGCTCATATATGGCCCTTGTCAGGCCCCAGCCACCTGTCAACATCCTCTGCTTCTGCTTGTCCCCTTGATCAGCATACTCACAGTGTTCTGCCCTTTTCCTGGCCTCCTATGCTCTCTGCTTGCTATTCTGTTGGCGTGGTACACTCTTCCCTCCTTCCCATCATCCGGCCTCAGCTCTCGTGTCATCACCTCCCAGACTTTCCATGACCTTTCTATTAACATAACCCCTGCCCCAACCAGCCACTCTTCCGTCACATTACTCTATTCTGTCTTCTTTACAGCATTTATCAGGGTCTGAAACTATTCCATTTATTTATTCCCTGCTTGTCATTTGTTCATTTCTTCACTCATGTGTGGCCCTTTGGGCAGGACTCTATATGACCATCTCTTATCCTCAAATTCTAGAACAGTGCCTGGCACATAAGAGGGGCTCAGCAAATATCTATGGACTGGCCAATTTTCTGTGACACACCGTTGAGCCCTTTATGAGTAGCTAACAGCTTTATAGGTGTGTATCTTTTCTTCAGGGCAGGAAGTATCGTTTCTTTCACTTATATATGTTTGCCCCTTGAGGCTGGGCACGTGGCAGGATCTCAGGATTGTTGAGGAATTCTCTTTGCAGTGTTAGCATCTTAGTGTGGAGGGCCTGGTTGCCTCCCCCCACACCACTGCTGATGCCTAGCATCGAGTTCTACAATCAAATTGGTACCCCTGATGGAGGCCCACGGCCATAATACATTCTTTCTCCCACACTGTGGTTTTCTTTTAAATTTTTCTAAGTGCCGTTAACTTTCTAACATTATCTATTCCCCTCAACTCCGTTGTGGGATTAATAGGCAGAGAGTGCTAGTCCCATTTGATGGATGATAAAACTGGAGTGAAGACAGGTTAAGTGGCTTGGCCAAGGTCACACAGGTAATTAATGGCAAGACAAATCCCCTGATCCCTAGCCCCATGCCTTTTCCTGCAGACCACAGAGCAGCTGGCCCTCTCCCCTCTGCTCAGGGACTGAGGAGCCCAAACCTGATATTATGGGCACAAAGCTTTTAGCAGAGGAAGGGAGGGTAGGAAGCGATGTGGTTAGGTGAGCTCTGGGTATGTGTGTGTCTAATTGCTTTTCATTTCCTCTCCTTCCATTCATATAGTCATTCATTCAGGCAGACGTTCATTCAGGGTACATTCATTGAGTGCCTCCCCAGCCTTGGCTTCCTGCTTGGCATCGAGGAGGACACTGGGGGAGGAGGCAGGATCCTGCTCACAGGAGCCAGTTCTCACATGTGGGAAAGTTACCCACCATCCATGAGGCAATGAGGTTGGATTGGAGATGGCATTCCTGGCAAGTAAGGGATCTACTCCCTTGAGGTAACTTGACGAACTCAGCACAAAGTTATGCACAGCCACAAATAATCAACAAATCCTTGCAAAACACTCAAATTAGTATTGACTCGCTCCAACAACAATTATCCCAATGCTATGTGCTCCTGGCTTCTCTGATAAGAGAACCCTCTGCCCTTCCAGGAATGGGCCTCTGATCCAGGCTGAGCCAATCACAGAACCTCTCTTCTTCCACATGACCAGTCCAAGGGGAGGCCTGGGTACCCAAATCTGGACAGTCAAGGTCCTTTCTTAGGATTTAAAAACTACATGCAAGACAGAGCAGCTCTCTTTTTTGTGTGGGGAGTGTAAGCCCATAGCAACATACCTGCCACTATGTGCAGCTGAGAGAATGGAGTCAACAGTGATATCCAAGAAATGGAGGGAGAGAGTCACCATGTGACTAAGTCCCCGGATCAGGTATCCCTGAGGGTTTCTGTCATCATCAATCCAACAGTCCTTAACTCCTGCTCTGGCGGAACTCCACGGAGTGGTCGGTGACGACCAACCAGCTCACTTCGTCCACCATGAAGACCAGGAGGCCCTGTGTAGGTCTTCAAGCAGGGAAGGCTTCTCCTTGTGCAGAAGGGCAGGGGGTGGGCGTGGGCCCCACTAGCCTAAAATAAGGGGCTGTTTTGGAAGAAGTTGTCTTCCAGTTCTGCTTAACCTAAAACAGGGTTCTTGGCAGGATTGTAGGAGTATATCCCTTAATATGTATGTGGTATCTGTCGGTTATACGAGCCAGATTATGCAGGAATTTCAACTCAGTGAGACATAACCATGTAATGGCTTGATTTTCTAACCATCGCTTACAATGCTCCTATGCTTAATCTCCCATTTCCATTCCTCGGTGACAACTTAGATTCCATAACTTTCTAATCACTTTCAATTATTAAGACTCTGTCCAGTTTAAAATGTAACTTCGAGCTCAGATTGCATCTCTCTGCCTCTCCCCAGGGCAGTCTGAGAGGGACCCCCAACTCCCTGTGTGTCATCTGGAGCAGTGATGATGGGTGTATGAGGTGAAGGAGGAGGAGGCCTGCTAGGCTCTGAGACAACCCAGGCCCCTTCCCTCTTCAGGGACCAGCTTATCCAGGAGTGGGGCACATAGAGGGGTCACAAGAGAGGAATAAGTGTCCTTTTACCCAACAGGTGCCAGGGTGTCTGCTTCTCTGTTTGCCCCTGACCAGCCAGCAATGTCTGGGTAGCAGGTATCAGAATGCCGCTCTCTCATGGGCCCTCATGTGAGCTCTCTGGGGCCGCCTGAGGGGCCTCTCAACACAGTTCTCTGACCTGGGCGTTTTGGTCCAGTCCTGGCCTTCGTGTCTTCTAGCCTTTCCAGCTCTTTACTCCAGGTAGAGGGGTGTCCGCTTCACAGCCTCCCGCTGCTGAGGCCCCTCGCAGTTGGAGAGTCAGGACGTGCTCATGTGAAATGAAATGATTCTCAGTCTCTCTCTCTCTTTCTCCCCCTCCCTTCACTCTAGAACATTGAATCCATCAGAATTCCCACCAATGTGGTTCCCAAACACTTTCCTGGCTTGTTCTCTGTGACTTTGTGGTCCTTTACCTTCATTTACCTGATAGAATATTTAAGAAGTTGAGGTGGTTCTACCCTTGAGGGACTTGGAGTTTTATTGGGTAGGTAAGAATAACAGATGCAACAGTCAGGGACCCACCCACATCAAGGGCTTCATTGCCCGTGGGCAGAGACAGACAGACAGACAGTGCTCAAAGCAGATTGAAAGATGGGCTCTAAGCCAGACAGCCTGGGTTCCAATCTAGCTTGGCCACTTGTTAGCTGTGCAACTTGGGCGAGTTTACTTCACCTCTCTGGGCCTCAGTCTCCTCCCCAATAACACCAGGATGGTAACAGTACTGCCCTTGTGTGGTTTTTATGAGGAATAAATTAGGTAATATCTGAAACACTTAGGAGAGACCCTGGCACATAGTAAGTACTTGCTAAAAAGATGATGGTGATGTGCAGTGAAGGCCAATGTGGCTAGGGTAGTAATCAGTTGATTCTCTGTAGAGAGCACTTGGCAAGACTGTCTGTGGGGAGGGGAGCTGCCGTCAGAGGGGAGGGAACAGAGCCCCTGGGTGCTTGTGGCAGATGCTCCATCCCCTCCCAGAGAAGTGGAGGTGCCATGAGCACCTTTCCCTACAAAAGGGCCTACCTGCCTCAGTGGTCCAATTGGGAAAAGTGCCAGGGGGTGTGTCAGCAGCAGAGTGCTGCAAGGACACTTGGTGGCAGTGTCATTGGCAGCCAGAAGTGGGCATGGCAGCGGGGCTGTCACAGCCCTGGCTCCTCTCCCAGGTTCGGAGATGTGGAGGGGCCTCCTGCCAGGGCTCAGGTTGGTGCCTGCAAGGGACAGGCTGACAGTGCAGTGGAGAGGGGCTAAGGGCCACCCACCCTGGCAGAGCCCTGTGCCCGACCCTGGGCCTCCGGAGCTAAAGGTGTGGTCCCAGTGGAGGAGCCTGTGCGTGGGAGAGGAGTTCCACAGGACTGTTCTCTACATCAGACAGGCTTTTCACATGGTCACCAGATAGGCTTTGTCTGGCCCCAAGTAAAGTGGGGAGGGCGAGGCAGAGCCAGGCCTGGTAGCTGTCTTCAAAACAGTGAAATCTGAGCCTCTGTAAAAGCAGGTAGAGTTGTCTTGGATAGCAATAAAGCAGGAGCCAGGGATAGTGCCTGGCGGGCCGGGTGGCACACCGTGCCCGCGTTCCACTGCCTGCAACTCTCCAAAGCAGTGACTCGGAGACTGTGGTGCTGATGGAGGCATTGGCCCTCCCTGGGCGCAGCTCTGTAGAAAGCCAGCCCGCAAAGCTTCCCACAGCATCTGCTGAGAATACACCCGACATAATAATTTCTTTGACCTCCACCACATGAGTTTCTGAAAAGAACAAAACAGCATCATTCCCTGGCATTTACAGTTTAAACCTTTCCTATTCAAGTTTCTAACAAAAAAAGCCACCAACCCATTCTGGGCGTGATTAAAATTCATAGGCTTGCTGCAGAGAACAGATGCAGAAGCAATTTTAGGCCAGTCATATCCCAGGTCTGCAAAATTAATTTGACAGGTTTGCATTAAAGCACTGATCAATATCCACTTTAGAGCGGCAGAGGCTAACTGAGAAAAAATAAGTGACCGGAGTGTTACCAGACGAGAAAAAATGAATCTTTGAGACTTTTTTCCCTCTAAGCTTGCACCTACATCAGAAGTCCTGACCTCAATCCATTGATCGGCTGCAGTTAACATGACAAAAGGCCCAGCAGATAGACCGTCGCGGCCTACCAGGGAACAATCACCCGGATACACTAAATGTTTGACGGAGTGACTAGACTGCGGAATTAGTCTTGGCTTTCCAAGGGCGGCCCCCAGCCCCGCCTTCCTGAATCCTTCCCTCCCCTCCCGAGAGCCATTTGCAGAGACCCAACTTTTCCTAAACTTCCTCCTACGGATGGCATGGGGATGTGGTCCTGGGGAAGCTGGGGGCTGGCTCGGTTCAGCCGCGGAGACAAGGGGGCAATTAAGACCAAACATTTCTTGACACAGCACTTTAAAATGGAGGCCTCGAGGCTAATGTCAGTGGCGTCCTCCAAAGGATTTAATTCAAAGGGGTCAACTCTGAGAAATGGAAAGTCTCAGATGGATGGTCATTGCCTACACTTGGAGGGAGATGGGCTCTACTGGCTTTGATTTGATTGTATCATCTTGAGGTGTGTAAGGAATGCGCTTCAAATTCAGAGCATCCTCTGAACCTTGGCAGTTTTGTTCCTCAGCCTTGTTACCCTCCCGCCCACTCTCTCACCCCATAACCAATTCACACTTCTGCAGTAATTCAACAAATCTAAAATGAGTACCCACTAAGGATGGGACCTGTGCCAGGCACTGGATACACAGGAAAGAGCATCTCCCTGAGGCCCAGATCAACCCTCGCCTTCTCCTGAAGGTTGTCCTAAGGGAACTCTCACCTTTCCTTCTCCGGCTCACTCATCTGCTGGGAGCCATCCAGATAGCACCTGGCTGTACAGAGCAGCTCCATCAGATAGAAATATAACGTGAGTCGCTAATACAACTACAGATACAATTTAAAAGTTTCCAGTAGCCACATTAACAAAAGTAAAAAAGAAACAAGTGAACTTAATATTAATAGCATATTTAACCCAATATGTATAAAATACTATCATTTCAACATGGCATGGATATAAAAAAATGTCGATGAGATATTTTACGCGCTTTTTGTTTTGGTTCTTAGAGCACATTTCAGTTGGACTAGCCACCTTTCAAGTGCTCAGTAGCCACAAGTGCCTGGGGGCTGCTGCATTGGAGAATGCAGAGATAATGGTCATTTCTTATCTAGGGTCACTTCTGAACATCCACAGGCAAGGACCCTGTCCTACCCTTCCTCACTCCTGTCTTCCACCGCATCTAACTCTTGACATTCAAGTTATATAGCTCTCATTCGTACCACCAGTTGTTAAACACCCTGTTGATAAAGCTGTTGTAATAGTAAAAATTTCACATCAAAAGCCCAGTGGAGGGCGTGGTCACGCTCTAGGATAGACACAAGGCAGCAGGCTCCCTGAGAGCACGACGGGTCCTACTCCTCCATTTAACCATGGTACCAGTACAGTGTCTGGTCTTTAGAGGGTCTATCATTGTTTAACAAACATTTATAAACCACTTAACACGTACCAGGCATGGCTCTAAGCATTTGGCAAATATTAACTCACGTAGTCCCCATAACAACTGTGTGCGGTGGATGCTGTTGTGAACTCCCTTTTATAGACAGGGAAACAGATGAGGTTGAGGTTTCACAGCTAGTAGGCGGCAGAGCAGGATTCAAACCCAGCAGCATGGCTCTGAGTCCATGCTCTTCATCACCACTCCACTCTGCCTCCTGTTAACGTTCTCTAACATTCAGGGTACATGGAGGCACAGGCTTGCCCTTTTTAGGTAACCCCAGCAGAATTCCGTTAGGTTCCCTTCGGACCCCCATATTGGGGCCCAGCCTTTGGCATTTCACCAGGCATGTTCCTGATCAGTGAACTGTGGGAAGGCCCTAGTCAGGAGGCCAGATTCCTCCCCGCTGCAGCCTTGACTTACTGAACGAGCAGTCTGCAGACCTGTTGGCCTGGGATAGCTCATCCAGAGGCACGAAGCTGGGTGGCCTGGGTAAGGAATCACCTGTGGCTGTTTTGTTCAGAAGGGCTGTGTGTGCAGCAGAAACTCAGGGTTTCCTGTCTTAATTCAGATCCCAAGCGGATGTCTGCCACCTCTGGCATTTTGACCTTGTGTCAGTCACTTAACCTCTCCATGAATAGTTTCACCAGCTGTAAACCCAGGAAATAGCATCTGTTCCACCTCCCATTTGGGGCACTCTGGATCAGATGATATAATGTCTACGGAAGAGCTTCAAAACTTATAAAGTGGTATGCAAATGTGAAGTCTTATTGGTGTTGGTACTATTACTGACTGTGGAAACACAAGGACTGTAGACATAGACATAGACACCACCCAGGGTCACGGTATCTATGTCTGGGCAATAACCTTTTCTGATCCTCCAGCCTATCCAAAGGAGGGGAGCTCCTGTCTTTAGAGTTTTGGGCTGCAGACCACTTGGCAGAAATTCTGAATGATGGAATCACTTCATCTGATTGGTCCAATAAATAAGGAGTGAACTAGCGACAACACGGGTGGATACAGTGTAATAAGCATCATGACACAGCTGAGAGGTCCCTCTGTGGACCTTTGAAAGGATGCCTGCAATTAGGTAACAATGACTCCACTTCCATTTTGGATTTTAATCTGGACGCCATTGAGCATTAATATTAACTGTTTCACTTTTGCCATGACCACCCAGGAAGATTACTTTTGAAGGTCTGTCCAGCTGCATGGGGACCAAGTACTCTGTCATGAGCTGTGTGACCCAGGCTCATCATCACTTCCCTTTCCCTAGCCTCAGTTTCTTCATGTGTAAAATGAAGGCATTGGGACCAGGTGCTTGCTGAGGTATCATTCCAAGATATCAGAGAAAGGGCTATAGACATCATCAAACCGAAAGTACTTGGAGAATGGAAATGCCAGTAGCAAGGGTGTCAAGTTATCAGCTTCACAGGGGTAGGGATCCCTGCCTCCCTGTCCCCCAACCACCTCTATCATAGCCTGTACCTTACTGCCTGGTAACTGAAGGGAAGGAGTTCATCTTTTTCATTTTGGTATCAGTACCCAGCATCCAGAACAGGTCCTACCCTGTAGGAAGCAGTCCCTAACCAGTTGTTGCATGAATGAAAGCATGAACGGATGATGGCACCCTTGAGTTGCAAAGAGGCCAGCAGAGAAGGGGAATTGTCACTGCAGCGATACAGGGGGACTCTACCTGCACCTTTGCCTACCACCTGAGAAATTGGAGCCCACAACCCAAAGGAGCAGCCAGAGTCTGTGGTCTAGACGGGCAGATGACACAGGGTGTCATCCCTCATCCCCCCACTCAGATGTCCCTTTCCCTCAGCTCTTTGGAATGTGGCTGTCTGGCCCAGCCTTCTCTCTCCCATCAAATCAAACATCCTGAGGGCCCACCAGCCCCCTGTCTGCACTCCCCATGCCCCCACCTCATGCACACACCGTGTTGATGCCCTTACCTTCTTTCCCCATCAGGTGCCCTCCCCTTTCCCTTTTTGCTGCCTGGGACCTTACAGAATCCTGTATTTGAAGCAGAGCCTCATGCCCCACACCCTGCATACCACCTTCCTCCTCTCCAAAGATCCTACTTGCTCCCATCCATGCTCTATTTCTTCAGGGCCCAATTTCTGCTTTCTGGGATCTGAGTTCAGCCATGCCAGCATGCTGTGTGCCAGTATATGCCAACCACATGTTGGGAGGCACGTTATGTAGTGCCAGAACATGAGCTCTGAAGTTAGACCACTGGGTTTGAATCCCACCTTTGCCATTTATGAGCTGAGTGACCTTGGGAAAGTTAAATTAACTTCTACCCTAGTTATTATTGAAGCACAACAAATTATCCCAAAATTTATCAGCTTAAAACAGCTGCTGTATTAGGCGCATGAATTCTATGAGTCAGGAATTTAGAAAGAGTGTAGTAGGGATGTCTTATCTCTACTCCACAATGTCTGGGGCCTCACTGGGAAGACTTGAAAGCTGAAGAGATCTCAAAACTAGGGGTGGAATTATCTAAATGATCTTTCACTCACATGTCTGGCTCCTGGGCTGAGATGACTCAAAGACTAGGAGTGGTGACTAGAGCACTTACCTGTGGCCTCTCCACGTGGCTTGGGCTTCATCACAGCATGGCAGCCTCAGAACAGTGGAACTTCTTACCCTCAGGCTGCGGTCTCCAAGTGCACGGGTTCCAGTGAAAAAAGTGAAAGCTGCCCGGCCTTTTAGGACTCAGCCTCAGAAGTCACATAGCATCACTTCTGCCACATTCTATTGGTAGATGCAGTCAGAGTCTGCCTAGATTCAAGGGGAAGGAACATAGAGTCCCACTTGTCAATGAGAGGAACACCAAAGAATTTTGGGTCCATGTTTTGAAAGCACCACAACTTCTCTCAAACTCAGTTTCCTTATCTATAAAATGGAGATAATAATGCCTATCTTGTAAGACTGTTGTTAACTACATTAAATTAATGTATTTAAAGTGCTCAGTGAAGTACCTGACACTACTCAATAAGTGTCAACGTTTATTATTTTAACATTAGCTAACTGAGCAGTCACAAAGCATTCTCTGACAGCCTTTGCCCTACAGGCATATGTGCCCAACCTCATGCTGCGTGCTGTAAGGGAAGCTTAGAACCCATTCTCTGCTATCAGGTTGGGGAGATAAAATGCAGACATAAGACAATTAGCAACTACAAGTTCAATGAAGTGGGAAACACTCAACATTGACAAGTTCAGGAAAGGGAGGGAGAAGTGTGAACCCATCCAGTCAGTGAAGACTTTGCAAAGGAAATGGAACTTGAGTTGGATCTTGAAGGATTTAGGATAGATTGGAGGGAAAGAGATGGGACTTCTGGGCAACCCAGACTGATCCGCAAGAAGGCAGGGACTGGGATGAGTTTGGCAAGTTCCTGGGGCAATAAGGACACCAGCCCTTTGCAAGCGTGTTTAACCCCTTTTAACTTCCCTAGTTGTAAATTGGGGGTGCAAAAGAGTGTCCCAATAATGGAAATATAACTGTTTGTTCGTATATTTGTCCATCCACCCACCTTTTTACCTATCCTCCCATCCATCCGTCCATCCATCCATCCACCCACCCATCCACCCATCCATCATTCCACCCATCCATCCATCCATCCATCCCTTCCTCCCTCCAACCATTCATCCATCTATCTACCTACCAACAAACCCTGCCAGGTCCAGTTCTAGATGCTAGGAATATAAAGATGAGTAAGATAGCCTCAGTCATCCAGTAGTCCTCTTCACAATCTACTGGGGTCTGAGGAGGGGATTCTGTAGCTCCCTCCTTTGACTCTGCGCTGTTATAGACCCCATGTGTGAGTAGGGCAGCCTTGATAACTTAACTGTTTAACTTAGCTGATTAGCTGTACAGTTTGTATTCAGTAACTAATTCTGGTCCATCAAATGAAGGAGAATGAGATAAACAGATTCACTGAGTGCCATTTAAATGTCAGTTACTTTACTAGGGATTTGATGTTCAGCTTTCTTATCGAATCCAGCAAAAAAGACATTATTAGCCCCATTTAATAGATGAGAGAATAGAAACTTCAAGAGAGTAAGTAATCTGGCTAAGGACATTCAGTGGTTAGCGGTGGGGCTGGTATTTGAAATCAAGTGTGTTTGGCTGCAAAGTCCAGGCGCTTTCCTGTGAATACCCAGGTCCCTTGAGCCCCGTGATGCCAAGTTCATGCACACAGACTCTTTCATTCTTAAGATAGTGACTGGAGGATTTAGGCCCTGTCTTTCTTATATAGTTCTGATGTTTCTGACCCACCATCAGGAGAAAACGTCTCATGTTCGGTTGCATTTCCTCTGAATGTGAGCTTCTTGCAGATAGAGACTAGTGTGCCTAATTCTGCACCACCATCCCTACCCTTTTCCCCCTCACGCACACATAGTGGTACTTTGCTGGGAGGGAATATTCTCAAAATGTCGGTTGGTTTCGACTGAATTTTTCAATAGAGAAACCATTCTCACTCTTAAGCCATCTCCATTGTGATCAATGACTTCTGTATGTGTGATTTATTAGCATGGGTTGTGGAACAGTGGGGAATCCCAGGCCACGAACAAAGCGAAACTTGGAATTCCGGGGGAATGAACCTCTGGCTTCATTTGGTGCCCCTTGTTGTCCAGAGACTTCACTGGTGGACCAGGGGCATAAAGAATGTCAGCGCAGAGCTGGTTTCTCCTTTTCCCCAGTGCTGCTTTTCCCTTGTCAGAACCCCAGGCACAGTGGACCCCTGTCTCTCACAACCATAGTGGTGGGCAGGAGACTTCCTCAGCCCACCTGACCCCCTAGGAGAGCACCAAATACGTTTCCTAGTTTTTCAATGGATACAGATGGCTGCCTTTGGGGATGCATATTGTCACAAACATTGTTTAATATCCTGATGGAGCCACCAATTCAATTATCGGTTGTATTTTTCTAAGTGTAGTCACATATCTCTCAGCCATTCAGCAGAGCTGTTAATCTCATGGGGCTCGAGGAGATTCAGAATGTTACGAGGGGTCAGTAACAGGGTCAGACTGGGGAGGTGTCTACCTATTAACCTTCCATTTTGGCAACCAAACAGCCATACCCAGCACACAAGGTGGGCCCTGGAACATGTCACTATTAATATTGTCACCAAGGCAAGGTGGCTCGGGTTCATCAAAGCTATTCCAATGACAATATCACTATTGCTCACACCACAGAAGCAGCCAAATAGATGTGGGGAGTGGGGACCTGTTAGGATTGGGAAGTGGAGAGCAGATAGGAGGGAGGTTGGAGTCAAAAGTATGCGTAATGGGAAGAGTTCTGGACTAAGTAGGGTGAGCTGAGGGGCCCTGGGATAATGCATTTGTGCCATGCATTCATTCAGGCAAACATCGTTCATTCATGCAGCAATCATTTATTTGGTTCTCTTAGGGTGTTCTACTCCAACTCTAAAGATTGTGCAGGGATGTAAAATAAATCGTGCAGCTCCATCTGCAAGTCTAGCTGGACAAGAACACAAATGGTCATAACACCAGGGGGATCATGTGAAGTGCTATAAAAGCAGGGTCCACAGCAGACAGGGAGCGTTCAGAGGGAGAACTGCTCCTTTCAGTAAGAGCAAATCATGGAGGACTTCTTGGAGGAGGAATCTTGTGAAGACATGTTTGTGTGAAAGAGCAACTAAAAGTGCTCTGCAAATGGAGAGTATTACATTTTACCTTCCCTACCTACAACAATGCCCATACCACCTTCCCCAGTTGGAGCTGATCCTGCCCTTTAGGTCAGAAGCACTGGCCTTAGTTCCCTTGGAAAATGTCCTACAACACACACACACACACACACACACACACACACACACACAAACACACACACTGGCAGGGAAACCCCTCTGAGTGGGGCAAGGGCTCTGCATGTGAGGATGGACCCCTGAGAATGTGTGGCCTCCGGGCTCAGGCCTACTGGTTTCCAGTCCAAGGGCTCTGAAGCCATGGCAGCTGTTGCCCAGCCACGTTCAGGTCCTGGCAGTGACCAGCTGGGTCCCAGAGCTAGGCTTTGGCCATCAGAGAGAGTGGGACGGGAGATGACCAGTCAGTGTGCCTCCCTTTGTCAGGCGAGAAAACAAAGGCACAGAGAGGTTAAGAAGTTTGCCTGAGATGCTGGGATGTGACCAGCTTTGTTTAGTTCCTGACTCCGAAGTCCACCAAAAGATAGGCTGGGCCAGAAATTGGATTTCAAACGCCCCTCCCTGAAATGCCTAGTCTTCCTCCTTCAGCTGCTGAGGGCCATCACCATTATCTGTCTCAGCCCCAGCAACATCTGCTCTAGGAAGAGCCCCCCCAAAGGCCAGTGGCTGGCAGCCACATGTTTTCTTCTCCCACGTGGAGTGGCCATTACACCCTTTCCACAATGCGCTCACCCCTCGATGCTCTCGTCGCGGGTTGTGCCTACCTGATGTGTGTGTGACTGTTGACAACATCTATCTCCCCCAGTAGAATAAAAGATCCCTGAGGGTCGCTACGGTTTCCCCAGCACAAATGAATGAAAAGGTATGTCTCACAGCCAACAACTTTTAAGCATCTCCCTGGGGGGCAGGAAGATGAGGGAACTTTCCACATAGACATCCTGCCCCAGAGGCCTTGTCTCTGCTTGTATATGGGGGATTTAGGGCCAAGTCTCTGCCTGCCAGAGAGGGTTTAGGGTCAGTCCTCCTCATTGTGGGAGAGACAGGCCACTGCACGTACCCTGTGGTTCCAGAAGGACCCACCCGAATAGATGGAAGCTCCTCGCTGACTTCCAGTTCTGCTCATCTGGCCTCACCAAGCGCTCCCTAATCCTCCATCTATCACTTACAGAATGTTCTTTTGGTTGCTGTTTCCGCCTAGGTGGGATGGAGTGAGGGAGAGTCGCTGGCGGTGAGGACGGGATGAAGCGTGGGAGTTCTTGCCAAGATAAGGGCTGCTCTGGCAGAGGTCACTTGTAGGACAATCTTTGAAAAGAAGCTTCTAGTTCATAGAATCATGAGTATTACAACTGGAAGGGACCTCAGTCCCCTGCCCCGCCATGAGGAAGGGACTGTAATTCCATTTCATAGATGAGCCAACTGAGGTAAGTTGGCCAAACCATCCTGACTTCAGGGAATGGAGGAAAATGTGCAGCTTTGAGGACCACTTCCGGGCTAGCAGCAAGAGCACTGGGCAGAGTCATCCAGAATGAGCCCTATTTACTCATTAGATTGTCTGTGTTTGTGGCCCCATAGGATTTGGAGGCATATTCGCTGTAAAATATGAGTGCTTCCAATGCGTTATTCTCACTCTTCCTGTAAATAAAAAATAAATGCCAAATACCCACGTCAGGCCCAGTTGTTTGATGGCCTCGCTCCTGGTACTTAATTTTATTTCACGACCTACAGTAAAGGGGTGGGGAGTGAAGTGGGGGAAGAAACTGACTTCTGTCAAAGCACGGTCTCATTGGTTAACACCTGAGGGGAAAATGACTGAAAAGAACTTAATTCAGAAAATCCTTTAGGCACACAGGAGCTTCTTCCAACCAGTAAGAGTCAGACAGCTATGGAGAGGGAAACATCAATAAATAATCAGCCGGCTTAGACTTTTAAATGGGAATCCCGGCATCACCACCGAAAGGTAAATTGCATCTTTTCCACCAGCCTCGTAGCAGGGTTTCATGCTTGTGTGGACGGGGGAGCTTTGCTTGTTGCAAATGCAGCCTGACCCTTCTTTCTAATAAGATGTTTATCTCCTATTCATATATATTTCATATATATGTGTGAAATAAACAAATATATGTAAAATCTCCTATATGTCCTACTATCATGTATCATCTCTCTATCTATCTGAAAGGAAAGGTATCCATCCTCAGAAACCCCAGGCAGAATCCTTTTTATTCAGTTTCACTGTGTTTTTGGTTTAAGCCACAAGTCCCCTTAAAGATCACCCCTCGTCAACAGCAGGGGTGGGGTGCGCTCTGGAACAGGGAGGAGAGGTGCTCAGGTCCTGTCCCCGGAGCCCACAGAGTGCCTCCTTGGGCTCCGTGGAGTCCCAATCCTCCCCCAGGAGTGATGCCACATTTCAAATCTGATTGGGGATATTTTTCTGCCTGCACCCAGAATAACCCAGCCTTGTGCATATTTGATTTCACAGCCCAGGATGTGGATTCCTTTGAGTGGTGAGGGAGCAAGTCCCTTCCCGGGCAAGTTTGAGCCCCGCGCAGCCAGGCTGATGAAGATGTCATGGGCCGGGCGTCGCCCCAAGGCATCCGTCACCTGTGTGCGCGTGTTTTATGAGGCCGCCTCCCCGGAACCAAGAGCCAGCTTGCACAGCAAACATTGCTTCTTATTGCTTGTCATTTTCTCCCCGACTGTCTACACCTTCATCTCTCTGAAAGCAAACTGGCCTGTGTGTCTTCTGGGTGCACAGGGCAAAGAAGCCTGCGAGCAAGGGCTGCTTCTCTGTCTGCAGAAAACACCATGCTGCCTGGAATCAGGGAAAAATGACAGCCACACGTCCTCTTTCCTCGGCCTTCTGGTGGTGGGTGGCTGGCCCTTCCTTGTAAGGGAGGGTCCCCATCCCACAGCAGAAAGGAGAGGCCAGATGGGGGTGATGTGAGGTTCTTCTGGGACCATCTTGCATGCCTGGTGCAGTGAGAGAGCCCTGCATTCTCTGCCTGGGGCCTGCCAGGAAAGGGTGGGGGAGGGGGGCGCAACCCAAGGGTTTGCCTGCCTGGCTCAGTGGCTAGTCACAACTGAGATGTGCAGGAATTGTAACATACACACTGGATTTCCAAGGCTTCATGCCCCCCTCCACCAAAAAAAAAAAAAAAAAAAGTCTTATTAAAATGTTTTGTGTTGATTACATGTTGAAATAATAATAAATTGGATATATATATATAATTAAATGAAATATAGTACTAAAATAAATTTCACCTATTTTGTTTTACTTTTTAAAACATAAAAGTTTTACGTTTTAAACCAGGGGCTGGCCCGGTGGCACAAGCGGTTAAGTGCACGCGCTCCGCTGCGGCGGCCCAGGGTTTGCCGGTTCAGATCCCGGGCACGCACTGATGCACCACTTGTCAGGCCATGCTGTGGTGGCATCCCATATAAAGTGGAGGAAGATGGGCATGGATGTTAGCCCAGGGCCAGTCTTCCTCAGCAAAAAAAAAAAAAAAAGGATTCGCAGATGTTAGCACAGGGCTGATCTCCTCACACACACACACACAAAAGCATGACTACTAGAAAATTTTAAATTTTCTAGTACATGTGTGGCTTGCATTATATTTTTGTTGGACAGCATAGTATCATATGGGCCCTTTTTTTATTCACGGAGAGATGACCAAATTTCTATATTCATAGCTAAACTTAAATGTTTCTATATTGTCATTCCAAAGTAATTTTTATAATGAAATATTCCATATATACACAAAGTATATGTAACATATAGTGCAATTTAGAAAACAGTGAAACGAACACCTGTGTACCCACCATTCAGTGTAAGCAATGGAAATGCCTCCATGCTCCCCTCTCTGACCACATCTCTCTCTGTCCCGGACCAGAGTCAGTTGCCTTGATCAGGCGACCGCCCTTATTAAATTATAATTTTTCTTTTGAGAAATTATTAAAAATTCAGAAAGTACCAATAATCATCTAACAAACACCTGTGTACAACCACCCCAGATCAATGATTGTTAATATGTTGTTCTATATGTTTGTTATTAAATAAAATAAAGAAAGCATTACAGATCAAGTGGAGCTGTCTTTTCATTGCAGACCACCTCACTCCACTCCCAGGTGCCCTGGTTGTATTTCTGCAGTGAGGTATTATTATATCCTCAAATGACAACAGCAAGGTTAGACACTCAGCTGGCACAAGGCCCCAGGGGGTACAGAGGAGATTCTTTCGGGGCATATGCATCCAGGGCAGAAGTCAGCAGATTTTATTTATTTATTTATAAGTAACAATTGTATATATTCAAGGAGTACAACATGATATTTTGATATACATATGCAACACAGTCAAGCTAATTAACAAATCCATCTCCTCACACAGTTACCACTTTTATTTGTTTGTTTTTTTGTGATGAGAGCATCTAAAATCTACTCTCTTAGCAAATTTCAAGTGTACAGTACAGTACTATTAACTATAGTCACCATGCTGTACATTAGATCTCTAGAACTTACTCATCTTACATAACTGCAACTTTGTACCCTTTGACCAACATCTCCCATTTCTCCCACCTCCCCATCACTTGTAACCACCCTTCTAGTCTCTGCTTCAATGTATTCAACTTTTTTAGATTCCACATATAAGTGAAATCATGCAGCATTTTTCTTTCTGTGTCTGGCTTATTTCACTTAACATAATGTCCTCTAGGACAGCCATGTTATCACAAGCTGCAGGATCTGCTTTTTAAAAGGCTAAATAATATTCCATTGTATATATATACATATATAATTGTGTATATATATACCACAATTTCTTTATTAATTCATTGACAGATACTTGGGTTGTTTCCATATTTTGGCTAAATTGAATAATGCTGCAGTGAAAATGGGAGTGCAGATATTTCTTTGAGGTATTGAAGAAATCAGCAGATTTTAAAAGTTGCTGGGATCCAGCACGACCTTACTACTTCATGGAGTCTTTGACCCTTAGTTGTGGAAAGGCCGTTAGAAATCAGTTACAATGGAAACCAGAGACACTGAGGGGCTAATTCAAGGTCACCAGCTAGGTGATGTCAGAGACTGGACTGGCACCTGGGTCTCCCATCAAGCATTGACTTCAAGACAGGCTCAGCTGTCACTCATGTGAATCATCTTAACCATAACTCTCTCCACGCTAGAATATCCAGGATGGGCGAATGGAATTGTGGATTAGGTTTTCCAGAAGCTGAAGATAAGGCAGAAAACCCTTTCAGACTATGAGAAACGTTTCTTAAATATCTGGACCTACTTCCACTGGCAGGAAGCCCCCATTACTTGACATCACACAACTTTCCTGGCTGACAGTGGGTCCTTTTGGTCATTTCTCTGAAGACAGGAGAGCTCATTGTCCAAGCTGTAGCTGGAGGTGAAGGGGGCGGGGAACCTGGGCTAAATCTGAGTCAAACTTTGTTTTTGTCTTTTTTTTTTCTTTTTACTGTGTGTTTGATAACATTATTTTCTTGTGATTTGTTTCTGACCTAAATTGAAGTGATGCCAAAAAAGAAAATTCTGTCTACCAGGAATTTTATTGAGTTCCAGTTAATGGAGTTTTTACTACGGTGATACTCACCAGTGGCCCAAGTCAGTCATGCAAGGAAGCCCTCCATAGAGATGTGCAAGAATAAAACAAAACTGTTTGCCACACTCTTTCCCAGGAGTAGACGATTGAAAGACCTGGTCCATGGGTGGGTTTGAACTACCTGAGGACTCAAGATGAGAAGCTCAATTTAACTAAGAGTAACTTAACTGACTCCTCGTTCCTCCAAAGTTCTACAGTCTGTGTGCAGGTGAAGACCTCATACTTAACTGTGTGCAAGCTCTGTCTCTTCAGTCAGACCCGATGGTCTGCTTGAGGTGGGAATTGTGTCTCTTCTATAGTTTGCCATATTCTCCTCAACATTCTGCATGCATGAGATGCGTGAAAAATTTTTGTGAAATAAATAATAATTACAATACAATTAAGATATACTGCCCTTGCTATGAAAAGCTCTTTATCCCAAGGCAGAGCAAGTGGGTTGTGGTGTGCATCTTCCCTGTTCTGGATGGAAGGATGCACTGTAACGCCAAAAGGACCAAAATAAACACTGGTGGTTGTTCACTCAGGAGGAGCGGGCGGGGTGGCGAGGGGAAGGCAGGGAAGAGAAAGAGAACACGTGTTCTGCAGAAACCTCTAAACAATCAAAGCCACAAATGCCTCTTCTTATAAACACACAGTGTGAGGCAGATGTTTACCCAGGACAATTCGGAGAGAAAAAGCCAGAGAGATTCACACTCTGCAAACAAGGGATTTCCTGGGGGAAGGAGTGGCAGGTAATGGGCTCTGCAAATTTCTCCTCCTGATAACTACATCACAGACCCAGTCCAAAGAGACTTTTTCTTCCTATTGAAACCTTATTTAAATACTGCCGCCTATTTCAGGCAGAATCGCGGGTGTATTGGCTGGCTTAGTCTATTCTCTCAAACCTTTATGAAGCACGCAGGGAAGAAATAGGCAGCTCGTGTCTCTGTGGGAGCGGGGGACATATCTCATAGGGAGTTATCTTCCTGAAATGCTTCAGGAGTCAGCCTTCCCCAATTCTGATTAGTGGCCTTCAACCGAGTAAATCCTGTAGAGAAAACAAGAGCTGTGCCTCTATAAAGCAGCAAAAATCCTTACCATTGGTACAGTGGGGATGCTTTCTAGAGCATTCATCACTGAATTATTTAAAAAACAACCATCTCAACATCTTGATTGTCTTTGCAATGAAGTTTCTATGTACATCCTTCTTCATTACTATTTTCTCTCCCTAGATTCTTTCCAGGCAGAGCAAAGGGCTCAAGACTGGGAATCAAAGCTTTCAAATACTGGCCCCACTTGGCCACAATTTCCTTTGTGATTGGGGAAAATTAGCTCCCCTTTCTGGGCCTTGGTTTCCCCACCTCTCAAGAGACAGAGTTAGGTGAAGCGACCCCTGACACCCCAGCCAGCTCTGAAATGCTGAGTCTGGGCTCTTTCTCCAGGAGAGGGCATGGGTTGGCGTCTGGCTTGGTTGCTGTCTGACCAATGTTGGTTTTGTTTCAGGGGGCAGGTCAGGATTTACTGTGAGGCCTTAAAACCAAGCAAAGTCTACTGGCCCATTTTCCTCAACCAATGAAGTTAGGCATTCCTGAGCCAAATAGACTGTGTGAAACTGACAAACTCAATTGAGTTCATGCCTCAAGGTGGGAGCTGCCCATCAGAACTGGAGCGCTTTCTTTCAGGTAGCTGAGGTTGTTTCCAGCACAGGCATGGTGTCCAGGCAGCCATTCTCATTCCCTCCATAGGCCTGCCCATCCTCACCTTCATGTATTCAACTGGTATCTATTGAGCAGCTCTTATGTGCCAAGCACTGTGCTCAGCTCTGGCACCATATCGGACAGCAACCTCAGGCCTGGTCTCGGGCCTCATTGAACTTACAGCCTCATGGGGAAACAAGACCCTAAAACAGAGAATCACCCCAATATAGGGTTACACAGTATGATAAGAAGATGAGAGCCCATGGAGGTGACTCTAAGAAAATGTTAGGAAAAGCTGGAAGTATTTACCTCGCACCAAGCTCCTCTGAAGGAGGGGGTGGTGGAAATGTCTGCAACCTCACTGAGAGCCTTTCTGTGGCGTCTGACCAACTTTCCTTCCTCACTCTGTGGGGGCCTTTTCACTTTCACACCAGACCTGGAAGAGTCAGAAGACCCTGCTGTTAAGGTGGTAAAGGCCTGGAGGAAATAGCAGTCGTCTTGGTATTTCTGGTGTTTTCCGCGTGGTCTGTGGCCAAGTGTGGTGTGTGGTTGGGGTGGGAGGTCTGGGGACAGTGAGAAAGGCAGCTTCTGGGGGCATGGACAGCATCTGCGTGGCCTGCATGGGGAGGGTCATCCCTGGGTGGGCAGGGTTGTCTGGGAGGGGGAGCAGGAAGTGGCCCCAGGGCAGATCCAATTTATTCACTGTCTGGGCTTGGTCCCCGTAGGTCCTTTGCTCAAGCTTGCTAAATCCTCCGGTTCTGTAGTCATTTTTATTAGCAATTGCCTTTTTTTTTTCCTTTGAAAATGTGGTTTGACGAAAATGAAATTTCAGATGTGTGTGTCTCAGCATTGATTTTTCTATTTGTAATAACACACCCTGGCATATCTCCTTTGATATCAAGAGGATAAAATGTCCCTAACACCGTGCTCTCCATTCTGGGGTAATGGATAAAGCCTGTTTATGAGATGTCATTTATTCCACAATAGACAGTAAATAAAAGCCATTTCAAGCTTGGGTTAAATCAAAGCTTGTTCAGGATTTCAGCAGATTTGCAAATCACCTCGGGGACCTTCATCCGTTGCACTCGCTGTTTCCCTCCTTGCTATTGACTCTCTCCCTCCCTCTGCCAAGCCTCCCATGCTCCCCAGCCACCCCAGAGCCCCTGACTGATTTGGAAAGACAATTGGCCTGGCTAAGGATCTAGCATGACATTAAAAGTTTCTTCCCTCCACTTAGAGAATAAAAGCTTTGAAAGGCAGCAAGAAATTGAGGTTACACCAACAAAAGCCAGAGCGGCAAAAGGAAGGGAAAAAAAAAAGTTCACAGGAAAATAAGATGCAAACCTGAAATGGGGAAAGGATATGAAAGGCGGCAGCGGCTCCTTGTAGTCACGTGTGGATTGTATTTCTTTCATCACCCGGGGACCCTGTGTGCTGGAGGGAGAGGGGAGATAAGGACATAGAGTGCACACCTGGAGCATCGTGTTCTAACCCAGGACTTCGCCCTGCAACCCACCCTCTCTAGCCGCCCCCCACTCCCAACCCCTATGTAAACTGGTCATTTGCAGCCTTTGAGATCCAGCTGAGGTCCTGACTCCTCCAGGAAGACTTCTGGCCTGCCTCCTCCTCCTGACCTCTCACAACACATTATTTAGGGTCTTGAACAAATTTTTTCTTACTTTACTCTTGCTTGTTTTGAAATGTGAGTATTGGGTCCACAACTGAAAGGTATACTCTTTTGAGGTTTGTGACAGATTTTAAGGCTAGAAGAGTCAGTCCTGGGCCTCTAGTCCAATTGTCTACCCTCTGCAGAAATCTCCTCTATGCATCCCCAAAGACAGTCAGGCCCTGCCTTCAAGCCAACGGGGCAGGGACTTCACAGCTTCATCCTTCTGACGGGAGGCTCTAGATCCGTGGGCATTTTCTTCTCTGAAGCCAAAGTCTTTATCCTGTAGCTCCCACCCCTTCTTTTGATCCCAGCCCTGCCTTTCAGAGGGACGGACAGTGAATGGGCCTAATCCTGCTTCTCCACAGCAGCACTTCCACAAGTGAACTAGGGCTGTGTCTAGTCTGGCTCGACTAGGTTCTAGCCAGAGGGCTTAGCTGGTTTAAGTTTATCACTGACCATAAGACTCATTACCCCAACATTTAGTGTGCTAGTTTAGATTTAACAACCACACCAAATGATGTGTTCAAATATCTTTGTCTTAAGATATTTGGCTCAACATCTCCATTAGATATTTACTGAGCAACAAACAGCTTTGTAGAAAATACTATTCCAGGTCTGTGATAGATTGTATTGTTGTTCAAAATATTTGGTGCCCCTCTCGACAAGCCCCGGCTTACTTGGGAGGATTCTACCTACATCCCTGTCCCGTGGACCATGTGACCTGCTCTGGCCAATGAAATGTGAGCAGAAGCGGCAAGGAGCAGATGGGCAGCTGACCTTCCATGGACGCCTAATGTGAGTGAGCCATGCCAGGCCATGGATGACTTCCATACAGATGACTCACTAATGGCGAAATTGACGGCACCAATGGTAAATATATTTGGAGATAGATGTGCCCTTTTTAGTGTCTCTTAAATCACACAGTGGGAGTAACTGTCTATGGCTCTGTATAAAACCAGTGTGGATGGGGGGTGGCCCACTGGAGGTAGCCTGAGAGGTCCTCAGCAGCACAAGCCTCTGCCGCCCCTTCACTCCCTTCACCTCCCTGGACTAGCACAGTTAACCTGGCACTGTCAATCTCCTTCAGTGCTCTCAACAGCTCACAAGGGAGGTGCTGTTGTCATCCCCACTTTACAGAATAGGCACTGAGTCTTACAAAGATTAACTATCTAGCCCAATTTATTCACTGTGTGGGCTTGGTCCCCGTAGGTCCTTTGCTCAAGCTTGCTAAATCCTCCAGTTCTGTAGTCATTTTTATTGGCTTGGAAGTGGCCAAGCCAAGACTGGACAGTGTCCTGAGTGAGCCCAAGGCTTTGCCTTCACCCTCCTCTGCTGCCTGGAACAGTGCAGGCTCTGCATCTTCGCCCCCTGGGAGGTCTCACACAGAGAGCCAGGGAGGCGGTCTGCCTGGGGAGCCAGCCAGCAGGGTCTGCAGCTCGGCCATGAGGCTGGCTCCCAAAGGAGCTGCAGAATGGGGCAGTCGTTAAGGATTTCTATAGGAATCATGAAGGAAAAAAGGAGCAAGGGTTGGAGGGAGGAGGAAAGAAAGAAGGAGACGGGGAGGAAGGGTAGGGGTAGGCCAGGCAGGAGAGGCAGCCCCAGGTGTACCTGTCCCTTGAATATCCACTCTGTGCCTCTAGTTTTGCACGAGTGGTGCCTGGGTGCTCACTGTTACAGTTAAAGTCTGTCAGCAGTTTCATCAGAACCCGGGTTTTGATTTATAACCCTCCCTGCAAAAATGTGCTCCTGGCTGAAAGCTGGCATCAAGGTCTTGGCCCAGAGAGCCATTTCTATAGACTTACAAGACACGGTCCAGGAGGGAGGGCTCTCTCTTGAGTTCAGCTTTCTATCCTGAAATAAAGAGAAGAGGGTAAGGGACTTGTTTAGAATCTTAAGGAATCAGCTTAGATTCCAGAAAGAGTGCTCCAAGGGTCAGTTTCCTCATCACAGGCACGTATAGATTTCTACGTGAAAATGTAAAAACTGTTCACAGACACGCTGCTTTGGAGTGGCTCCATCTTGCAAACATCATTTTTAATAATAATGATGAAAATAATGATCGTGACGCCAATATGCCCTTGTGTGACGATGCTTTAATCTCCTCACAGAGCTTCCACATACATGGTCTCACCGAATCGGCAGCCCTGAGATAGTCGGGAAGAAATTATTATCCCCATTTTGTAAATAACAAAACTGAGCCCCCAAAGGCTGAAGGGTGTGCTTAGAGATGTCACACTCAGTTCAGTGTCCTCTCGCTCCAGCCCACCATCTGAACCAGGACTTCAATAAACAAAAAAAGTAAAGTGGGTCTGCGTGCCAGCCATTCATTTTGATTTTTTCACTTTTATTTTAGAAGAATACGCATCATTGGAAACAGGTCCCATTTGAAGCCACAAGAGGCTTGAGAAAAACAAATGTGAAAATAAAAGTGCCATTTAATACGAGCATCATTATTACTATTATTATTGCAAAGAGCCTATTTGAAACTGCCTAAAACTCTAAAACTGAATAATATTTTTAGAGCATCAGAAGGTATTTTTTTTTTCAAATATAAATTCCTTTCTCCCAAATGGTGGAATAATCATAATCATAATCATTATTGTCATCATCATCATCAACCCTCCATTAATTTATTGCTTTGTACATAATTTCCCACCAATTAGCACATTTGCTGCTCAAATAGCCCCATTTAACAGATGAAGAGATGGAGGATCAAGGGCATATAGCAAAGTGGAAGAAGGTTTGGGACTGAAGCTCAGATGTTCAGCCGCTCACCACTAAGGCACCCTGCTTCCCACAGCAAATGCTTTGCTGGCTGAATGTGCTGAAGCCCAAAATTGCACCAGATCAGAAATGAAAAAATACTTCATCATCAGGGATAGAGTGAAAGCAGCAAAGCCAGTGGTTGTCAGGGCGGATGTTTTAGTGACAGGTCCCTCCATGTCTCACCAGCGTGTTCTCTGTGCATAGGGTCCAAGGCCCTCCTGCTGGAGCTTGGTCCCATAAAGGTCTGCCCCAGGGGCTGAGAGCCGGGTGGAGCTCCATCCCTCCCACTGAGCAAGACTTGGGCTGTCACTGTGCGGTTATTTATGAGTCCCCCTTGCCCAATGAGTGGCCTTGAAGGGGCCCAGCCTGGGCCTGCTGTCTGGACACACTTGTCACACATCATTAGATGTTTGGTTGCCGCTGACCCCTCTGCCATCTGGCTGAGTGGCCTCGGGGTGAAGGGAGGCAGGCAGCAGCTCCTCATGCAGCCCCGAGTCTTTGTGGTGTTCAGGAAATGGAAGGGATTCAGAGCTGTCGTGCTAAGCCACTGAGGGGAAGATGGAGAACTGGAAGACGCTGTCTTAGAGAGAGCGGGCCTTGCTCAGGCTTTCCAAGACTTGGTACTATTGCCATTTGGGCCAGATAATTCTTTGTCGTGGGGGCTGTCCTGTGCGTTGTAGGATGTTTCTCAGCCTCCCTGGCCTCTACTCACTAGATGTCATTGGCACCCCTCCCCTCAGTTGTGACAACCCAAAATGACTCCAGACATTACTGAATTGTCCCCTGGAGGGAGAAGCAAAATCACCCCCTCTGAGAGCTGCTGGCCAACTCTAACTGTGAGATAAATTGGGCAGTGGGCACCTTAAGCTGTGACTGTGGCAGACCTGCAATTCCCCCAAACAATAGCCACTTACTGAGCAGCACAGATAGACCGGCAGGTGTTTCACGAACAACGTTTTGCTTAATCCTCAAGGCCGTCCATTGTGTGGCTGGAATTCCTGACCCCACTTCGCAGGTGAGGAAACCACAGTTTAGAGAGGGGAAGTGGTTTGCTCGAGGCCACTCAGCTGGAAGTGACAGAGCTGGGCTTGAAATCAGTGTGTCTGATGCCGGGTCCGGAGTCTTGCTGGAGATCTGTGGCCTGTTTCACGTGTAAGGGCTTGGCAAACCCAGCAGGTTGGCCCCTGAGTGTTTTAGGACTGCACACTTGGCCAGGGGCAAAGGATGTTTGTAGCATGTCCTCCCACTGTTTCCACTGCCCCGTGCAGGCCTCCTTATCCCCATGGCCCACCTTCCCCAGGGCTCCCCCTTCAGCCTACCACAGTACCTGACACATGGGACCCAGGGTTGGGGGAGGGCCTCAGTACCCCTCCTAGGGATGCTGACATCATACAAAGAGCCCCAGGGAGGGAAACCCAAAGCAATGCCACTCTGAGTGTGACATGTCAGTCACTTCACCAGGTTGATGTAGAACTCTTGGGCAGGGTATTCAGAGCCCCTTAAGTCGCAGTATACAAGTTAGAGGATTCGGTCACAGTAAAAAGTGAAATATCTATATTAAAAACATTGAAATTTGGTTAAGTGGTTGCCATGGCCATGTTAACAGTTGTATGTTAAGTCTTTAATTATAAGTCACCTCCAACGATCTACCAAGTGGCAAATTTCTGAACATCTTTTGTGCTTGTTATGTGAAACAGACCTGTCCCCAGAGCACCTGTCCCGGGAAGTGTTTCGTGGATTCTGGAGTAAGCATTAGGTCATCTATAAGGTGGTAAAACAGTCCCACCTAACATAAATTGCACGACCCTGAACTCTTTTCGACCCTCTTCCCTGAACTGCGTATCGTGCTTGCTATCTAGCAGGATGGTGGTACGGAGTGGGAGCTGCTCTGGGTGCAGGTGGTGGCTAAGAACCTGGTTCACGGACTCCCCCCGATTCTTGGCCTTCTTCTCTTTGGCGCAGGCGGCTAATTTGGGTTTCAGGCTACACCAGCCTCTCCTGCTTCTCTGATTTTGATGAACAGATCACCTCCTTTGCCAAATAATTAATTTGTAGACATTTCTAATTTCGGCTTATCCCCCCTTCAGGACACGCAGACTCCATTTCATGTCCCCCTGCCGCTGCAGAGCCACACAGGCCATGACGGTCATGAGATGCGCAGGTAGAGCCGGAAAGGGTCAGACGTTTGCGCTAGAGGGGTGCAAGGAAGGGGGATGCTGGAAGCTGGCAGGCTTAGCAGCTATCCTCAAGCCAGACTATCCCAAAACCCTCTTTATTTTAAAGTCAGACTTAAGGTGAAAATTATTCACATCTATGTTCAGAAGTAAGGCTGAATGCACTGTCCAAAGCCAAATAGAAAGGACTATTGAGTTATTCCCAGGACTGTATGGGCTGGGAGTCGGGGCAGGAGGCAGGGAGGAGCAGGGGGCAGGGGGAGGCTCACATAGGTCCAGAGGAGAGAAGCTGTGTTGGTGAGGGGGGTGCCTTCAAGTACTGATGGGAAGTAGAAGTTCAGGGCAGGTTTCAGAGACAGAATGTGGCTGTTAGATTTGAGCCCCAAACACCAAGTGAGGCAGCGTGAATTCCGTCTGTTTTCCTGGCAGGAAAGGCAACAGGCAAAGCTTTTGAGAACCAGAAAATTCCTTCAGCCCCTCCCCTCTCATGCCTCTGCTTGCCATAGGACCTCAGGATGCTGCAAAAACCTGAGGGACTTCCTGGGTCATCAAATAAACATGTGATATAATTAAGTAGAGTTTTGTGATGAGCAAATTGTAATACTTTGAAAACATGGATACTAGTGGCACTATCTTCTTGTACTGTGATGTGTACAACTCAACATGTGTACAACCTCTATCCACTCATTTATTTGGACCACAGCATCGTGAAATGGGAAGGGATAGATGAGTGTGTGTGGATGGGGCAGGATGTGGGAGTCACAAGTCCAGATCGGTGACATCACCTGCCCAAGACCACAAGGAGAGTCACCTGTGGGTCTCCAGGACCTGTAGTAGTTGTCTGTTACCAGAATGTTCAGCTTAGGAAGACAGCCCCAGGCTTTGCTGGAAAACAGAATTCAGGACGTTTCAGGCCCTGGCAACTGCTGCTACCCGCAGCTTTCGGCCTGGCTACCCTGCAAAACAGAAACCTGTGGGTACCCACAGTACCCCGGGTCTGGGTTGGGGCAGGGTTCAGGAACAGGAGGTGGTCACTCAGGGCTGAAACCCTATCAGCGGGAGCAAGCCACATAAAAGGAAGCCAGGGCTGCCCATTTCCATTTTCATTGGAGCGGCTGGTGCTTAGTAATCCAGAAGCTTTATTTAAGGGCTGACCTCCGACCGGGCCTGTCACTCTAGTGGCGGGCGCCTGATAGCCACTGGAAATCAATAGCCGGCATGAAGGTCACTTCCTAGAAAAACTGGGGCTATCAATGTGTCAGTTCCAATGAAAGATTATAACAAACCAGCAGAGAAGTTTATCTGTGGCTGAGAGCTCATCTGAGCTGGGCTTGTTGTGGGCTGTATGTGTGCACGTGTGAGTATCTACGTGTGAGTGGGCATGTGTGCACGCATGCACAAACGTGTGCATTTATGAAACAAAGCATGTGTGTGCATGAAAGAATGTGTGTATATGTGCTTTTTGTATTTCTATATGAATGGGCATGTGGGTGCATATGAGTGTGGATTTGTGTGTGCCTAGGTATGCAGGTGTGTTTAAGGGCATGTGACAATGTCAAGGAGTTGTGTAGATGTGCTTTTGTGTATATATGCATTTTCATGTATGTTTATGTATATGTGTAAGTGGCATGTGGGTATGTTGAGCACATGTATGCATGCATAATACATGGGTGTGTGTGTGAACGCTCACATGTTTGGGTATATGGGAGTAAAGGTGCATTTGATTGCATGCACACTTCTTACCATGGCCTGTAAGGCCTGAAATAATCTGGCCCCTGTCTACCCCTCCAGGCTCACCTTCAGTCCCTCCCCTCCCCTCCCTACTCCCCACTAGACTCTCATTGGCCTCCTTTCCCTTCTTTGAGGATGCCAACCACTTTTCTCCTCAGGGTGCTGGCACATGCTATTCCCTCTGAGGAGTTTCCTGGTCTCACTCTTCCCATACCTGGCTCTTTTCCACCACGTGGTTCTCAGTTTAAACGCCCGGTCCTCAGAGACACGCCCCCTACAGGTGCCTACATGTGTTTCCTCCATGGCAGTTATAACAACGTGTGAGAATTTCAGTTCCTGATTTAGTTAATTGTCTGCTCTCTGCCTCCTCCCAGGCCCCCTTGCCAGCTCTGCATGGCTGAGCCCTCGCTGAGGTCTCTGGGGTGTCCAGCAAGCGTCTGACACCTACTGGTGCTCATTCCTCAGTCTCTTTCCAGAGAAGAGGAATTCCATCTGCTGAGGAATTCCACACTAGCCCTGTACCTTCACCGCCTGGCCTCAGTTTTCCCAGCTGTAAAATGGCAATACTTGCCCTATCTACTCCACAGGATCAAAGGAAATAAATGTGGTGAAAACCTCTTGGGAAGCACAAGTTGCCGGGACTACGTAACATATTTTCATTTGATTAAGGGCTCTAATTACTCAGAAAGAGATCTACTGATAGGAACAGCAAAGATAAGCCAAGGAATTCCAAACCGAGATTCCAGAATGGTTTTCTCCAAGTCATTAATCCATTTTAGATACACTCCCAAATGCAGAAACACCGCCCCTCGCCCCAGGCCTCCATCAGCCAGGATCTCTATTTCCTTCCTAGATACCTGTTTTCTGGAAGGTGTCCTGTTTTTTCCTTTCATGAATGAGTCCATTTGGGGAGGGTGTAGACTGTATGCAAATGTATTCCCCCTTGAAAAAAAAAGCAGGAATATAAAGAATGATTTAATGCTACCCAAAGAGGATGGTTTGTTCCACATGGTTGCCATGGGAACCTGGAGCCGGGTACCAGGGCTGCTTGAGCTGTATGATTGTTAAACAGCCCTGGACTATGATTTGGGAGCTGGAGTCTTGTTTCCACTCCACCACTGCTGAGCTGTGGGACTGTATGCCATCATCACTGCATTCCTTAGGCCTCAATTTCCTCATATGTTACATTAAGGAATCTAAAACATGAGAGTGGACTGCCAGTCCCTTCCTGCTTTGTATATGTAAAATTCTAGGTCACATCTCTTCCCTGGGCCTCAGTTTTTCCATCTGTTGAGTGGGAGTTGCCTCCCGTAAATAGTTGAAGGGAAGGGGTAGGAAATGAGAGCACAAGTTAGATGTCAGCTCTGAGTCTTCTGGATCCCAGAATAGTATCTCTTTGTTCTTATGACAGAAACTTATGATATTTGTTCTAATATGCAAATTTCATTTGTTAGTTCCTTCATTTAACAAGCCTGCAATCAGCAACTACGACATCACAGTGCCAGGCACCATGGAAGGAGCTGAGGGTTTGGAGGTGACAAAAACACATACTCTGCTTTCAAAAAGCTTGCTGTCTCATGCAGGAGACAGATGGGGAGAGAGCTGATGTCAGAGCAGAGAGGGGCCAGCTCTAACTGAGGTCAATACTGAGTGAGTGGCAGCGTCTTTGAGACCCTCCTTCAGGGTGATCTCTTAGTGTAGGAGGAGGAGGTGACCCGCCCTCCTGCCCCCAATGCCATACTAACTGTGTCTGAAGTTCTTCTTAAGGGCCTTGTGAAGACCCTTACCTTTGAGATGAGCCCAATACTAGTGCTAATACACGGTATCACAGCGTTAATGCTGGAGGAACCCCCAGATTTCATTTGAGAGGACACAAGGGTCCAGAATGGGATAAAGACACGCCTGAGGTCACACAGCCCAGAGCTCCTGGCCAATGAGCCATAGCTGCTCCTTCTGACCAACACTGGATTTTGAGGCTGGATTCCAAACAAATTCCCCATTCCCAGTTCCACCAGGTGGGGAGCCAACACTCCTGATTCTCTCTATGACCTGAAATCATGGGCAGAAGTCCACTCATAGTCGTAAAGAAAGGAGAGTGGAAGTGAGCTTCGTTTCAAGTCATAACCCTCTCTAACCCCTGAGTCCAGGCCTCTATGTGCCCAAGACGGCCTGCTCTCCCCACATGATTGTCCGCTAGTCCAAAATTATTCCTTCTATCATTCAACCCCCCCATTAACCAAAATCCCTTCCATCAGGTGCCTGGGTACTGGGCAGCTGTCAGGGAAGAAATCCTTATTAATTCATAGTAAGATGGGAATGAGTGACAATCAGCTCTCCAGTTGTTTGTATTGTCAAAGAGCATGCCTGGAGGTACAAAACACACAAAATTCCTTCCATTTGTTTGACAATTACAGTTTTAGAAGTTTTGCTCAAATCTAGGTTTAGTCACTTAGGAGCTTTGACCTTATTAAAGTTATTTAACCTCTCTGAACCTCTGTTACCTCACTGGGAAAATAAGGATCATAATTAGACCCCAAAATATCAGGTGAGAATTAACTGGACCTGCAGCATAGTCTCTGACTGATTATAGATGCTTAAAAATAAATGTTAGTTCCTTTTGAAAGATGGAAGTTGCCACCCATGGAGATTTCAGAACTTGCTCAAGAGCACTGCCTAGTGGGAGTCAGGCCAGAACCAGGAGCTCAGCAGCTTCTGGTGGAGTCGCCAAGTCCCTCCTTTCAGGACAATGGCATTGGCCTCATCCAATGCCACATGCCTGAGGCAGGCAGTTGGGCACTGGGAAGGCCGGCAGTGGGAAGAGGCTGGTGGTGGCTACATGGGCCTGGTCACAGAAAATCACTCACTGCTCTGGGGGTCTTCAGGAAGTAGCAGCCTCCTCTCGGTGTGGCTGGGTTGGGGAGATCAGAGTGACCTGAGGGAGCCCTTGATGTGAGTCACTGTGGTGCCAGGGGAGAGGTATGGAGTTGTTGATGTGCCAGGCAAGCCTGGGCAGCATCTCTTGGCATTCACCTCTCCTAGGGGCTGCAAGGGCCGGGCTTCATGGGAAATGAGCTGGACCATCCATCACCCCTTCACTCAGGCAGGCTCAGATCACCGTGCTCTTGTAGCAAGAGGCAGCCGAGGTCCCCAGTACCCTCTGCCAGGCTCCAAACCTGGGGTTTGGGAGGGGAAGGCTGACTCACTCTTAGCGGGGAACCATCTCCTTCTAAGCCAAGGAAGGAGTCCTGACACCACCTTGCATCAATCACGAGGATCTCTTGTCTCTGTCATGTCTTAAGAGGGCTGGCCTCTGAAACCCACGCTGCTGGGAATCCTGCCGTAAAGCAACGACTCCTTTCACGGACTCCTCCTATCTTTCCTTTTACGTACTAGGTTTGCTGAAAATGAGACCCATTGTTTTTCTTATAGAAATCTGGGCTGAAGGCTCATAGCAGAAAAAAGAAATTTTCTTTGTTATAAAAGTAAAACACATCTATTGCAAAAGATATGGAAAACACGAGAAAGGAGAAATGTTAAAATCATGCATAGTGTCGCTGTCTCCAAACCCTGATAATGTTCTCTGTATTTCCTTCTACCATTTTTTCCATATCCATTTTTGCAGGTGTGATCTTAGTTTGTTCTCAGCCTTTTTTCCCACATGTATAAACATTTTCCACATTATTATAATCTCCTTATACATTTCATTCATCTATTTTTCTCCCCCCAAATTTCAAACATACAGCAAAGATGAAAAAATTTTACAGGTAATACCATATGTCACCATCTAGACTTGGCCATTATCATCTCTTCTCTCTAGGGATTTATCAAGGGCCCATTTTATGTTGGTCCTTTGTTAAGAGTAGGGATTCAAGGGTGGGTAAAACAGAGTCCCCACCCTCAGTAATAAGAGTGTCTAGTGGTTATGCAGACAGACAGACAGACAGCTCCATGTATGCTTTGTTAAAGGGGAACAATACATAGGGTGGGTGAGGCCTGGGAGAAGGGACGTCTAAGGATAACAGGTGTTCACGGCGAGGCTTGGACACCTGTTTGCTGCCAGGTAAGTTTTCTCTCTCCCTCTATAAAAATGATACTGTGAAGAGCATCTTCCTGATATGTGGTCTTGATTCTGCATTGTTTCTTAGTTAGAGTCCCAAAATTGTGTCAAAGGGAATGAACTCTTAAAAAACTATGATGTGTACATTTTGCCAGGGTGTTTTCCGAAAAAGATTGGGCCAAAGTGGTGCATTCTATCTGAAAGGTGACTGAAGGAGGCCCAAGTCTCCCCTTCAGGCTTCCTGCAGCCAGGGGCTCTGTGCTGAAGCCAGACTGCCTGGGCTGGAATCTGAGTTCTCCTGCCTGTTACCTGGGGCAACTTGCGGAAGTGACAGAAGGTCTGAGCTTCAGTTTCCTCATCTGTAAAATGGGGATTCAATGGCACCTACCTTACAGAGCTGTCGTGAGGAGGAGATGAGTCGATTTACGAAAAGAGCTCAGAACGAAGGAGTGCCTTCAAAGGGCTGACCATTGTTATCCTGCAGAAGGAAAACTGCATGAGGACAGGGGTTTGTGCTCACCAATTCCTATTCCGTGGGTGTGGAGCTTGCTTAGATGACAAACACCTCAAGGATAGGACACACTTGCCTCCCTGACTTGGGAGAGCTGCTTCCTGTGAAATAGGAATTGAACTCTGGTTTATTAAAAGTAGAGATCCCATGTTGCTTCCCCCAGCTGTGTGCAGAGCCGTCTCTAGGAGGGCATGGGACATACATGGAACTGGACCACGATCACAAAAGGCAGCAGCAGCAGCAACCCAAACCTCACACCCACATTAATCCTCTACCCCGGCTCCTTGTCCCCATCCCAGCTATGGCTGGAAGCGAGGGAGGGAAGGAGGGGAAGAGGCAGGGACGGAGGGCATACTGAATGTTTCCTTTATGCTGGGTCCTTTACATATGTTTTCTGTTACTGAATTCTCTCCAAGATCCTATGAGGATGCTAATAACAGATGAGGAAACTGAGGCTCAGGGTGGCAACATAATAGCAAGCCCTGAGAGGGTCAGCAAGTGCTCCCCTAGGCAGACAGGAGAGAAGAGGAGAGAGAAAGCGGCTCACGCTGCCCTACGGAAAGCTATACCCACAGCAAGACACCCACAAACCCAAAGGAGAGGTGGGAGATCTGCTGGAGGAGAACCCATAACAGAGACCCCGTGGGCACTTAAGAAGCCTGCAGGACAGGATGTGGCAGCTCCAACTCTCCTGGAAACCCAAGGCATGGGCAAGCGCCAGGGCGAGAGGCAGCCCCTGGGGAACCTGGGCGCTGAGAGCCCTGCATCCCCTGGAGATGTGTGCTGGTAGGCTGCAGAGACAACGCCCTGGCCAAGCCAGACTTGAGGCAAGGAAAGCGGCGGAGTGAGCAACCGCCAGCTAAGGGGAGGCTGCATCTTCTCCTTTAGACAAGTTTACATGAATGCAGTACTTAAGCAGGGCTCTGCAAACCTTTCTGGACTGAGCCTCAGATTAAGATACACACGTCACATTGTGATCCAACACACACACGTGTTTCCTGACACCAGACGTCACTTTACTATGCATGATGCATCCTGGCATTTCCTACGCTGTTTGCTTCTATTCCTCTCCTCCTCCTCCTCCTCCTCCTCCTGGTCACAGCCCACGAAATTGATTTCACAACCTGCGGTTTGACGGAGAAAACAGGTGCAGCCAGGAGAGAATCCAGTGCTCTGTGAGGCGTTGCAGATTGTATGAGCCACAGAGAGCTCAGAGAAGAGATTAGAGAGGGCTGCAGCAACCCAGGAACGCTTCCTGCCGAGGAAGCATCTAGAGCTAGACCTGGAAGAGTGGCCGGTTCTGTTCAGTTTAACAAACGTTTATAGCTCTGCCGTGTGCCAGGCTCCACACTTGGCCCTGGGGTACCAACAGGGGAAGGAGAGAAACAGACACCCAAAACTGGGCTCATAAGTAAAGGTGTAGGGCTGGGAATGCTGTGGTGTCTGGGGGGCTGACAGGGATGCCCATCATGTGGAAGGTGGGCGGTAAGGCAACTTTCAACTAACAATCACACCTGTTGTTTGCACAGACCCATGGCATTTTAGACACATGCACATAATAACACCATTTCATTTGCCACTCACAGCAAAATGGTGAGGTGTATGAGGTTTGTTGTTACTTCTACTGCATAGGTAAGCAAGGTGTGGCCTAGGGACCCAGTGATGTGGCCAAAGGCACACCACTGATAAGTGGCAGAGCCGGGCCTGGAGGTCACATCTCTGGCTCTAAGCTCCCTCCTCTTTCTGGACTTGAGATCTAGACTGCCTGGATTAGAATCCCGCCTCCCCCGTGACAAGTTATTTCACTTCCCCCAGCCTCTGTTTCCTTATTTACAAAATAAGGATAATAATAGTACCCGTCACATAAAGTCCTTGTGAGGTTTCATGAGTAAAATTTGTAAACCGCTTAGAATAGCGCCTGGCATGTGGACAGTGCTAGTTAAACGTGAGCTATTCTTACTGAACAAATATTTATCAAGGACCAAATACAGACAGGTCAGCGGTGGGAGCAGGAAAGGAGACTTATTGAACACATAATTACACAAATAATTCAGTTATAATTGTGATCAATAATGAAGAGGAAAAGTACAAGGTGAAATATGTACAGTATGAAACAGAATAACCAGGGGCCCTAATGTAATCTCGGAGATCAAAAAAGGCTGCCTGGAGGAAGTGACATTTAAGTTGATATCTAAAGGACAGTAGGAGTGAGCCAGATTCAAAAGGGCAGAGCTTTCCCCTGGCAGAGGGACCGGCATGTTCAGAGGGAGATTAGCAACATTCAGAGAACTGTTTATCTCCCTTCTTCAAGCGGTCAAGTCAAAATGCCAGAAAATCTTGTCTTCTCAGCCTCATGTCTCTAGTACCTCACTGGTGCTTATGTGGTGTTTGTTGAACCCATCACTTTCCGGACACGGGTAGAGTGTCCGGAAGCTCACATACTTCAGCGGCACGCCCAGCAACAGGGAACATTTGTAAACACAGGGGTGGATCCAGCTGGCGAGAGGCCTCTCTAGGTACTGTATTGTAGGGTAGTTGGGTCTGATGGCATGCCATCGGCACAGAGTTCGTCCATTCTTGTTCACCAGGGTGGGGTGACCACGCCACCTAGTTTGTGGTGGACAGTCCCAGTTTCCTGCTGTGGCCCCAGCGTGGTTATTCAACAGGCCTCCTTTCACTTTCTAAACTGTCCCTGTTTGGATGATAAATTATAGGTGTGTCTTAACTCTGGGGCACATAGGAATATCCCGGTAGCCTGACAGATGTATCCAAAGGTGCCACTTGGTAAACTGATATTCTACTTAAGGAGTTCCCAGTTCCCTGGGGTTTTCAGCCTCTCAGCCACTGCCATAAAGTCCCCTCTTTTTCCAGAGCTATTCCAGTCCGTTTAAGGACAACTCACACTTATTCCCATCTTGGGACGCTTCAGCCTAGCTACAGGACACCATTCTGCAGTGCTCCCTGGGGCAGCTAAGTGGAGTGGGAAGAGGACAGAAGGGTGCCATGGTGACCTGAGTAACGGTCAGCCCTGGCCCTGCTGTGCCTGGCTCATTGACCTCAGGAATGTCCCATGGAATGCCCAGACTAGGGGCTTCCCTTTGTTGAATGTGGATAATAAACACCTCGCCCTGTTCTCCTACGTTATGAGCGTGAGGTGCTCCATACGAAGGCAAGGAGGGTACACTGGATGTCCCAGATCGGGACCCTTGGCTATGGTTTGGAGATATTGATAATCAGGCTAATAATAATAATGTTTTAAAACACCAGGACTGCCCCCTCGGAGGCTGTCCTCTGAGCGGGAGCCTGCACCTTCCTGCCGCCCTGACGGTGACTGCCACAGCCAGGATTAAGCCCAACCCCAGCAAAGGAGGAAGATAAACCCCTGTGTGCAGATGGAAAGGGGGCTGTGTGGGCAGAGACCACAGAATGTTACTTTAGCCGCTGCAGAAGGCATCAAGGATTCAGAATCCTGGTTGCCTCTGACAATTTTTTTTCTTTTTGGAAGCTGGAGATCCCCGTGCCAAGCCCTCAAAGCAGCCCCGACTTTCCGTGCAATAAAGCAGCAGTGAGAAAGGCTCAGAGTAATTAAGTGGCTGACGCACAGAAGAAGCCGTTACAAAGAATTGACTAAATTGCCCATTCATTAGCAGCTCGGCATGGAAGGAGAATTACAAATAGACGGCGGAGCCCGCAGTAATTCAATCTAACCTTGTACTTACAGAAAACAATGAGATAATGAACAGAAAAATTACCAGGCACATATTGTATTTTGTTAAAGGGGCGGGAGGGGGGCCAGGGGGAGGGGGGCGGGGGGGAGCGCAGGGACGGACTGGCACATGCGATGCTAATGGCCTCGCTCAAGCTGAGCAAACGTTTCTCCAACACAATCATAGTTCTCAGTCTAAGGGCCTCTGGGGAGCTGAGATGAGGCAAGATCGCGAACAAAAAAATGTAATTTATAAGGCGTCTGTGGACTGGAATTTATCATCGGATCCGCTCGCCGCCGCTCAATTGATATGTAGTTGATTTCAAACAACACCCCCCGGGCGCCCAGAGGGAACATTTTTTAGATTTTACGCTTGGATATATCTGTTTAACTCGCCATTTACCAAAACAACGGCTGATGACAGCACAAACCAGTCACTCTGGAGAAAACACGCACCCGCTCTCCTACACACGCGCGCGCGCACAGAGGCGTCCAAGAGCAGCGGCAGCCATCATAACAGCAGACAAACCTGCTCAGCCCAGAGAAGACTGCCGTGAATCTGGAAAGGAGAGGGGAGGAAGAAAAAAATAAATCTGAAAGATCTGGCCTTTCTCTGTGGCTTCGCAGGACTAAGTGCTTGTAGTTGGTGTTTATAACTCACGCGTTGGTCTTCTTGCCTGACACCTCCCACCCTTTTTGGTTGAGCAGCTTAGAAAGGCTCCAGGCCCTTCCAACTCGCCTCTTCCAGGGTCTTTAGGCATTGCCGGTCCCCGTCTGGGACCAGATCTGGCTTCACCTGGGATCCACAAGACCCTGGGCCTCAGTAGGTGGGAAAGAGTTGGCTTTCCATTGAGGGGTGTGGGGAGGGGATTAATGGGTTGCAGATTGAAGCGCTGATGACCTTTTTCCAGGGCTCCCTGGGCCTCCAGCTGTGGTGTTGGCAAAGGGCAGTTTTAGAAGAATACGGATAAATTACCCATCACACCAAGGAGGAGAATTCATAGGCTGGGTCAGCAAGTCATCCCGTTTTGAAGACACCAATGGGCTTGTCCCTTGGTGCCCAGGTGGGGCACAGAAGGAGGAGCATCAAATACATTTCTGTTGTTAGGAAAAATAATTCACCAGACACTTGTTAAAAATGGCAAGATAGGGGCTGGCCCGGTGGCATAGTGGTTAAGTTTGCGTGCTCCGCTTTGGCAGCCCAGGGTTCACGGGTTCGGATCCCGGGTGCGGACATACACACCACTTATCAAGCTGTGCTGTGGTGGCATCCCATATAAAGTGGAGGAAGAGGGGCACGGATGTTAGCCCAGGGCCAGTCTTCCTCAGCAAAAAGAAGAAGATTGGCAACAGATGTTAGCTCAGGGCTGATCTTCCTCACACACACAAAAGATGGCAAGATAAATCTTATTTAAGACTATTACAATGGAGGAGAGAGACTAGACTCAACTCTGAATACAACAGGGACCAGTGGAGATTTATAGCCAGGGGATTGGGTAAGGAAGAAGAGGGAAAATTACTAAGAGGAACTTGTTCAGGTATCAAGAGTGGAGGAAGAGGAGCTTGATTGGATATCAAGAGGCATTCTAAATAAACTGGGTTAGCAGGAATCTTTGCTAAAACTGGGCTCTGCAGGACCAGGATGAGGGCTAGTGGAGAAGAGGGCTCAGAGGAGCCTGACTGAAGTTCAGTCAAGGATGTGCTTGTCACTGGGTCCAGGGAAATTGTGTGGGTAAGAAGTTAGCCGCAGACTGAAGACTTTGTCTTCCCACAGAATGCCTGCACCTACAACAAAGCACCTAGCACAGTGCTTCCTGAGAGAAGAGGGACAGATGGGACAGCCCCCCCCTGCAGAATCTGAAAAACACTGTGGCTGCAAAAGCAGGAACTCATTCCTTGACTTCCATCACCTTCCATCAAAACAGATGCCTCACAGCACCGGCTGCCAGAAGATGCATGCAACACTGAACTATGAGGGCAGCCTTGCAACTTGCCACCAGCCCGAGCTCCGGGGGCTAGTGGCCATGACTGACCAGCCGGTAGGGGGCAGTCCAGCCCAATGGGAAAGACACTGAAATAGATGTCCAGAAAAGTCCTGATTTTATTCCCATTTGGTCACTGATTCACTGCGAGGCCCTCAGTACGACATCACTTCCAGTCTCTGGGCCCTATTCTGTGCATTCATAAAATATCCTTAATACTGCCTGACCTTATGTCCATTTCACAGAGATGCTGTGAAATATCTGGGGTGTAATCAAGCTATGAGAAATCTACATAAATATTAAGTGCATCAGAGAATTAGACCAGTGGTTCTCAAAGTGTAGGCTGTGACCAGCAGCAACAGCATTACCTGGAAACTTAGAAATGCAGATTCTCTGGACCCACCGAGACCTACTGAGTCAGAGACTCTGAGGACAGACACCAGTGATCTGTTTTTTAAGAAGCTCTCCAGATTCTGATACATGTTCACATTTGAGAACCACTGACCTGGTGAATACAGACTGTGTAACTTGCTGAGAGTACAAAGGGCAGCTGAGAAAAATAATTTGGGGGACTGGAAAATCTTTTTTAGTCAATCAAAAAACTACTCTGGAGATTATGACTCATACTATTAAGCAAATATTAGTGTTTGTGTTTGAATAATGTTGTGTACTTTTCAAAGCACTTTCTAATACCCAATTTCATTTGCTTCTTTACTTCATTCTGTGAGGTAGGCAGGGTACATAATATTGTCCCAAGAAGCACAATGACTCAACAAAGGTTACTTGGTAACTGTTGGAGGAGTGGCAATCATGAGAAGAATAAACTCAGGACTTTGCAAGACCCCACACTGCCTTTCATTCACAGCATCATAGATATTTAAATTTAGAAGGAACCTTACAATTGACACAACTTCATATAGAAAATTTTCTCATTTTTCCCCTTTTTAAGTACGCTCCCATTTATGACTATATTTCAGCCACTATCAAGTAATTGTGAATCCTTGACCCGTGTGGGACTCCAGAGAGCTGGGGAAAGCAAGTTGACTTTCTCCTTAACCTCAAGAGGACCATGGACCCAGAAATCTACCAAACATGAAAGGCACCTTTGTTGACTCCATTTGAAAGACGAGCAAGACAAGGATCAGGTTGTGAAGAAATTTGTTTGAGGTTATATGGCTACTTAGAGAGAGAACTGAGACTAGAAGCCAGGAATCCAGACTCCTGAGTGAAACCACCCACAGTGGTATGGAAAGCAGGCTGGAAATTGATATTTTCAAAAGTTGATTGTTAAATAATAGCCACCAATTGTCCAGAGGGCATTAGGTCTTGACTAAGTCCATTTTTTCTGTCTCTCAGATACATGTCCACGCCACCTACATGCTTGTGATGTACTACAAGAGTCATGGAGTCTTGGAGATCATGTAGCCAATGGGCAATCCGGCTTAGAAAATCTTCCTGTATATTCTTGGTGGGTCATTCCACCTCTTCTTGAATACCTGCGGAGATGGAGATCTCACTGCAGCACAAGGCATTTGAGAAATGCTGCACCAAGTCATCAGATGTTTCTCAGAAAAAGCTATGCCAATTACTCCCATCCCTCACCTCTGCTCTGATGTGTTTCCTTCTTCCAGAAGCTCATTGGAGGTTGCAGAGTCCCTGGGAAGTGTCAACTTAAGTCACGGTTGCCTGAATACCTGCCCACACTGAGAAAACCCAGGGAATTCCATGTCTGGAATTAGTAAATGGGTAGCAAGATCCCTGTGTAGAAAGAAGACTCATTGTGATCAGGGTCAGCGGAACCTTCCCATGACTTTCAGCTCGCACATCTCAAGTCAGCAGCTCTCTTCACAGCTTGCAGGAACTCTACTCCTCATCCCTAACGCTGTCAATGAGGAGAATGGTTTCAGGAGCCCTAGGGAGTCAGTGATAAAGATACAAAGAAATCACTTGAAATCCACCTAGGAAGACACAGGTGCCCATCCTGAATAAGCACTTTCATTTTCTTAATCTTTCAATCAACTTTATAACCTCTATTTGCCAGCCCTCGCAATGGGAGCACAAGCAGACTCTATGTAACAACTCATCCTGGGCAAGGGGCCAGCAATTACTGCGATCATCAGTGAGTGACCATTCCTAGGATCACCTTGCCCATGAAAAGCCAAAATCAGGCCAGTTCTCACTCAAAGATCATATGCACAGAATTAAGTGGATTGCATTTTTAATGATGCTCTCATCCCATGCTGGGATTAATGAGTTACCCTTGATACAGAGTTAAAGACACCTTTTTATCGAGGGATGATAAATGATCTCACTCTAACCCCCTCATCAGGGGCTTGCTTGCACTGTTCCCATTTCCCACCGCAGGTCCACTTAGGCTTCAGAGGCCAGGAGACGAGGAGGAAGGGAGCTTTTGAGCCCACCTGCCCTGTGTGACCTGAGCCCCTGATGGGCCAGGTTGTGTCACAGAAGGACAATGCCGGTACAACTGTATACACCAGCCAGCATCATTTTCCAGAGTGAAGGTGCCTGGACTGTACATGGGAACTGGGTCCTATCGATAGTTCAACTCCGATATATTTTTCAATAATCATCGATAAATATTTCTTCCAAATTTATTACATATTTCCTTGTCATACAAATAACATTTGCCAAGCATAATTTACCCTTTTCTTAGTGCAATTATCACCAATATGATCGTGCATTAATGTGCTGGGTCAGAAAAAAATGATATTGAGGTGCTCCAGACTGTTACTCCCGCGCTGAATGGCCCTGGATTGCTAACATTTTGGTGTTTTGGGGTCTGAGCTTAATAATCCTATTTCTTTCCTTGCTGTCAGCCTTTCACCTGTTACTGTTTGCCGTTTTGAAGAGCCGCAGTGATGTGGAAAGAAGGGTAGAGAAGGAATCCCCGGGCTATAAGACTGTGAGCCCGGGGAACATCGTTCCTTGCTCACCCGTGTCTTCTCAGTGCCTGCTCTAGCGCTTGGGACAGAGGAGAGGATCAACAACTAGTTGATGAATAAATGAAGACCACGATTTCGCTTCTAATTCTGCCTTCACTGCTTACCAGCTGCATCACCTTGGGCAAGCCCTCAGTCTCAGTTTCCAAATCTGCAAAATGGAAATAGTAATACCTTGTTTTCAGGACTCCTGCAAAGATCAAATCTATTAAATAAAGGAAATTGATATGAAAATGTGGACTATAGAATGCTATACACAGCTCCTGTTTCCAGTTTATAACAAGATAGTAATTAGCATTATATAGCACAGGTTTCTGGGGAGTGGTCTGCTCCTCTGGAGGCAGGTCTGGTATCAATGACCTTAGCTGGTCCAGGCAGGGGTAAAGGGCCAGGCGGCTTCCTCATGGATGCAGTCGGTGTTGTATGGTCCAGCAGTCTCCCAATCAGCTCACCTTGGTGGGTGACACGTGTCCCCAAGACCCACTACCCCCTCTCTGGGCCCTGCAGTCACCTCATCACTCGTCCCTGTCCCCAGACCCCCCATGTGTCCTGTCCCTCTGATCTCACTGGATGTGAGGAATTCATCCATGTAAAGGTGGATGGGACTTAATCTGCAGTCCCTTCCCTGGAGACCTGGATTGAGATTGCTAAAACTGGAGGCCTAAAGACCTTCTTCCTAATCTTTTTTGATTAGGGACACAGCATTTGCTAGGAGCCTCTCAGTATCATAAATCTCCCTAAAGAATTTTCAAGAGTAGGAAATGTGCATTTCAAACAGGAAAAATGAAATGCTCAACTACCTAAAATGAGTAGCTAACAGTGGAATTTCCAGGAAGCATCAGCAGATAGAGAATATCTGGGACACGGGTAGGCCCAGACTCATGAGGCTGGGTCTCACCCATCACTTCTCAAATCCCTCACTGAAAGGGGCCGCCTATCTGGCCAGACCTTGTTTACAAAGATCTAGGAACTCTAAGTGGCACGGCAAAGAGTCACATCCCAAAGACCAGCAATCCATCTGGATTCCAAGACAAGCTCAGATATCCTGACTCTCTTCCAGCTCGTGGTGAGTTCCTTGCTCACTCCGAGAAGTCAGTGCAAAGCCTAATGCTAACAGTCTGGGCATCTTACACCTAACTACTTCCAAGTCCTTATTAATGTTGTCCCCTACAACCACTATCAGCACCAGCATCACCACCAAAACCACAATGACAATGACTACCATCATTACTCACCACCACCACCACCAACAGTCATCACCACTCTCACCACCACCAACATAATCATCACTTCTCCCACCACCAATACAGTCATCACCATTCCACCACCACCAACAAAATCATTACCACACCCAACAACAACAACACAATCATCACCACCACCACCAACACAATCGTCACCACGAACAACAACAATACAATCATTACCACTTCCACCAACAACAACACAATTGTCACCACCAACCATAATACAGTCATCACCACCACAACACCACAATCACCAGCAAACCCAGGACTGGGTTTGAATGAGAGTCCAGTCAATTCTTAGGTCTGTGACTTCCGAAATGTATTTAAACTAGCTGAGTCTCAGTGTCCTGATAATAACTCCTAGAGTTGTGAGAATTAGAAGCAATATATGTACAGTAGCACAGGATAGCCTCACGTACATGGTAGCTACTGTTAGGAGGGTGCATTTGTCAAGAGAAGACTAAATTAATTGCTCAATAGTTAATCATTTCAGGGGAAAAAGGAAAGTTCTCACCCCAGAGTTTTGGAGCTCTTTGCCAGCTTGAGAAAAGAATGTATGTCCAGTGGGGTCATGCTCTTGGCCCTGCCCCGCCCTGCCAGCGTGTGCCGACTGCTTGTTTCTTCTGTCGCTCTGTGTCCTCCGGGCCTGGGAGACGCACTGTTAGGGAAATGGTGAATTTGCTGGAGGAGATGCCCCTATTCTTCTTGCATCACTTGTTGTAACAAATATGCACAATGTGACGGCCAGATCTATCCTGCCAAATTCCGGGAGCCGGGGGCACTTTGAACACAGAGATGCCAAAAGTTAGAGCCCCATCCAGCTTCCTCTACGTCTTGCGCCATCTTGGGAACCTGCTAGTTGACACTGACCCAGGGGTGACCAGTCCCAGTCGATCACCATTGCTGGGTGGCATTCTGCCTGCCTTCCCTCCTCCTTCCCTCCCTTCTTGTCTCCCACCCTTCCTTCTTCTTCCTCCCTTCCTTCCTTCCTTCCACTCGTTCCTTGTCATTAGTCCACAAACCACTGCTGTGTCCACAGTGGCCCTGAACCCAAGGGTGCGCTCCCTGTCCACATTCTCCCTCTCGCTCTGAGGCATGCATGATGGCACCTTTGCCCCCCTGCCCACCCTCTGTCCTCTGGGAGGGCACAGCTCTTGGCAGATGATCAGTTGTGAACTGCCAGAGGCACCACTCCGTGTGCGTGCCAAACACCATCTCCTCTCCCTCCCGGCATGCCAGGCTCCTCTGACAAGGAAGGGTAAAGACCCTCCAGGGTTCTCAAGAACATCAATATGTTTTGTATTTAATGTGCTGGCTCTGTTACAGCAAATTAAAGCGAGGGGGCCTGGAAGAAGGGAACACAGCCCGCCGTTCCCCAGTCCCTTGTCGAGCAGGAGGCTCTGGAAACTGCACTCTAGTGTGGGCAAGGAGTGCACATTACACCCCCCTGCAGGAACAGAGCAGACATTAGACAAAGCCCCGAGTCTTAATGGGACGCATCCGGCAAACATCTGAGCTTGGGCCTTCAATCACAAACGCTGCAGGATTTAAAAATGAATAAACTTCACATTGTGTTTCTCTTATTTATCCTTTATGCAAATTGTCCCTGGGAGGACCCATTACGCGCACTGCATGGGGACAGCAGAGGCCGGCTCGAGGCTTGCAGGACCACTTGCAAGCAATTCCTGGAACGCCAGGCCTGTACTGGTGCTTTACAGAGGGAGAGAAAGTGATCATAAAAGCGAAATAAACAGATTCTGAGTGGTTGGCTCAATGCAGAAAGCACAAGCGAGCGCATGCACACACACAATAACACACCACACACGCAAGCTACGCATGGACCACATTCAAACAGCCACTGCTGACATGAACGAGGGTCTCTGTCCAGAGAGCATATGTCATCTCCCCACTTATTTTCTTTTGCTGCTAGTTGGAGGAAGAGGGGCCTTTTGTGAGACCGAGTGATGAGATGGGCAGGACAGTGAGGGGCATTCACATGGTGAAATTCCAGGCACTGTGAGCCAGGCACTGTTCTAGAGCAGCCCGCAGCTCCTGCTCTGGTCCTGCTCTGGCCCCGCTCTTGGATCACTGGGAGCTTCTTGGCTGAGGTGGAGTTGGGTCACAGTGGGTCAGGGAGTTGGGGCTGTGAGCCTGGACTGAGGAGCCAAGAGTAATTCGAGTCAGGCTAGGGCAGCCCCAGCCCAAAAAGTAGAGGGCCAAGTCCAGTGATGCTGTGGGGCTCTCAGGAGGGCAGAACCATGGAAAATGAAGAAAATTGAGACCAAAGTGGAAGATGCCTGCCACTCTCTGTTCTAAAGGGAGCTGTCCCCTGCTCAGTCCAGGACCCACTCTCAGGCACCTGTAAGAGCCGCAAGAGCTCACCCACTGCCAGCTCCCAGTGCAGGAAAGACAGCAGCCTGGGCCTGCCCCAGAGTCAACCCTGTGGCCTTTGGGCCTAGACGGCCCGGCAGCATTCCCTTAGCCTCAGCACTGGACTAGGTGCAAGGTAGGTGTGTGATAGATGCTTGTGGACTGAACAGATGTCAGTGAGCACCGGGCTCTTTGATGGGTTAAGCCAGCCGAGGAAGCTGATTTTGGAAACAGTTTGCTTGTTTGGCCTAACAAGTGACTCAAAGTGCTCAGACAGACACTGCAAACTGAAATTGGTCAGCTGATGCCCTGGGACCTCACCCTGAACAGCCACTCCTTATGTCTCCTGGAAGCACGCGGCTCTCGGGATGTTTCTGTTCCTCCTCCGCTCCTCCTCTGTCCGTTTATAGCCTGGGTGGGCATTTTCTCCTCTCTAAAGAGCATCATGTGTAGATGGGCACATGCTCTTCCCCCATTTCCACCCACACCCTCATCCCCAAGCTGTTGCCACCCCTCTGAGATGGAGTCAGAGGAGCCACCGCACTTCTGGGCTCTGAGATCAGAAAGCTGGGAACCACATCTCCAATTTCTCCTGCTGTCGCATCCCCTCTATCTAAGCAGTCGCCAAGCTCACCAACGCTTTTCCCAAAGGGTCCCTGGGGCTCACACCTATCTCCACCATCCTCCCCTCCACTCCACTGCCAGCCCCTCATCGCCCCCTTGTCTGCAGGCAGCCTGGCTCTGGCGCCCCCTTCAGCTCGCCCCCAGCAGAGCTTCCTCACTGAGGCAATGCTTTGTCCACACATCTTTCTTGCCAGAGCCCACCCTGGCTCCCTGCGCTTAACACGTCCAGCCAGAGCCTCTGCCTGATTCTTGAGGGTCTTCATAATCCCCTCCCACAATTTACTCAGACCAGACCTAAAACCAACCACCTACTTAGTTAACTAAATTCATCTCTTCAATCACTCAGTAAACATCTATTCAGCACCTTCTGTGTGCCAAGCTCTATGCTTATCTGAAGAGATGAAGGAAACATAGTCTGTCCTCAAAATGAGCACAGTCTTTGGGGAACACAGACTGGAAAATCAACTATTATGACGTAATGTGATCTTTTAAATTCTCAAGATGGCGGGGGAGGAGTTAAGAGAGAGAAAGGCAGGTGGAGGGAAAGAATGGATCCCAGGCAAATATATCTCGAGGATAATATCTTTTAAGTTATTAATGTATATTTTTTGAAAAAGGCACAGTATGATTTTCTACGACAAAGTGAATAGACATTGAGACTAAAGTGAGCACGGACGAGAAGCAAAGGGGGACAGAAATGTAGATTCTTTCGACTCACCTGCCTTGTGACAGATGCCACACTGAAAACTTTACATTTAAAATCTTATTTAAATGGTACAGAATTCCAGGAAGTTGGTGATGAAAAGGACTTTGAAATAATGCTGTGTGATTACTACTGGACATAGCAGGACAGGGCAGCATTGTAATTCAGACGCCGAGCTCTGGCACCAGATTGCCTGGATTCCAGTCCCGTATAGTCCCTTGTTGGCTGTGTGACCATTCGAAAGTGGCTCAACCTCTCTGTCCTTCCATTTCCTTGTCTGTTAAATGAGGATAGTAATTGCACACATCTCTTAGGGTTGGTGTGAGGTTTACATGAGTTATTATAAGTGTGGCACATGGAACAGGGCCTGGCACAGAGCTAGTGCTAGCTATTATTACTGTTCTAAGTGCTTTAGATATACAAATTCATTTAATCCTCACAGTAACCTTTTGAGGTAGATATATTGTATACCCATTTCACAGATGGGGAAATTGAGGGACAGAGAGGTTAATTAGCCTTTCCAAGGTCACTCCGTTCATAAATGGAGGAACTACTATTTGAACTCAGGCAGTCTGCCTTCAAAGGCCACTCCTAAGTTGTCATTTAGGCAGGGACACCAGTAGAGGTACCGAAGGTGCTGCCCAGGACATAGGCACCACTGTCTAAGATAATGTCTAGTTTAATCTTAGTCATATACTGACTTTCTAAAAAAAAAAAAAAAAAAAACAGGCATAGTTTGAAATAATTTTGACAGTGCTGCTAAAAAAGACTTGGAAACCTCTGATCTCGTTCTAGCCCACATTTCAGGGATGAATAGAGGCTGAGTGGCGGGAGGTGATCCACTCCAGGTGGCAGACGTAGTGCATGACCGTGGTCCAGGTTTCCTTGTGGTCACCTCTGGTCTTTCCTCTGGTCCTTTTTCTGGTCCATCTCCACCCCTGATGACTACAAGAGCCCTTGGACAGATTAAAAATCTCCCCAAATGTCCATCCAGGATGACCACAAACATTAGGATCACGATGGGTAGGGAGGCTGGTGCCGCTGGTTGGGAACCAGGCCTCCCCCAGAGGAGCCAAGAAGGAAGCCAGTAGACCTGGGCTTGGAGTGAGCCTGCAGGAGCTGTCAAGGCAGCTGGGCCTCCACTAGCCTGTCTATGCAAATTCAGGGGAGCAATTTGCATAGGGAAAATGTAATTACCCAAATTGGAACAGGGCCAGGACCTCAAGGCCTGGACTGGGGAATGCTGGAGGATTCTTCAGAATATAAAAGCTGCATCCTTTTTCTCTTCCCACCCCGAACCCTCCCCAGGCCAGGTCAGAGCAGCCTCGGAAATGAGAACATTCCTGCTGAGATCCCTTTCATTGATCCTGGCTGTCCCCTTCCTATAGCCTCGGGGCTGGGAGAGCAAGAGTCCTGGAGACACTCCTGTAGAGTGAGGGGAGCTTGGATTTCTGTGTCCTCACACTCCTGCCTCTCTTATTCGACAGTGACAATACTGGAGCTCTCAAGTTACAGTGTTTGTTTTGTTTTGCATTATAAGTTATTGTTAAACTGATGACTATCTGCTGCCTTCACTGGGAAGAGCTTCAAACCAACTGACCTTCAACCAAAAGAGACAGTGCAGAGGTTGTGCATCAACAAATCCCAGTCCTGGAAGGCAGGCAGGAACCACAGCAAAATAAGTCTCTGGGACAGGAACCTTGGACACGTCCCTTCACCTTGATGTTCCCATTCACAAACGAAGGGAGTTGAACTTAAGGATCTCCACTCTTCAGACCAGCTCTAGCGTTCTACTCTTCCGTGACCTCCTAAGTATTCCCCATGGGACTCATGAACGGGGACCTATACAAATGTCCCTATGTCATATGATGAAGACTATCTCAGCCATATCTCCACCAGCAGGAAGTGAACTGGACATTCCAAGAAGCCTTTAATACTCCATCTCTCCATCCATCCATCCGCTCATTCATCTATTCATTCCATCCTTCAAGTGAGAAAGTCAGTGAGCACACCTGTACTTACTGGGTCGTGGGTGAGGAGATACTGTGTGAGAAACTATAAATACAAAGGTCATTAACAGCCGCCTCTCCTTGAGTGCTCATCTTGAGTGGGGCCAAGGTGGTTTCCTACAGCTTCCATTAGCATAACATTCCTGTAGGTGTTGACCTAGGGTAACCCAGCCCATAGTTATTCCTTTGCTGGTAAGGGAGTGTTTTCTTTAAGGGCTCCTGTTTGATTTCCAAAGACAGCACAGGCTCTTATGGGAAACAGTGGGGTACTGCTCCAAGCATGGAGAAGAACATTTGCTCAGGGCAAAGTCTGCTGTTTGGTGAACTGTTCTGCCTTCCCTCTGTGTCAGTATGATTTGAGGGAACCAATAAGCTTTAACAATGCAGAAAATAAATACCCACTAAAATATATGCACCTTAAAAGAGCCAAGTTCTTGACCCAACCTGCCCTCCCATCTCTGCCTATCACTAACATGACTACCCTTCAAGGCAAAGTTAGCAGTCTTCTTATTCCAAGAAGCTTCCCCTGATCCTTCCCAGCTGGAAGTGCTCTCTCAACCACCATAGACATTATTTATCAAACATCTCTGGTAGAATTTGATTTGGATCATAACCAGATTGGATGACAATGTGAGCTACACAAGAATGGCTTTCTAGTGGCCTTCAGCCTTGTATTCGCATTTTATATTCCCCTGCCCTATACCTAGACATAGTAAGGGCTCCTTAAATGTTTGTTGAATGAATGAATGAATGCACTTGGCTTTGGAATCAGATACCTTCTCTCCCAGCCCCACTCTAACTGAAATCCACAGCACTCCAGATCTCTAGCAATGGCAACCTCCAATGAGCCCCCAGGAAAACTTGGCTGGGCCCAGCTCCACTCTGCCCCACTCCTGGAGGGTCCCAGCCCTCAGAAGCCCCTCCCTGAACTCTGATCACAAGTGCCTGGGACTCCATTTGATCCCCACCTCTGTCTTATTGACCTCTAATGCCATTTACCTCCTGCTCTGCAACACACTTTTCATCTGATTATAATCTGTCTCTCTAGCTGGCAAATAAAGTCACTAAAGGCCAGGACTTTATCTCACTGTCCCCTTTAGAGACTAGAATTGTGCTGAATACAGATGAGTGCTCAATACATATTTGCTAATGGATCAATCATCCCAGGGCTCATGATTGGTCTAAAGAGCTAAACAACAGACAGGCAGAGGCTAACATTTTGGGGCTGAAACATTTCTCCAGTTGCCCAAGGGAAAAAGGGTATGGGACCAGGAAGGTATGGGGGGAAATGCAGGAAGACCTGGCCACAAAGCTGTTTACTCTACAGAGGATCCTGTTTCCCGTGGGTCAGCCTATACTGGCAAGGGCTGACCGTGGCTCTGGTCCTAGTGACCTCTAACCAGCTGTGGCTCCTTGGGCAAGTGACAACCCCACTTGGCCTATTTTCTCATCTGTCATTCTTTCTTTTCACATTAAATGCCAGGTCCTGTCTTAGTTCCTGGGGAAACAAAAATAAATCTTAGACAATTCCAGCCCTAATAAACAAGTTTCTAGTTAGTGGGAGAGAGAGATTCAGAATCAGATAAATTACATACAGTCTGGTACTGCAAAGAGAGACGCAAAAAATGATACAATATGGGAACCCTTGGAGATCACAGCCACTCCCTCTGCCTCTGGGAATTTAAGAATTTTTCCAGAAGATGTGGCATTGAACTAGGCAAAGCAATTGAGGAAAGGGCCTTCCAGGGCATAGTATGATGAATATATTAGTTTTCTATTGCTGCTCTAACAAATTACTACTCATTCAGTGGCTTAAAACAGCAAATTTATTGTCTTATCATTCTGTAGGTCAGAAGTCTGAGATGGGTCTCATTGGGCTAAGTTCAAGGTGTTAGCAGCACTGCATTCCCTTCTGGAGGCTCTAGGGGAGGTCTCTAGAAGCTGCCTGAATTCCTCGGCTCATGGTCCCTTCCTCCATCTTCAAAGCTAGCAACAGTAGGTTGAGTTCTTCACACATTATATCATTCTGACCATCTCTTCTGCCTCCCTTTTCAATTTTAAGGACTGTTGTGATTACATGGGGCCCACCTGAATAATCCAAAGTGATTTCCCTATTATATGGTCAACTGATTAGCAACCTTAATTCCGCTTTGCCATATAGAGTAACATATTCACAGACGCCATGGATTAGAACATGAACATCATTAGGGATCATTATTCTGCCTGCCACAGCAAGGGTAAAGGTACAGAGATGTGCGAGGACCTGCTCTGTCTGGGGTGAGAGAAGGGTTCAGAGATCAGTGTGGAGTGCTTGACCAGGAAAGAACCAGACTGTAAAGGTCCTTATAGACCAAGTGTAGTATTTATTTATCCTTTTATCCACTGTGGCTTTGAAGCAACAAGTGACCTTATCTCTCTCCTTGTTTTCTGAACAATCATTCTAGCAATGGGATGAAAGGAACTAGAGAGAAGTGAAGCAGGGAGACTGGTTAGGAAGCTACAGGGGTGGTCTACCAGGAAACAGAGTCTGAACTAACGCAGTGGCGTGAGGATGAACAGAGGGATGGGTGTAAAGCTACTTTGCAGGAATAACTGCCATGATTTGAGGATTCTAGGATATGGAATACAAGGGAGAGGGAGGGGTCAGGGATGACAGAGGTTTCTAGCTTAGAGGCCTGTGTGGATGGTGGCTCAGTTAACTGAAATGGAGACCATAAAAAAGGACACACCGGGCATGGGTGATAACATGACATGCATGACCACTTCCTCTTTGAACTCTTCCTTATCATGGAGGGTGGAGGTTGGGCCCCCATTCGTCTCCTGCCTCTGATCCGCCTGCACGATGTCATCCGAGTTCTTACTACATTTGGTTCTAATAATTTGTTTGTGTGTCTGCTTTCCTCATTAGCACTTGAGGGCAGAGGACTTTTCTTATTTATACTAAATCCTAGAAAAGCCTAGCATTGTCCTTGGCACATAGGAGGTGCCCAGTAAATGCTGGTTATGTGGACTGACTGGTGGTTTTCAGAAAAAGAAGGAATCAGAGTCAGCTCAGGTGCCCGGGAAGGGCTTCCCAGAGGAGAAGTTGCCTTAAACAAACAGAATGAAAGGGAAAATGCATTCCAGACTGGGAAAGGGAATACGCCCAGGTATCAAAGGCAGGCAGGCTCATTTCTATTAGTGAGCAACCCTGGCGATGAATATAAAGTGTTTTGGGTTTTTTTTTTTTTTAAGACAAATTCCCTGAAACCACACTCAGTAGGTCACATATCCCCCCTATATGGGGCCGCAACTTCCCCAGATGTTAATGAGTACTTCCAGCATTGATCAAGGGGAGAGAGACCCCTACGGGTTTATAAAACATGCAGATGACTGATTTTTAACGAATGCAAAATGTCAAACAAAAGCAGCATCACAGGCCAGTTACTCATGCATAGTGAAGTTCCCAGGGAAAAAGGAGCAAATAAATAGGGAAAAAAGTACCTTGGCTGGAACCGTTCCTAATAGGCAATGGACAATTGGGAACAGCAGGGGTATGCAGGGACACGGGAGCAAATAGCAAATACATTTGGAAGATATCAGCAAGAGTGAGATCAAGGCTGTACAAATGGCCCCTGGCTTCTGTTTCGATGCGAGTATAGTACCTGTGTACAGCCCTCCCTGATGTAAACGCACAGGGCAAAGCTTTTGTTTGTTTGTTAGGTGGGTGGGTGGGTGGGTGTGTGTGTGGACATATATACAGCAAGAGGAAAGCAATTCTAGAAATGGTAGTGTTTAAATGGGACTTTTATGTGTCTCATTTGGAGCTGAAGGCCACTGACTTGAACTTTGTCTTCTCTGTACAGTCATGTGTCACTTAACGATGGGGAAACATTCCGAGAAATGTGGGTGTTAGATGATTTCATCATTATGCAAACATCATAGAGTGCACTTACACAAACCTAGATGGTATAGCCTACTACACACCCAGGCTACATGGTACTAATCTTATGGGACCGCCGTTGTATATGCAGTCCATCGTTGACCCAAATGTTGTTATGTGACACATGACTGTATGTGGAAAGGACTTATTTTGGCCCAGACCTTGTGCTCTCACACAAACTAAATTTAGGCTTTTCACAATATTTCCAAATGTGGTCATATGTATACAAAGTTGCTGTATTTGTGTATGCAAGTGTGTGTATTAAGGGAATAATTTGTTATATGTAGACAGTTTTTGTAAGCTTGTTTTCATTTACTTTTGTTTTTTAACATACCCAGAGCTTTGAAGCCTGCATGTAGCCTTGGCCTCATTCAACCCTTGTCTGCCAGGCCAGCTTTCTGCTTGGATGGTGCAGATGGTGGGATCTCAGAAGCACTGGGAGGGCACTCAACACCCTTTATCCCCTACAACCCCCACACACCTGCTTAATGATGCTTGGAATCCCTTTGTCAGGGAGCACTTTCTTTCCATACTGGGAAATGAGCCTTAGGTTGCAAACTCTCCAAGCAGAGGAGCCCCAAGGCCTCCCATTTGCTTGGAGGTCGGTGGGTGTCTCCAAGCCCTTCTGGGGAGCAGGTTTCCTTGGGGCCACGCTCCTCACACATTTCACCAAAGTGCCCCTTGTGTCGTCGGCAGGGAATGGTGAGCCTGTTTAGCAGTCTGCAGGCTTCCACAGAAAGGATACAACAGGAGGAAAATGTCTGTGAAGTCTCATGTTTTATCTTAAAATCTCCTGCAAATATTGGACTCTACCTCATCATAAATCCAAGTTTGTTTTCATATTAAATGGTGTTTGTAGTGGACACTTTGAAGCTTCCCCCAGATCTTCTTTACAGGACTAACATATTCATTGTCCAGCTGTCAGGGGTATCAGCTGCTGACAGCTCATAGCTTTGTCGCTCTCTGGGCATTGACCCAGTCTCCAGGAACTGCCATGCCCAAGGTTATGCCCCCCATCAGGGAGTGGCCCATGGTTAATGACTGGCTAACAGGAAATACAAAAGCCCAGCCCTTTGCCTCAACTTGAGACAACTCTGAAGGGCCATCTCTGTAGGATCAGCTGAGATCTTCCTTTGTTGCCACCACATCATGGGCCAGCCTCTCCCTCTGCCTGATCCTGCCCTGCTCACTCCTCCAAGAGCACTCCCCAACCAGATAACTGCATGCTACTCCCCATCTCAAAGGCTGGCTTCAGGGAACCCACGCGAAGACAGGTGCAGCAGCTATAATCCTCAGAATCAGACTCTAAGATGGGGACTTGGAGCTGGATGCATCACTGGCTGGCTGGCCATGAAGATCCCATCACTGCTGGTCAGTGGAGTACAGATAGCCCCAGCATGCTGTAGCAGTGTAATTGCTGAAACATGTAACAGTGGTGAACTGGTATGGGGTCCCACTGGAAGAGGACAGACACGCTGGTGTAATATTCGATGCTACAGAGGGATGAGTAAAAGGAACTACAAGGACTGTGGCATAGGGTGGTTGTTGCTGAGTGCCATCGACCTATTGAAGAGAAATAATGGCAGGCTCAGGGTGATTGATCACCAATCCTAAGCAAAGTGTGAAGACCAGAGGACCTTCCTGGCAACATTAAGGAATCCACAAGCTCCTGCAGCCAGAGCAGAGGAGTAGGCACAGGACTGAATTGTAAGAGCCGAAGAGCTTCAGAGAAGGTTGAATGCTCAGCCCAGCAGGTCTACACCCCAGTCAGGGCCTCAAACCATAAGGAGTGGAACCCTGAGACTTGGAGCAGGGATATCTGGGTAAATGCCACTGAGAACCTTGAACTCTCAGATTCCACTAACCTGCAGGGGCTGCAGAAGTGTCCCACTCCCCATTTTAGAAGATCTAGGAGAGAGTGGTTTCCCACAGCCCCTTAGGCTGAAACTTCAAATGAGACAGGTGCCTTACAAGATAATCCTTGCCCTCATTAGGGTCTACCCACACCTGCCCTCCTGGCATCAGACCAATCACAAGGGCCACATCCTAACACAGCCAGACTGAGGATATACTGGACCTTCTAAGGCAGGAGATGGACTCTCTAGCTAATAAATACCATCGGGAGTAGGGAGAGTTCTAGACCCTGGGAGTGGTGGCAGGGGAGGGGGTAGGCAGTGGAGCACAAAGTTGGATAAAGAAGAGCTAATCCATAGGGGAATAATCTCCCATTCATATATAGGATTTAACACCCTAGCAAGAACCCAGGAGACAGTGCAAACATGCTGCTAGGATGGTTCTTGAAGCTTAGAAAAAGTGATGGCCACACTTAGTGAGATAGAAATGCTAGAATTTCCACGTCATATGGTAGAGAAACAGGTCAAAAAACTCAAATAAGTGAGCATGCATATTAGTTTGGTAGGGCTGCTGTAACAAAGTAGGAGAAACTGGGTGGCTTATAACAACAGAAATATATTGTCACAGTTCAGGAGGCCAGAAGTCTGAAATCAACATCTTCGCAGGGCCATGCTCCCTCTGAAGGCTCCAGGGAAGGATCTGTTCCAGGGATCTCTCCTAGCTTCTGGTAGTTCCTTGACTTGTGGTGATAACTCCAATCTTCACATGACATTCTCCCTGTGTCTTCTTATCATCTTCCCTCTGCGTGTGTCTGTCGCTGGGTTCAAATTTCCCCTCTTTATAAGGACACTAGTCGTATTGCATTAGGGCCCATCCTAAAGACCTCATTTTAATCTAATCATCTTCAAAGACCCTATTTCCAAATAAGGTTACATTCATAGGTACTGGGGGTTAGGCCTTCAACATTTAACATATAACAGTTAAGTATAGTTAAGTATAGTAGCAGATATACCATATGAGGCGGCAAAACCCACCAACCAAGCATGTTTTACAAGAGAGCCTGGGGAAAACTCATCTGCCAAAGTAATAGAAGTGCCCTGATGAGGGGCATCAGCATTATGGGGAAGGCAGTGGTGGCTGTCTTCTGTAGGCCAGATATGATAGTAGAGGATGGTGTTGTAGAATTAGGATCTCTGGTAGCAACAGAGATGATAGGATCCTGAAATAAAGAGGCTGGATGGTGACACTCAACCGTCAGAAGGAAGGTGGCACAATTATTACAATAGGCACTAAGACTGGACTAACAGCTTTCTGAGCCTAACTTTAGAGATGTCTGGATGTGGTATCCCTAGAGGCAAGATAAGTGGTCAGCCAACAAGGGTATTGATTAATTTTTACAATAAAAAGAAATCAGGGATGGATGGTCAGGGGACTGAGCGTTGTCACTGTAATAAGAAGCTATGATTTCTTGACCAGTTTCTGGACCTGAGCTAGTTTTGAGACCCAGAAACTACTGACTGAAGAAGAGGCTAGGAGAAGGACTCTAAAACATTGTAACAAATATATTAAGTAGTAATTTCCTCAGTACTTTCCTGCAGTGACCTATGGCTATTTATATATGTAACTGCACTGGAAAAAGAGGGAAACCTAGACCTTTCAAGGAGTCTGAGTTGACATTGATACTCGAGGATACAAAATGCCACCACGATGCCCCTGTTAGAGAGAGAATATAGGGCCAGATATTAGTGGAGTCTTGGCCTCGGTCTGGCTTACAGTGAATCCACTGGATCCACAGACACAGCTAATGGTCATTTCCCAGGTCCCTGAATGCATCATTGGAATGGACATACTTGGCAGTTGTCAGATTCCCCTGCACAGATTCCTTGGAGTAAGAGCTATGATGGAGAAGGCCAAGTCAAAGCCCTTGAAACTGCCTACTTCCCTCTCTCCCCCACCTAGGTAATAGAAAAAAGAATACAACCATATGGAAGGAATGGTGGAGATTAGTGCCACCCTCAAAGTCTTAAAGAATGCAAGGATTGTAGTTCCCTGTCTTATCTGCATTTAATCCCCGAGTCTGGCCCTACAAAAGCTGCATGGGCCACAGTAGATGACAGTGGACTGTTGCAGACTTTACCAAGTAAGATCTCCAATTATAGTTGCTGGTGGATGTAGTATCGTCACTAGAGCAGATTAACATGGCCTCTGGCATGTGACATGCAGCCACTGATGTAGCAGATGTCTTCTTTCCCATCCCTCTCAGAAGGAGCATCAAAAGTAGTTCACATTCACATGGAATGAAGAACAGTATACATTCGTGATCTCACCCTGGCTGTATTACCTCTCCTGGCCTCTGTCATAATGTAGTCAGAAGAAACTTGAGCCCTCTGGACATTCCACAGAACATCAAGTTAGACTGGATGAGCAAAAAGAGCAAGTGTGTTGGAAACTTTGGTAAGACACAGGTTCTCCAGAGGGTGGAAGACGAATCCCACAAAAATTCAGGGGAGTATCACATCAGTGAAATTTTTCAGGGTCCAGTGGTCAATGGAATGCCAGGAAATCCCCTCCAAAATAAAGGATAAATTATTCCATCTCACATCTCCTACCACCAAAAAAGAAGTGCAACACTTGGTAAGCCTTTTTGGATACCAGAGAAAGCATATTCTACAATTGGGATTACGACTCTAACTCTTTTACCAAGTGACAAGGAAAGCTGCCAGTTTTGAGTGGGATCCAGGCTCTGCAGTATAGCCAGGTCACAATGCAAGCATCCATGCCACTAGGGCCATACGATCCAGGAGACCCTATGGTGCTAGGTATCTGGGTTGGGAAAAGACTGTGTGGAGTTTAAGGCACCTCCTGATAGGAGAATCATGGCACAGTTCTCCAAGTTTCTGGAGCAAAGCCATTTTTCAGCAGAGAATTACACACCACTGAAAAAGAATCTTCTAGCAGGCCATAGGCTTTGGTAGTGACAGAGAATCTAACCACGGGACATCAAATGACCTGTCCATCTTGAGCTGGGTTCTTTCAAAGCCACCAAGTCATGATGTTGGGCTATCTCAGTAACAATACATTGTAAGATGGAAATAATACATCTGAGATTGAGCTAAGCAGGGCCAGCCGGCACAAGAAAACTGCATGTGTGGGTAGCCTCCCATGATATCCACCACTGCACTGATGCCTCTCCCTCACATGTACAGTCCCAGCAGAGCATTCCTTTTGACCAGCCAATGGATGAGGAACAAAAAGGTAAACTCAGTTCAGAACAAATACTGCCCTGCAGGAGGCCCTGAAAGACAGTGGTGAGGGGGAATCCTCCCAATGGGCAGAGCTTTGGGCAGTGCACTTGGTCACCACTTTGTGTGGAAAAAGAGGTGGACTAAGGTAAAAAATATGCATCGTGGGCAGTGATGAGCAGCCTTTCAAAGCCTGGAAGGAGATGAGGGCAAGGAGGTCTGGGGAAGAGGAATGAGGACAGACTTAGAGGAGTGAGCACAAGGGATGAAGATTTTCATATCACGTGGTAATGTCCATCAGAGAGCATTCACCATGGAAGATGCCTTAAACAGCCAAGTACATGGAATTATTTTGCCAGTTGACAACAGCCAGTCTCTGTCATAGCTACCCTAGCGCTCACCCCAGTATGTAACAGACTCATGAATGGAGTGACGATGGTGGCAGGCGTGAAGGCTAGGCACAGGCCCAACAGCATGGGCTCCATCTCAACAAGGCTGATCTAACTATTGCTACTGTTGAGTGTCCTACAGGCTAGCAACAGAGGGCAAAGTCACGTTCCTGATATGCATCATCTATTGAGGAGACCAACCAGTCACTTGGTGGGGAGTTACTACCTTGGGCCTGTTTCACCCTGGACGTGACAAGGATTCATCTCAACTAGGATTGACACATTTCCTGCCCACAAGGCCTTGGCCAGTACCACTAATCAAAGGCTTGATCCACAAATCCAAGACCTCATATTACACTACCCCTACTCAAGCATTTTCTTGAGTAGAGGAAATGCTGCTCCACATATGCTTCCATGATTTTTCTTCCTTCTTTTCTTGGGCCAACAGGTAGACGAAGGCCAGGAAGGCTGAGGCAGACGAGCTACCTGGGAAGAGAGCAGTGAACGGCATGAGGATGTTTGTCTTGGAGCAGCTGGATCAACAGGAGGAGACGAAGTGAGGTCAGTGCTCAAGTAATTAAAGAAAGCATGGCATTAAAGGTATCTGGAGCCAAAAGAGGAGCAAGGCGAGCCCCCAGTGTGGCATTTTTCACTCGGAATTGTTACCACCTGGTCCAGGCTCATAGCACAGTTCCCAGTTTTGGCTCACCATTAGCTGTTATAAATGCTGGTTTCCTGATGGCAGTCAGTCCACTGATGTTTATCAAGCACTGTGCCCAGTGCACTAAGCACTTTGCTGCCCTTACGTAAGTCCCTGCCTTTCTAGAGGACTCTGATTTGCTTCACGCAGGAGGCCTTCTCTCCTCTGGGACATTCCTTCCACATCAGGGAATTGGATAGGGAAAGCTAGAAATGAAGACAGGAGGGGAATAGGCCCAAGTCTCCAGCACCTGCAGCCTGTCTGGAATCACCAGAGGCCGGGGTCTGCCCAGGCCTGCTCTCCAGGTCACATTTCACTCTGCTGCCTCGAGGGGTCTGTTCCCAGTATCTGTCAATCAACCACATTCATTTCTTAGCAGTGGAAAAGCTTCTGCTTCATGTTTGAACATATGAGATTGAGCTGGTCAGAGTTGTGGGAAGGGATGCCCAGCTACTATTGGGAACGTCACCCTGGAGCTGAGGAGAGGGTCAGAACTAGAAGTGACGCTATGTAGCATGGAGGCTACCTTGCCTTCCCGGAGCCAGCCTCTAAGACCCCTTAGTGGGAGACACACCCAAAATACTCTGATCTCAGGCACTGGCCTGCATGCCAGAGTAAATCCAACTTCATAATTGTTCAACAAACATTCTCAGAGATAGAAATGGACTAAAAGACAGAGTCTGTTTTACTGGGAAGATACTTGATGGGGACTGAGGAGGTAGCTTTCACCCAACATTGAACCAAACCTGGTCTCGGTATTTACACTTTCAGCAGGAAGGAAGGGTTGGAGGGAAGACGCTTTCCATCACTTGGTTACTGCAGGATGGTGTCGGGCAATTCAACAACAAAGAGATGAGTGTGGTCTTGGCCCTGAGGAGAAGAACGACGAATATTCCTCTACTCTGGGTGAAGCGAGAAATGAAAGAGAAGACATGTAGAAATGTCATTAGCGCTTTCACAGTGATAAAAAAAAAAAAAAAAAACTTTTAAAATAAATGAGGTGATACTAAATAAACGAATCACTTGAAAATATACATGTGGGAGAGCCCAGATAAATTAAAAAACAGATTAAAGTAACATCTGTATATTAACATCGTCATAAAATGGAATGATAATGGGGGGAGCGTGCAAGGTATTATAAAACAATAATCAGAAACATTATGTCAATTATTGAAAACCACATCACTGATTGAGGGGTATTATTTAGTCTCTGCAGCACATTTTCCCCCAACTGGTTCTATAGGAAGGGTCTATTTAATTCCTGACAAACACCCTTAAATTCTATCACAATATAGCCCCACCTCAGGTACACCACATGTTTAATCGATTCTTATTGTTGCCAGTAATAACAGATCACATGACCTGACAGCTAAATGCTTTCTCCCTGCCATAGAATGGTTAAACAGCCCTGTTCAACGTGGCCAAAACCATTAGAGATAACATCCGATTTCTTGCAGTATTAATAATAAAAATAGCAGTCATCAACTTTGCATCTGTAGACCAATTTTTTTTTAAACTCTTAACCCACTTTCCCATCTGATCCTCATGGGAGACGTGTAAAGCTGTGTTCCCATCTGAAGGATGAGGAGACTCAGCCCAGAAGGCTAATGTGACTTGCAGCAAGATGTTGGTAGGTTCTGCACCAGAACTCATGTCTCCCACTTGCCCCCCAACCCCATACCCCTGGCACTTCTTTCCCTTGGTCCTTTCCAGCCCCTCCCAGCCCATCTCTCCCCTCTGCCTCACTGACTGCTCCTGTCAGTCCAGGCCCCAACCATCAACTTCATCCTCATCACAGACTCCTTCTGCTGGCCTTAGCTATTCCTCAGAGCTTGTCAGCATTTTCTTTTTCATTGGTCCTATTAGATGTCCACCCAAGGGCCATTTTCCCTTGGCCACCAATTCAGCCCCCTGCTCCCCATCCTCACTAGAAAATCACCTCCACTAACTAACAGAAAGCAGAAACCATCGGAGAGGAGTCTCATGCCTTCATCTCAGCATTGTTCTTCCCTCCTTCCCCAACTCCCCTCTGGTCTCAGACAAGTCCCCCCAGCCCCCACAAGCCTTCCACAGGTGCCCTTGCTGTTTCCACAGATCAACACCATCAATAACCTTCCTTTAACTGCATTTCTCTCTCCTGCTTAACGGCTCCTTCTTCCGATCCCATAAGTGTCCCTTGTCCTGCAAAATCATTTCTTTCAGCCCTATTTCTGCCCTTCCTTGGGCTGCTGCCCTATTCGTCTACTGTGGTTCATGAGCAAACTTCTATAAAGAGAAGACAACACTAGAGGTCACATCTGAATCATTTGGGGAGCTTGTTAAGAATACAGATTCCTAGTTATCACTTATGAATTAGAACTTCCTTTTCTAAAAAAAAAAGCACTTTAAATAAAATGGCATAAATAGGTTAAAGAGAAAAGTATGGAGAAATCTATACCACGTAAACACTAAGCAAAAGAAAGATGGAATGGCTATATTAGTATCACACAAAGAAGACTTCAGAATAAGTAAAATTACCAGGGATAAAGAGGAATATTACCTAATTACAAAAGGGCAATGTGAAGAAGACATACTGATCTTTAGTGTGTAGGCACCTACCAGCAGAGCTTCAAAATACATGAAGCAAAAATGACAGACCTGATGGGGCCAGCTTGGTGGCATAATGGTTAAGTTCATGTGCTCCACTTTGGCGGCCCGGGATTCGCAGGTTTGGCTCCTGGGTGCAGACCTATGCATGGCTTATCAAGCCATGCTGTGGCAGGTGTCCCACATATAAAGTAGAGGAAGATGGGCATAGATGTTAGCCCAAAGCCAATCTTCCTCAGCAAAAAGAGGAGGATTGGCAACAGAATTAGTTTAGGGCTAATCTTCCTAACCAAAAAAAGAAAACAATGACAAACCTGAAAGAAAGGTAGACAGATCCACAATTATACTTGGAGACTTTAATATTCCTCTCACAGTACTGCATAGAACAAGTAGATATAAAATCACCAAGGATATAGATGAACTAAAGAACTCTACCAGTCAACTTGACCTAATTTATATTAATAGAACAGTCCAACAAAAAACAACAGAATGCACATTCTTTTCAAGGGCATGTGGAACGTTCACCAAGATAGATCATACCCCAGATAATGGAAGAAGATTTAACAAGTGTGAGAGAATCGAAACCATACAAAGTATATTCTTTGGCCATAATGAAATTAAACTAGAAATCAGTCACAGAAAGATATCTGGAAAATCCCCAAATATTTTAAAATTAAACAACACACTTTGCAGTAACCCATGAGTCAAAGAGGAAATGTCAAGGGAAATTAGAAAATACAATAGTTCTAAATTTGTGGAATGTAGCTAAACAGTGCTTAAAGTAAAATTTATAACACTAAATGCTTAGAAAAGAAGAAAGATCTCGAATCAATATTCTAAGCCAGTTGACAAAGTCTAGCCTGTGGGCCCCGTCGGATCATCCACTTGTTTTTATAAATAAAGTTTTATTGGAATACAGCTATGCCCATTCATTTACATATTGTTCTATGGCTGCTTTCCTTCTAAGAGGACAGCATTACCCTAATCCCAAAACCAGACAAAGACATTACAAGATAAGAAAACTAAAGACCAATATCTCTCATGAACAGAGATGCCAAAATTCTGAACATTTGGCAAATCAAATCTAGCAATATATAAAAAGGATAACACATCATGAATAAGTGGGGTTTATCCCTGGCATGCAAGGCATGCATGAGTCAACATTTGAAAATCAATTAATGTAATTCATCATATTAACAGATGAAAGAAGAAAAACCGTATGATAATCTCAATCGGTGCAGAAAAAGCATTTGACAAAATTCAACATCCACTCACGATAAAAACTCCCAGCAAACTAGGAACAGAAGGGAACTTTCTTAACCTGTTAAAGTGCTTCTACACAAGGTGGTACCACTATTAATATGGCTAAAACCAAAGAAACATACAATATTAAGTGCTTGTGATGATGTGGAACACCTGGAACTCTCAAACATTACTGTTGGCGATGCAAAATGGTATAGCCACTTTGATAAACAGCTCGGCAATTTTTTATAAAGGCAACTACACACTTACGATATGACCCAACAATCACACTCTTAGTTATTTCTCCAAGAGAATTGAGAACTTTGGTTCACAGAAAGACCTGTATGTGAATATTTATGGTGGCCTTGTTCATGATTCCCAAACCTGGAAACAAACCAGATGTCCTTTAGGGAATGCATAAACAAACTGTGAACATCTAAATAATGGAATACTACTCAGCAACAAAAAGGAATAAATTACTGATATAGGAACCAACATGGATGAATCTCTAATTAATTATACCAAGTGAAGGAAGACAGACTCAAAAGGCTACATATTTTATGATTCCACTTATATGACATTCTGGAGAAAACAAACCCATAGAGACAGAGAAGATCAGTGGTTTCCAGGTGGGGTGGTGGGGGAGGTGTTGACTCCAAAGGGAATTTTGGAGGTGGGATGGACCTGTTTTGTATCTTGATTGTGGTTACCTAACTCTGGGAATTTGTAAAAACTCGTAGAACGATACACCAAAAAGAGTGAATTTTAATTTATGTAAAATAAAAATAAATAAAATTTAAAATAACACACACAAATAGGATAACATCTAATATTATGAAAATGTGCAAAATTAAAAAACAAAGAAACTGACTGCGTTGTAAGTCTGTGTTTAAATGTAAACGTTCACCTGGAAAAGCTATATTTTAACTTGTTTATAGACATTAATTTCTCAGTTCATGACTAGTTAACTACATTATAAGAAGGAAGAGAAGGTCCTTAGGAAAGGGGGCTTTGTACAGATGAGATTCAATGGGGCAGAGTAGAGATGAGGCACTTCTAGGTAGGGCAGACCCGGGATATTTTCAAGGCTCCTGAGGATCTCGTATTTCACCTATTATTCCCCTCCACATCTTGGGTTCATTTTTTTCTAAAAGTTTGTCAAAAACAAAAGGACCCCAACTGTACATTTGTTGTTGATTCGAACAACATTGCCACAACATAGATATTATTATTCCCACTTCACCGATAGAGAAACTGAGGCCAGAAAGACTACGCAACATATTTAAGTCCTCTTGGCTAATAAGGGCTGACTTTTAATAAGAACCCCATCTGCTAAAGCCAAACTCTCTGCAGTCAGAGCACTCGGGAGCAATTCCAACAGTCAGGAAGAACTCTTTTGCCTGCTTGCTTGCTTGTTGATCGGGAGAGCCACACAAACAGGACTGAACTCCAGATTCAGCAGGAAGGTCGGTATAGATGGTAAGAGAACAGACTGGAGACAGAGAGACCATCCTGGCTTTTCCAGGGTTGTTGTAGAGAATGATTCAGCCTTGGGCAGGCAGAGAGGTGAGAAAGGAAGGATTAGACAAAACACAATGTTCGACTCCCTCTCACCATTATACTCTCCTGCTTCCACCCCTTCCCAGTTCCCTTCCTTCCACTAAGACACAGGTGAGGGTTAACAAAAATGGCGGCATTTCACTCTCTGTGATTGACCAGTAGAGATATCGTAGGGCATGTCTAAAATAAACCATACCAAATCGAAATATCCAGAACACAGGCATTCAGTCTCCAAAGGCCCAAATGGGCTGCATCTGACAAGCCTCTCAGGCCCCTCATTCATTCACTTGTTTATTTGGCAAATCAGTGTTTTAGTTGATCCATAAGCAAATTTATTAAGTGCTTACTGTGTGCCAGACTCAGCCCAGAGGACCACAGAAACCAGGATCCACTATTGCTATTGGTGGGGATCCACCAACAGTGGTTTTGGGAAGGAAGAGCTGGTACCTTAACAGTTTATCATCTACCTCTTTGGTTATTAATAAACTACATATTTCTTGAAAAGGAATTCTAATTCTTGTCTACCTCACAGAGATGCTAGAAGGATCAATTAACTGATGTTCATCTGAGACAAAATGAAGACAAAAATGGAAAATGAGAAGCTCTGTAAATGAGCCTTTCCTCTGTTATTATCATTGTTATCATCATTATCATCATCATCATCATCATTATTTCTGCTGAGTTACTGCTTCATCAAACTATTCCTACACTTTCAATCAAGGTAGAATAAGCCTGAGTGGAGCCTAGAAATTAAGGAATTAGAAGACACATGCATCTAAGCATGGAGAGAGAGCTTTTTTTGGTTAACCGTCAAATCACCCCTTAAACTTTACATTCCTGCCACTGAGTTTATTTCACACCGAGTGAGACCAAACATGAAAGCAAAATTTGAGATAAAGAGCCCCTTGCCTTGTAGTTCAGCCCTGTCTCCACCACCAAATCCTCAAGCAGCTACACTGATGCTGTCTTTTCTCCTGTGTCTTTAAATTCCCACTATTCCAGTCACTCATGGAATTTTCCACCAAAGCATCATCTCCAGAAGATACAGCTGAAATGGTCAAGGATTAGGCGGCCCTAATGCCCTGTTGGCACAAATGTCAGAGAGTACCAAAGGCCTGGTCCAGGAAATTGTTGAGAGAGTTGACTCAGAGTACAGTGAGTGATTGCTATAGGGATGAGAGCTGGGGGAGCTGTCCAAGGTACCAGAACAGTGGTCCAACTGGGACAGTGTGCTGGGTGGTGAAGCCTGGGAAGAAGGCTGTAGGATGGTGGCCTTCAGGAGGGAGTACCCTGCACACAAAGTTTGCCTCATCCCTCCTTTTTCCTGGGACGGTGACATTCCATGACATTCACAATCATAATGTGTCACGGAGCTGCAAGAAAGGGCCTTAGAGAGCACAGAGACCAGTCCTGGTGTTACTGAGTTAAATGGAGAGGCAGGGTGATTGCCCAAGGACACATGGGCCAGAACTCAGAAGGTGTTCCCAAGCCCCAACTCTTACAAGAAGCCCCTCCAGACCTGATTTCTCCCTTCTCTTCACACTTGTAATTACTTATTCGGGGACTATCTTCCCCTCAAGTCAGCAAGCTCCATCAGGGCAGGGATGGTTTCTATCTGGTTTAGCATATATTCCCCGTGCCTAAAGTAAGTGGTGACTCTGTGTATGTCTGTGAGTGTGTGCGTGTGAATGGGTATGAGTATGGTACATGTACCATCAACGTTCATGTGCTCATGCCTTGTCTCCCTTCCTGGAAAACACGAGCCTGTCTTATACCTCTTTCTTCCCCCTACACTGTCCTCAGCAGAGTATTTTGTTCAGAGTGAAAATTTGCTCCATACTTGATAACAATTTGTTGATTCCAAAAGAATTTACAACAGAGCAGTGGTAATCATACCTACACCAGTCTAGCTCTATTTAATTTTAAGTGTCTTTGCATGAGCGAAAATTAATTGTTCATTTTTAGAACATTTCAAATCTCTTTTAAATGCACATTAGTTAGTACATAAATTAGGTTGATAGGCACTTTTGTCTCTTGTAGGGAAATGGGAAAATTATGTACTTAGTAGAGAAGGGATTTTTTTTATTAGGTTCAATTTGAAAAGGTCCATCACTCCTCCTTCTGATGGGGTACAAGAGAAAGACAGAGTTGAGATGGAATACAAGCATTGTCACCTACTGACTGGCTCCCTGAACATATTTCATAAATTTTCTGTGTCTCAGATTCTTCATCTATAAAAGCAGCATAATAATACCTCATTTGAAGGGCTGGTTGTGAGAATCATGGAGATATCCTGGACTGTGCCTGGCGCACAGAAGGTATTCAGTAAGTCAGTTCTGTTCTCTTCTCCTCTTTTCTCTTCTAATTTGGGGAAGGCTTCTTGGAAGATCCAAGATGTAGAACTCTTCTGAATAATGACAGAGGACCCAGACAGTGGCCTAGTGTCATTCTCCTGGTTTCCAGAGTCCCTCTCCCCTCCCTTCTACTCTTGGGAAAGTTGAAAAACACCAAGGCCACCTTCCTGCAGTCTTTCTCCAGCATAGTCTTATGTCTCCTCTGCCTCACCCCATTTCTCCCATTTGAAACTCTTGAAAAATAATCCCTCCATCTGTCTCTATTTATGTTTGTTTTTCCAAAACACCTCTTGTGAAATGCAAAGTTTTAATAACAGGGAAATGATCATTTGGTGGATTACAGAACAGTAAAAGCTAGGTGGGAAGCTGCACAGACACCAAAATATGGGGCCCATTTGATGCTTACAGTGAGGAAATGAAATATTTAATAAGCCAAAAAATGCAGGAAATGTGAACCAGGTTTCCCCTTCTCTTCCTTCTCCAGCAGAAATTAAACAACTTTTACACATCACGTAGTCTTCAGTAGAGGATGCTAATGACGTCCCTGATGCCCTCTTCATCTGATCAAACTTTATCATCTGTGTCAGGCTGCCAATTAAAGCAAGGCTCTCCTATCGCACAAACTTCCCAAGCCACAGTAAAGGTTAATTGAATCATGTACATGTGATGTTCTGGTGGACAGGAGGCTTTAGAATTCCTTCCAGGCAGTGGATCAGTTGGGAAAACAAATAAAAAATAGTGTGATTGTTGTGCAGCCAAGTGGAGGCTCCTGGTAGGGAAGAAGTGACCAGAACCCATCTTCCTGCCTTAGCCCTTCTGCCCCTTACATTCAGCTTTTTCATGCCAACTCCTTCAAGTTCTTGGGAGCCTCCTCCATTTCTGTTTCTCTCTATGCAGTGCCATTTGCTGAGAAAGACGGAGGTTGTCTGAGGCAGGTCCATCTGGGGGCTGAGGATGACCCAGATGGCCAGCCATAGCTTGGCCCCCAAAGCAAGCCTTTGACTGAAGACCTGCGACTTCCAATGTACTTCCTTGAAATGAACATCATACTGCTCAAAGAATCGTTTCTAAGAGAATGTATTTATGTGATTCTGGGCCTCACAAAGCCTAGAAATTATGATCCAGACATGATAAACTGCAGTTTTCAGGATTTGCTGAATGAGTAACTAGATCATAGAATCATGGACCGTTGGAGCTAGGAAGGTCCCTGGAGATCCTTTCGTTCGGTACTTACAGACTGCAGATGAGGATCCTGGAGTCAGAGAGGAAACATGGCTTTCCCAAGGGCACAGGGACAAGAAGTAGAAGAAACTGTTGTAGAATCTTGGTCTCCTGAATGAAGACAATTCCACAGACAGGACTAAAGTTGTCTAAGCCTGTTGGTGAATATGCTCTATGCTCAGCCACCTCAGGGACATCTATCTATATATAAGCACTGAATGTGCTACCAAGAACTTTATAAATTCATGAAATCAGATCCCACTCAGTGGCATCCTTAGTCCCCAGTAATGCCTTTAAAAAAACTATTTGTTTTCTGATTTTGTTCAGATTGCTATTTCCCACAATTCATCCAAGTGGATTAAGCCCATTGGTTAACAGAACTGACTTCTTTTAATTTAAATGAGCCTTAAAATATGCCTGCTTTCAAGAATACAGCCCACAGTAGACTTTTCTAGAGGGTGTGCTGAGAAGATTGTGATAGGGAGTCCCAATGGGGAGACCACATTACAGGCTCAGCGTCAGAAACTCATAGGATCTCAGGGGAAGATTTTTCTTAAAGACCACCTTATCCAGCTAACCCTCAGCACAGTTCCTGGGCCTCGATAAATAACTAGTGAATTGCATGCAAACAAAAACGGATGGATGGATGGATGGATGGATGGATGGATAGATGGTTGAGTTTCCCAACCCCTACTTTCCAAGGGTCAAAATGTGATATTTACTCTTCATGGTGGTAAGACTACCACCTGGTGAGTTGGCCTGGACCACTTCAGTCAGCTCTAACTGTTAGAAAGTTCTTCCTTACTTTAAGCCCAACTCTGTCAATCGTTTATAATGTCTGAGGTCCTAGTTCTATTGTGAAGGACAACACAAAGTTTCTCATATGACAGTTCTTCAGTTATTTAAAAACAGTTGCTAGATATACTCAAATTTTCTCTTCTCTAATTCAAATAGTCCAGTTCCTTCAACCATTCATCTAATGACATATCTACCTTATGAGATTATTTTCAGTATTAAAGTAGATGTCTACTAAGCGCTGGCATATAGCAAGCACTCAGTAAATAATAGATATTATTATTGTTCTGAAGCCTATGATCTCAAACTGTCCCAAGTAAACTCAGTCCCTCAAATGTTTGCATGAGGTTTAGTTACTAAATAGGCCAGCATGAGCTGAGACGGAGCATAAAGGCCATAGCTGGGCACAAGAAGGGTTGTATCAAGGACTGGGAGCTCACCCACTTGGATCAGAACAGAAGTACTTAAAAGGAGGAGGGACAGGGACCCATGAAATCAGCATTCTGCAACTGTGTCTTGGGTGAAAAATAGCTTTGGGCAGCAAGTTTCAATGGGGTTGGTTAGTAAACTTTGGAGTCATCTGGCAAATACATTCTAAATGGGAAACCCAATCACAATGACCTTGATGGCATCTTGGTCCCAGAATGCTTAGTCTTCTCTGGACATGCTCTTGTTTGTCAGTCTTCCTTGCAAAAAGACCAGACTAGGATACAAAACCTTCTAAGTGGCCCAACCTGGTCCCTGTGGCACAAATCACTAGCTGTTCACTAACATCCATTCTTCCTGTCTTTTATTCAGGTTCATGGCTAACTCCATTTCCCAGCATTCTTTGCAATTAGGTACGGCCATGTGGAAGTTTTATCCAATGAAGTATAAGAGGATGTTGATGTATTCCACCTCCAGGTTTTTAAGAGAAAAGATATGATTCCTCTCCTCCATGCCTTATGTCCTCTGCTATAAGCTGGTATAGATGATAACCCAAGGTCCTAGGATTTGGCAGAATCTCAAGAGGGAAGGACATTGGATCCCTGAGTCACCCTGTGGAGTAGAGCTGCCCAGTGGCCACTAACATCAAACTTGCACTGTTAATTAAGCAAGAATAAACTTCTATTGTGCTTAATACCTTGAAGTAGGTACTGTTGTTTCAAAACCCTGAAATATGTAGTATTGGCTTGGGGGGGGTCAGGTGATGAGTATCAGAGAAAGAAACACTGGAGACAGGAATAAAAGGAGATCCATGTTAAAATTTGTAAAATATGTGATAGAACTGTGACATTCAGTAACTTGGAAGCCAGACTAAGTGTTTATAGAACTTGCAGTTCTAGGGGAAGAATTTGAAAAACAGCCAGAAGGATGGCCTTCATATATTTATACTTAATATTCATATATTTAGTAATAAAAGAAAGATGACAGTTCTGGCATTTCAGAACAATGATGGAAGGGAATAGAAGAGAGCCAGGAAACTTAACAGTTCACGTAGTTGGAAAAGACAGCTGCTCCTAAACCAGAAATAGCAGGAGACAGCCTCCTGCTTTCCACTCAAGGCTGTCATTTGAGATGTCCTTGGTGTAGCCTCCTGGAAAAGAGACACGCGAAAAGAGGTCCTGGAAAAGAGACACGCGAAAAGAGGTCTAAAGAACTATGTCCAGCATAGAAGTCTAGGTGTGATTTTTAGCATGTGAAGTTGACTGGAAGCAAATAGACCAGAAGTTTTTGAAGGAATTGTACTGTTAAAAAGGCCGTTGACTGTATGAATCCTATAACTCCAGGTCTCCAAACTTGCATGAGCAGAAAGAGGGCTATGAAAGCTGAACAGCATCCAAAAGATACACACATGACACACCCACTTCAGATGTGGCCAGGAGGATAATGGACGAAGAGGAACATCTTGGAAAGTGAAGTCAGAGACCACAGAGAACAATCGATAAAGAGGAAAAACCAAAGTCTAGTCAGGAAACTTCCTCCAGGACAAGGGCAGGGGCTCTTCCCCAGGCCCCCCCACCAGGATTCCACCACTGTAGACCAGGGACTGCTGTGTGCTGCTGATTCTCTGATTCCCTGAATGGAAGTTTCTGTTGTGCTTGCTTTGGCCCTGCTTATCATTGTATATTGAATGTGTGTGGAAGGGGGAGGAGAGGTGACTTATCATCAGCCCCAAACAATCACATCCAAATGTGTGGCAAGACTTTGTGTGGACGTAAGTTTTCCTTTCTCTTGTGTCATATGGTAAACGTATGTTTAACTATACAAGAAACTGCCAAACTCTCTTCCAAAGCATCTGAGCCATTTTGCATTCCAACCAGCAATGTATGAGAATTCCATTTGCTCCACATTCTCACCAACACTTTGTATTATCAGTCTTTTTAATTTAGCCATTCTAGTGGATTTGTAGTGATATCTCACTATGGTTTTAATTTACATTTCTAAGCAACTTTTGACTCTTTTGGGAAAATCACATTTACTTTAAAAGACAAGAAAACTGGAGATATTTGGTGGTTTGTACCTAGATTCTAATGAGAATCCCCAAAGAAGATTCTAGTTATGCTGAGCAAAGTCTACATAGTGGGAACACACATACGGCCTTCCAACAGGCTACTTTGAAGGACAACAGCCATTTGAACAGTCATATTTTTAACTAATTATTTTTAAAACTCAATCTTGTCACCTTGTAGACTCTTTGGCAGTCAAGGCATGGTGATTAATAGCAGACTCTGAGATCAGTCAGCCTGGGTTCATGCTACTCTTTGACTTCAGTTTCCTCATCTGCAAGGATTAAAGGAGTTAATATAAGTAAAGGACTTAAAAAAAAAAATCTCTGGCACATAATAAGTGCTCAAAAAAATTAGTTTTCATTGTATTTCTCTGGCAATTTTTTTCTTTTTGCCATTCATACTTTTTATCTTAACAATTTGTCTTAACATTTGCTCTTAACAATTTTGAACTACCCAGCTTAATCTGATCCTAGTGCTTAATGGAGTTTGAGCAAGAATCCTGCAGCAATTCAATCCAGTGGATTAGGTGTTCTGAGCCCGTAAGATGGAGGGGTGTCTAAACCTCCCACCTCACAGAGATAGAGTGAGAAGGACATTTGGAAAGAGAGAAGAGATGATTACTTGCTGCTTCTAAGATCTTGAAAACTAAAAAAGGGACTAACATGAATTGAATACATTGAGTATTTACAATGTGTAGGATGACAATATCATTTATCCTCCAAATCAGGCCACTTTTGAAATTGAAAGGGAGCCCATTAAGACAGCAGGTGTAAACTAAGATTGTCCCAGATTAACCAGAACATGTCATCTCCCTAAAAATGTACCCGGCACTGTGCTAGGTTCTTAAAACATTTTATTTAATTACTGAACTGACCACATTCAGGTAAGAGTAAATATCATTATTCTTATTTTGCACCTGGGAAAATTAGGTTCATGAGAGGCTAATTAACTTGCCCCTCAAATCACATTGCAGTTGGTGAGCAGGAGAGCTGGGTTTCTGAGGTAGGTCTCTGATTGCGAGGCTCCTGCCCTCGCCACTGACCTTTCTGCGTCAAGCTCTCAGGACTTCTCCCCATGTGAATCTCCCTTCCTTCTTTGCTTCTCTGCTTCTCTTTCTTTTTAAAAAACTATTAATGAAATTTTTCAGGCATACAAAACGTTATAGAGATCATGAAGGCCCACATACCACCACTGTGCTTGAAAAACAAAACACGACAAACTCATGTGCAGCTCCCTGTGTATCACTTCCCAATCCCATTTGCCTCCCTTCCCCAGAGAAGCAGTAAGTATTCTAAACTTGGCTTTATACTTTCCCTGTAAATCTTTATACTATTATGTATGTGGATGTGCCCACAAAGGGCACAGGGTTCAGTTTTGTGGGCTTTTAAACTCGTATAAATGGCGATATGCTGTGCCTAGTCTCCTGCAACTCTCTTCCCTCATGCAACAGTGTGAAGCCCTGGCTCATTCATGTTTAGTGTTGTGTAGTATTCCACTGTGTGGACACAATAGTTTATTAATCAGTTTCCCTCTTTTTTTTGTTTTTTTGTGAGGAAGATCAGCCCTGAGCTAACATCCATGCCAATACTCCTCATTTTGCTGAGGGAGACCAGCCTTGAGCTAATATCTATTGCCAATCCTCCTCCTTTTTTTCCCCAAAGCCCCAGTAGATAGTTGTATGTCATAGCTGCACATCCTTCTAGTTGCTGTATGTGGGACGCTGACTCAGCGTGGCGGGACAAGCAGTGTGTCGGTGTGCGCCCGGGATGGAACCGGGCTGCCAGTAGTTGATCAGGCACACTTAACCGCTAAGCCATGGGGCTGGCCCCAATCTGTTTCCCTCTTGATGAATAATTAGAGTAGTTCCAATTGTTTACTGTTACAAACAGTGTTTCTAAGAAGTTTCTTGTGCATTTGCCCTCATGCACAATCGGCACTAGGTTCTGTAGAGTGCAGACCTAGGAGTGAGTATGCTGGGTACAAGTGTTTGCATATTTCCAACTTTACTAGATATTACCAGATTGTTCTCCAGAGTTATTTTGGCATTTTAGGAATAGGGTTTCACAGAAGAAAGCAGAAATTTTGGAGTCATACAGAATTGTGTTAAAATCCTGGCTCCAATATTATAGACATCAATAGAATAATAAGGAAATATTAAGAGTAATTTTATGCCAATAAATTCAACAACTTAGATGAAATGGACAAATTGTTTGACAAAAACTGATTGAAAAAGAAATAGAAAATATAATAGTCCTATATCTATTAAAGAGATTGAATTGGTAATAATAGTAATAATAAAAATAATAATAAAAACTTTCCCACAAAGAAAATACCAGGAAGAAAGAACACCAATCTTCCATAAATTTTTTCAGAAAATAAAGAGGAAATAATATTTCCTAAGTCATTTTATGAGGACAGCATTACCCTGACTCCAAAACCAAAGACAGTACAAGAAAAGAAAAAAACAGGCTCATGAATATAGTCATAAAAATCCTTAATAAATTATTGGTGAGTTGCAGACAGCAATATACAAAAAAAAGGTAACACCCAATGGTCAAGTGGAATTTATATTAGAAATGTAAGGTTGATTTAACATCCAAAAAAATCAATGTAATTCATCATATTAACAGAATAAAGAAGGAATACTATATGCTTATCTAAACAGGTGTAGAAAATGCATTTGACAAAATTCAATACCCATTGATGATTAAAAAAAAAAAAAACAAAAAACCTCTTAACAAACCAGAAATAAAAGCGAAATTCCTTAATCTAGTAAAGGGTATCTATTAAAAATTTATAGTTAACATCATACTTAATAGTGAAATATTGAATGCTTTTCTCCTAATACTGGAAACATTGCAAACACATCCTATTCAACATAGTATTGGAGGTCTTAGCTAATGCAATATAGCAGGAAAAAGAAATGAAAGGCTTACAGATTAGAAAGAAACAAGTAAAAGTGTCTTTATTTGCAGAGAACTTGGTCAGGTACTTAGAAAAGCCTAAGAAATCTAAGAAAAAGCTACCTATCTCTATAGAAAAACTTGTACAAAAATGTTCATAATGACTTAAAATTGCCAAAAACTGGGGAAAATGCAAATGTCCATCAACAGATGAATGGATAAACAAATACTCAACAATATAAAGAAACAACCAACTGATATATGCAAAAACTTGAATAAAACTTTTTAAACATGCAGATTGAAAAAAGCCAGATACAAAAGAGTATACAGTGTATGATTTCACTTTTGCAAAATGATAAGAAAGAAATCTAATCAATGGTGAAGAAAGCAGATTAGTGTTTGCCTGGGAATGGAGTGGGAATTAATTGGGTAGAGGCACAAGGAAACCTTTTGGAGTCATGGAAATGTTCCTTGTCTTGATCATGATGGTAGTTACACAGGTGTATACATCTGTCAAAACTCATCACACATACTTAAAATGAGTGCATTTTATTGTTTACAAATTTTACCTCAGTAAAGCCGATTTTTAAAAATATTCTGTCCTCATCATTTACAGAGCAGCCTAGACCAGCTAATTTACCCCTAAAATGGTCATAATATTTACTCTGCAGACTTGCTGTGATAATTCATGTAAATATTATGGTGATCTAAGTCTGGTACTTGAGACAGAATGAGTGCTTAATAAAAACTAACTTGTTAATAAGTTATATCTGAAGTCACAAAGAGATGAATCTCTAATGGCAGAATGTTAGCTATGATAAGAAATGTGGAAGAAAATTTAAGGCAGGAACTCTTGGTCAGTACTCTTCAAATGGTAAAATGCCATTTTTTCTAATTCCTCCAAGCTAACCCTAGGTCTGGAATTTAAATTATATGATCTTACGTTTTAAACCAACTTTATTTCATTTGACTCCCAAAGCCATCTTTGGAAATAGATAGATAATGAACTATATGATGCTGTAGGGTACAGAGAAGTAAAGGGACTTGCCCAAGGTCACACAATTCGATCGAGCCTAAAACCCAATGACTGAGAGTAGCTTAATATATTATCCAGAGAAGGGTGGGGAGAAGAGTTCTGTTTTCGCAGAGCAATGCAGCAATCACTCAGACTTTAGAGATGAAGTGTCATGCCCAAAGTCACAGAGAAAATTAGTAGCAGAATGAGACATTTCCTGAATCTGAGCCTGGGATGCTCTTCCTGCATCGCCTGCCTCCCTCTCCCTCTTGGAAATGGTGATGGACCAAGTATGGCTGTTTACCTTCAGCACAGCTTAGCAGCACAGGATGCCCTCCTCCCGTGTATTTTTCCCTTGTCTTTTCTGGCAAGGTCCTCTGCCTCCCCTACATACTCCTGCCAGGACAAACAGCTAGGGTTGGTGAAGGTCAGTAGCCTGTTAGCCCAGCTGTTCTGGCCAGGAGGATGCCACACTCCTGGCTGCCAGGGAGCACGAGGGGCGGAGTAATTAATTTCTATGCATATCATTGCCAGGATCACTTACTGATCCGAGGAGGGAGATTAGAGATGTCACCCTGTAAATTGAGTCAGAGCCTTCACCTCAGTGCTCTGCTGGCAGTTTTACACGGTGCCTGACATGGTAACAAACGCAGGGTACAAGAAGGCAGCACCTCCCCTGGGTGATGGACGGGGGGAATTGGCCCAATAAATTGTTCCCTGTAAAAAGCCATGTTTCCCTCATTAAAAGGCAGTGAATTCTCTATTGCTTTTCATTAGCTCTGGCCTTGCTAGACATGAGGTGTAATTGACAGTGTGGTTACAGGAGGTGGGCCCCGAGGTGAGGAAGACACAGAAGCCGAAAAGAGATTCTTATTTATTAAGGTGGAGGTGACAGGCGGCTGCTTAATAAGTTTTTGGTGTGGGGGCCAGGAGATGGGAGAGCGGTGGGATTCTCTGAGGGTTGCTCCAAGGGCATTACACCCAGGAGAGTAAAGAGCTGGCCAGACTCAGGGAGAAGATGGGGCCTGGAGCGGTGGGGGGGTGCAGGCCCTCCATGGTATTCACTTCCCCCCAGCCTGGGGGAGTCATGAACACTGGACCAGGGTCCTGGAGTTGTCACTGACTAGACCACTAAGCAATCTTAGAAAAGTTACTACATCTTTCTGGGTTTCAGTGTCTCCATCTGAAAAATGGGAAGGATGGGATCAAGTGAGAGTTCCTGTCTGTGAAAGCACTTGGGCGAAACGTTTAAAATATTATAGACACACTTCCAATTCCTATAACCATTTTCTTTTCTTACTATAAGCATAGATCCAAGAATTCCTTTTTCTTCCATGGGTTATAATTCATTCCTTTCACAATTCATTGTGATGTTCTTGTTGTCCCAGACTTGGCCACTGGGAGCCTTCAAGCTGGCTCCTATGTCTTCTCACATGTCTCCTTTATTCTTGGAGACCTTCCTTACCTTACCTTCCAGCACAACCAGATGCTCCAGGCTCATCTTACACATCTTATTCTTTCCATGCCCCAGCCCGGGTTCCCTTTAGTGGTCCAAAAAGCAAAACAAATAGAATAGGAGCTGTGCCTCCACATTTAAAAGTGAGGTGTAGACCATCTACGAAGTACTTAGCCTCACATACTTCAAGCATATGAGAGAGCTGAAGTCAAAGTGATGAGGATATTTTTGCAGAGAGGAGCTGTGGGTGTGTTATGAGTCCCACATCGCATGAGAGAGGCAGGAGGTGGCCTTGAGTTTAGTGAAAGGGGCTTCAAGGAGGACACTTAGAGAGCATGCTGTGTCCCCAGGAGTTGGAGGCACACTGGGTGTGTGACGAATGCTTGAGGGATCTCAGGACAAGAGGCTCCTACTCCCGGCCTGGGATAATGGCGATGAGAAGGCCACGAAGCTGCACTGGACCCCCCTGGGCAAGGCTTGCCCAGCGGGAAGCTGGACTGTGGGGACCTAGTGCAGAAGGCGTACATGGCCCACCTCACCATCTGAGCAAATGCATCACCCCTTGCAGGAAGTGCAATGAAGAGTTCCTTGTGGGAACCTTCACAAAAGCGTCCTTGAGAAGAATCAGTTCAGAGCATTGGCCAACTCGGAGAAGGCCAGTATGGAACATCAGATTCCAGACAAGGAAAATGAAAACCAGCTTCCTCTGGTTCCAGATGAGTAAGACCTACCCCTCGCCTCTGCAACCATTTAGGGATCAGTCAGTGCCTCTGGGGCCGAGGTTGAGGGGCAGTGAGGACAAATGGAGAAAAAGCTAACTACAACCCACCCACCACCAGCTCCCACCAATCCAGGCTGCCAGAGCAGCCCAGGCTATGAGAGGGAAAAGATGTGGAGTCTTTAAACATTATTTTACCAGACATTTAATTCCTAATATGAGATTATTCTTCTGACTGGACGGTACCTAAAGACCATTTGTTATCTGAGAACCAACAGATAAACTCTGGAGCCTCCAAGATTTCACTCGGGGACAGCAGAGGCTTGAGCCCCAAGGAGAAGATTTGTGCCTGTAATGGGGTGAAGGTGGAATGGAGAATATAGTTATTTCCTCGTGGAACCCTAGTGAATTAGTTTCCTGGGGCTTCTGTAACAAGTGCCACAGACTGGGTGGCTTAAACAACAGAAATTTGCTTTCTCACAGTTCTGGAGGCTGTAAGTCCAAAATCAAGGTGTCAACAGGGCCATGCTCCCTCTGAAGGTGCTAGGGAAAGATCTGTTCTAGGCCTCTTTCCTCACTTCTGGTAGCCTCAGGCATTCCTTGGCTTGTAGATGGCCGTCTTCTCCCTGTGTCTCTTTGCATGTCTTCCCACTGTGTGTCTGTCTCTGTGTCCAAATTTCCCCTTCTTTTATAAGGATGCTGGTCACTTTGGATTATAGTCCACCCTAATGAACTCATTTTAACTAGATCATCTGCAGAGACCTTATTTCCAAATAAGGTCGCATTCACAAGTTAGGACTTCGACATCTTTTTAGGGGACACAATTGAACTCCTAACACCTAGTATTCCTGCTTGTTCGACCAATCGTTCCTTCGCGAGTGCCCCACTATGTGTCAGATGCAATGCTGGGCACTGGGATGTTAAGTGTGTGACCTGGAGAGACCTACGGTTGTGGGGAGCACAGGAAAGCAGTGACTGTATCGGCAGAGCAGGCCTCTCCTGCACCAGGGAGGGGACATGTCTCTGGAGGAAGTGACTCTTGAGTTGAGCCTTAAACTCAACTTGCAGTAGCTTGGTAGAGAGTTGGGATGGGTAGGCCATGGTGGGGGAGGGTTATGATGACCAACTGTCCTAGTTTGCCCAGGACCAAGATGGTTCCTGGGATGTAGGACTTTCAGTGCTAAATCAGGAAAGTCCCAGGCAAACTGGGAATAGTTGGCCACGCTAGACAGAGAGACTCCTGACTTCAACAAGCAGAGACAATCAGTCAGACAGAGTAGAACTGAAGGTGAGATACAGTAAAGCTCATGCAAAGGCTCTCTGCACAGTTATGAATGGGAGAGAGCACTGTTGGCTGGAGTGTCTTGGGAAAACTTTGAGGTAGAGGTGGAATTTAAGCTGGGCCTTTGAGGATGAAGGGTTGGATAAGGTGGAGAAAGGCTTTCCAAGTGGAAGGAGCAGAAGCATCAATATGCACAGGAAAGTGTTGCACCTGTAGGGATTTCAGGTGAAAAGGGAGGTACAATTCCTGCCCTGGAGCTTAGAATCTTGTAGAAGAAAGACAGAATCACGCCCACGTACAGAGACGCTGTTAGCAAGGGCAAGCCAGGCCAGCCAGCAGGGTCCTCAGGAAGTCAGGCATCCATTGGGAAATACTGAAAATGGCAGGCCATTGGGGAGACAGGTCCAAACTCTCCCAGACTCCTACTGGGGAAAGCTCTGCTCTGCTCCTATTGAATACCAGAAGCCAAGTGCCAAGACTCTGATGAGGCTGGGCTCCCAAGGGCTAAGAACCCACTGGCAACTCAGAGAGGCCCTTTTCTTCCCTTCCTCCCTATGGACTTCATTCATCCTTCCTTATACCCATCCAATGATTACTAAGTGCCCATTCTGTTCCAGGCCATGTACTGAGGGCCAGGAGTGCAACAGTGAGTAAAAAGAGAAATGGCCTCTACCCTTATGGAAGCTACAGTTCAGAGGGAGGAGACAGACACTAATTAAATAAACATGAAATCACGACTAGGATCAGTGCTATGAAGACGAGAGGCAAGGGTCCTATGAAAATACAGTGACACGGCTAGGACTTGTTCTGTTCAACAGAACTCCCCAGCATGGCACAGAGGAGTACTTCCATCAATGAAAAAGACCAAAGAATGAATCTGAGAACTGGTGAGGAGTTCAGAGAAGGTGCAGGGTGGCAAGAGCCCAGGTCTTGCCTATTCAGGAAAAGAATTTTAGCAGGCACAGCCCAAGGACTCTTGAGACAGAAAACCGAATTTCATCTGATTTTTTCCTAATCAATTTGACCTGCTTGCACATGGCTACCCAGACAATTGGGGGAACCCAAGAAATTGGATCCAAGGCCATTTCCCCATTAAAGAGCATGGTTATCTCCACCGACATTCCTCCCTGAGTTTTTAATTCTCCTCCTTCTTTCCTCTTCCTCCTCCTCAGGGATACTCAAGGAGGACCAGCCCAGATGCTTGGCACTCCACGCCTTGTTGTCCTCAGAAGAAATATTGGCAAAATGGGAGCCTTAAAATTAAATAGCAAGGAGTGTCCAATAATTAGATTTTATACCCATTGTTTATTTAATACAACTTTAAAACTACATTAAGAGGGCAGAACTGCGCAGTGTAGCATGAAAATGAGCTGGAAGCTTTCCAAGTGAAGGCCAGGAATGAGCAAATTGGTCAGATGTGCAGGATGGCTCCAACTAAGATGTAATCAAGAAACCGCACTTCTGGTGTTTCATCAGCAAGGGATACTACTCGAAAGCATTTGATTTCCAGATCCCCAGGCTGTAGAATGGCCCGGGGCCACCTGACCTGCCGGAGTGGAGTCAACATCAGCTATGGATCTCCAAGGGGACTGTGCTGGGGCATCCCGGAGCCAGAGGGAGGGAGGCGGGATCTGTGCTGCTCCTCCTGTGATGGTTAATTTTATGTGTCAACTTGACTGGGCCATGGGTGCCCAGATAATTGGTTAAACATTATTCTGGGTGTGTATGTGTGGGCGTTTCCAGAAGAGATTAGCATTTGAACCAGTAGACTAAGTCAAGTGGATTGTCTTCCCCATTGTGGATGGGTTTCATCAAATCCACTGAGAGCCTGAATAGAACAAAAAGGTGGAGGAAGGCAGGATTCACTGTGGCTCTGCATCATTGAGCTGGGACAACAATCTTCTCCTGCTCTTGGCACTCCTGGTTCTCAAACCTTCAGACTCGGACTGAACCTACACCATTAGCTCTCCAGCTTTCAACTTCGAACTACACCACCGGCTTTCCTGGGTCTCCAACTTGCAGAAAGCAGATGGTGAAACTTCTCAGTCTTTATAATCACATGAGCCAATCCTTTATAATAAATCTCTTTCTATTGGTTCTGTTTCTCTGGACAACACTTACAAACACACTCCCACCCACATGCCATTTGCTCCAGATTGCTTGCTGCTATCTGGAAGGAGGACCTTAAAAAGCACCTCTGGGCCTAGGCTCTGCCCCTTCAAAAGCAAATTGGGAGCTCTGGGTGTGAGGCAGAGTGGCCTCAGTTAGCAAGGGCTTGGTGCCTAGACCCAAATACCTGGACCCTTGGTGTCTGTACCTTGGTGCCAGTACCCAAGTGCCTGTATTCGGCCCGTTCTCTGTTGCTCTCTTGTCATTTGGCTTCTGTGGCTTCCCTGGATTTGACCATCTATCAGCTTCCTGACCACTCTCTCATCTGAACCCTAAACATAGCCTTTGCCTGCCTCTCCCTTACCACAGGAATTCCTGAGAGCCTGACTACAGATCCAGGTCTTCACCCTCCTACCCAGTCCCCTTCTGATATCCAATCCCCATCTATGACTCCTTGACCCTTGATGCACAGTCTACCTCCTGGCGCCTCACACATGTGGCCTACCATGGGCTTTAGTATCTGGCATGGCTGCCTGGAATCTGACTCACTGCCCACTCACCTGGTTCAAAGCCCTTAGCTCCACCTCAGCCACCAGCCTCTCAGCCTCTCCCCAGCCCCACCTCACCCCTATCTTGACCCCACGTTCTGGGCTTTCAGCCTTCCTCCATCTCTTTCTTTCCTGGCTCCTCATCTGCTTTCACACCTGTGCTGCCCATTTGACGTGCTGTGGTCAGCATCTGCCTAGAGCATTCACATCTTTCTTGATCCTCTGTCGGGCCACTTGACAACACTCTTCCCTTCCCTGCCACACAGGCTCAACCGCAAGCCAGGGTGTCTTCAGTCAGAAACGCATTAACTAAAGAGTCCAGATGTCCCTGGCCCTGGTTAGCCTGGCTGCTGGTCGCCGTAAGAACTGGGTGCTGAATCACACCTTCTTCCTGAGGCTGTGTCCCACTTTGTGCCCCAGTTTTGGTAACTGGGCCCCTTCTTGTTCTCCTGAGTCTTGGTCCTGATAACTGGCCAGAACCTGTGCTTTTGTAGTCCTTGGACCCTGCTTTGGTCCTATCAGCCCCACACTGGGGCCTGGGCCCTGCCACTTGCCAACAGTCCTTCCTGCCAATGCCTGCTGCTACATTTCCTGTTGCTCAACTCCCATGAAAGCCAGATCCAACATCCCAACCCCTCCCGCTGGGCTGCCCTGGTGTAGACTGGCCTATTGCACTTCAGCATGTGCTCTTGATGCTGGCTTCTTCCCGTTGGCTGTCACTGGTGTCAATCCCTGACCCCGAGTCCCTCCCTTGCGAGGTGTACACTTCAATGTTCCCCAGCTCCACCCAATCTAGATCACCATCTGGGCAGTAATATTTACTCATATAGTTTTTTCTAATGACTAATTTCTATGCTATCAATTAATAAGGCCATATTGTTGAACTAAACCAACGGAAAATGTCATAGCAAACACTTAGTGAGTTGATTTTTCCACCTGTGTTACAATTATAGAGGAATGGAAGGCCACATATTATCAAAGGCTAGATCGTGTATTAAGGACTCTGACTGGAAAAGAGTTAAGACAAGGAAGGGAGAAGTCAGTGTGGGCTGGATCAGACAGATGCACTGTTAGAGACCTGCAGGTTAGAGATGGAGGTTTAGTCCGTATTTTTCCACACCTAGAACAGGACTGACCTTATTGACTCATTCAAGGATGTGAAACTTTTCATACAAATGTATTTGTTTATTTATCTTCATAAAAATTTATTTATTCATTAATTCACCAATCATTTAAACAAATAAACCATTTATTGAGTACCTTCTATGTCTCAGGCAAGGTATTGGGCACTGTGGATATAAAGATGAATAAGACACAGTTGCTCAATGAATTCGCAATATAGAGGGGAAGACAGACACTTAGAGAGTTATTTGTGTCCTGTGTGGTGACAGAGATATGCAAAGTGTGTTATAGGAGCAATAGGAGTGGGGGAGCAGAAATGAGACAGGAAGGCTTCTTGGAGGTGAGGATGATGAGCCATGGCTAAAGGAATAATTGTGGCTTAGTTAGACAAAAAGGGATAGAAGAGCTTTCCAGACAGAAGGAGCAGCATGAACAGAGGCATATGGTAGAAGAACAATTTGGGGAGTGTGTGCGCGCACACACGCGTGCATGCTCAGGGACGTGGTAGAATTAAAAAGTGATCAGGGTTCTCAGAGCACAAAGTTAAAGGCAGAAGATAATGCGAGATCAGCCCAGAGATCTGTAGAGGCCTGAATCCCATATTAAGAAGCTGGGAATTTTCTTACCCACAGGAAATGGGAAATCACTCAATATTTTAAACAGAGGCGTGACAAGGTCAGATTTGGTGTTAGAAAGCTCGCGAGACCTAGAGGGTGGAGGAGTGGATTAGAGGAGAGCTGTTCTTGAAGCAGGAAGACTAGTGCAGAGTTTAGTGAGCAGGCATCCAGCTGAGGAGTCCTGAGGACCTGAACTAGGTGAGGGCCTGAGGGCCTGGTTATAGGTCAGATAATAACATGGAAATACAAAAGGATGGAAAATACAGAGAAGAGCACAGGAGCCATTTGGGACATGGTGACAAAATTAACTTCACTGGAACTGGAGTACCAGAGCAGAGAAAATCTTTAAAGCAGCAAGAGGAAAAAGAAAAATATTACCTTCAAAGAGCAAGAATAAGACTTATGGCCAACTTAGAGCCAACTTCTCGACAGAAATCACGGAAGCCAGAAGACAGGGAATAATATATCTAAAGTCCTAAAGAAAACAACTGCCAACATAAAATTCCTACAATGAATATATCCTTCAGAAGCAAAGATGGAAAGGGTTTCTGCTTCCTGGTGGGATACAGTAGCTTAAGGCAGACCAGCATTCCTGCCAAGAACAAGGAGATAGCCCAGATAAACAGAGAAATCATTCATTTGAAGGCATTGGAGATCTGCTGAGGAAATCAGAACTGGAGGGGCTAAGATTCTGGATAGGAAGGAAATTTAGAGAGGTGAGCTGACTTCTGCAGCCTGCAGGAGTCTGAGAATAAGGCTTTGCACCAATGAAAATCTGCTGATGGGGACCAGAGAAACTAGCAGAGTTTTTGGTGGAAATTTGGGGGCTCCTGATCTCATGGCCTGTTTTTCTCTCAAAGGAAAATCCCCCTAACCAAAGCTCACTGCTGCACTGGCTCTAGAGGACAGATGGGTGGGGGCTTGGCTTCCTCATTCTTATCATGATGCCCTCCTGGATCCTGCCAGATGCTGCAGCTCAGGTAGGGGTGGGGCTGGATTCTGCCCTCTGTCCTGGCTGGCTTTCCCTAGAGCTTAAGTGGACAGCATTAGTCCTGGAAAGCTTGAGAGGTAACTGAGCAATTGGTTGAATGAGAGAGTGAGGGTCAGGGTCAAGGCCAGGAGCACAGGAGAAGAGTTGAGTGCAGAAATAGGCCACACCTGGGCCAGGTCTTGGAGGCCATGATTAAACGAAATGCAGAGATCTGAAATCCTACCTCTTATTCCCATACTACACTCCTCAGGGCTTTCCTCACAGGCATGAGAGTTTCCACTCTGCTTCTTTACTTATTATTCTGCTCTTCCTGCCTGGATTATCTTTCCAAACCACTTGACCCCCTCTAGCTTCTCATTATTTCTCCTATGGGCTCTACCACCACCATGAGACCATCCCCTTTCTACACGGAGCCCTCTCTCCTCAACACTCTCAGATCAATTAACATTGGTCCCAAGCTCCCTCGTATAGTTGGTACTCAAACTCTCCACGGACGGCTCCCAGCTACTCTACCAGACTGTCAGCTCCTTGAGGGCAGGGGCCAGCACCCCAGCCCAAGGCTTTTCACAGAATACACATCTGACGCACGATGCTTTGAGTGAGGAGAGAGATAATGACCATAATACTTTCAAGTGGCCAAGTATCTCAGCACCCAAGGTCAGAGCAAACCTAGACCCCCAGTTCTTGTAGGCAGAGTCCTTGTCTTCTCTTTCATCTATTCCTATTTCCAACTTCCTCACTCCCTAGAGCCTGCTAAAAGAAAGTAAATGCTGAATGAATGAATGAATGAATGAAGTCACTTTTTCCAGGTATCCTTATAAATGACCAGTTTAAGGATTTTTTTCTTTCTTCTTTTTCTTTTCTTTTTTTTAACATCAGCCTCATTTTAACTCGACCTTGATCTTGACTTTGCAGCCATGGGTTGCTGTAAGAATCTAGTGAAAGATACAAATCCTCTCTCTAAAAAATGGACCTCCCCATATACCAAAAGAAATTTGCATGCAATTTTTGAAAATTCATGGAACACTCCCGCCTCAAATTACAGCACCCATGCAGTGGATCTTTTAATACTTTGTGTCTTATGGAGTGGAGTGGGGATTGTCGTCAAGGATCTGCTTCCATCAGTTAGGGCACCTGAGGCAACAGACACTCCCCTCCAAGTAGAGTTTATTTCCAGCCCGTTTAGGTGCCACATGTGATTTAGCCATTTATAATCTTGGGCAAGTCACTAGACCTCAGTTTGCAAATTGCAAAAAGAGAAAAATAGACGGCCAAGACAAAGGAATTTCTACTTGATTCCATGGATGATTAATTCAAAATCAATAAGCTCAATGCCATACCCTTTGCTCCCACAAAGAAATCCCAACATTGAACCTAACAATAGTTTCAATGTCCATTGATCCTGGGCTCATCCCCTCTCTAGCCTTAGGTTCTCTGTTGCCCAGGAGCTGGCAGAGCCACCTCCTTCTTGTTACTAAGTATGGTAGGCTGAATAATGGCCCATAAAGCTATCCAGGTCCTATTCCTTGGAACATGTGATGTACCCTATATGGCAAAATGGACTTTGCAGATGTGATTAAGGGTGATTACCTTAAGGATGATTAAGTTATGATTACTATAAACCTAGTATAACACAAGTATATTGCCTTACAGTTCTATAGGTCAGAAGTTCAACGTGGGTCTCCCTGAGATCAATAAGATCTTGATCTCCGTAAGATCAAGGTGTTTGCAGGGCTGAGATCCTTCTGGATGTTCTGAGGGAGAATCTGTTTCCTTGTCTTTTCCAGCTTCCTTTGCAGCTTCTAAAGGCCACCTGCTTTCCTGGGCTCATGGTCCCATCCTTCAAAGCCAGCAATTTTGGGCCGAGTCCTTCTCATGCTGCCATCTCTCTGATTCTCCTTTCCAATTCCCTCTTCCACTTTCAAGGATCCTTGTGTTTACATTGGGCCCAAAGGGATAATGCAGGATCATCTCCATATCTTAAGGTCAGCTAATTAGCAACCTTAATTCCCCTTTGCCATGTACCCTAACATCTTCACGGGTTCTGAGAATTAGAACATAAACATCTTTGGGGGGGCACTAGTCTACCTGCTACAGAAGGAGATGGTAAGGAGAACATTGTAGGTATAATGGAAAAGTATAAGCCAATGTCTGTAAGAAGAATGCATGAGGTAGGTTTGAGGGACAGTGAGGGGACTCATGAGCAAAGAAACTAGGGTTCCAGAAGGAGAGTTATGAGAATAAGACTAAAGAGGTAGTTTGGAGCCAAATGGTGGGCAAAAGGCTTCAAATGGCAGGATGGTGAAGAGCTTTGTTGTATACACAAGAGGGAGCAAGGGGTGCCTTGATGGGAGTGTGGTTTAATAGTTACCAGATGTGGTGAAAGGCAGAACCACAAACAGCTTTTGGCATTCAGTTCTTTGGCCTTATTTCCTTCACAGCCCCAGGAAGTGAAGGGGTGACCCTGGGCATAATATGGGCATCTGTGGAATAGATGTAGCATTAACATGACTAAAACCACAGGACGCTGAAAACCCAGAGAAGGTGGGAGAAGAGGAGAAAGAGAAAGAGTGGAGAACAGGGCAGAGTTTAACCCATTCATAACCTTCTCCTGCCTTTTAATTCCCATTGAATAGGGCTGATTCTGTTTTGATAGAAAACATGCCCAGTGCATGGTTCAGAAGGCTATAGAATTGAGAGCTATTAAATACTAAAAAGACAAGGTGAGAAACAATTTGCAAAATCTCCTCTTTTTATAGACTGCAGCGATTGAGAAAAATTGAGTAAATTCCCCAGCTGCCTCAACTTCAGTCTGTTTCAAGATTCCATCAATTTTTTACGGTACAATCAATATTTATGAATCCCCAAAGAAATGTCACAAAGAGAAACCCAGCGCAACGTTTTCTCAGTGGTTTGCAGAGATGTAACAGGGGGACCTAAATAACTTTTAAAATAATCTCAATGACAATCAAAGACTCTTCCATAGCCAATATGGTTTAATGTCGGTGTTTATATTAGCTGTTCTGCCTAGGGTGGGGGTGGGGAAGGGAAAACACTTGGAGTTTAATCTGTCCAAAAGATGACGCTCAGCTATAGTAAGTACTCTGTAATATAGTACTTAAAAAATCAAAGGAAGTACTATATTAAAAATTCCCTGGATTTTTTCTTTAATGCATTAAAATATCCTCCATTGGTTAAGCAATGGATTTTTTCAGTCAGCTGGAAAAAAAGATTTCTGGGGGAAAAAAAAAAAAAGCAGACAAACAAATCCACATTGCTTTAATGGCTACTTTAGGTTTAATATCTAAACTTATTTAAATAACTCTGAGCCCTCCTGCTGAGAAATATTGAAACTAATGGATTTCTTTGTGCGTAATCTCCATTTAAATGTAGAGTTTAATTTCCCTTTCGGCTAAACCTGTGTGAAACTAGTCTTGAAATGTCCCTCTAAAAAAAAAGAAAGCCCCATATAGAATATTTAGGGGTATTCCTTTATTTTATTTAAAATTGGTTTGGGGCATTAAAACTAAATAGCCAGCCAACAGTGAGCCCACAGACCCCCGAAGTTTACACTTGGAGCCCAAGGTGGGTGCTGGGGGCCCGTGGTACCCACGGGCGCAGACGCCCATGTGCACCATCAGAGCATCTTGGCCCTGCACAGATCCAGCACCATCTGTGAGATGTGCTTCCAGGGGCACCTGGCAGACCTCGCTCTCTGCCCCCAACACTGTCCCCATCCTTCCCATAACAACAACACTGGAAATTCCACTACTGGAGCTTCGTCTCTGAGCTTATGGCTTTGATTTCTGTTCCACACAGATTGCCTCAGGCAGGGTCATACTCTCCGTGTGGCTGAGGACATTTTGTGTGCATGGATATGCACAAAGTCCGGTGATGTCAGAATGGGAACAAAGACCTAGAAATTGTTCAATGCTTCCCTTTTATTCTGAAGGTAATGAAAACGAGGCCCAAAGAGGGCTAAGTCACTGGTCACTGGCAAAAGTGGGACGATAGCCTACGGTGTCCTGGTTCCCAGGCCACCATGCTCCCTTCGCAGGGGCATATTCTACACCAGCAGACCCTTAGTGCCTGTGTCTCGCACATCCAGGTGTTAGTTCACGTGCTTTTTCATCCTTGCTGTGTAACCGAGAATTTAAACTGCACGTGTGAATACAACTATAACTGAGTGTGTGGGTTAAAGTACAGTATGTTTCTTATAACCACTCCAAATGATACAGGCAAGAGAATATTAGGGTTGTCACCCAAGGATTCCTTTAGCTGACTTATCTTGAGTGTGCAGATAAAATTCAGGTTATAAAGATGCAGTTGGTATATAACTCTTTTCATGACACCCCACTGCATAAAACCAGCCACATCTGGGTGTGCCTGCCTCATGATAAGCCTCTACACTGGCCGGGATAATCCATGGACAATGGATGTACTAACGGTTTAGAGCTGAGAGTGAGAGGGGGTTGAATGTCTTTAACACAACGTCTCTGTGATGGAGAAGAGCCCTGCACAGAGGCCGGAGTCCTGGGTTCTGGGCCCAATTCCTTCTCTTAACAGCTGTGGGAGCTGGGCAAGTCCTGCATTCCTTCTGAGCATCACTTGCCCGACCTTTAAAATGGAGATGATGATAACTTAGTAGATCAAAGGGCAGGACCCTGGACCAGATGATTTGGGGGGATTCTTCAGGCTATAAGATTTGATTATATTACATTATAACATGACAGCAAGCTGAAGAGAAGATAGAATATTTGAGGTGTAGTGTTAGCATGAGTGCACACATGCACACACACACACACACACATACACACAACTTTGAAGTCAAGATCCATTTCACAGACTTGCTTATTATAAGTGACTTAGAAAACATGAGTGGCAATGTGAACCACAGCCTAAGGTGGTCCTGCTTGTATAAAGGTGTGTGCCTACCCTGTCTCTCCGCCTCTCTGAGACCACTTATAGAACAGCCTAGTAGGCCAAATGGCTTGGCAGTGTAATTGGAGGGACAACGTTAACTCCATGTTCTAAAAATTTTATCTTCAGCAGCCTGTTTCAGGGGTCATGATGTCTAGTCCTTCCTATGGATGAGAACATTGCAAGCTTCAGTTCAAATGCAGAGTTAGTACCCAGGGGAGACATTGCTGTTATTAGCCATTAACACTTTAGCTAGAATCAATTCTTCTGTCACACAACAGGGCCTTGAAGATTGCAGAAAGTTACATGAGAAGATGGGAGAGACATAGGACAGACCTTAGCTGTCACCTAGGAAAGGAAGGGCCGGTCTGGACAATAGCTAGGGGTAGTGAAAGCCTGGGCAGTGGGGTGGGGACTCAAAGGCGGGGGGGGTGCCTGAAAACAAGCTGCCTACTTCAGAGTGCTCTGAGGGCTGGCACTGGCACCACCACTGCCCAGGGGCCATGCCCAGCTGCTGTGCTGCGCTCAGCGCTGTGAAGGCCTCTGACCAACAGAAGGAATGGCCCTTGCTTTCAAGGAGCTTATAGTCCATCTGGGGAGACAAGACACTACAGAATTCAATACTAAACTAGAAGGGCATGGAGATTCAGAGCAGCGTGGAGGCTTAAAAGAGAGATCAGGCTGACTGGGCAGGTAGGAAAGGCCTCAGAGAGAAGGGAACAACTGGAAAAGGCCATCAAGGACTGGTCAGACACAGGTGGGCAGCGGGAAAAGCAAGAGGAACAATGAAGAGGACACAGAGCTTACAGAATGTCACACCAGTCACAGGGCCTCATTTTGAGCTGAAGTGATTTGTGGGTCATAGGCCAAGACTCAGACTCTACCCACAGTAGCTGGAGTCCAAACCACAGGCCAGTAGACAGGAAAACTTCCCTGCCTACTCCAGCCCAGAGGACAGCTCAGTCCTAACTCCTGTGCTGCTCAGTCAACACAGAAGCCTTGCCAGAAAGCCTCTCGTCCAGGAGTTCTTACTTCTGAGGTCACAGTCCCCTTTAACGATCTGATGAAAGCTGTGAACTGACCCTCTCCCATAAAAACATGACCTACCAAATGCACATACAATTTCACAAGGTTCAAAAACACCATGGAACTGATCCTTGGACTCTAATCAGTAAGATCTAACCTAATCTTCTCATTTTCCACAGAAGAGAGTCTGGGGTCAAAAACTGACACACCCCAGGTCACACTCTAGTTAGAGCCAGGATCAGAACTCAGGTCACACTCTAGTTAGAGCCAGGACCAGAACTCAGGTCCCTCTTTCTTCCAGTGCAGTGAACTTCAGCAGTTTGCACACATTCATTTGTATTATTAGGTATCTTTTCATAGTTATACAGATTGTCACAAAAATGCTGTGATAAACCACCCCAAAATTCAGTGGCTTGAAACAATAAGCATTTATTTAGCTCTTGAGTCTGTGGGTCCAAGATTTAAGCTGGACTCAGTTGGGTGATTCTTCTGGTCTCAGTTGAGCTCGTGCATCTAGGGCCAGCTGGCTGGTGACTGATCTGTACTGGCCTCAGCTGGAGTGACTTGGATAACTCAGCTCTGCCTCACATGTCTCTCCCTCCATCAAGCTAAGCAGGGCATGTTGGCAGATGGCAGAGGCTCAGGAGAGCCCATTTCACCATCACGTTTGCTACCATCTCATAGGCCAAAATTACATGGTTGAGCCCAGTGTTGAGTGGTGGGGCAGTTCACTTGTCCAGGATGAGAGGGCATTACAAGTTATAGGGAAAAGGGTGTGGCTACAGGGAAGGGGGAAGAAGTGGGAACATCATTACAATCTACCACTCATGGTTTATATCCCCCAAATATATTATGTGTTGTCCGAGGACCAGTGCTGTATCTCATTCATCACAGTAACCTAGCACAGCGCCTGGTACAGAGGAAGTGTCTTGATTGCTGGATTGGGTGATGTGTGTGCTCATCATAAATGGCCCAACCCCAGTGAACTGCAGGCAGAGCGAGACCAAGTTTCTGTGTGTTTCAGCCCTTCCATGTGGCCAACTTACTATGGGCAATGAGTAATCAAGGGCCTTGGCCCTTGAGAAAGAGGGGGGAAATTGACCTAAATAAATTTAAAGAAGATAATTTTAACTACGGCATCTTCCCATTCTGTGTCCATTCCGCCTTCTGGTGATACTGCTTGATCCTGCTGCACTTTATCTGCAAAAATTCCCCCATTGCAATATCCTGCTCTAGCCCATTCCCAACTAGTTCTCTCAGATCCAAAATGACCTGTTTCCTTACTACAGAACTGCCAGTTCTCTCAGTGCTAGATGTTAGGACAGCAATCTGATTAAACAGCATTTATACATGACCTCAAAATTATTTTTATGTCTTGGCAGTTTTATGTTTACTCTCTCCCCACTCCACCTACCAGACCGTGCACACACTTCTCTGTTCCTTTTCACATGCTCCCGCCATTTCTGACTCCCTCCAGGTAGACTTTCCTATTTTCGCTTAGTTGTTAAAGAGGAACGTTATTTCTTATCTTAGCCTCCCAATGATCCTCTAGCTTTCCCCAGGGGATGGGGCTGAAGTTGTCCAGGACAGGCTAAAGGAGGGGTTTTAGCCCAGTACATACATGATTACCTTCAAGGAAGGTGGCCCACCAGCCAGTTCTTTCTCACAAAGTAGGGTGTTAGAAGAACTCCTGTTGCCTACTTTGTTGGTTAAATCACCCTTGCTACCCTAGCCATGGCAAATCTGATCCATGTCCGGTGCACAACTTGAAGCAACCACAGATGGCCCAGGCATCAAGTTGTCCCTAAGGTAACCTGGCTTATAGCGTTCTGCCATGCTGAAGCACTTCATAATGAATGCTGTACATTGGTCCACTCAAGTCCTTTCTTTGGGAAGACTGAATATTGGCTGAAAGAAGAGAGGATGGATCATAGAATCTGTGGTTGTTTTCCTGAGTGATTTCCTGTGATTCCTTTTTCATTTCTCTATAAAGTATGATGCATATCTTAGTGTTAGAAGAGCTGCTGCAACTTGGGAGAACTTTGCAGCTGATGAGGACAGATTTTGAGCAACTCCACATTCCAGTGTATCCTTCAACATGCCTACAACATCAAAAGCACATATCTCTTCCCTAGTGGCACTCGGAGCCTGATGGTAGAAAGAGGGGAGGGTCACGAAATGTTGTTTCTAGCCTAGAACTATGCCCATCCACAGGTCATTCCATAAATTTTCTCTTGACTATGTTTAAAGAAAAACTAATTCATTTTATTGATGTCACTGACTAGCTTACCGTTGGTTTTTAATTACTTGCAGTTCAATAAAAGTATCATCAAGTTAACTTGGTTTGTGTTTTATGTAATTACAACACCAAACTCCTCTCTTTCATCTTCTGCCCTTCAAGCCTATTGGCCAGAGCCTAGTCATCACCCATGACACAAAACACTCAGAGGGCACTAAGAATGAGGGTGAGTGTCTCATTATCCTTGTCAATCTGGCCCATAGTTAGAAACCCTGCTGGTGGCATTACTTTCCAATATATGGGGCCTGTGTTCACGCTGTTGGAATGTCTCTTAATTAAGAATCTTTTTTTGTCTTATGCATAAATTAATCAAGGTAATTATTGTAGCATTATTATTATTACATTGTACTTATAGAGCACTTACCTCTGAGGTGCTCGAAGTAGTTTATAGATTTTTTTAATCTAATGAACTCTAGTAGCCTCTAGGCAAGATGGAGAGCAGAGCAGGGATTATTAGAGCCACATTGTAGTTGGAGAAAATGGGTCAGGCCAGAAGCAGGGGAGGCTGCGTGTTGCTGCAAAATAACTCTCTCAGATTTGCTTATATGCTAATATCCATGTTCTCCTCTGTCAATGGAGGTATGGAGTCAGGAGGAGGGCTGCCTTTGAGTGTGGTAGGAAGTGTTCCTACTCTACCTGGAGAAACTATATTCAGATAGCACCCTTGGAGCCCAGAGAGCTCCTCCTGTGGGGTTTGGGCTTAGAAAACAGACCAGAAATATAATTTTCCTCTTCCTTTCTTCCCCTTTTTTCACCTGCCCTTAAGTCTCACCAAGTCCCTGAACCAGCCGCTACTTTGTGGAGCTGGAAGCAAAGGGTGTAAGGAGAGAGAAGGAAAGCTTCCTCAGCACTTGTCATAGCACCACCCGGCTTACTCTGACCTTGACTCGCATCACCATGATTTCGTGTGTCTCCCTCTGGTGCTCTAAGTCCCTTAGGAGCAGCAGAGCCTGGGATGAGCAGAGAGCAGGCACCATAGTGGTCTGGGGGAAAGTCAAGTGCTGATAGATGTCGGGGGAGTTTCCAACCCACTCTAATTTGACTAGGGGGCAACAGGAGGCAGCAGCATTGTGTAAGAGGCTTGGGCCAAAAGTTCCTATATTTAGTACTGATAATAATAGTAACAAAAATAACATCAAGGTGGCAGTTGCATAGGTCTATTTCCAAGTACAGAAAATAGACTTTCCCCTCTCTTACGAGATTGCTAGAGTATGTTTGGCTATCAACATCCACATTGTTTTCTCGTTCTTTGGATAAATACCCAGAAGTGGAATAGCTGGATCATATGGTAGCTCTATTCTTAATTTTTGGAGAAATTTCCATGCTGTTTTCCATAGTGGCTGCACCAATTTACGTTCCCACCAGCTGTGTATGAGGGTTCCCTTTTCTCCACATCCTCTCCAACACTTGTCATTTCTTGTCCTGTTAACCATAGCCATCCTGACGGGCGTGAGGTGATATCTCATTCTGGTTTTGATTTGCATTTCTCTAATAATTGGTGATGTTGAACATCTTTTAAGGTACCTGTTGGCCATCTGTATATTTTCTTTGGAAAAATGTCTATTCAGATCATGTGCCCATTTTTAATTGGGTTGTTTGTCTTTTTGTTGTTGAGTTGTATGAGTTCTTTATATATGTTTGATATTAACTCCTTATCAGAGATATGATTTGTGAATATCTTCTCCCAATTGGTAGGTTGTCTTTTTGTTTTGTTGATGGTTTTCTTTGCTCTTTTAGTTTGATGTAGTCCCATTTGTTTGTTTTTCTTCTGTTATAGAGAAGTTGAAATATAATGATGTATGGCTGAAATTTACGTAATGTTATAAACCAACATTACCTCAATTAAAACAAAAAAAAAATCTACATTGTTAGAACTCAGCAGATTCTATTGGTCACTCATCAGCATATAAGCAAATCATGGTGATTGCTGGGGAAACAGGAGGTAACTGACAGTGAGCAAGGAAAATCTAGAGATACATTCAGTAACTGTGGGCTCTCTACCTCCAGGAGACCCTGGTCCATTTCATTAAGCAGGTCCAATTCATAGCAATTTATGTGTTTCCTCAATATAGAAAACCTCTTCCCTCCCCTCTCCCTCTCTGCCTAGCTTAGTCCAACTCATTCTTAAGACTCAGTTCAGACATCCTTCATTCATTTCACAACTGTTTTGACAATAGTGCCTTTACCTTAAGAATGAGGCACTATTCTGAGCACTATTCTGGTGGAGCAGTGACAAAACAGATTTTAAAAAATCCTTGCCCTCACAGGATGGGGAAGCGGGGAGGACAGGTAATAAAGAAATAGTAAATTATCCAGTGAGTTAGACAGCTGTGCCATGGATAAATATTAAAGCCAGAGAAAGGTGATAGGACGTTCTGGTGGTAGAGGTGCCGTTTCAATAGGGTGCTTAGTGAAGACCTTTGAGCCAGGTCTTGAAGGAGATGAGAGAGCAAACCATGCAGATTGGTAGGAGAGGAATATTCCAAGTAAAAGGAACAGGAAGTGCAAGGCACCAAGATCAGAGGATCTTGGTTGACCCCTTCAAGGAAAAACAAGAAGCAGAGTGGCTGTCAAAAAAGCAAAAAATAGCAAGTGTTGGCAAGGACGTGGAGAAATTGGAACTCTTGTACATTATTGGTAGGAATGCAAAATGGTGCAGTCACTGTGGAAAACAGTTTGGCAGTTCTCAAAAAGTTAAACATGAAATTACCATATGACCTAGCAATTCCACTCCTAGGAATATACCAAAGGAATTGAAAGCAGGGACTTGAACAGATACCTGTATGCCAATGTTTAGAGCAACATTATTCACAATAACCAAAAGGTGGAAACCACCCAAGTACCCATCAATAGATGAACATACAAACAAAATGTGTTCTATCCGTACAATTAAATATTATTCAGCAGACCACCATAAAGACTTTAGCTTGGACTCTGGGATGGGAGTTATATGGGAGAAGGGGGTGGAAATGGGGAGTGACATGTTCTGACTATCTTTTAATAGGCTTCTATGTTAAGAGTCAATAAAAGAGAGGCAAGGATGGAAGCAGAGAGACCAATGAAGAAGCCATTGCAATATTCTGAGCAAGATATGACAATGTCTTCGTGGTGGCAGTGGAGGTGATAAGAAGAGGTTATATTCTAGACGTCATTTGCAGGTAAAGGGGCTGGCTTCGTGGCTTGGCGGTTAAGTGCGCGCACTCTGCTGCTGGCGGCCCGGGTTTGGATCCTGGGCACACACCGACTCGCCGCTTCTTTGGTCACGTTGGGGCGGCGTCCCACATGCAGCGACTGGAGGGATGTGCAACTGTGACATGTTCTGGGGCTTTAGGGAAGAGGGGGAGGAAGATTGGCAATAGATGTTGGCTCAGGGCCAGTCTTCCTCGGCAAAGGGAGCAGGATTGTCATGGATGTTGGCTCCGGGCTGATCTTCCTCACAAAAACTAATAATAACAATAATAATTTTCAGGTAAAGATAAACATAGTTGTTGATGAATGTGGATTATGAGACAAAGAGAAGAGTTAAGGATAATTCAAAAGTTTTTCTGACCTGAGCAACTAGAAGGATGGTATTAGTTACCATTAACTGAATAAACAGGAAAATGGCAGTTTTGGGGATTAGGAGATCAATACCTCATATGGGACATGGAAAGTTTGAAATGTTTATTAAACATCCAAGTAGGGATGTCTAGAAGGTAGCTGAATATATGAATCTTGAATTGGGAAAGCAGTTCAGACCAGAGTTAAAATTTTTAGAGTCCTCAGCGTATAGTTGAGACTGGGTGAGACCACCAAAGGACTGAGCCTAGATAGAGAAGGAGAGATCCATGAACTGAGCCCTGGAGGACCCAACATCAAGTGGTCAAGGAGATGAGGAGGCTGAGAAGCAGCAGCCAGAGCAACAGGAAAAAAAACAGGAGTGTCGGGTGTCCTGGAAGCCAAGTAGAGACAATGTTTTTAGGAGAAAGAGTGATCAACTGTGGTCAATGCTGCTGAGTTTTCAAATAAATGAGGACTTAGATCTGGCTATTAGATCTAGAAATATAGTCACTTGACAAGAACAGTCTCAGTGGAGAGGAGGGGCCAAAAGCCTAAATGGAGTGAGTTCAGGTGAGAATGGAATGAGAGGAATTGAGACAGCAAGCAGAGAGATGCCTTCTGAAGAGTTTTGCTAAAAAGAGGAAGAGAGAGATGAGGTAGTAGATGGAGGGGGAAATGGAAGGGGTTGGAGGCTAGGAAGGCTTTTTCATCCCTTCTGGCTAGTTAGATGCCCCTCCTATGGGTTCACACCTCCACCTCCCCAAACAGTCTGTGAGCTCCTTGAGGGCAGGCAATGTACCTCATTCATCTGAGTCACTGAGTTTTAGCAATGTGTCTAATATATAATAGCTCTCAGACAATCTTTGCTAAACTGAACTAGGTACAGACCTGAGCATAGTCAGATTGATTTATAGAGGAGTAAAAATTGGTGGGGGGTAAAAAAGGAATATTCAGCAAGTTGTCTGAATGGCATTCAAATTAAGCCCTGAACTCTGGGACTTGCTTTAGATCTTGGAGGGGAGACTTTGTGCCTGTAATAAACAAGATGTAGCTCTCAAACCCATTTCCCTTCATCTAAAACTCATCTCTCTGCCATGGTCAAGTGTAGACCAGTGTAGCCTGTAAAGCCCGTGAGGCTAGCAGGAATGCACCATGTGTTAACAGGACACAGCTCTAGAATCTATGCCTGATATCATCAAAGCCTTGATCCACTGGCTGACTTCAAGTCAATTGTCTTGAATTTTGAAATTGAATTCAAATGGCTAATAGAAGGTTGCCGGTTGTGTTTATTTCCTGACTTTTTGTCACTTGTATGGACATTTGGATCAAGAAGATTGATTTGTGATTCCTTTTCCTCCTCATAGTGAGAAGCCAGAAGGGTACCACAGCCTGCACAAAAAACTGAAAGCTCTACTCTTACTCTCCTCTTGGCTAAGTGACAGCTTGACGGCTAACTCTGTGCCAAGCATTATATTAAAGGCTTTTACATGTATTAACTCATTTAACCCTCTCAACACCTTTATGAAATAGATTTTAATACTGGCTCTATTTTCCAGACCAGAAAATTAAAGCACATGGAAGTTAGATTTTTCAGTCCAAGGCTATATAGCTTAGGAGAGGTCATCTGGCTCCAGCGTCCATGCTCTGAACTCCATCCCGATGCTGCCTCCTCCTCCTCCTCTGAAAGAGTCTTAGGCTCTTAGGAAAAGGCAACAAAATTTGTTCTTACTGCCGTCTGGTGTGTTTGTGTCTCTATGTAAGTATCCACTTAGTTGGAAGGAAAGAACCAGCTCTTGGTTCCACCTTTGAAACTAGAAAACTATTCTTTAGAAGATTAAATAACCATCACATGTGTGTCCTTAGAGGCGTCATTAACCTTCTCTAAGTCTTAGCTCCCCACCCAGGAAATGAAGATCATCTATCTGCCTTATGTAGAGAGTAACTGTGGTCAGTTTCAGACTGAGGAGTGGGGAAGAGCATAGTCTAGGAGAGAGGAGACACAAGGCCCATGTTTGGCTCTGCCTCTAACTCCCCATATGTCTAGGAAACGTTCTTGAACCTCACCAACCCTCCTGCTCTCAGCTGCAAAAAGAGGATATAGTCCTCGGTACTCTATATGGACTGTAGAGTCCTCTAATAATCTAATAGTCCTCCCATACCAACACTCTCCATTTTCTGTGAAATGAAGAAAAACATGGCATAGTTCAGTTTGTTGGGGTGCTGTTCCTTTATGTTGTATGTTCAAGTTTCATTGGCCATGGCACACCAGACTGTCTCCACCCTGGGCCATCACTCAGTGCAGCTTGAAGTCTCATTCTAACAGGCGGGGGCAATGGCACTGTATCCACATGTGCCCACGGAGGCGCTCTGAAAAACTAGCCCACTAAGGGGCCCCAAATCACTTTTGATGAAAGGGGTTCATTGAAGTCTCTTCCAATTTACAGACCTTATAAGTCTGAGAGAAGCCTGGCATTTGTTGAGGACACAGGAGGGCATAAAGAAATCTTTTAGTAAACCCAGACTGCATTCAATACTCTAGACACTTCAAGAAAATACCATCACCACATGCTTTAAAATTATTCAAATTCAAAATCCTGCAGGTCAAATTGTGTGCCTGGTGTAACAGGATTAGACCATCACATGGAAGGTGGTCCTGCACCCTCCCTGACATTGAAAGAAGGCTCCCCTATTGGTGCTTCTATGCTCATGGGCTGCCACTTCCTTCATTCCACCAAAACTGTGGCCAAGGGCTTGCCTCAGTGACCACTGTAGTTTTGGCATGTTCTCACCTGTCTTCCCAGGAGGCTCTGACTCTCCCAATATGTCCCTGTGCTCCAGTCCCAGGATAGAAACCAGACTGTTCAGCCTTTACTCCTTCACATGCTCCCCACACATATATGGTAATGCCTCATTTCCTGCCTCTTGGGGAAGGTGCTGCTCCACCAGGTTGTGGTCTCAGATGAGTGCCAACCACCTGCATGTTATGCCGGTTGAGACGAAAATCTTCCTAAAGTGGTTTAGGCTTCCTGCCTTCTTTTTAGAGTAAACTGGATAGGAGTTAGGTTCTTTATTTAGTGGCACCTGGAAATAGACTCAGAGACTCTAGAATGGCCAGCATGGGCTTTCCATGGACTGCTCAATAGATAGTCACAGAAGAGCCAAGCTAGAAGACCTTAGATTTTACCCAACATGGTGCCCCATTACCTCATTGTTGGCACCTGTTAGGCACTTAAGTGTCCTTTGAATGAAAGAATGAATTTGTGCTGAGCTATAATGCACTAATTTCCTCAAAACTAAGAAAGTATTTAGGGCCATTTGCCTATCCCTTCATAACCCCAACTACCATCCATCTTTGAGTTCATGTCTGCTTTCTCTAAGTGTCCTGTCTCTTCCCTCTTTGGGGGGCTTCACTAGTCATGTTTTACTAGGGTCCATGCCTACCTCTGGCAGTAACTTCTCTTTTTTGCTTCACTGATTCTAACATATTGATTTCCAGAAACCAGATAACCGGTCTTCCTTCAGTGGTGCAAAAATCTCTAAGGTAGGGCCTAAGAGGCTGTCCCATTGATAAAGGGCTTGAATTTCTGTGCATCAATAGGTGAAATTTAGGTCGGCCCCGTGGCTTAGCAGTTAGGTGCATGCGCTCCGCTACTGGTGGCCCGGGTTCGGATCCCGGGCACACACCAACGCACCGCTTCTCCGGCCATGCTGAGGCCGCGTCCCACATACAGCAACTAGAAGGATGTGCAACTATGACATACAACTAACTATCTACTGGGGCTTTGGGGAAAAAAAGGAGGAGGATTGCCAATAGATGTTAGCTCAGAGCCGGTCTTCCTCAGCAAAAAGAGGAGGATTAGCATGGATGTTAGCTCAGGGCTGATCTTCCTCACAAAAAAAAAAAAAAAAATAGGTGAAATTTACTTTGGCTGGCACTTACCATTTACTCATTCGTTAGTTCAATACATATTTGTTTCCAAACATTTGGGACCACTAGGTAGATGGGTTTCAAAAAAGTGAAATAGGTTCTGGACTTGTCCATAGAAACCAGTTCTATCTAATGTATTTGTTGTGATATGATTGGATTTTAAGAGGCCCTCCCAATACAGGCCCTTTGTCGTATTACCAGCTTTAAAGTCCAAATGCAGAGATGGAAAAAAAGATGATCACTTTGTAGCTCCAAAATTGTATTTTATTAAAGTTTTTAGTCCCTGGGATTTCTTTAATGCTAATTGCTTCCAAGGAGTAAATTGAACCTGCTTTTGAATTTTACTCATCTGGCACATCAAGACAGGACTGAGGCTTAATTAACATTTCTTAGTATTGATACTTCTAATCAAGGTACACCATATTACTTAGGGCAACACTGTGTGTTCTCCAGAAAAGAGTTGCTAACAAGGCCTTTGTCCAAAGATTTTCTTCCCGGGGTCTTTGAGCATAACCTACTGATAGTGTGTGTCCCTAAGTCACTGAGGAAGCCAGTCTCATCACTTAGAGTCACTTGTCCTCTACTTAAGTGCCTGCTGGCTCTCTGTGGCTGCCGTACAGTCACACTCTGATGTCTAAATATATAAATGTGCAAAGACAGTTAACTAGGACTTATTTGTGCCTTGGGAATTAAAAAAAGTAATTAACTGGTATTTTTAACGCATTTTCTCTTTACAGGATGATCTAGTTAAACGGTTCAGTTATACGATCAGGGAATTTGGTACCTTTTGAAATAGCCCATCTTAAATGGTTCCAAAGTTATCTTAATGGGCTGGAAGCTTGTGCTTTGTCTCCTGGAGAAGCTAAATGAGAGGGCAGAGTTGATCTGAGAAGCAGGTGGAGAAAGACCCAAGTGCACAGGGCATGAGAGGGTCACAGTCACCACGCACCATGATCAAGCCAGAGGTAAGCAATTCACTCCTTGGGCTCAAGATGGTATTTAAAATATTATTTCAGATTAAAAAATTGTTTTCTCCTATCACCAAAGCAATTAAAATATTCACATTTCAATATTTAAGAAATGGAAATGTCTCTAATTTCTTTAGACATCAAGCTCCAAATTCTACATTTGGATCTATTGGTCAGCTGACACTGTTAGGTTAAGGGTCAGAAAATTCGAGTTCTGGATAAGGTATACTGCCCACTAGCATTTGCTGTGTGTATAAAATGTGCATAATAACATCACCCTGGCAAAAAAGATAAGGCGTATGTAGTAGCCAGTCTCCAAGATGGATTCCAATGGTCCTGCCTCCTGGTATTCACACCTTTGTGTGGTTCCCTCTTATAGTATACCAGGGTTGGTCTATGTGACCCATAGAATATGGCGGAAGTGATGGTATGGCATCTTCAAAATTAGGTTATGAAAAACACTGCAACTTGTGTCTTGCTCTCTCTCTCTCTCAGATCATTTGCTCCAAGGGAAGCCAGTTGGCATGGGAGTCTCATGTGGTGAGGAACTGAAGCCTCCTGCCAACAGCCACATGAGTGAACTTAGAAGTGGATCTTCTAGCCCAGTTGAGCCTTCAGATGATGGCAGCCCTGGCCAATATCCTGATTGCAACTTCAGGAAAGACCCTGAGCTAGAGCCGCCCAGCTAAGTTGCTTCTCCACTCCTGACCCTCAGAAACTGTGTGCTGTCACAACTGCTTGTTATTTTAAGCTACTAGGTTTTGGGTTATTGTCTTACACAGCAATATGTAAGTAATTCAGAATATGAAAACATGTCAAATTCTGAATTAGAACGCAAAAGTGTAGACATGTGATTAGATATAATTGGATGGTCACTGTGGGTCATTTCTGCCCTCTCATATCTCAGGGTGATAGTACCCTCGGACCTCTACTTCCTCCCCTCCCTGAAAATTCTGCTCAGGACATAGGCTTCCAGGAAGCTTGTCAAAGCGAGTCTCTTTGCTTTTCAGTGGCTTTATTTATGGAGGCCCAGCCCACTATTTATGGGAGCCCAGACTATTAAGGCTTGTAGGGGCCCAGCTTTGGGCCTGGTGCTTTAGGACATCAGCTCTCTGGACAGGAGAGACCATGGGGCCTAGAGGATCTCTCACTTCCTAGCATGTGGGGCTGCTGGGCCTTCAACTTTGTGTGTACATCTCTGAGGAATTATAACCGGTTGGGGCAACATGGGACAGAAACCCTATATACTAAAGAAGCAATTTTAAGCAAGATCCCAACTCCACCCACTGCCACTCCTGCTGCTATTTCCAGTTAAATATGTTGGTTCTGACATGTGCAAGTTGTTAAGGTCAAAGAGTGAAGCAACATCCCTATAGATGGAGGAGGCAGCCCCCTGAAGGTGACAAATATTTCCTGAACTGGACACCGGGAGACAAGTGACCTGAGACAGGAAAGCAGGCTTTAGTTAAGTAAATGAGGGGATCAACTGGAGTTCATGTAGGAAACAGAAATCATTGCATTTATATTAAGTAGAAAATGATTTAACATGAGAAACTGGTGCTTGCCAAGTTGGTGGAAGGGTTGAAGGAGTGTGGTATAGCCTGGCTCTCCAGGAATGACACCCTGTGTGTACACAACAATGCCAAACTGACCATCCCACGGAAGGTGGGAATTGGGAGCCTCTAGTGGACCTATTGAATTTAAGAGCACACATCCCCCCAGTGCAATCCAGGGATGAGGAGGCCATTGCTGCTCTCACCAACAGCTGCCCCTCAGTGCTCTCTGAGCTAGTGTTTGCACCCAAAACTCTGCTGCAGAAGCCCAAGGTGTCCACACCAGCCTTCCCTGTAGAATTAGCCAAACCCTCAGGAAAATTGCCTGGCCTCAGTTCTACCTTCCAAATCTCAGCCAAGTGTGTCTAGTGGAAAAATTTAATTCTCAACCAGAACCCTAGCTGCACAGGAGTCTTAGAAATGTGGCTTTTAGCTTTCCAGACTCTGAAATTCAGAAAGGCACATTACAAAGAGGATCCCAAGTGAGGATGAATGAATGAAGTCTCATTATCCACATGATCTCATTTCCGTTTTCTTCTTTCCCTTTTGTTATCTACGTGCCTTTAATAAAGTCTCATCCAAATATTCCAGCTGGATTCATGTGGAATTAAGAGAAGATTTGTGTGACCGAATTGGGGGCAAAGAATATAAAGGGAAACAGGATGGTGGCAGCAGTGAGTATAGCGAAGGCTTTGCAAGGGCAGTGAGCCTCGCTGAACAAGAGTCAGCCACATCTGATGTGTAGAGGCCTTCGTCTATGTTAATGGGGCTCCTGACAGCAGGAGACCACAGCTCGGCCTCTGCCCCTCACCCTCCTTCAGGTATATGAAATTAAGCAAGCCTCTTAACATTGCTGGACTCTAGCTGCCTCATCCCCAAAGATCATGGGCTGGACCACAGTTGCTCTCCAGTTCCTCCTACCTCTAAGATCCACGAGTCCAGGTTCTGTGTTTATATGAGAGGAATAACCAGTGAGAGGGGCGGGGGGTACTGATGTCTCTACCACTTACCTTGGGGGGTGTTGAAAGGGGGTGTTGAAAGGTCAGGGCTAGGACTTGAGTGACATGAGTGAGGTGCCTAGGGCACAGATTTAAGGAGCAGCTCACTCTCAGGGTCCTGCACATGTCAACCCTGCACTATCCTAAATTTTGCACCCTAGTCCCAGCCTGTGAAGAATAATAGGAGTCATAGGGCTGCCATCTGAATAAATGGGGTATGAATTGAGAGGTGAAGGCAGACTCTCCTGTCCAAACACCTCTCCCTGCACTCTGGCAGTGGTGCTGGCCACCCAACTAAGCGTGATTTGTTTGGCTAATGCCAGCTTTTGAATCTCCAGCTCCCTATGAAAATGTGAACATCCTAAGATTGGCCTTCAGCAGCCCTCCGTGGAGGGCAGTCAACTGAGAAGTTTGAGCAGTAGGGCACCGTCTTGGGCTCCTTAGGGGAGTCTTGTGGGATAAGAAAAATTCTGGAAGGGAGAGGTATTGCAAAGACCAAATATGATGACTTAGCAGTTGGGGCCAGCCTCAGGGTCCAGGTCAATGGTCACCTCCCCTCAGCACAGGTTTCCCAGAGGAAACGTCTCTGTCTAGGAAGAGACAACAGGAGGCAGATCTCACAGTCACTGGGAGAACTCCTGACTCCACACGCAGGCCAGGCCAGTGGCCCCCAGAAGAGCCATTTTCAGGGTTGCGTTCACCCTGCCACATCCAGTGGAAGTTAAGCGCTCACTCTACTCTTTCTGAGCTCTGTCTCCGGGACTAATGCAGTCCTCTGCACTCAGAGCATGAGACAGCAAACCCCAGAGTCCCTCCCACCCTATCTGCAAACACATCCACTGATGTCTAATATCAAGTTAAGATAGAGGAAGGGAGAAGGGAGAAAAGTTAATTTAAGGGGAAAATTATCTCTGTTCTCTGCCAATGGAACCTGTAAATTAGGGCATTTAATTACCAAAGACAATTTGATGATTTTGGATGCTAATATTTACATTAGCAACTGCTTTGAAAGCACAAAATCTGATGAATTGGCAAAACACTTATACTCCTTTTCCCCAAATTAATCAAACGAGCTGTGATCAGGCTATTTATAAGTCTAGTTAAGTGTATCTCCCTAGTGAGAGATTTTTTTCTTCCCACCTCCTTCACATTTTGTGAGCTTGCACAGATATTCAGTTTTTCACCTAGATACTTGGTACCAGAGGATCTCAGTGGGAAGGTGTTTGATCTATTTCTATATTTAATGACACATTTCATCATAGCAGAACAGAGCATTGTGCCTTCCTTGTTGAAAATTATATTTCAGTGATAATCCCTTCCATTTGTACAACCCCTCATGACTTCCAAGGGGCTCTAATGGAGACGAGCTTACCTCCAATGCCCACTGGTGAAAGCCCTAGCTGCAGATGCTGACAGCTGATGGGTTTAGATGGACCCTTCCCCTAAAAGAGCCTGGCTGGGTAAGAAAGCATTAACCTTGAAGGGGAAGGGGACAATGGATGGACCCAGGATGGACACTTAAGACAATCTTCAGAGCAAAGACTCTCCAGGAGCCACAGCCTCCTATGATGCTGGCCATTATAGTCTTAGATGAGCCTCTTGCCCTGGCTATTGACCTTGACGATAACCTACCCTATTCTGGCTGTTGACCTTGGTGCTGACCTACCCTATTCTGGCTGTTGACCTTGATGCTAACCTACCCTATTCTGACTGTTACTCTTGCTCACTTGATCCTCAAAGGATCTCCTCGCTTAGGCCCAGTAGTATCAAAAGAGGTAGCAGAGATATCAGCCCCATTGCCCTCTCCCCACACTAGTTATTTTACCACTATAAACACCCAGCCTGGACTCATGGATCTTAGAGCTGGAAGGAACCTGGAGAGATCATCTGGTCCAGCCCACTGACGTTTCAGGATGAGACAGCTGGGGTCCAAGATGTTAAGGCTGGAGGTAGACCTGGATGGGGTGCCATGGAGGGACAATGAGAGAACTTAAGGATGGGCTTAGCAGTTGGGCCCTTTGACCTTTAGTATCCCCTCCCCAGCCCTGAGAAGACCCACTCTGAGACAAGACTGCCACTGTTCTCCCAGGTCCCCAGCATATGGATAAAGGGAGAAGAGCACAGATGGTGGCTTTGAAAGAAGACTGGATATTAAGAGGGGTGAAGAGGGATGGAAACAGGGTCACCCGAGCCCCTGGTCTGGCCACATGGGATCTCAGTAAAATATCCTCGTTGATTAAAAAAAAAGCAATGATCAAAAACCCACAGGTATTCATGTGCTGAGAACCTACTGTGTGCCTAGACTATTCTAGATGTGGGTAAAGGGGTGGGGGAAGCAGACAAGTGTAAGACACATGACTTGCCCTCAAGGCATTGACTGTCCTCTTAGGGAGAAAGCAAGAAGTGCAACAACTTGGCTAACCACGTCGGTCCGGACATCCCAGGAGGTACAGAGAGTAAGTGCTGTAGGGGGTTTAGGGGTGAGGGGGCTGGGTGAGGGGAGAGACTCCTTGGGGATGCGTCAGCAGGTGTATTAGTCAGAATAGGCTAAGTTATGCCGGGGTAACAAATGACCAGAACTACCTGTGGCCCACAACAGCAACAGTTTATGTCTGATTTATTTCTAAATCGCTCTTCGTGGGCCAGCTGCACCCTGCTCCATGTCGTCTTCATTTGGGAACCCAGGCCAATGCAACAGTCTCTATTTAGGACATTTCTTTTGGTCATGGTAGCCAGAAAAGAGAGAACTGGCTGGTAAATCTTCTGCTTGGATGTGCTGCTTGTCATTTCTGCTCACGTTTCATTGAGTGAGTTCCACATTGAGTGTCATTCCACCCATGTTATGACCAAAGCAAGTGACATGGCCAAGCCCACCATTGATGGAACAGGGAGATACAGAAAGTGTTTGTGAATAAAAATACAATCTCCTACAGTGGGAAAGCTTCCTGGTGAAGAAACAAGGCGATGTGGGCCTCGAAAGACAAATACAGTTGGGGCCGGCCTGGTGGCATAGCAGTTAAGTTCACGAGTTCTGCTTTGGGGGCCCAGGGTTCGCTGGTTCGGATTCTGGGCGTGGACCCACTCAGCGATCATCAAGCCGTGCTGAGGCGGCGTCCCATAGAGAAGAGCTACAACTCTACAACTATGATACACAACCATGTACTGGGGCTTTGGGGAGAAAAAAGAAAATGAAAGAGGAACATTGGCAACAGATGTTAGCACAGGGCCAATATTCCTCAAAAAAAAAAAAAAGACATACAATTTAAAGAAGAAAGGAAAGAAAACATTAATTCAGAGAGGCAGTCTGGAGTCAGACTGCCCTGGATTAAGCTCTCTGTACCTCAGTTTCCTCACCTGTTATATGGGAAAACTAATGAAACATACTTGATAGGGTTGCTGTGAAGCTAAATAAATTCATACAAATAAAATCTTTTTGGAATGGTACCTGGAACATAGCAAATAAATACCAATAAAAATATACTAAATAAATACCAGCTCTTATTATTATTTCAGATTATGTGTTAGCCCAAAGGAAGGAAGATTCAGGTGTGTTTGGAGGACAATGTAGTAGAAAATATTTTCATAGAACTAAAGGAGTTATCATAGGTGAGACGAGCAGACAAGCCTAAAAAACAGGTAGACTAGAGCCCATTATGGAGGACCATGGATCCCAAGCTCAGGGGCTTGGACTTGATTCTAACCCATAAATGTATGGATCAAAGAGCCTCTTCTCAGTGGTCACTTGGAGGAGACGTGGTGGTTCCCATCAAGGCCAGACCAACTCTCCCATTGCCACAGGGAAATGGTTGTCCCAAGTCACAGTGGCACGGTGCAATGCTGTGTCCCAGCTCTCTCTCAACCTGGCTGGATGACCCTGGACAAGTTCCTTCACCTCTATGGATCCTTAATCCCCTCATCTGTGAAAGGAGAGGTGGACTTGAGGGTCCACAGGGGCCCTTCTAGCTCAGCCATGCCTATCAGGCATCCTATCACAATCTTCCACTCTTTCTCCCAATCCACATTGGGCCTGACATCTCACCCTGACAACCTTTACCCACTCCCTCCCACCCTCATCCCCAACAACTCAGGCTTCGTGTTTCCCAAGAAACTCCATTTTGCCAATGGCTCCCAGAGCACGAAAATGCAACCCAAGAAGTCCAAGGGAGCCGCATCCCCCCTCTCCATCCAGCGGAGCACAGAGGAGCAGGCTGGTGTTTAATTAGTTTGCAATATTACATATCTTTTAAATCTTTTAATCCCTTTAATAAAGAAAAAGTTAAAACGAGCACACAACTAACCAACTAACAATGGCCCCAATTTGTGTTTTGTCTGACGGGGAGTAATATTCATGTCTACATGAGGATGGCATGTAATTAACATGTCATAATCAAAATGACTAAGTTTGACACATTATAATCACTGCATGGAGATTATAGCATAGCCAGGGGCAATCCGCACAGCCTATCTTAATATCATTTGCATAATGAAAGCATGGTGGCAGTAATAGCTTTTTTCTCTTGTTATCATAATTTCACCCAGGGCTGCAAGGGGCTCCCGCACTGTCAGATGTTGCCTGTTAAAAGTCATTGTGACTTGAAGAAGGCAGCAAAAGTGACCCAGAGCCTTCCCCTTGGAACAATAGCTCAATGGCTGGCCCCTGATGAACAGAATGGGGTAATACAGGGGATGAACCCCCAGAAAAATTTGCTATGAACCCATACCCAGCAGACATTTGGACAATCTGCTCTTTCCAGGCCCCTGGGTGTAGGGGGTGTGAGATTACCTCTGATCAATGGCAAGTGCTAACATTCTTAGACCCCAGGCAAACTTGCCCAGATATGCAAATCCCCCAAAGCAGACTCCTTGCAGGTTGACAGTTGCCTGAATGGGGTGCCTGGCCATCTAGGGCCATGATGCTGTCCACAAGGTCAAAGTCATGGGTCTAAGAGCCACACAGGCCAATCAGCTAGCCTCCCTTTCATGGCCACAGACTGTATCAGTAACCTGGGGGAGTGCCTCAGGGAACCAACCTCAGGGAGAGAGTGTGGGATGACACCATTCACATAATGTCATCTTTCCCCCTAATTTGCTACAGGTCTCATTTAAACCTGCCACTCATACATCTCCCTGCTTAGCCTCTCCTCCAGCCCAGCCAAGTATGCTCTCTATCAGTCACGCATCCTGCCCTCCCACTCCTTCTCCCCACCTCCTGCTGCCCCCACCCACTCTGGCCTTCCTGAAACCTCAGCTCGAGGCCCACCTGTATTTAACCTGCTGGCACCTCCTAAGACCCATCCCTACATCCCAAAGCACTTTGTGCAATTACATTTTAATCTCAGAGAATCACATTCCTTAGGACAGGAGGAATTTTTTTGATTAGGACCTGGATTTGGAAATCATATCCCCCCAAAAATTTAAAGTGTAAAGAATACTCACTCGCCTCTAACAAATGAAAAACGGAAAATAGTAATTTTACAAGGCGAAACCTGCAGACATCACCCTAACCAAGAGATCAAGGTCATCATCACCAGTGAGAGCCCAGGTGGATGTCAGGTACCCCTGACATCATACCATGAAAAGGGCACTTCATCTCTGCGGTCTTCTCCTCATATCACAAACTCCAGGCTAATCATGAGAAAACATCAGATAAATCCAAACAGAGGACATTCTTCAATATATGTGACCAGAAGTATTCCAACGTGTCAAGATTGTGGAGAAAAAAAGGAAAGACAGAAATTGTCACAGATCAGAGGACACTAAGGGGACAGGATGACTACATATATCGTGGATCCTAGAACTGAGAAAGATTCTTTGTGGAAAAACTAGGGAAATCCAAATAAAGTTTAGTTAATAGTAGTTTTAGTTAATAGTATTAACTATTATATACTATTATATATATAACTATTATATATTATGCTATACCTATAATAATATAACTATAATATTAACTGTAGTTTAGTTAATAGTATTGCACAATGTTAATTTCTCAGTTTTGACTAATGTACCATAGTTATATAAGATGTCAACTTTAAGTAAAATTCAGTGAAGGGTATAAGGGAATTTTCACTGTATTCTCTTTGCAACATTTTAGATTATTTAGACTTTATTAAAATAAAACCTAAAAATTACATTTGCGGGGCTAGCCCGGTGACACGGTGGTTAAGTTCTCGCACTCTGCTTCGGTAGCCCAGGGTTCGCAGGTTCAGATCTGGGGCATGGACGTACACCACTCATCATGCCACGCTGTGGTGGTGTTCCACATACAAAATAGAGGAAGATGGGCACGGATGTTATCTCAGGGCCACTCTTCCTCGAGCAAAAAGATGAAGATTGGCAATAGGTGTTAGCTCAGGGCCATTCTTCCCCACCAAAAATAAAAAATAAATTAAAAAAAATACATTTGCAAAATTTCACCAAAAATCCTGAATCTGCAGAAAGCTCACAAGTTTTTAGCGAACTGTCACAGAATCCAGTCTGAGTAGAAGTCTTTCTTCTCAACTGCAGTGGCCCATGCTTTGGCAAATTCTGCCCACCTGGCTGAGAAGATGCCTATGACTCCTGGCTCTGAGGACATTGTGAGGTGTGTGTGAGAGGGTACGAAGGAGAGTCTGAATCTGGGATCAAAACCACTTCAAAATGTGGAGGTTCCATGGAAGCCTATCAACCAAACAGCATCCCCCCTCATCTGTGATGTCATAAAGACACAGATGAAGATGAGTCAACAGAGGTTAAAATGCACAAGAAGAAAGAGCCTCCAACAAGATACCATAACAGAGCTAGAAGAGACCTTGGAGCTCCTGGGGCTGACCCTCCATTTCACATGGGGAGACTGAGGCTTAGAGAGCTCAAGTATTTGCCTGATGTCCCACAGCAGATCAGCACAGAGTTGGAAGTGGGACCCAGCTCTTCAAATTCCCAGCCCAGAGGTCAGAGTAAAATCCTAGGAGCTCATGTCCAGCAGGGGCTGCAAGGTGGCATCCTGGCCATCCACCTGGCTCCTGAGAGACAGGGCACTGGCCATCTACGCTTGGAAGCCACCCAGGACACCCTTGCTGGTCTCCCTCTTTCTCGTGCCTGTGCACCCCCTCTCTGCACTGATGGCCTCTCTCACTGGCTCTACTTTCCATGGAACCAGCAAACAGTTCTCCTGCATCCGCTCAGAGATGCACTTTCTGGATGTGGCTAGATGCTATTCACATGGCCCCAAAGCTAAGAGCTTTGTTGCCAAGTCAGGGCTGTTTTCCTCCCTGCCAAATCCCCTCCCTTATTTTGGGGGCTTGTCATTCACAGCTGCCTGCCAGTCATCCGGGTCCTGGGAAGGAAATGAGGCCAAGGAACTCAGGCGCAGAGCCCCCCGCTGTGAGGGAAATGTTGACTCACAGCCAATGCATTTTAACACAGGGAAATTCCCAGGAAAGCCAGAGGGCTGTGCGGGGGGCTCCTGGGAGCACTGCTTTCCGTTCTTCTGCAGGCCTGGAATTAATGCCATCATTCCTCCTGGGCCAAGAAACTGCAGGAACCTCTCCACCACCGCGGGGCAGCCCTCCCTCCAACCAACTACTCCGCTGCTCAAATTTCACAAGCATCTCCTTACTCAAGAACGGCCTTAAGGTTGGCAATATTATTTGAAAAGCAGTGAAAAGACCCCCTCTCCTCAAAAATATCTCCCACCATCCCCTTTCCTGGTGCCTGGAATTCCTCCATTTGATATGGATTCCTTTGAATTCAGAAGAGTTTTTGTTTTTAATCTTTTCTCTAGGGTCAGTTGCGAGGGACAGGATCCTCTCAAACTCCCCTAAGCACAATGGGGACGCGGCAGTAACTTCTGGAGCAGGTGGACAGTAAGAGCTGGCTGGCCCGATGAGGACCACCACTCCCTCTGTAAGCTTTGCCAAACCCGTAGACTAATCCGGATGCCTCTTTTATTCCCTCCTAGATCTATTTAACTTTCCTTTACAGCTCCTGCCACAGCTAATAATTATACACTGATTTGGGGGAGTATTTGCTTCTTTTCTCTCTTCCCGTTTGCATGTGGGCTCTGAAAGGTCAGGTGCTGCGTGCGCTTTGGCTCATCATCGTGTGCTTGGTGCTAGCATGGTGCCCAACACAGAGAAGAAGCCCCAGTGAACATTACAGAAAGAATGAATGAATGAACAAGACGTTGACCTGGCTTTAACAGAGACAACACCCCAGAAAGGATGAAAGGGATGTGGCTAGGACCCCTCTTCTCCCAGGACACAAACAGCTAACACGATACTGGGCCACACGGCCCATTGTGGCCACCTGCCCCGTTCTCTAGGAGCAGCTCAATAGATGACTCCGTTCCCAGCATTGTGAACTAAAAATCAACATGCCTGAAAAGCCAACTGAGTTCTTCCGTATTAGAATTCTGTTTTCAACTTGAATCATCATAGAGGTCAACTTCCCCACAAAGAAATCCCGCCTCTGATTAACATTTGCCGTCTGCAAAGACAAACTAAACAGAAGAAAAGCACGTGCAGCCATTCCCCAACCAGAGAGAGCCCATGAGCCCTGACCTGCTACGGGATGCGTTCAGAAGAAATCAAAGTTTTGATGGCATGAGTTGTTTAATAGGTTTTATTTTTGTGCTTTTTTTCCCCAAGACCTCTAACACCACCCATGAAAGCAAGAAGCAGGGACTTCAGTTAACCCGCAAGGAAAAGAAGACCTGTTTAATGTGGCTTCAATACTGTCCGTGTGCTCTTCTCACAGGAAGTCGAGAGCACTTGCCTACCTAGCAAATGTGACCACTGCAATGGATCATTTTTAAAATCTCCTCTTCACAACAAAATTATTTTCAGCAATACATTTAAATTATAATATTTTGTTACATATTTTTAATGAGCATCGCACTTGGCATGGAAGTTAATTCAGAGAACCCCCAACAAGTTCATAACAGTCAGAATCTTCATGTTTTACTCTGAGTGTAGTCGTATCTCCAAGCCTTGTACCTATCCCTGTGTTTAAACAATAGATTCAAAATAAGCAATGATAGCACATTGATTGTAAAAGTAGAGAATCCAAACTTGAGTCACTTCAATTCTGTCGTTCTATACGACAACTTAGAGATTCTAATTGTGTGTTTAAAATTTAAAAGAATGAAACTGAGTGGCTAGAGTGATCATTTAAAAACTATGCTCCAGGGCCAGCCCGGTGGCTTAGCAGTTAAGCGCGCGCACTCCGCTACTGGCGGCACGGGTTCGGATCCTGGGCACGCACCGACGCACCGCTTCTCAGGCCATGCTGAGGCCGCGTCCCACATACAGCAACTAGAAGGATGTGCAACTATGACATACAACTATCTACTGGGGCTTTGGGGAAAGAAAAAAAACTATGCTCCAAACGAATCTGAATTTAGGGGAATCCTTTCTGGTTTGCTCTTGAAACAAATGTGTGTAGTTCAGTCCATATGTGTCCTGTAGGTAAGTAACTGCAACTTACTTATATGTTATTAAAACTGCAGAGTAGAGGCTGGCCTGGTGGCAAGCCAGGTTAAGTGGCCTGGTTAAGTTCACACACTCCGCTTTGACAGCCTGGGGTTTGCAGTTTCGAATCCCGGGCATGGACCTACACACCACTTACCAAGCCATGCTGTGGCGGTGTCCCATATACAAAATAGAGGAAGATGGGCAGTGATGTTAGCTCATGGCCAATCTCCCTCACCAAAAAAAAACAAAACAAAACACTGTAGAATAACCAGAGCAATTGTCCAGAACTTAGACTAACAAAAGATTTATTTGTGGAGGGAGGAGGAGTATTTTATTGCTGGCTTTGTTTAGAACTAGTGGCACAAAACGAAGTCTGACTTCCAGTTGGTTTTATTACTGTTTTAAATTGTCTAAAGACAATGTCGCCCCTTATTGCCTGCATGCAGTGTGGATGCCTTCCACCCTCTGTAAGCCACTAGTCAGGAGGGATATGGCCCAGGGTTCAGCAATGCAGTCCTCATCTCATCTTCTGTCCTTGTCTTCTCTCCTCGAGCCTTGGCCTATTGGCTTTTATCCTCAGCTTCTCCCCTCAGTCACCAAATGGCAGCTGCACCTCCAACCATTACATCCACACTCCAGCCAGGACAAGTGGGAAGGGCAAAGGGACAAAGGCAAAGGGCAGTAACAGCTTTATCAATTCCTTTTTGTAATTTTTTTTTTTATTTGCAAGGAGTAAAATATACTTATATTGTTATTGTTGTACAGTTCTGTGAGTTTTAACAAATGCATTGAATCGTACAGTAACCACCACAATCAGGATACAGAACAGGTCACTCACGCCCCAAAATTTCGTTGTACTGCCCCTTCGTCATCACCCTTCCTCCAGCCCTAAGCCCTGGCAACTACCTATTTCTTTTCCTTCCCTACAATTTTGCCATTTCTCGAGCATCATATGAGCGGAATCAAACAGTGGGTAACATTTGAATCTGGCTCCTTTCATTCAGTATAATGCCCCTGAGATTCATTCAATTGGTTGCACATAGTAGTAGTTCATTCCTATTTATGCCAAATAGGATTCCACTGTACAGATGTGACACAGTTTGTTTATTCATGCAACTGTTGAAAGACATGTGGGTTGTTCCCAGTTTTTGGTAATCATGAATAACTCTGCTGTAAATATTCACATACAGATTTTTGTGTGAACAAAATGTTTATTTCTCTAGGATAAATACCTAGGAGTGTGAGAGCTAGGTCACATGATTGGAGTATGTTTAACTTAATAAAAAACTGCCGAACTGGTTTCCAGAGGGGCTGTCCCATCTTGCATTCCCATCAGCGATGCATGAGAATTCCAAATGCTCTGTATCCTCACCAGCACTTCGTATTATCAGTTTTTTGCTTTTGTTTTTTTATACTTTAGGCATTCTAATAGATTTGTAGTGTTATCTTATTGTGGTTTTAATTTGTATTTCCTTAACAACAAATGATGTTTAGCATATTTATATGTGCTCATTTGCCATCTGTATATCTTCTTTGGTGAAGGGTCTTTTTTCAAAAGTTTTGCTTATTTTTAATTCGGTTGCTTGTTTTCTAACTGTTGAATTTTGGGAGTACTTCATGTATCCTGTCAGATAAGTGATTTTCAAGTATTTCCTCTCTGTAACTTAAATTTTCACTTTCTTAACAGTGTCTTTTACAGAGCAATTTTGTTGTTATTGTAATCCAATTTACCAACTTACTCTTTTACGGATCATGTTTTCGATGTTTAGCAGCCTAACTCAAAGTCACAAAGATTTTCCCCTATGTTTTCTTCTGAAAGTTTTATAGTTTTACATTTTATATTTAGGTCTATGATCTATTTCGAGTTAATTTTTGTGTAAGGTGTGAGGTATTGGTCAAGGTTCAATTTTTTGTGTACGGATGTTCAATTGTTCTACCATCATTTGTCAAAAAGATTATTTTCAGTTGAATTACTTGTGTACCTGTGTCAAAAACCAGTTGGGCATATTTGTGTGGATTTCTTTCTACGCTTTCTCTTCTGTTCTGTTGGTCTGTGTCTCTCTTGACACCCACACCACACTGTCATGATTACTATAACTCTATACTGTCTTAACTTCAGATACTATGAGTCCTTCAACTTTGTTCTTTTTCAAAACTGTTTTGGCTGTTGTAGTTCCTTTACCTTTCCACACAAATTTTATAATCAGCTGGGGACTATCTACCAAAAATCCTGCTAGTGTTTTTATTGGAATTGTGTTAAATCTGCACATGAATTTGGGGACAATTGACATCACAAACAATTTTGAGTCTTCCAACTCATGAACTTAGATATCTCTCCAATTATTTAGGTCTTTGATTTCTTTTATCAGAAATCTGTCATTAAAGCATTAAAATCTTTCATTTTAAGCTTAAAATCTGTCATTTTAAGCATACTTTTAGAACATCTTGCACACATTTTTTAGGTTTGCACCTATTTTTTTGGAGCTATTGTAAATTGCACTTAAAAAATCTTTTTTGGTTTCTAATTGTTCACTGCCGTTATGTAAAAATATGCTTGGTTTTTCTGCATATTGACTTTGTACGCTGTGACTCTGCTAAAATCACTAATTAGTTCTAGAAACATACCTTCCTTGAGATTTTCTATGTAGACAATCATGTCGTTTGAAAATAGTACCAGTTTTCTTTTTTCTTTTCCAGTCTGTAAGCATTTTATTTCTTTTTCTTGCCTTCTTGCACTGGCTAGAACTTCCAGTACAATAATGAAGAGGACTGGTGAGAGTGAACATCATTGCCTTGTTTTTGATTTTAGTGAGAAGCCATTCAATCTTTCATCATTGAGTATGATGTCAGCCCTAGGTCTTTTGTAAATGCTTCTTTTTAGGTTAAAGAAGTTGAAGTTCCCTTCTATTACTAGTTTGTTGAGAGTTTTTATTATAAAGGAATGTTGAATTTTGTCAAATGCTGTCTGCATCTGTTGATATGATCATGCAGTATTTCTTCTTTAGTTTGTTAATGTTATGGATTACTTTGATTGATTTTCTAATGTTAAACAAACCTTGCATTCCCTGAATAAAACCCACCTGTTTGTGATATAGTATTCTTTTACTATATTGCTGGGTTCAATTAGCTAACATTTTGTCAAAGATTTTTACATCTTTGTTCATTGGGACATTGGTCTCTAGTTTTCTTTTCTTGTACTATTCTGAGTTTATCTTGTTCACGTTTACCAATTCTTTCCTCTGTCATCTCCATTCTCCTCTGAAGACCCTCCAATGAAATTTTTTAATTTCCATTATTGTAATTTTCAGTTCTAAACTTTCCATTTGTTTCTTGTTTACAGGCTCTATTTCTTTGCTGACAACTTTTCATCTTTTCATTCATTTCAATGGTGTTTGACTTAACTTCATGGAGCATGGTTATAACAGTTGCTCTAAGTCTTTGTCTGGTTTTCCACATCTGTGTCATCCTGGGGTTGGTGCCCGTTGATTATCTTTTCTGTTGAGAGCTGTTGAGATTTTCCTTCTTCTTTGTACATCAAGTATACATGTCCTGGACGTCTTGAATATTATATTATGAGACTTTAGGTCCTGTTAATATGCTTTGGAGATTGTTGATGGTGGTGGTAATTTGTTTTAGCAGGTAATTACCCCAGTTAGGTTCAGAATGCAAGCCCTGACCTGCCTTCTTTGGGCTGTGGTTCCAATGTTAGTCTTCTTTTCTAAGACTTTGTCATGTTTATCTGGTCCACCTACCATATGTACTATTAGGGGCCACCTGGGTGGTAGTCTACACTGTAGTTCAGTTCTCAAAGCCTTTGCTCTGTTGCTTTGGGTCAGTGTCATACATGCATAACTCAGGGATGATCCCAAGGCTTCACACACAGATTTGAAGATCACTTCCTTAAATTTCCTCTTCTCTGTGATTTCCCCCCACTTTCAGGCTCCAAAGGGCCCTTTCCCCCAGTGCTCTGGCTAGGAAGCCAGGATTTGGCTAGCATACACTTACCATAAATATATCCAACTTGGAATGAAGTGGCAAGAGAAAAGAGAGAAAAAATGGGCATTACCTCTCACTTAACATTCCTCAGATCCTGGGGTCCCCTTTTCCCACTTCTTCCAGTCAGAGAGAAAGATTTCCTCTCAGAATTGTATGTGCCTGTGGGGTCACCCCTGTCATCATTCCTGTTGCAACTATGACAAGAGTGCAGCTATGTGACTTAGGCTTGCCTTGGGACAGGCTGGAAGAGTAATGATAGAAAGAAAAATAAATGGAAAAAACCACTACCTCCCCACTTTCTATCCTGCAGGAGCCTCCTTCCCAATCCATTAGCCAGAAAGAGAGCTTTCCTTGGAGATTTTTCTGTCTGTGCCATTTTGGGATTAGGGCTGCCAGAATCTAAGCCAGGATCCTTTGAGAGAAAAAAAGGGGGAATGATTTACCATGATTCATGTTACGAATCACTCTTTGAGTTTTGATTTCTCTCCCCAACTCATCTACTATTATTTACTTTTCAAAGTCCTCAGATAGTTGTTTTGTGTATTCTGTCCAGGGTTTTTCATTGTATTTAGAGGGGAGATAGGGTGGAGTGTTCTTACTCCATCTTAGTTGGATCCAGAAGTGCCTGATCTGTTTCTTTGTAAAGGGTAAACAAAGGCTTTTCTGGAAACTCAAGAAAACAAACAAAATCTCTTTAGCCATGATTATGTCCCATGCCTCTGGCCACCCTGGCTGGCAGGTGGCTAAAGAGAGGGAATAACAACAAGGTCAGCTCCACACGGTGATGCCTGGTCCAAGCGCTTAGACACAATGGCACGGAAAATTCTTATTCTGGCTGATTATCCACCTCTACTTTCTGAGTCTCTGTTTTAGAAAACAAGTGTCCAGGTTAGATCATTGATTTGTATTTGTTGTCTTCAATGGCAAACTTTATCATCTTCATTTATTTCAAATGGCTGGGAAGTTTATAAAATAGTGGAGGACTAAGATGGAGGAGAAAATGAGATGAGAAAGAGTTGTTAATAGTAATTTGTCCATATTATTAACCTAAAACTTCTTTTAATTTTAACCTTTGGTGTTGAAATATTTCTAAAGTGTCCATGTTCACTTTTTGATAATGACAAAAATTGACTATCAGGACATTTCTCCTGTCTGAGAAATATGGAGCCTGTCATGATTAATTTTCTTTGTCAACTTGGCTAGGCTAAGGTGTCCAGTTGTTTGGTAAAACACTAATCCAGATGTTGTTGTGATGGTGTTTTTAAAAAGTGATTAACATTGAAATCAGTAGACTTTGAGTAGAGCATATTACCCTCCATATTGTGGATCTCATCCAATAGGTTGAAGAACTTAAAAGAAAAGACTGAGTTCCATGAGATGGGAGAAATTTTGCCTCCAGATGGCCTTCGGATGGCCTTTGAACTCAAGACTGCAATATGGATAGACTCCTGCTGGCCTCCCTTGCATGTTTCAGACTTGCCAGCCCTCACAATTGCATGAGCCAATTCCTTAAAATCTCTCTATCTATATATGTATGTATACATATATCTCCTATGGCCTCTGTTTCTCTGGAGAACCCTGACTAATACATGGCACAGAGTCCCAGTCCAGGCTGTAGGTGGAGATTACCTTGAACAGTCTTCCTGATGAGCTTGGGAAGTGATTGGCTTATTTTTAGTTGTATTCGTGATAAGCACCTCATTATTTTCTAGTTTGTGGTTTTGTCTATTTCTCCCCAAAATTATATGCTATTAAAAATAAGGACTAACTACAATCTGGTTGCGTGAAGGTTCTGTTTTGAAAAGTTTTATTGGTAAAATAGTGTCCAATATTGTGGATACATGCCCAATACTTTGGTTGGTTGGTTATAGGTATGACATGGAATAGACTTTTGCCCTAAGATAACTGAGGAATTTCTGCACTGAAAATACTCAGAACTTCTTTACCTCCGATGTAGACTGAAGCTGAGGGAGGGAGGAAGATTTTTAGTGATGGATATTTGGGCCCAAACAGACTTCTGCTTGTCCATGGCCTTGTGCAGCCTTGAATGGCAGTGAGAAAAGAGCTTAGGGCTTCGGCTCATGAAAGTCAGGGAGCCTAGCGACCCTCTACTGCATCCCTAGCCTGAGGCCAGAGAGTAAGTTTGCCTTCAGATACACCAGTGGTAGCCCACATTGGAACCCAGTTCTGACACAATTCCAGCTGTAGTTGTGTGTGCTTTTTAAATCATTGCTGTGTTGTTGAAGCTGATTGAGAGGATAGGAGCAGAGTGTGTGCATGTGTGAGTGCGCGTATACACACACACACACACACACACACACACACACACAGCGTTGATACTGATTAAAGGTTTATGAGAAGCAAGAAAATCTGATAGGATTTAGGCAGAATCCAACCAGTTTTAAGTTTTCCATCCCTAAGCCATTAAGTCCTCACAAGCTGTTATTTTTGTCCTTGATGTAGAAGGGAGACTATGTTGGGGATGTAAATGGCAAGGCCCAGAGTTTTTGAGATGATTATCAGATTGTATAAGATTTACTCTGCTCTTTAAAAAAGATCACACCCAATTCGCCCCCCCAACACACACCCACATGCACACGCATACACTGGTTTTCTGCAACCCCGACATGCAGATCACACCAGCAAATTTGACTTGCAGGTATGAACCTTGAGCAGGAGTGCTGCCAGAACTCCACACCCAGGCAGATGAACTGGGCAGTCAGAGAAGAAGCTTCCAGGAGTCTTCCAGAACTCCCGGGGGCAACCCTGCCCATAGGAAGTTGAACAGGTCCATCCCTCCATAGAAAAACCTTCCCGTTCACCTAAAGTTTTACCTCTAGGGATTCATTCCTTTGTATCTAGGGCCTTCTGGCCTTTCAGAGCTCCCTGAAAGGCAAACCCCTGTGCAGGGTGCATTTCTAAGGACTAGTGGACAGCCTGAAAGCCAGGTCATAATGGTAGCTACTATTTTTTAGCGCTGAGTGTGGGCCCATTGACAAATGCTCTCTTTTGTCATTCAGCCCCTCCAGCTACAGCCCCCGGTTGTCAATTCTCTTTCCCAGCAAACTTGTGGACAAGTTGACTTGTCATTATTATGTCATAATTATGACATAATATATGTCATAATTATGACATAATATATGTCATAATTATGACATAATATATGTCATTATTACCACTATCCCTCAACTCACACTGTCTCCACAATCCACTCCACCAGGGCATCAACTGTACATGGCACCAAAACCACCCTTGTTAGTGTCACCAAAAGCTTCAATGTTGCAATATACAAGTGATGCTTTTCTGTCTCTTGTGCTTAACTTCCCTCCTATGAGCATGGCAGTCTCTGGCTTCCACAGCATTCCTCTGTCCAGGATCTTCTCCTCCTCGCTGGCCACTCCTGCTCACAGGCTCACTCACGCCCCTCTCCCCTCGACCACACTGTTAAGGGTTGGGGTAGTCCCAGGCTCAGACCTAGGCCTCATTCTTTTCTCCATCTATATGTTGTCCCGAGGTAAAACTATACAGACCTATGTTTACATAGCACCCATATACTGATGCCCTCCTTTATTTCTCCCATCCTAACTTTTCCCCTGAGCTCCATCCAGTCTCGCCTCCAACTATCTCCCTGATCTCCCCAGTTGGATGTATCCCAGGCCTAAATGACTTGCCCCAGATCACACAGCTAGTAAATAGCTGAGGCAGGACCTGATTGTGGGTAGATCTGATCACAGGGTCTGCATTCTTAATCACTCCTGGACCAGAATACAAGCAAATGGCTATAAACTCACTGAGGGAAGAGGCATTTCCATTCCAAAGATTTTCCCAGTGGCCTAGGACATAATTATTCCATAATTTCTCACTCTATGGGACCACCCCCTTAAGTCAAACTGCACGTTACCTTTCCCGCGGTTTCAAATAGGGCAGGTGTGCCATGGAACCACCAGGGAAACCTGGCGTGTCTTCATGGAGCATGAAATCCACTCAAAGATTGACCCAGAAAGGTGGGGAGCAAGGAGGGCAGGTAAAATCATTTTCCTATAAAAGCAAGATGGATACATTATGGAGAGCAAACAAGATACACCTTTTTATAAGTTAAAAACGAGACTTCAAAGAGACTTCAAACTTGAGGTGGGCAGCTTTGTCCTGCCCCTAGATCTGAAGGGTAAGTCTGTGGAGCCCTGGTTGACAGGGCCTTGGAAAGTGGGAGAGAAGGAGCATCTGTGAGACTCCCAATCTTGATCTCCACAGAGCTCAAGTCCTACTTTCCAGACGCTTCTTTCTAATACCTGCTTCCATCAGCCTTCATTTTAAACCATATGTGGGGTACAGCCATTCAATCAAATTGTCAGTGTGCCTTGGAAAGGGGCTTATAAACAAGGAGACTTTTGCTATGTCTCTGACGTCTTTAGCTAAGCCAAATAATTCTGGAAAGAAAAAATATTTACTGAAACTCCGTAGAGGAAGAAAATAGAAAGCCTTTCAGAAGTTCCCAGAGAAAAAATGGCTATCTCCAAAACAAAGTTTGATTAGAAATTATAAGAAGCTAGAGGTAGTTTTGAAAACCAGTGGAGGTGGTCAGTTCACTCATGAACTTAATCAGGCTTAGCAGGGCAGCGATAGAAATGCAAATCTGAGGTTGCCCCTGGATGGCTTGGCCAGCAGAATAAAACCTAGAGGCTGAATCAATTTTTTCTCTCAGATTAAAACTGCAGCTTCTCTAGGTTGAAGGCAGAGGTATAAAGTCAAAGGCTCCAGAAATTCTTGGAAAATAAGAAATCAATCCCTCGCTAAAGGATCCAGAGGCAACCTCAGATTCCCATTTCTCTCTCTCCCTCACTGATTCTTTTAATAAGCACTTTCTGATTGTGCCTTGTTGATTCCAGCAATCCTACGCTTTCCATGAGTAAGCATAACTTATTAAACCTTCAGATATCACTCCTCCAAGGACCCCGTCATCATGAGATTCCAAAGCAACTGGAAGGTGAGCACACTTAGCCCTCCTGGAGACCACACTCAGCCTGTAGTTTATTACAACATCGTATACCATCCTTCATGGGTTATGCTATGTTAGGAGCAGGATTCTGATGTTGATCCTCCTGAATTTGAGTCCTAGTTCCACTACTTAATAGCTGAGTTACCTTGGGTGAGTCATTTAATCTTTTGGAGCCTCAGTTTTCTCATCTGTAAAATGGTGTTAATAGTACCTTATTAGTAAGGTTGTTGAGAGGATGAACTGAGACAAAGCAGGAAACTATCAGCACAGTGTCTGGGCACTACTAGCAAGTATTCAATAAACAGAAGCTATTATTGTTACTAGAGGTGGCTTGGTCAGAGGTATCTGACCCAGTCATAACAATTTTTTAATCCGTGGTGTTTTGTGTGTGTCTTATATGTACAAAGTTTTGGTCAGGATGTACTGAATGATGTCAGTGATCCGTACATTCACGGCCTCACTCACACTCTCTTAGGTTACTGGCATACCTACCTCCCCTGAATCCCTGCTCAGGGAGCAGAGCAAGAACTTCCTCCAGAGACTGGGGAATGGTGACAACTTCAAAGAACCCAGAGCTAGAAACTGAGGGCTCAGATTCTAGAGCAGGCAGCAAACTATGACCCAGGGGCCAAACCCCTCCAGCCACCCATTTCTGTAAAGATATTTCCTTGGAACACAGACACACTCCTCCATGTTCATATAATCATCGATGGCTGCTTTCATGCCACAAGGGCAGCATTGAATAGTTGCTTCAGAGACTGTGGCCCACAAAGCCTAAAATATTTACCATCTGGCCCTTTTACAGAAAGTTTGTCACCTCCTGCTCTAGATCCTGCTTCTGAGCCATAGCTTCACACGCTTGTGGACAGCTGGTTCCTATTGTCTTCTGGTGTAGAGGTTGTTGCTGAGCAGGGCTCCTTGTCTTCTGTTTAAAGATGTGGTGTACCGATGATCAGGACAATTTTGTTTGTTCCTCCACCATCCGCCCCCATTTCTTGAATAGACTAGTTTGTCTTAAGTTAGGCTTATATGACTGACCAATGACGGTGAGCCCTTAGCTGACTTTCTCAATGCACCATCTTGGACCTCCTTCATCAGAATCACCTGGGATGCTTGTTATACATGCAGATTCCTGCTCCCATCCCAGACTTTCAGAACCTGAACCCCTGAAATGGGGCCCAGGAAAGTCCATTAAATAAAAACAATAATAATACTCCCCCAGGTGGATCTTCAATCCTTTAAAGTTTGAGAATCTTTGTTCTTGAGTTCTGAGGTTATATCTTATTCAGAGATTTAGTTTCAGCAAATCAACATCATCCATCATGTAAGATTTAAGTTGCTAATTTGAACATTATTAGTTTTACATTTTGTTTGTATTTTCTTGGTAAATGTGTTAAATTTATACTAGCACACAATTAATACCTTATTTATGCTTTTCCACATATAAGTAACATTAAATAAAAATAATTTAAGTAACTTTGAGGGAGAGGGATCATTGGGAATTATTTTCTCTTTTAAAAGAGGTTTATCCATGATTTAAGTTTGAGAATGACTGGCCTGCAAGACAACATTTCTATGCCATGACGTGTACACAGGCTTCCATCACCTGGCCCCTGCCTACCTATCTGTCCTCACTCATCCCTTGCCCCTTCCATCACCACGTACTAACTTGATGCACCTGTGCTGTTGTAGTTTCCCAAACTCAACAGGTCCTCCACTCAGAGTCAGGATTAGGAGGAAGCAAATGAGGCACTCATCTCAGGCATAGACTTTAAGGGGGCATCAGAAAGCTCCCTAATGAAGATAAATAATATCTTAATGCAATATTTTTTGGGTTTTTTTTTGGTGAGGAAGATTGGCCCTGAGCTAAATCTGTGCCAATTTTCCTCTATTTTGTATGTAGGGCACCGCCACAGCATGGCTTGATAAGCAGTGTGTAGGTCCACGCCCAGGATCCAAACCCATGAACCCCAGGCTGCCAAAGCAGAGCACGTGAACTTAGCCACTACACCACCAGGCCGGCCCCTTAATGCAATATTTTTAAAAATCAAAATTAATAAAAACCAATCTATGACCAAAAAAATATCAAAGTGTTAAATAAAGAGGGGATCAGTCCCTCTGCTTTGAGTTTTGTGTATAACCTTGCCACTGTTTGGAATTCTCTCCCCCTCCCTTATCAACCTAGCAGAATACCTTTGACTTTATTACTTACTTGCCAAGTGGCCTTAGGAAAGGCACTTTACTTCTTTTATCCTTATCTTTCCCCATCTGTAGATGATGATGATAATCTCATATGTGGTTTTGAGGATTACATGAGAAAACAACTATAAAATGGTTAGCACAGTCCTGCCACATATTATTCTTGCTGCTGAAAGTATTGTTGTGATTTTTTCAGCATGGCCTCCCTTATGACACCTTCCTAACAACCCTGACATCCCCAAAATTTTAGGAGAGCTTTTTCCCATGCTCCCATTGTATATTATACACAACTCAGTTACAGAAAAAAAATTGTTATATCATATGATATATTATAATTGCTTCCATATCTTCTTTCCCACTAGACTACAAATCGTTTGAAGTCCAAGGCTATTTTTTATCTTGGTTGACGTCTGACATATAGTACATGTTGAATAAATATTGAATAAACAAATGAATAAAATAATATTTAGTCCAAGAATTAATGAATCTACCAAATAAAATCTTATACAAGGATGAACCCATATTCACTGGTAAAATTGACAAATACTTATTAAGCACCAACCACTTTCCAACCGCTCTGCTAGGAATTGGAGACACAACAGTGAATAAAATAAACACAGACCTATCCCTATGGCATTATAGTCTCCCAGAGGAGATGGACAATTAAAAGCAATTTCAAGAAAGTGTTAAAGTGTGTACAGGGAGCTGGAAGAAGCTTCGTCTAGCTGGAACATCAAGTGCAAGGCAGACAGCGATGAGAGATGAGCTTGGAAGGAAAATGAAGCCAGGTGGCAGAGGGCCTTGTAAGCCTTGCTAAGGAATCCGGACTTTATCCCAAAGGCACTGGAGGATCACTGAATGTGTATCAATAGAAAATGGGAGAAATCCCCACCCCATTGACTTAAGCAAAAAGAGACTTATTGGCACTCGCAATTGAAACTGGGGGAGGTGAGCTGGCTTTGTGTAGAGCTGGAATCAGAGGCTCAAATCAAGCCATCAGGACCTGGCCTTGCCATCTCTCAGCTCAGCACTGCTCTATTCCAGGAGCTGGTTTCTGCCTTCGGCTCCACGTGGAGGCCACAGCTGCTCTAGCCTCACGTCCTCCCAGGTTCAAGACCAGAAAATCCTTTTTCAGGTGATTCAAGCTAAAGCCCTGGGCCTGGCTTGGCTTGAGCAACCCATCCCTGGACAACCACTGTGGCCAGGGCAGTGAAATGAGATGCTCTGTTTATGGTGAGATGACATGTTGTGTCCACTCACCCACTAGACATGGGCTGAGGTGGGGGCTAGGGGGAGGGGCTCCCTAAAGGGAAACCCAGAGATTTGTTACCAGTAGAATGATAAAGGAGTAGATACTGGGTAGCAAAAACAAGAACACAAATCCATTACAGAAAGATTTTTGGCAAGGAATGACTTTGTTATTAGATTTGTAATTAAAGATAAACCATCAAACAACCCCACACTGTTGTGGCAATGTGGAGAATGGGTGAGTGGGGAGATACTGCAGGCAGGGAGAACAATAACAATAACAGGCCACTACAATGAACCAAATGAGAAACGATGGCTGCCAGAGGAGGGTGGGGGCAGTAGGATGGAGAGAACTGATACTTAGAAGTAGGGCTAATAGAATACAGAGACCTAAGCATAGGGGCTTACAGGAGCAGTGCCGGTCGAGGGGAGGAGAGATGAGGTCTGTTTGGGTAATGTAGAATTTGATAGGCTCAAGGAACCTGCTTGTGGAAAGATCAGGAAATTGGTTGTATAAATGATTCTGGAGCTCAGGAGAGTAATAGGAGCTGACGATAGATACAGATTTGGGGGTCACCAGGACATAAGAGGCAACTAAAGCCAGAGATGTGTATGAGATCTCCCAGGCAGAGCATGTGGAGGTCAGAGAAAAGGGCTGACTCAGAACCATGGAGAGGACCAACAGCTAAAGAGTGAGAAGGGGAAGAGGAGCCAAAGCAGAGGAGAGGCCTGAGCAATAGCAAACCAAGAGAAAATGAAGTCACAGAAGCCAAGGGAAGGGAGGGTTGCAGGAAGGGGGCGAGGTCAGCAGGACAAGATGCTGCCAGGAGGTCAAGCAAGATGTATTGAAAATGAGCCCATTGGATTTATCCGTATCCTTGGAAAGAGCAGTTCCAGCGAGGTGGTGGGTGAGGTGAAGAGTGAGTGGGAAGCGGAGTTGCTTTTTTCAGAAGTTGGGTCCTGAAGAGAAGAGAAATAAAACGGAGACTGGCGAGGGAAGTTGGTGGTATTGTGTTTAAGATAGGAGGTTGGGCATTTACAAGGATACATGTTCTCCTTTGTACATCGAGAAGTACTGGAGGCTTTTGATGCCCCTAAATTATCTTCAGCATCATCTCCTTCTCCCTTTACTCTTATGGAAAAAAGAAGATCAAAGCAGAAAAAATGTTTAGAGGTCATTCAATCCAATGCTTTGTTTTTACAGATGAGAAAACTGGATCCAAAGTGATGAAACAACTTGTTCAAGGTTTCATAACAAACTAGTTGTAGAATCCAGGACTTCTGACTTCTAGGCCAGAGTTTGTCCATTCTCTCTCCTTCTCCCTGTGTGCCCAAGACCCCTGATATAGGACCTTCTCAAGACCCACCTGCCCAGCTGGGCCTTTGGCTTGGACAATCTTGTTCTAGTTGGATCCCTCAAGACTCTCACTCTGCATTTTGACCTCTCAAGACCCTACTCACTACAAAATTAATGCATGCCAGTAGGTCCCAGTGTCTGTCTGCATTCTAATGGCACCTTCAATGGTTTAACCATGAACCTGAGGAAATCCTCTAAAGGTGGGAACTTCAGCCCTGGGAAGGTAGACATTTGGGGAAAAGAAAGACACTTAAGTCCTTAAATCCTGCTGGGAGGTGTGTGTGTGTGCGTGTATCTGTGTGTGTTGCTGTGTTTGGAAAGGACAAGGGTATTCAAAGCCATACCCCAAACAAGAGTATATATTTCCTCATTCAGAGGGCTTCCCTACCTGTGGAATGCTCAAGCGCTCACCACATCAGCTTTCAAAGCAGATGGGTATTTACTGCGCACAAATGTTACATTGACTTTGGAATGTTCTCACATGTGCTCTTGTGAATTAATGAGCTCCTAATATTGTGATAATAATCATTTTCCATAAATCGGCATAGTCAGCTTTTAAAAGTGTCACGTGGGGTAATTATTAGCTGTCTGGGTGCTAATCGCTTAGGGAAAATATTTACTTGCATGTGAAATGGAACTTGTGTTTGTTTTGTTAAACACATTGCCTTGCAGCAAGCCCAGAGCAATTACCAGCCTGATTTAAAGGGACTTGGATGCCAGGGAACCAGGATTGAGGGATGAGTCTTTGCCAGTTAGCTGGGTTCTTATCCAGCTTCAAAACCTCACTCACAACGGCTTGTGAAATGTTTGGTTGGATTTGGTTCAATAAAAATAGTCTGAGAATCTACTATGCGTAAGGTGTTTTGGAAAGAGCACCATCTTTGAAGCTAGATAGAGTGAGCTTAAATCCTAGCACCTTGTGACTCTGGAAGTTATTTAACTTCCTTGCACCTCAGTTTGTTCATCTGGAAAATGGGATAATATCTACCTCCTAAGGCTGTTAGGAGATTTAAATAACATACATAAAGTACCTAGCGCAAAGCCTGACATATGTTAGGCCTTCAGCAAATGTTAGATCTTTCTCTCTTCTCATACACATACGATGGTGACACCTGGGTAAGGAACACATGGCCCACACCCTCCTGGATCCCTCCAAGTCAAGTACCCATAGGACTGAATCCAAGGAGAGCTTGATGAAAGATGTTCTACTAATTTTTGGAGAATGCGAAAGCAGGAAAGAGATCATCTACTTAAGGGAAAATCAAGAATGGGTTCAAACCTGCAAGGGGACCTGGCCTTGCCCACTGACCGAGGACGTGGCATGGTTGGGGGAGCCACCTACACCCACATTATCTGCCTCACTGACACCTGAAATTTTCACTTTCATCAACTCGTTTCTGTGAAATATGCACCTTCCTTGTATACCTTCCTTGTCGGGGGGGAGGGTGAGACAACAGCCCCTAATACTTCGGAGTGAATAAATGCATCCCAGTTATAGTGCAACAGGATAAAGGGGGCTGGGAATGAGGAAAGGGGGATTTAAAAAGGCATTGAGATGGGAGATAAGAGCAAGAAGCCCATCTTCTTATCTTGGCTGCCCCCACTCTCCTTTTCCCTTCTCTCCTGGACTAGAGTGGGAAGTCTCTGTGCTACAGACTACAGCAAAGCCGTGGCCTCTTCCTGTCTTGCTGATCTTGGGGCTTAACAGATAGGCTAAAATAACACATGTCCACATCCATCCATTGGAAGCCTGTGACTGACAGACAACGAGAAAAGAACATATGCTCAACCTGCTCAGCAAGTGGTCCAAGTAAGAGTACATGGGGTGGGTCTAACTGACCCGAGAAAATGAAGTTCTTTAAAGGATGTTAAAAGCCTTCATTTACCTGCAAAAAAATGCATAGATGCTCAATCCAAATTATTCTAGTTTTTAGAAGTTTGCATTATGGCAAGTCCTCAAAGGATCTGAACCCTTTATTAGTTTGGCTGAACTAATGTGTGCTTGAAAATAGTCCTGCTGCATTTTCTTCAAACTTATTTTCTAATTCGTTTTCCCTTATCCAGACCATTTCCTCCACCTCCCATGAACCCTAGCATGAAGAGATCAGGATTCCAAATAGAAAGTAGAGATGTGACCACGGCACTTAACCTCCTTAGGCCTCCGTTTCCTCATCTGTAAAGTAAGAGGTTTGCACAACTCAGGATCTTTGGATTACAATAAACAGACCACTCAGTTACCTCTCATAAGAAAACAATTTGCTTCTGATTCAAAAATGGCAGCCTGAGCACATATATCCATTTCCCTGTCCTCCTGGAATCTCACTGAAATTAAAGTGCAGAAAAATAAAAAGAAATAAACCGATAACCGTGAAGAAACTTGGAATGGGTAGGAGCAGGGTGACAAATGAATGAGCAAGTTCAACAGATTTCTAGAAGACAGAAAGTGGATGGAAGCATGTTGCTGGAGGAAAGAAGCCAAGAAAGCTACAGGTCACAACGCATTACAAAGAGGCTACAGGAACAGATTCCACTTCGCCTGAGGAAACATCTTCCTTGCCTCTCCATGTCCCTCCACGACTGATGGTGACAGCAGGAATGAGAATTGGAATTAAAAGCAGGGAGATTAACTGAAGGCCTCTATCTAGAACAATGTACCATATCTCCCCATATTCTCCACCCACTTACCTTTCCATCTTACCTCCAGTGTGTGGGTGCCCAGCAACCCTTATGCTAAAAAATGTAGTGGCCCTTTCCTACAGGCATTGAATGAACTGATGGGACTACCAAGGTTTTGGGCATGCTGTGGGGACCATGGAGTAAGACTATCGTGCCATTGTGCATGTGTCTGTTTGTGTATTGGGGACAGGGTGACCTGATTGATGTGTTCCAGGTCATGCATTTTAAATTAAAATGTGCCTTGGGCCGGCCCCGTGGCTTAGCGGTTAAGTGCGCGCGCTCTGCTGCTGGCGGCCCGGGTTCGGATCCTGGGCGCGCACAGACGCACTGCTTCTCTGGCCATGCTGAGGCCGCGTCCCACATACAGCAACTAGAAGGATGTGCAACTATGACATACAGCTATCTACTGGGGCTTTGGGGGGAAAAATAAATAAATAAAATTAAAAAATAAATAAATAAATAAATAAATAAATAAATAAATAAATAAATAAATAAAATGTGCCAGCCAAGCAGAAACACCAAGCAGCTCCAAGTCACACATCCCACTCACACAAGACACATCTGGGGTGAGGAAAAAAGACCTACTCCCAGCAGGGGAAAGTAACACCAGCCTTTCTTCTATCTGAATGGACTACCCAGGAGCATGATGCCCCTCAGGATGATCAGCAGTGTGGAGGAGGAAAACAAACAGCAACATTGATTCTCTGAGAAAATCAAGATGGTTCAGGAAACTTATAAATTTTTTAAACTGAAAAATCATCACAGAGATTTAAGAGCACATTATATCCACTTAACAAGAACAGAGTGCTATGAAAAAAGCAAGGATTTTTAAAAATAATAAAGAAAGGAGCTCCTAGAAATGTAAATGGTGTCATTTCTGTTTAAAAAAAAAAAAAGAGAGAGAAAAAAAGGTTAAGGAAATTTCTCAGAATGTAAACCCTCTCCAAACAAACCAAAGAGAGAGAAAATATGAGTGAAATGATAAAAGACTTAGAGAACTAATCCAGGAGGTCCAATATTTGATCAGCATGTGTCCCAGAAAGAGAGAACAGAGAATACGGAGGAGAGGAAGTTATTGGAGAGCGAATACAAGACGATTTCTCAGAGCAGAAGCAGGATGGCAGTGGTCAGACCATAGGCTCTACACAATGGGTGAAAAGAGATCCCCACCTAGCACACCATCATGGAATTTCAGAACACGGAGGACAAGAAAATATCCTGAAAGCTTGCAGAAAAGAACAAAGGAACAAGGCTCAGACACCACTGTGCACTGTGCACTGAGAGACAGTAAAGCAATGCAGATGAGTTCTGAAGAAAATTAATCAGAATCTAGAGTTTTCTACCCTCCATAGCGAGGGCAGAAATAAAGACACTTTCAGACAATAAGGACTCAGAAAGCCTGCCTCTCAAATATACTTTCTAAAGAGGTTACTTGAAAAAGGAAACGCAGTAGCTTGAATTTGTATTCCAACAAAACAGAGAAATCAACCTAGAAAGAGGGAAATGAAGGGTCCACGAAACAGTGGTTGGAACTCTCCAGATGATGGCTAACTAGCAGCTGAGAGGACAAGTCTCAGGTTAGAGCAGAGTCCTAGGAGAGAAACCTGGGGAGTGGGGGTGAGGCAATACATTGCAATAGATTGTGTAATTCAGGATATTTTTGAAAAGTTGAGGATACGATAAAACTATATTTTACAAGAAAAATGAAAGGTAGTGACTAGAAACTTCAGGAGGTTGGGGGAAGCTGTATAAGAAAGTAATGCTCCAAATGAGAAGTAAGCTAACATGTAGCACAATTTTAATGCATTGATGAAGCATCCATATGACCTCACTGCCAGGTGAGAAATATAATCCTGGTCCTTCTTTGGCCCAGCAGAGTACATGTTCATAATGATGTAAACACTGTTTTCCACTTTAGTGCTAGCTTCTAACATGTGAAAGACTCAGTTGGGTCTACAGGGCAGGATGGAAATGTTAACATATTTGATGATGTGTATTAGTCAGGATAGCCTAACCATTTTATTAAACAATCCTAAAAACTCAGTGACTTATCATAAGGGTTGACTTCTTGCTCATGTCACAGTGAATGAGGGAAACGGTAATGAGGAAGTGGAGGCAGGGTTTCTGCTCCATGAAGTGACCCAAGGACCCAGGATCCTTCTATCAGTAATAATGATACCATCATTTTTAGTGTCATTTTTAGTATCTCCAAGTCCTCCACCAAAGTTTCCACATCCATCCTGCAGACTAGAAAAGAGAACCTGTGGAGTACCACACAGAATGTTTTTGAGGCCATACCTGGAAGTGGCACACATACCTCTGACTTCCTTCCATTGGCCAGACTCAACCACATGGCCTCAACTAACAGCAGAGAGGCTGGAAAATGTAGTTTAATTGTACACCCAGGAGGAAAAGGATATGGGGGATTTGGTCTCACTTTGCCACATGATGCAAAAGTAAACTTGGCAGAGGGAGAGAATTAGAGGGAAGAGTAGGGGCCTAAAATCCAGATCTTAGTGCCAAGTCAAAAGACTATGATGAACACCGAAGGAACAAGAAACAGATGTTTAATGATATTATTTAAAGTTATAAAGATTGCTAACACTAGAACCAAAAATAGTCCTATAAATTCAGAGATCTGTCAACAAAGGGCCCTGTTGTGGGTTGACTTATATACCCCAAAAAGATCTGTCACAGTCCTAACCCCTGATACCTATGAATGTGACCTTATTTGGAAATAGGGTCTTTGCAGATGTAATCAAGTTAAGACGTGGTCATTAGGGTGGGCCCTAATCCAACATGACTGAGGTCCTTATAAGAGGAGGAGAAGACAGAGACACACAGGAAGAAGATGGCCATGTGACGATGGAAGCAGAGATTGGGGTGCTGTATCTACAATCCAGAGAACACCAGAGATTGCCAGCAAACAGCAGAAGCCAGAAGACGCGAGAAATGATTCTCCCCTACAGATTTCAGAGGGAACATGGCTTTGCCAAAACCTTGATTTCAGACTTCTAGCCTCTAGAACTGAGAGACAATAAATTTCCATGATATTAAGCTATCTAGTTTGTAGTACTTTCTTACGGCAGCCTGGGGACACTAATCCAGACCCATTCTCACCTGCCCAGAGTTGGGGGTGAGTTGGTAGGAATGGAGGCCAGGAAATCTCCTGGCTTGGATGGACCAGGAGAGGGTCATGGTTGGGGTCTTGGGAAGAAGATGTTAGATAGGGAAGTAGCTGGCCATGGAGAGATTTGAACCTGATCTGCCTGCAGTGTGGAACCACCAGGAGGCTCTTCCAAGGCAGACCTGGTATCTACCACAGCTCACTCTTCTCCCACCTGTTTCCGTATGACCAGGTGAGCTCCCCTACCCGGTCTTGATGTTAACGGGGGGTCTTGACATTAAAGACTTAAAGAGACTAGAGTTGACTCATTCTTCTCTGGCTTTCAACAGCCAGCATTGCTAACTTCTAGAAAATAGAGGAGCCCCAGGGAAATCTAATAACAGCCCTACTTAAGAACACACGACAATTATTACCTCCAACTGTGAGGGAGGCTGAGTAATTAAAAAGGGTTCTTTATTTTGATTAAAAAGATTCCTTTTAGTGTTTCTGAATCTTTAGTGAAAGCCCAGAACTCTATTTTTAGATGCAAAACAAGATACGTGGCCGGGGGCAGGGGTGTAATTTAAAACATGGGTTGAGCATTTGTAACCTGAAAAATGAGCACGCGCCCCCATTGGCCCCCAGATCAAGCCCATCCTCACCCAATGGCTTTCAGAAGGCACAGCAGCATGGCAGCCCCAACTCTGCCACCTGGATTAATAGGAGGCCCAAATTAATTGGTTTTAATCACTATAAATTTCCTTCCCAATAAAATTTCAAGAATTTCCAATCATGCTGATTTATATGTGTAATTAGAAATCCATTCACAGATGTCACACTGCTAGGTGGTTAAGCCCCGGCTTAACTCCAGCTTGAGGCCTGAGAAGGAAAAATGATGAAGGGGAACCTGGCAGGAAGCTGGGCCAGGGAGCTCGCCCTCACCTCTGGAAACTCCACACCCCAGGTCACATCAGGGCAATTGACCACCAAGCACGGATTTTGCCTTCTCCATCCATTCCCTGCCCCAGATATCCCTAGCTTAGATGGGAGCAGACCGAAGGGGCTTTGCAGTACCAAACAGACAGAGCTTACTGAGATGACTGTGCTGGGTGAAACCACACCACAGCACCCAGGCCTCGCTTCTGCCCAGAGTAGCAATGAACATAACCGTGGGCGGAGAGAACCGCAGGAAGAGGGAAGTCAGCCTCCCAACTGCCCACTTCCGACAGGCAGATCATTGCCTTTGCAAACTGTCCACATTTCAGAGTATGCAAATCCAGGTTTGTCTGCAGAAGAGGCAGACACACTGGCTGGACTTTCAATTCCTGCTCACTTTCTTTCCTCCTCTGCTGCTATGCTTTTTGCAAATGGCCCACTGTCACAGTAGGAAATGGCAGCAGAAAAGTCTGCATTTCAGGCCCTGAAAGGATTGCAAATCAGCAACCTAAGATCCACCCTTTCCCTACAGTCACAAAGAGGAACAGGAAAGTCTATAGATGAAGAAAAACGCACTAAGAGTTTCATGCGAGGACTTGAACAGTATCAAGACTGGGCAGGAAGAGAGAAGAAAGGAAAGGGAGATGCAGGGTGAGGGGACTGGCAGTTAGTACAGGGAGTGTGGACCTCAGGTCTCCAGAACCTCCAGGGAGAAGCAGGCAAAGTCAGGTCCTGGTGAGAAAGATTAACTCTGACAGGCCAAGACAATAAGGGTGGGAAAGCCCTAGAAAATTCTAGACTGAGTGTCAAAGAGGGGGAGAAACCAGAGTCAGGAGCACCAGCCCAAGAGTGTGGGCACCAGCCTACGAAAGGGTGGAGCTTGGTCCTGAGCCAAGCACTGTCTTGGACCTCAGAGCTAGCGTAAAGATAGAAACAAAGATAGAAGAGTAGAACGCAGTCAGGGTGTCTGGGGTTGAGCCCCATTGACGTTGTGGCCTTGGGCAAGTCGCCTGACCTCACTTGTGTACTGAAGCTCATGATTCTTTCCTTCCGTCTTCACAGAACATCACCATTACAAGTGCACATTGCGTTATCTCGTTATTGCCAATTTACAGAGACAGAAACTGGAGCTCAGAGTGGCCATGTCACTTTTCAAGGTCACTCAGATGGCAAGGAGAGGGGAAGGGAAGGAAATGAACATTATTGAATGTCTACTCTGTGCCACATGCTTTCTGTGGATTATCCTCAACTAGAATCCTAAAAGGACAAAAAAATGAGGCTCAGATAAGTTAAAGATTAAATCTCTTGCTCCTAGCCACACAGCAGATTGGAGGTGGAGCCTTGGGTACTCACCCTAAACAGTGTGTCAGCTCTAGTCCCAGCTCCCACCTCTCCGCTACCCAGCTGCTGTGAGCATCACACGCAGGAGAGACGGTGAAGGTGGTTAGCGAGCTGAGGAGGGTTTGTAAACGTGGGGGCAATGTAAATTACAGTTCAGGATGCAGCCATCTGTCTTCCAGCTAGACTGTGAGCGCCCTGAGAGCCAAGACACCTCTTGTGCTTCTCTCTTCTCCCCACCCATTGCCCAACACAGGGCTGACCTGGAGTCACCCCATCAGCTTAGCTCTGAGTTTAGGGTCCAAGGGAAGGGGTGATGAAGGGCTGGGTTTTTGAGGGTATAAGAAGACTTGTGCCACTAAGAGGGAAAACACAAGAAGCCATTCAGTGAGCAGCTGGAGGGTGTCAGACCCTAAGAAGCGGGGTAAGGCAGTCAATAAGAAACACCTTCGTCTTCCCCTCGATTTCTGCATCAACTGGGAAATAAGACATGAAAGTCAGACAGAGGGAATCCAAAATAATAGTGTTCTTGGTAAAGCTGGCTTCAAAATATGACTTGAACCACCAGCTCCCTGACACTTGGCTCCTGAATTAGACAGGTATCCTCTTGACCCAGGTACAGCGGGGGGGGGTCTCTCCCCACACCAAGCTAGACCTGCCTCTATAAACTGGCCACAGGGAGGTGAGACTGCACCATCAAAGGGGTGGCAGAGCTGAAAAGAGAACTGACTCCCACCTTCCATCTGTGGAAGCCACTCTCTCCAATACTTCCAAATGGTGGGCGCTTCTACTCTATGGACCCAGGAGGGAACTCTGGAATGGTTCCCCCTACAGGGCGGACAGCACGTTGACAAAAGGGAAGAGGGCAATGGTGGCACTGAGGTCAATCCTCACCTCCTGCCAGGACCTAACCCTGTCTGCTATCCATGGAGACATCCCAGCGTCTGTGTAGCCCACAGAAGCAACTATCTGGGCATCAACACACTAGCTCTGCAATACTCCCCCACCCCCACCCCACCCTAAATAAACACAAACATACTCAGAATTATTTTCAACAGTGCTCTGTCCTCAAAAGTGATTGGTTGATTTGCCTGCTCAGCCTGCCTCCTCGCGAAGAGAGAAGAAGATCATTTTTGCTTCGGCCTGATCCTTTAATGCGCCTGAAAGCTGTTGCTCTGGTCTAAAGCAGACCCCAGGCCCCGAGCAGGAAATAGGTGGAGAGGTCTTAATGGGGAGATTAGTTTCTGCTCGGGCAATGCCAGAGCGGGGTCCTAAGAGGAGATTTTAGAGGTTGGGCAATTTTTAAGGGCTTAAATGTTTGATAATGCAGGCTCAGTTGTGTTTATGCATGTTGGGGCCTCAGCAGCAGTGTACCATCCAGGGCATAATGGATGTTGCAAGATTTGATTTTAATAGTTTAAAAATATCCAAGTAGTCTGAAGGCTAATGGCCACTGGACAGACTCATTAGTGTATCAATAATCATTCGGCATTCTGAAACCCTTTTAATGCTCTGGGACAGCAAGGAGTGTGGCTGAGGGAAGGGAAGAAGGTCATGGGGGACTTGTGGGGCCAGTTAAACAAGTGAAGACAATGAATGACCTGGGCATGTTCCCTGCCACCACCCACAGCCTGGTTTAAACAGTGTGTCTGGTGGGGCCTCATTGTAACAGATCAAGGAAGGGGGGTTTCAGGAAAAGCTTAAACAAAGCCTCGTGAAGCCCTTTACAAACCAGCAGTTGAAGTGGATTCTGCCTAAACCTTGCTCTAGCCAACCCATTCTACACAGTCTCATGGCTTACAGTCTCTCCTCCTTGCCTTGGCTCACGACCTTACCCAGTGGAGTAAATACCTCCAGACAGCAGACTTCTGGTCTATCCTTCAAGTTCCCACCTCTGGAGGGATGTGCAACTACGACATACAACTACCTACTGGGGCTTTGGGGGGAAAATAAATAAAATCTTAAAAAAAAAAAGAAAGATGGCTTTCTAAAAAAATTCCTGGTGGAGCCATGCCTTCTCTCCATGGAGCACTAAGGGACCAGCAAAGTCTAGGCCGTGGCCAGAAGGGAGATGTCTCCACCCCTCTGCATCCTGCTCACTGCCACCTAAAGTGGCAGCCTGGCTGGGATTGAAGCTCTAAGAGGACCTGGGTGAGCCTCAAAGGAGAGAAAGAGGGCATGGGAGGGGAGCAAGGAGGTGCTCTGAACAGATTCCCTGGCCCAGCAGCCTTGCTGAGGATAGGCCTGCAGAAGCCTCTGAGTGCTGAATAGCCTTGTCAGTTTGGCTCCCACCATGGTGTCCGCTGGGTCCTCACTGTGCTGGAAGGACAACCTCCAAAACACCTGTGCATAGGTCTCATCACCACTTCAGACTGCCGGCTATGCTCCCTACTTCAACTCTACGACAACCTTGCTGGGCAGGGACCAGGTCTGAGAGCTCCCGCTCTGCGGGTTGGGAAACTGAGGCACTGACCAAGGACGGAAAGCAGTCAAGAATCAGACTTTCATTCCCCATTACTGCTCTAAGGGAAATGGTGCATTAGCTAGCTGAATTGCCTGACTTCCCCTCTTGTAAGCCTTGTCCCATTCCTCCCTTAAAACCTGACCCAAACTTCCTCCTCCAGGAAACAGTCCCTGGTGAGCTCTACCAAGCCATCACCAATCATCCATCTGTCGGTTCTTTCACCTGCTCATCAATCCTATTGTCATCAATCCTATTGTGTCCTGCTCAGCCCGTCTTCACTGTGTATTCATGCTCCCATGATTTCTGGGGGTGCCCTGGACCCTCTTAGATTGTAAAATTCCTGGTAGGTAGTCCCACCTCAGGCATTTGTTGCATCTATCTTTCACTTGATAAACTTTTGGCACCTACTATGTTACAAAGGCAAAGAAGATAAAAGGCCTTCCCTCAAGGAACGCACAATCTAGTGGGGTGGAGACATGGAGCAACTCATGAGGGGACTGCAAGGCCAGGGGAAGCACAGGGAGGGAATCCACTGGGACAGGGGGTCTCAGGAGGCTTTGCAGAGGAGGGGACACCCGAGCTGAGTCTTAAAGGATGGACTGCAATTCCCCGGGCATAAGGGATGGGCATGGGGAGAGCAGTAGAAGGTTTTCCAGGCAGAGGAAGCACTACAGGAGCAAGGCCAGGAAGATGAGAAACACCATAGGCTGTAGGCACCTGCTGGCTGGAGCTTGGCCTTCTAGGCAGAGAGTGGTAAGAGCTGAGATTGAAGTGGAAGGCAGGGGTCATGTCCTTTCCTCACTCAATTCGTTAGTTATTCTATAAACATATGCTGAGACAGGCCTCCTTCCAGGTGCTGGGGATACAGCAGTGCCCAAAGAAGATAGTGCCTGCCCTCCTGGGCATGCATTCTAGCAGACAGAGAAAGTCCATTAAAACCCACATACACAAAGAAATACATAGTATGTCAGGAGGCAACACATTTTAGAGTTTTCAGTGGAGAAGTCACGTAGCTGAGCATTTTCTATAGATTACTATAGACCTCCTGTCCTTACTAAGCAACTGAGCTGCTAAGGTGAGGACAGACCCAGCCGTCTCCAACCCTATACTCAGAAGGCGTTTTTGAGGTGTTTTGTTTTTTTTGGGGGGGGGTCTGCTACCTCGTTTTTTCCAGCTGACACCCACATTCCTCTCTGAGCAGCTCCCACTGCAGGAAAACTAATAAGGCTGGCATTTTATGATCCCCCTACCTCTGATGACAAGAAGCAATTTGAAGTCAATAAAAGGTGTGCTGCACCAAGGGTGTTTTATGGCTCATCAAACCGTAAAAGCCCATGGCCATGTGACCAAGGTGCCAGAAACAGGCAATGGAGTAGATTCATCAGCCCTCTGTCCAGGAGGGCTTCCGAATTGGGATGGTGATTGAACAATTACAGGGGGAGGGGGCAGTTCTACGAAGGAGGCCCCCCCCGGGCACGCTGGTTGCTGGGACCAAGCTTTGAGAGGCACCCCTCAACAGATGGAGCCCTCTAGTTGTGATTATAAGAGGCCGTGGGAACCCTCCACACACCCCTGCCCCAAAACACCCCTCATCCTGCCCTGGGGATGTTTAAAATCCCTTTCCCATCGGCTCAGCTTTCTAACCACCCTAAGGCCTGTGGCCTAGCACAGTAACTGCCTTTTGGTCTGAAACTCACTCCACCACCTACCGACTCTGTGACCTTGAGCTAATCTCCCATCTCACTACAACTCAGTTTTCTCCTTTTTTAAACAGGGATAATGATGTCTACATGGCTGGTTTGTTTAGAGGGGCTGGCACTGAGAAAATACTCATGACTTGAAATCTGTTAGGAGAGTGGAGCCACAACTTCCCCTGAGAGGGAGAACTCAAGACCTCACATCCACACCCAATTTCACTGATAGCCGTTGGGACATTTTCTGAGAGCATTCATCCATCCATCCACCCATCCATCCATTTACCCACCCATCCATCCACCCATCCATCATCCATCCATCCTTCCACCCATCCATCCATCCGTCCATCCACCCATCCATCATCCATCCATCCACCTATCCGTCCATCCACCCATCCATCCACCCATCTGTCCATCCGTTCATCCATCCACCCATCCATTCAGCAATACACATTGGGCACACCTCTCTGTGCCAAGGACTATGCAGGGGCACAATGCTGAGCCAGCACTAAGTCCCTGCCTGATGGAGGTTACATTCTAGTGAGCAGAAAGAGGTAATCCATATGTAAAGTGAAAATAAGTGCTATAAAGATATTGTAGAGTCAGAATAGTAAGATGAGTACACTCTGCTTTCAAGGAACTTAAATACTAATGACAGGAAATGGACAAAAACCATGAGCGAATCAAATGTCTGTGGTTGTGTGTGTGTGTGTGTGTGTGTGTGTGTGTGTGTAGAAATAGGACGCCTTAACAGAGAATAATGGGAATATCACTTAGATGGCAGTGACATTTAAGCCGAGGACTGAAGATTGAGAAGGAGCCAGACATGCAAATAGTCAAAGGAGAGATGTTCCAGGCAACCGCAGCTCGTGCTGTGGGGAGAGTTCCTCAGGTCGGAGACACTGAAGAAGGTCCCTGATGTTTGGAGATGGTGAGGCCTGAGGTGATGGTGCAGAGGTGGGAGGAGCCTGGTTGCCGGGATGACTGTCTGTGCCCAAACAACGCTCTGTTCTCACCTAATCTTTGCAGTTGTATTAGTTTCCTGCTGCTGCTGTAACAAATCACCACTAACTTAGTGGTTTAAAACAATGCTAATTTATTCTTTCACAGTTCTGGAGGTCAGAAGTCCAAAATGAGTCTTAAGGGGCTGAAATCAAAGTGTTGGCAAGGCTGCTTCCTTCGGGAAGATCCAGGGGAGAATTTCTTCCAGCTTCTAGAGGCTGCTAGCATTCCTTGGCTCCTTGTGACATCCCTCCAGTCCCTGCTTTCTTCATCACATTGTGTTCTCTGACTCTGGCCCTTCTGTCTCCCTCTGATAAAGACCCTTGTGATTACATTAGGCCCACTCAAATAATCCAGAATAATATCTCATCTAAAGAGCCTTAACTTAATCACATCAGAGAAGTCCCTTTTGCCATATAAGGTAACATATTCACAGGTTCTGGGGATTAAGACATGGACATCTTTGGAAGCCATTATTCTTTCTACCACAATGGTGTCTTGCAGCCCACGTGTGGCTGGCAGAAGCTAAGAAGGGTCTGCAGATCCCAGGGCCCCCTGGGGTAAAGTTATAGCTTCACACCCCAAGCCAGAGCTGCCTCTCTTTGACAAGGGGGTGTTGTTTTCACCCTGATTTCAGTTCCCTGCTCAGCTGTGGAGCAAGGACTTCTCCTGCCTGGACCTGGCACTCCCCCACCACCCCCCATGCCCTCCACCACCGTCATAGCCTCAGCCATCTTCCCCTTCGTGGCCTCCACCTCTACCTCACGACCAGCACCAGCAGCTCCCAGGAGAGGGAGTCTCCCTCAGGCCGTCTGACCGGACTGTGTCCTGACTCTGGCCTGTAGGAGATTCCCCCTTCCTGACTCCCCAGGGAATGCATCTGGCCCTGGTTTGGGGGCCCAGCGCCTCTCACAGCCTACCACCAGACATCTGTCTTCAGGGCCTCACTGAGCCATATCACCCTCCGCTCCTCACTCAGATCTCACCTCTTCTGGGTACCCTTCCTCACTATTTACATATTTAGTCAATAAAGACATGCAGTGGCAGGACGCAAGGACACAGGGCTCTTTCTCAGGAAAGGATGGGGGGTGCTATGGGAGTTCAGAGGAGGTTCACACAGCTGGACCAGGGCTTCTCCACCTAGAGAGTTGGTTGTTAAATGTTTACCAGCACACCAGGGGCATTTCAGGGGAAGGAGGAGTCTGCGGTGAGTCTGGCAGATGACTCTAGCCCTCAGTGACCTCCCTGCTGACCACACAGCCTGCACCTGGTGAAACAACATCTTACGCCTGCTCTCAACAGTCCATGCAGGTGGCATCTTGAAGGAAGGGTCCTGGGGATCGCTTCTACCACATAGGCCCTGGTGAAGAGCAGGTGCCCACACAACCTCAGCACCTGCCTGCTCAGAGCCAGAAAGGTCTGGAAAGGTGGATGCAGAGAGGCAGAGAGGTGGTGGGCAGGGGGCCAGTCAGGCCCCTCCCTTGGCTCCCCCTGGCTAAATCCAACCTGCCTCCCCTTCCCGTCCTCATTGATTTTGTAATCACCAATGCCCCTGGCTCCTTCCCGTCCCATCTACGTAAGTCGGGGCCAAGAGGCCTAGGCAGCTGCTCGATCAGACATTAGGGACAGGCATTAGCCAGCCTTGTGGCTCCATGGGGAATACTAATGCACCTGTTCTTTCTGGAAGCCAGTTCCCCCGCCCTCCCCTACCTCCTCCCTGACTCCACCCCCACACCAGGCCCCTGCTGCCCTCTGCCAGAGAGTGAATATCCTGAAATGATGGACTAGTCCATATCTCCTGCTCCCCATCTTGCAAAGGCTAGGAGCCGTGTCCGTGCAGCTGCCCCAACCTTACCTCTAGGTGGGTCAGAATCAGCGATGTGCTACTAAACCTTTAACAACCGGCTCTCTGGGAGAAAAGCCCTCGTTTGTAGTGTTTGCCAATGTCCAAGGTGTAAATACACACACTGTGACCGATTTCAAGTTGCCTATGGACTAACGCAGAGTTGAGAAGAGATGCCATAAAAGCCTGCTCCAGCACTCCTCTGACCAGACAGTGTTGATGCGATCCACCAGCCCCCACAGCCTGGCCCTGTCCTCTCCATTAGAGTCACTCCCATCCGTGAAGGCAGGGTCGTCTCCCAAGCCAGGGTGAGGTATTAAGGGCATGGCCTTTTGAGTCAATCTGATATGGGGTAAAATCCCAGCCCTGCCATTTAATAAGGTGGATAGCTTTGGGCAAGCGGCTTAACCTTGTCAGACCTCAGTGTCCTTATCAGTTAGTAAGATTAATATCACTCATATCCGACACACGTGAGGATTACATGAGCTGCTGTATGTACGTCACTTAGCACAGTGCCTGCATAGTAAGCACTCAATAAACACAGCCGGTAGTGGGAAGTGAGACCCATGAGCATGCTGCTATCTGAGGATTCTACCAGCAAATGCTGAGGGAGGCCCAGCACCCGGCCCAGACCCTGGCCTATTATCTGAGCCCTGTACATACCTCTTGAGAATTAGGATGGGATTAGTCCTTTGTCTTAGATCAGAAGATGGTGTTGCTATGTCTAATTTGCAAACAAAGATCAATCCTACAAATTTACTGAGTCTCTTACATTTTGTAATTTCAAGGGCACCAAGAAGATCTCCTGTCCCAAATAATACCTTTTACACCTGCTCAGTGACACCTGAAATTCCACCATCGCAGCGTCATTATAACACTGAGCTGTTATCATGCACCAATTCCTCAGGGTGAGTGAGCATCAAGGTGAAAGCATTAGATAAAAAAGCCTGAGGTCACCTTGCTGGCCAAAGGAGGGCACTGGGTATAGGGGACAGCATGCAGAGAAAGGTGAGACTGGGGAGGAGGGGGGCTGCTAGACCAATGTGACGGCGTCCCAAGTTTGCTGAGACAAGCCCCAGTCCAGAGGGAAGGGGATGGCAACAGCTTCACACACCTTTGTTATTTGAGGGATTAGTCAGTCTGGGGCGGTAGAGAGCAGAGGTTCCCAGGGCAGCGACCCACCCAGTGGGAGCCAGCTCATGGCCAGCACGGGCTATGTGGGGATCTAGGTTGGCGTGATCCCTGGGGTCCAGAGCAGCTGAGAATTTGCTAAGAATACAAAAGATTAGTTTGAATTCCTTAAATCCACTCCATCACTTCCAAGATCCTTTTAGTGACATCTGCGGGGCAGAGGAGAGGCAAGAGAAGGGGAAGTAAGGACTGAGAATAAAAGAATCACTTAAGTAGTTTGAAATAAAAATCCTGCCCACACAATATGTGGGCCAGGTAGGGCCAGGAGAGTGATGAGGAGAGGGGCCCTGAGTTAGAGAAAACACAAGACAGATGGATGAGAGGGAGGGAGGCGGAGAGTGGGAATGGAGGGAAAAGGAGAAGGACAAAGGAAACGATGGAATCAATGGGAGCAAAGGGAAGGAAAGAAGAGGCAGGAGAGGAAGGGCAGAGGAAGGAGAGGAGGAGAGTGGAACCAAGGTAGAGTGAGGAAGGAGAGGCAGGAGGGTGAGGGGCGGCAGACAGGGAGCAGGAGAAAGAGAAGGAGAGAGAAGACGGAAGACCTTGAGAGTCTTACATCTTGATCAAGGGATGACTGATAACATTCCGGCGGACCATCTTTCAGCCCCCTTGTTTGATGACAAAGCTCATCCCCCGTCCACCATCCATTACCGGCTCTCCCTCCCCGAGGCAAGAGCATCAATAACGCTCCCTCTTCGAGATGCTGCGCCGCCCCCACGCTGCACGCAGGCTTGGCCATCGCTGGTGGGCATTCCCGGCCGCACATCATTACCACCCTCTCATCCTTCCCCCACCTGCCGGGCAGCTGACCATCCTCCCCTGACATCCTGCTGCCGCAGCAAGCCCCTCTTCTGAGGGCTGGGCCCCAACCCCCGACAGGCAGCCAGTCTCCACCATCGCTGGTGGATGATCCCTGACATCTTGGTACCAGGGCTTGATTTTTAAAAATGATTGTTTAGTCTTGTTTTGTTTTAATTAAGAGGGAGACCGAACTTCCCCATTCTGGTTGGCTCTTCCAAGAGACCTAACAGTTTGAATTTGAATGCAAACATCTTCAAACATCTGTTGCCGTAATTTGGTTGGATTAACTGTCTAGTTTGCTGGGCCATCTGCTCTTCTCCCCAAACCCCATCACTGCCTCTTCCCCTGGCTGGGCCGACTACCTCACCTGGCTATCCCTCTGCTGGTGGAAGAAGGGCCCCTAATGGGAATCCCAGGTCAAAGTCACAGGTCTTCTCCCAGAAAAACCTGCAAACAGGCTGGCCACGTCCCAATGGAGGCAAAATGCCAACAGGGGGAACCTGGGGAGGGAAGGCTCTGTCTGGGCAGTGGGGAGGTTGCCCCTCAGAGCTGTGTGCCCCAAATCAGGCATTTCCTCCTAGACTCTCTGAGCCCTCCTCTCCCAGGCCAGGGCTGCTGTGCAAGGACACTGGGATTACACCCTGCGTGGCTCTAGACGTGCTGTTCCACATGAAAGGAAACCCTTGAGTTGTACAGTAGACAACCTGTGCAGCTGTATGTGGCAACCCTGCTTTCAGTCACTGTAGGAGCTTCCCTTCCTTTGCTGGTCCCTCTTCTACAGGTGACTCAAGGAAAACCCACATTTTTCCTCTGGTCCTAGTGTCAGGCCAACACGACAAGTCCCTCCAACCAAGAGAGGCTCTCCCAGCTCCTGCCTGGACACATCCTCTCTGGCTTGGAGATGTTCTACCTGTGCTGAGCTGACATCAGGCTCCTGTAGTTCCCAACCTCTCTGCTCCGGCTCTGGAGGGACATGGCCCAGGATGCCTGAGCTCCTGACCACCTGCAGACAGAGGGCTGCCTTCCAAACAGGATTCCAAAGGCACGTGTTTGGACAGTCCGGAGATCTGCTTCAGAGGCCTAGTGGGGGGACTCTGTGCACTACCCACACGTGACCACACAGCTTGTTTCAGTGGAGCCCCAGCCAGAATGCATGGCTTGGCCACGCTCAAACAGGGTGAGGCAGGAAATGAGCAGCAGAGAGCAGGCATTCAGACCTTTGGATCTGCTCTTCCCCCACAGCCACCCCACAGTCTTCTTCTCCCTTCCCCACTTGTTCCTTCAGCCAGATTGCTGTCTCCTCACTGTCCCCTAGACTGGGTCCACCCATGGGCTCTGCCATTCTCTAACCCTGCATGCCTCACTTCATCTCTGCCCATCTTCCGAGGTCCAGCTCAGTTGCCTCTTCCTCCATGGAGTCCCCCAGAAACTATCCTCCTGTTTCAAACTCCCATAACATTTGCCAATACCACATGGGTGACACATCATCTACTTCCCTATGTTACTTAATTACCTATTTTCATCTGCACACACATGCTCAGGCAGTATTTATAAACACGCATGGCTGATGCATGAATGGATGAAGATGAATGAAACCATCTGATATCAGTGTTATAACTAAGGCCCCAGTGCCCTTGCAAACACCGTGTGCATATTCAACATACAGATGTAAGACCTACAACCCCTTAACACCTGCAACTGATTCCAGGGTGTGCAGGGGTTGGCAGATGCCACTGGGAAAGCGGTCCCTTTCCCTGGTAGCTGCGAACAAAGTCAGCCGGTTAATAGAAACCTATTTCTAATTGCTTGACATATAATAGATACACCTCCAACCAGCTGAGACCGCCAGATCCCATTCAAAGCCCTGCTTCCCGGCTTACATCTAAGCCTTTCATGTTTTATTAGAGTTCTGCACATTTCATTTCCTTTTATGTGGGGAAGAAAATGGACCCTTGGTTCTAGGAGGGGATATTCACAGGCATACTTGTACTTGTTGAAGGGCAGCTTTGTAGAAAGCAAACCCCCTGCCTCAGGTTTGTGAATTCAGGTTTAGCAAAGGTAGAAAAGACAGGGGTCAAGTCTATCCCATAATATCATCCAGAAGCATGAAGATCCCAACCGCATGCAGCCCAGGGTCAGACCCTGTGTGGACAGAATGGTGCAACCCCTGCCCCCTTGCACTCACACCCACCCCAAGAGCATAGCAGCACCCCAACATATCCCAAACTAGTAACTGTGCCTAATATCTCAGCAGGGTGGGAAAATCAGCAAGTACTGTCACAAACCAGGGCTCTTGTAGCACCCCTGTGGGCCCCTGCCTCCCCCAGTATCTCCCAGCCTGGACATTGAGACCACCCACGGCTACACTGGCAAAACACCAGCAACCTTGACCTCATCAGCGTGCAGCGGCCTGGAATCCATCGTCCTGCTGAAGCTGGGGTATTTGCTGGGGCTATCAAGGGCCCTTGGCCCCCGAGGGGCCCCAAGGCGTAGGATTCCCAGCCTGCATCTGTCCTCCTCCAGTCAGAGCAGCATGAGGGGCTTGTACCCCCACTCCCTGCCATGTCCTCCCACTCCTGTTGGACTAGAGCCTGGTGTGGCACACAGTACACCAGGCCCAGCTTCTGTCCTGCCTCCCAAAACCACGCTCCTAGTCGCAACCACTGTCCAGGTTTCTGCCAGGAATCGGCCACTCTCCCCAAAACTCGGTGAGGAGAATTGCCTCTGACACAAAACTTTTCCCACACCCAAGCCTCTGTGACACTGGACTCCTCAGAAGAGAAACACCAGGACACTGGGACTCCCACTGGGTGGCTCTCTGTAGCTGGGCCAGGGGCCTCAGCCTCCCAGCCCCTATGCCGGCACCAATGATGGCAAAGCCCTTGGTTGAGTCTCCATATGTTGGCGGCAGTGGAGCCTTCAGGAAACCGTGAGTGCGCATGGGTTCTGCCTTTATTCATATCATCTGTGATCAGTTTGAAGAGCCTCTGAAGCTCAGTCTTGGGACTTCTGCACAGTAAGTCACCTGTCCCCATCACCAGCTACCAGTGGGGGGAGATCTGAACCCCCACATCCAAAGCTGGGACTCGTCCCACACGATCATGTTGCCTCAAATGCAAGGAAGGGGGACCTGAAAAGACTGTGTTTTCAGCTCCAGTGATCTCCCCGGTGCTCTCCCAGCCCCGCTGCTCCATGTTGGTACCTCCAGAAGCTACAAGAGTGGATGAATCAATGACCTTCCCAGTAGAACAGGGTTGTGTTTCCATCAAGGGTAAATGAAGAACTGGGCTTGTCTGCGAGAGCCTCCAAAAATAACACCTACAGTTAAAGTGTTTTAGAGAGAGAGGACAAGGGTAAGTGTGGAACTGGACCCAGCTCAAGGACAGCAGCCCCACTGGTTCCGTGTCCAGACAGGGGGAAGTAGGAGAGAGCAGCCAGCTCTACCCCTCACGTCAGCCACAGCGAGCTTGCAGGAGGCAAAGTTGATCCCATCGTCTGCCTGCTTAATACCCATCAATGGATCCCCAGGGCCCTTAGGATAAAGACCAAAATCCCTGGTCAGCATGGTCCTGCCCGCTCCTGCCTGCTCATGCACCACGGACTCCTCACTCTGTGCATCCGAGCCCCACCTCGCGTCCTGTAGCTCCTCCCACCCCTGTCCTGAGTTCCCACCTACACTCTACTCCTGAGCAACACCTTAACCTTCACTCTGCACACTGCAGCTCTGTTCTGTGTCCCTGGGGGACGCCTTCTCTGAGCTCTGGAACAGATCAGGCCTCTCTTGCTTCTCTCTTGTTACCACCATAACCACTGTCATCTTACTTTAGTGGTTTGACTATTTGATTAAATCTGCCTTCCTATGGACCATAAGCCCCATGAGGGCCACTGCTATGTGTGTTCCATTCCTTGTACCATCCTCAGCATCTAGCACAGGGCCTGATACATAGCAGATCTGCTGGTTGCGTGAGTGAATGAATCCAAGAATGCTTCGTTAAAAAGCAAAGGTTTAGGAATTGGGAAATAATGGAGTGGGATAGACACTGCCCGGCAAACTGGAGGGCACGGGCATGCCATGGCTTTGGAAACGTGAACCACATGCTCAAAATCTCTCATCTATGCCAACCCTGCCCCCACTCCAGGACCTGGTCCCACTCTGTGCACATGTCTACAGTTTACAGCTCTCACATCTGACAAAGCCCTCGCATGTACAACACACCCCCATCCTATGGAGGCAGACTTTATCAAATAGTCCCATTTTTTCAGATGAGAAAATGGAGGCTCAGGGAGGCCGAATGACTAGCATAGTGTAACATGGCATTAAGTGGCAAAATCAAATGTAAGCCTAGGGCTTCTCCCCACACCTGGCACTGTTTTTCCACCAGCACCCAACATGTCAATGATTCAGGTACAAGGAGAGGTGAGGGGGAATGGTGGGGGTTAAGTACGAGGTCTTTCACAGAACCCCCATACTGAGCTGAGTGGTTCACCGACCACACCCTCCATTGGCCTGGTGTTAAGTATGGAGCCTCTTTTGTCCAGAAAATAAAATATCGCTGCAAGAGGGAGGTGACAGAGAAAGAGAGGGATGTCTGGTTGCCCAGGGAGGGGAGGAGCCCTAGAGATTCCAACTATTTTTAAACAGAATTTCAACCAATCCCCCATTTGCAGCCTCACGCCTCATTCTCAACTTTTTGGATAACTTGGATCTCGACGCAGTACGTGGGCCCTCAGAGGTCCTTTGGGACACACCTCTCACTTCTCTTGGGTCTTCTCCTCTGCAGACTCTCAAACTGTCGTATCCTTCACTCCAATATCTAGAGCGCACGCCTCAATCTGCTTTCCATCCCCCAAAATGTCATTAAAACCCTCTGCACACTGTTGTCAACCCTCCTGTTTTCTTTGTCCTTGTGACTTAACATATTTTTTTATTTCTCTGCTATCATTGTAGTGAATATTTTAAGATAGAGGAGATGTGTGTTTTATTGAAAAAATGTTTCATTGAGTAAAGTCCAAAACTTGGATGCTGCTAAAATCTTTAGCTCTGATAACTGTCAAGTTTTATCTCCATCTGTTCTAACCCATTATAACTCCAGCTTATGGATGAATACTTCTACCTGTCACATGACAAAAAGCAGAAGGCCCTGTAGTCTTTCCATTCTTAGTCTATGGTCCCACCACTTTCCAGGATACTTGGGCTTTAAAAATGTGAAGACCTCATATCCATCTCCATTATCCTGTTGGTGACTACATTGGGTTGGACAGTGTCCCTCCAGAATTCAGAATGTGACCTTGTTTAGAAATAGGTCTTTGGGGCCGGCTCCGTGGCTTAGCGGTTAAGTGCGCGCGCTCCGATACTGGCGGCCCGGGTTCAGATCCCCGGCGCGCCGCTTCTCCGGCCATGCTGAGGCCATGTCCCCCATACAGCAACTAGAAGGATGTGCAACTATGACATACAACTATCTACTGGGGCTTTGGGACAAAAAAGGAGGAGGATTGGCAATAGATGTTAGCTCAGAGCCGGTCTTCCTCAGCAAAAAGAGGAGGATTGGCATGGATGTTAGCTCAGGGCTGATCTTCCTCACGAAAAAAAAAAAAAAATAGGTCTTTGCAGATGTCATAAAATTAAGATGAGGTCACTTGTGCCCTTGTACGAAGGGGAAAAATTTGGATACAGAGACACACACAGGGACAAGGCCGTGCAATGATGGAGATAGGGATTGGAGTGACACATCTGCAAGTCAAGGAACACCAAAGATTGCCAGGAACCACCAGAAGCTGGAGGAGGCAAGCAAGGATCCTTCCCTAGAGACTTCTGAGGGAGCATGGCCCTACCAACACCTTGATTTCAGACTTCTAGCCTTCAGAACAGTGAGAAAATAAATTTCTACTGTTTTAAGCCACTCAATTAGTGGTACATTGTTACAGCAGCCCTAGGAAACTAATACAATGACCATGGCCATTTTTTTCTTTGAAATATTTCTAAATTTTATCCATTGTTTTTCCTTAATCATTATTGAGCCCCTACTACATGCAAAGCTAGGCCCTGGAGAAACAAAGATGACTAAGGGCGATAAGAGTAAATCAATATCCTCAAGAAGTTTAGGATTTAGTCAGAAGAGAAGACACATATGGAAATGCCCAAGTAAAAAAGCAGTGTGTCATAAGGCCCTACAAGGGACAATATATTTGCTGGGAGAGTTCAGAGGACAGGGGAGTCCTAAGAAGAGGGCACTGTCCAGGAAGGAGGGAGGTTTGGGGTGCATCTTAAAGATGGCATTCATTTTGCTGAGTAAAGCTGAGAAGGACAGTCCACGTAAATGCAGAAGCATTATATTTTGGGAACATTTGGGGAATGACCAGACTGGCTGGGGTGGGGAGTAGTGGCAGAGAAGGCAGGACGAGTGGACTGAGCCTGGATCACAGAGCTCTGGAATGCCATGCTAAGGATTAGGACTCGCCCCTACAGGCTGAGTGGGAGGAGAAGGGCACTGAGATGTTTTTGTCGTGAGTGACATCATGCAAAGTGCACTTCCGGGATATTGACCAAGTGGCATCTGTTACTAATGTTTTAAAGTCTTACTGAAAGAACCAATAGAAATGGCTGTAGTTACTGCATTAGAGACACACTCCTCCCCTTTACACTTGGAGTAACCAGACACCAAGTCCACAGAATTGCTTCTTTCTAGACAATTCTTGCCCTGGCTCTGAGGAAGCGAGCCAGGGAAAGGTTGGGTGGGAGACAGGCGTTGTGAATCCCGTAACTATCTGGGGCCCGACTGGACATCAATCAGAACGAAGAGAAAGTAGCTCTTCATCACTGCGAAAATGGGATTCCAGTGACCAAAATGCAATTTGTACCTCCCTTTATCTAGCACATGGTTCCAGGGGAGCCTGAATGATGGGCTTCGGAGAACACTGTCCTTCCAGATGCCAGGACAAACCCTGGGCAGCCCAGGGACTTTCTCATTTGGCTTTTGCACAAGTTCAGCACTGGTGTTTAACTTTTTTCCTTTTTTTTATTTCCTCCCTGTTATTTAAATGGTTTTAAACATGAAACTAGGCCAGGAAAAGGGGGTAGCATTGTTTTAATAATTAGCAATTATGATCGCTGCAATATTAATTGCATATTTCCATAGCAAACACTTCCCCAGAGGGCCGAAGGGAGTGGTGGTTAGAGACTGCCAGAGCCTAAAACTGGAATTCCTGAGAACAGAAGAAGGAGAGAAAATCAACTTCTTCCATTTAAGCAAATTGCCATGGGGACTGCGGCCCCTCTAATTAGCCCAGCTCAGTAGCTGGTGAGCAGGCTCGTGTGAAGCCTCACTCCGCACCATCGGGCTGCCGGGACCAGCCCTTTCCCTCTTCTTTCTTTTATTTTTGTCATTTGGGCAAGACAGTAGCTTATTTCCAGGGGGTGGCTGGGCTGGGCTGGAAGATGACACTCCAGATCTCAGTGTCCCGGGCCCCCGAGCTGGGGCCCGGGGTTCATTTGTGCCAATCCCGGCCACAGGAGGGCAAAATGGGACAGGACCGCAGGCAATTCCACGTGGGGGCGCTCGGCTGCCTTCCCAACTCTGTGACACAGATTGAGGGGTTCAGGGTGGAATTGGGGGGATGGAAAAGCAGGCAGCGGGGGAGAAGCTGGAAGGAAGTGGAGGAGGAGAGGGGAGAAAGGAGGGGAAGCCTGGGAGAAGGCAGTGGCGTAGAAGGAAGAAGAAGCAAATACAGGACAGACGGGGGGAACTGAACTAGAAGGCAGAGGAAAGAAATGAGGGAGAATATAGAGTGAGGATGAAAAAGAAAAGGCAATGGAGCCCTCAGGGCAAAGGTGAGATCAATCAGAGAGGACTTCCTGGAAGTGAAGTCCTTCGTGACTGCTTTGCACTCACCCTAGGAAGGACTTTTACAAGAACAAGGCAGCCCCCTGCAGCCCCCAGCTTCAAGGTGGACAACAGGCTTGTGCAGAAGTCCCCAGATGGGTTTGGAGAAGCAGAACAGTGGCAAAAGCCACCAACCTTTCCCTGGGCGCCCTGTGTCGGTGGGGAGGAAGAGATGAAAAGACAGTGAGCTCACAGCCCGCACAGGACTTTGTGTTTGCAGATCTCATGCATGGCGCATACGGTATCGCATTTCATCTTCACGGCAACAATTAAGGCAGGAATTACTATCTCCATTTTACAGGTGGAAAGACTGAGGAAACCTGCCCAAGATCACATCCTTGGAAAGAGACAGAGGCTGAGGTTCTTTCCGACACATTGCACCATCTCCCCAGCATCACCTTTCATTAGCCTCTGAGTCCTTAAAAGCAAACTTCCTAACAGAAGCAAGCCCTGTCTGGCTGCATCCATGGCCGGAACCATCTCACAGGATTTGGGAAAGTCTCATCCACCCTGGTCCTGGTCAGTTTTGCCCAGGATACACGGTTTCCATTTTAAAGTAACTTGCTAAGCAGAACTCTAAATTCACAAAAAGAGACTTTCCAGGGCAATAATTCTCATTGTAAAAGGGCTCCCCCTAAGGTGTCTTTAAATGGGGGAGCTTCCCTGTGCACGGGAGCCTTTGTTCACAGATCATCGACTCCTCGATGGAGAAGCTGGGAGGCTTGACAGAGAAACTTACAAACAAAATGTCTCTAGCTGCTTCCGGTGGAAAAAGATAAACAAGGCAAGTAAAGCAAATGTGCTTCAGGAGAAGGGAATCCAGTTGTGCAACAGTAATGATGAGGATAATACTTCATGTGCACAAGCGCCTGTCATTCCTCAGTGCTCTGCATGCCTCCTGTCTGCTGTCCCAGCCCCCCTGTCAGGACAGAGTGATGCCACCACCCCGTACAGTGGCCATCCCATAAGGAAGGGCAGAAGTATTAGCCCCAGTGGGCAGATGAGGACAATGAGGCCCAGAAGGTCTTGGTGCCTGTCCGAGGTCACACAGCTTGTGCGTGTGGACTCTGAACCTCTCCGCCACCCTTGGTGTCTCTGAGGCTGTTTAATCTCCTCCTGCTCCCCCCCGTTGATAATGGAGGGATTCCCGCCCTAGGGTTATGGGGATGGCTGAACACACAACACCCAACACTGGACAGGTGAGATGGACGGCAGTTTCTTAGTCACTCATGCTCAAAGCCCAGGGGAGGAGGATGCCACGCACTACTCAGAGCCACATGTGGGGTGCACTCAAGAATGGAGCAAACAACCGGGGGCTATGGGAGGCAGGTTGTAGTAGCAAGAGGGTGAGGTGCCCCTTGGTTCCCTAGGGAAGAAGTAATTGGCTTGTTTGAATAATTCCCAAGTGGGGCTGGGAACCGAAACCCACTTCTCAGGGACAAGCAGGAATTGCGTCCATTCCCCTCAACAAGGAGGGTTGTTTGGTTGGGGAGCCTCATCTGTGGGAGCAAAGTGGGGAAGGGAACATGCACTTAGGTTATTTGGGTCCCTCACAATTTCGTCAGATTTCAAGGCAGCACGTAATATCAGACCTTAATCTCAGGCCTTGCACCACAGAGGTCCCTTTGCTGAGGAGGCCCAGCTTCCTGCAGCACCCCAGAGAGCCCATTTTTCAGAAACACGGCCATGGGCTTCTAAGAAAGAATCCCACCCAACACCCAAACCAGGTCGGAAACAGTGTGCCCCGAAGGAGGCCCAGGACCAGCAGCTCTGCCCCGGAGCAGCTTCCCCCCCGACTTTAGGCTGGGATGGATGGGCTACTCAAGCCCCAGCTCATATAATGCACTCCTCTCCCCACCTTCCCCTGTTAGCCAGTCTGGAAGGCTTTGCTCACTCTGTGTGTGTACAAACATTACCCGGGATATTTTTGATCTTACTTATCCCTGAGAATCTATTCCAAAGCCTCCTTTGGAAACTCCTAAGTAGGATGTAATGCGTGGATTTCAGCCTCCGCTCAATAGTCTGCCATGTAGTTATTCCCTAAGCCTTAGCATGCGGGAGAAACAACGAAGCAGAAACGTGTTTAACCAAACAGCAGCTTGTAGGGGAGGAGGTGGGGGGAGGAAGGGAGCGAGAGGGGAGAGATGGAGTGGGGAGACCCAGTGCAGCCCCTGGGCCCACTTCTTCCAAGAGTTTGCTGAACGGTTTCTAACCACACATCCCCAGTAGGAACTGCACTCCCCACCCCCCCTTAACTTCACAATCCTTGACCACGGGTGCTGGGCGTGGTGGGGGGAGGGAAGTCCAGAGGTGACCATCACGAGACAACACGGGAAAATGCTCTTGATATAAGATTTAATAGGTATTTCAAAGTTTGAAGAGAACATAAAATGTGATTCTGCTATAATTATAACTACAAAAAGTAAGCCTGAATAGGACAAAAATTAAATGACAACCTAGAAAAATGAAAGCCCTTAGTAATAAGTGTGTGGTGGGTGCGACTGTTTGTTTTCCTTTTGAAAAGTCCTTTATTATGACAATGGTGTTTGGATAATTATAACGTTCTGGTGTAATTATGAATAGTTTTGGGGTAACTGGTAAGACTCAGGAAAAGGAAGGAAAAAAGGATGTGGTGTCACCCTCTGAGAACTAATAATCCAGTTGAAGATATGACTTGAAGCCATCACACAAATATCTCTTAATTCAAAGAAGGCAGAGGAAAGGCCGGGTAGCCTTGAAATTAAGGCCTAGCCTGTAAGCAGAGGCGGCTGCTGGTAGGAGGAAGTGCTGGAAATAGAGAGAGACAGCCACACAGATTCTCCTCCAGCTCACCTTCTAATCAGGCCGGCTCTCCAGAGGTGATGGGCTTGTCTCCAGTGTTTTTTCTTCCTTTGTGGAAGACCAGAGTCTCCCCAAATCACTAAAGAACCAGAGCTTGCATCACAGGATCCAAACCACCCCAGGACAGGACCCTGCCAGAGGATAGGCGAAGTGAGGAGGCCCAACCTACCGCAACCAAGACATCCCAAATGGCTCTGGGAACCTTGTGGGAAGGGAGCAAGACTCAAGATGCTCTCTGCTGTGCTCTGCTTTCTCAGTACATATCCATACTTTGTCACCACGCATCGATATCTCCAGTGAACACCAGTGCTGAGGACCTGGGAGAGATGGCGGCCACAGGAAGCTCCAATGTCCTCTTCGTCTCTGCTCTCATGCCTCAAATGGATGCCACGTAAAGATCCATAAATGTGGACTGAACAGAACTGCGAGGAAGCAAAGCCACGAGAAGGTGAGACTGGGGTCTGGAGTGCTTTGTGGCTGAGCAATTCAGCACAAGTGTGGGGGCAGTTTGTGCTGGGCCTACAGCTCTAACCCCTGAGGTCTTGTCCGGTTTCTCATAACCTGTGTCTCAGCTCCCAGAACACAACTCCCAACGCCACCTCCCCGCCTGGCCACCTTCCCCTCTTCTCACCACTTCCTGCCCTGCTATTATTACTTTCAGCACACGCTAGGGCTTCCCTTGAATGGTGGCTCCATGTTGCATCTGTGTGGAATATTTTATATTAAATCATATTATATTCTCCAATATTATTATGGTCTCCAATATTAATATTATTATAGTCTCCAATATTATTATATCCAATATTATTATTATTATCATCTCCAATGAGTAGGGTAGTTGTCATTATAAAATTAGATATCTGAGTGTGCATGGGCCACAAACGTCACCCAAGGACAAGTCCACGCCTAAAGGGACAAGTGCATTTGGATGGACAAGGTCAAAGGTCAAGGAAGGTCAGGATTGGGTTAGGACTTGAGAAGTTGTGAGCTGGGGCAGGCAGGAAACAGCAATGGTGCTTGAGAGTCCAGGTGCTCGGTATTTACCTGCTGAGCTGAAACACGCTGTGGGGACGGGCGAAAGGACAAGAGCAGGCCTGGACAAGAGGACAGCTGAACCAACGGCTCTCATTTCCTCTTTTGCCAAATGCCAGTCCCACCATGAAGACCGGGAGACACCATGTGCCGTGGAGGGAAGGAAGGTTGGAGATGGACAATAGCCTCGGATCATTTTGGAAATGAGGGGAAGTAGAAATAAGTAAGTAAATAGGTAGGCAAAATATAAAGTAAATTTTAGAAGACAGAAATGTCAGAGCTTGGAAGGAATATTAAAGATTATGCTGATTGAGCCTCCAGGTCAACAGACGAGGATATCAAGCCCCAGGAAGCTGCAGGGTTTCCCCAAGGTTAGATCGAGAATTCAAACCAAGGTTTCCTAATCCCCAGACCAGTGTCTGCCCACTCCCCCTTGCTGCCCCTGGTGTGGCCCAAGGTCCACTGGCATGACACTGCTTGCCATCTGTCTTCTCCACAGGAATATGAGCCCCAGAAGAGCAGGCACTGTGTCAGTTTAGTCCCTCCAGCACCTAGAACACTGCCTGGTTCATAGTAGGCGCTCTTCAAACAGAATGGAATCCAATGGATGGAATGGAATAGAATGGATGAAATGGATGTAACAGAGGGAGTGGAATGGAATAGAATGGAACAGAATAGAGTTAGCAGAGCTGGGACTAGGATTCAGGTGTCCTAATTCCCATTTAATGGTACACGCAAAAGAGAACCCAAAACGTCCTCTCTCCTCTTCTCCCACCTCTGGGATGCACCACCTCTGTCTCCATTTTCCATGTCTCCAATCAACTCATCTCCTGCCCCAAGCAAGTAAGGACAGGGTCTCTGGAACAGGCTGGGGGCTGAAAAGGAGGAGCCGGCCCTTTTCCTTGGGGATGGAAGACAGAGAACTGAAGTCCACATCCTTTGTGAGAACAGATTTGGGAAATGAGGGGCAGTTAGTTAGCCATAGGTGGAGAGGCAGACCCTAACCCAAGTTGACTCTTTAGCCAGAGACACCAAGAGAGCAGAGAGAAGGCTCAGGAAGCCCAAGCTACAAAGACTTTCATAGGGAGTCCCAACCATGCTGTAGATGCAGAGAGACCCACGAAAGTCCTGGGAAAGTTTAAATGCCACCTGTCCTATTCACTAACTTCTCTTCCCGAACATACATAGAGATCATGGCCAATCCACTAATACCACAATATATACTAGATAGCCTTGAAGAAACTGGATCCTTGGCCTCGGAAGGAGCTGGAGTGAGGAGTGGGGACATTTTATAGCAACCATAGTAATAACCCCTTGTAATTCCTTGCCTTAGGGTAGCAAGACACATTTCCACAAAACTCACACGTTGGACCACTCTATTCTCCCCGGCATTGGGGGCTGCACCTCTGTCCACTTCCATTCCTGCCCCCATTACGATCTGCCCTGAACCCACTTCCACAGTCACCGTTCACAAGGCATTCACTCTTTATTGTCTTAAACCTACTCTCACTTGCAGAGTCCAGGCTACCATGTCCTCAAAACGACTCTTGCCAGTGACAGAATTCAGGCAGAGCTTGTGAGGCTGAGATGGGCATGGGCTCATTGCCCCATCACCTTGTCACTGCTGTCTCAGGGCAGTTGTTGGGACTGACTGCCTGGTTTTGGAGCCATGCCCTGACTTCAGGAATCTGTGTGATCCCTGGTTTTTATCATGTGTTTGCCTGACCTTGTCCCTAAATCTCTGTTCTATTCATCTCTCCCTGACGTCCACCTCCACCAGCCCCCACCACCATCACACCGCTGCATGCCCACCACTACCGCATCACCCCTGCAAAACCCTGTGATCTCTCATTGCTCCGTGTCCACTGACCCCATCTGCCCCCCTGGGCTCCGGAGCACCTGCCTGTGTCTTGACTGCTGGCTTCCAGGTCCTTGTCCCTTCAGCCTTGCCTCAAATCTACCAGCTCTGACTGCCCATCCAGTCGCCCACACAGCCCACCATTTGACATGGCACCCCTCTGCACCCCACTCCTCACCTCACCTGGGAACCAGAAACTAGCATGCCATCCACCACAGCTGGAGCAGGGGCAGCAGAACAACAGGCTATTGACTATGAATTCCATTTCTCTTCCCACCTCTGGCTATTTAAACAGTTAGAAGATAGGCTTTGCTCACTATGTGTGTGTACACGTATTAGCTACACCATCGCCTATCCTGCTTATCCACAGGAATTTTTTCAAAGCCGCCTTCTGGAAGCTCCTAAGTAGGATGTAATTCAGTGGATTTTATGTTCTGCTCACTGGCTGGCAAAGTAGTTTATTCCACAAACCCTCGGCATATCAGAGAGAAAGAAGATGCATGAAAAGTGGGGTGGCTCTCCGCCCACACACACTGACGCTGTCCCAGCTGCTGAGGAGGGGACCTCCTCACCCAGACAGAATCTATGTAAAGTTTCTCAACGTGTAAACTTTTACATTCTCAACTTCAATAACTGGGATTGTTAGTATGAAAGAAACAGTCTGTAAATGGCATTTAAAAGCAAATTGGATTTTCTTCCCCTGGCTGATACAGCCCCTGGTGCCGCTTGCCAAAGGATGCAGTTTACTCCTCGTCTGAAGCAACCATTTGTCATGTGTCAGAGGATCTGAAATAAAATTCCTTTGTGTACAACTATCTAATAAAGAGGTTCTTAATGTTAATAATTTACTCCAAATGCCATTCACACATTGTTCCTCTTATACCTTTAATCTACACTATCAAAGCTGAAAGGTGTATGAGGATTTCTGAAGATCCTAAATATGTGTTTTGGAATAACATTTACACCAAACATCCACCTTCTTTAGATGCGAGGCCAGTGGCTCCGCTTGTGGGTGTTAATGCTACCAGGAAAGCCATCCGCTTGGCAGGGAGGAAGGTCAAGTCCTCGGGACCCAGGAAGTGGGGAGCGGGCAGATGCAGCAGCAGAAGGACGAGAACAGGAAAGGGGCGCTCGGACACACGACATCCAACATATTTACTGAGGGACTTAATGTGCTGGGCTCTCTGCTTGGCAGTAGGGCCACAGCATAACCCCAAAGGCTTCTTCACCTTCAAGACCTTTCCAGAATGAGGTGGGGCACCAATCAACAAATTAATTGACAAACGTGGACAAACATATTCAGCTTTGTAAACAGGGCTTATGTGTCCCCTGTTCTGTCCCTCTCTATCCCAGCAAATGGAGGTGTCCTTCCTCTGGCTTCCTTTGCCCCTCAGACACATTTCCTCTAGAACCCTCGTCATTTTCCCCTCCCCACCCCTGTGTTATAGTTTGGGCAGCTATAACACATTACCATAGACTGGGTGGCTTAGACAACAAACACATTTCTCCCAGTTCTGGAGGCTGGGAAGTCCAAGATCTAGGTGCTGGCAGACCCCGTGTCTGGCGAGGGCTTGCTTCCTGGTTCATAGACGGCCATCTTCTCGTTATATCCTCACATGCTGAGAGCAGAGAGAGGGAGAGCAAGCTCTCTTGTCTCTCCTTTTAAGGGTACTAATCCCATTCACGAGGGCTCTACCCTCATAACCTATTCACCTCCCACAGGCCTGCCTCCAAATACCATCACGTTGGAGGTTAGCATTTCAACATGTGAATTTTGCAGACACACAAGCATCCAGTCCATAACAGACTGGACAATTCAAGGTCAAGAACTAATCTTCTTGTCACTGCATCCCCAGCGACTAGTACAGTGCTTGTCACATAGACAGCACCCAACAAGTAGTTGTTGAATAAACTGGAGGCCCAGTCTTACGCATTCTCCACATTTCCAAGGATGGAAGAAGCAGCAGCTATACCCAGAGCTGCTGGAAACTCTGCCTGAAGGCCAGTTAGATGCTAGGGAGTCACTGGCCCATCCCAGCCTAAGGATGCCCAGGGTCAGAGGACGTGCAGGCCTTTTGACACTCTCGTTGCCTCCTGACATGGTACTTATATTCTGAGAGCTTCTGAACTCACTCTCCCTCTCCCTGCAGGTACAGGGGTGGGGAGGGGACAGTCATGGCTGCAATCAAGCAAGGAAAGCAGAGACACAGGCCCTCTGAATGGCTGCCAGGGAGACTGTCGCCGCACTCCTAGGCAAATGTATCAGTCTATGCTAGAGATGTCAATCACAGCCGGACTCCTCCAAGCCCCCTTCCGAGGGGAAACGGCCAGGGCAGAGCACCTGCTCCCCACACTGCATACTCTGTGCCATGGGATGCCTGGTCCCACTTGACCAGAGATGGGCACCCAGTCCACAGACAGCCACGCCTTGGGAGGGACAGTGACCTGTTAAGGCCTGCTGTGAAGAGATGACCTGAATCCTATCTTACAGTTTTGAACCAGAGAATAGTAAGAGACTGGGCCCATGAGGCAGAAGGTGAAGTAAGTCAGAACCACAGTAAGCTGGCATGATGAGTGCACATACAGGACAAGGAAGGCTACTGGTAGAGGGAGAAGACTGGAAAGGACTTGCAGAGAGAAACAGACAAGCTGAGAGAGACAGAGGGAGAGAGAGAGAGGATTGCTTCTGCCAGGGCCTTGGCAGATTTCTGTTCCCAATTCAATTCAAAAGTGACTTCACAAGCCAGCCCTGATGGCCTGGTGGGTGAAGATCGGCGCGCTCTGCTTCAGTGGCCCAGGTTTGCTTCCTGGGCACAGAACCACACCACTCGTCTGTCACTAGCATGCTGTGATGGCGGCTCACATAGAAGAACCAGAACAACTTACAACTAAGATATACAACTATGTACTGGGGCTTTGGAAAGAACAAAAAAAAAAAAGAGGAAAATTGGCAACAAATGTTAGGTCAGGGAGAATCTTTCGCTGCAAAAAAAAAGTGACTTGACAAAGACTTTTTGCTCCTTAGTCAATATCTGTCAGTTACAACCAACAGAGTCTAGCTTGAATACACCCACAGAACAAACATCCACCATGTGAGGCCCTGGGAAGTGGCACAGAGCAGCAGAAGAGGCTCAACCCAAGAGGTGCGAGTAGACGTGACATTTGCAGAGTGAATGAAACCATGGGGGGTGGGGGTAGAGAAGGAACCTTTAAAAGAAGAAGAATGAAAACGTTGAAATACACACAAAATATGATGCCCTTTATAAATCCAAAGATACATCAGCTAGGAATATTAAAGTGGACCATTCAATTTTGCTAACAAAGTAACCAATTTATTAATATTTCTATCATATACTTACAGACATGAAAAGCTGAAGATGGGAGTGGAAATTTTAATGTGAACATTTTTTCCCAAATCATAATTTATTTTTCCATTTTCCTTTTGTTGTAATTAGGTCCTTTTTTAGTTTCTACTGTTGTTTATTTGTATCAATTCTGTTTGGTTCTCCTCAATCTTGGCAAAGGATTATCTATTATAGTGGCCTTTAAAAGAAAAAAAGCTTTCGGTTTTATGAATTAACTCTGCTCCTTGTTTTCTATTCAATTCATCTGCGCATTCATCTTTATTAATTCCTTCTGTTTACTGTTGGTTTTATGTTGTTGCTTTTTATCTGATTTCTTGAGTTGAAATCTTAGGTTATTTATTTTCAGACTTGGTGTTTTGTAATTAATGGATCTAAGGCTTTAAATTTCCTTCTGAATATTCACGCTTCACATGTTTTGATATATTGTGTTCTTGTATTTATTCTAATAATGTGCAATTTCTATTGCGATTGACCTGACAATTAGAGGACTATGTTATTTAAACGACAGGTGCACAGATTTTATTCTTGCTATCAGTTTGTTAATGATTGCTCATTTCATTGTATTACGGCTAGTGAATGTGACATTCAGGTATCATAGTCATCTTTAAAAATGTGTTGATATTTTCTTTGTGACCTAACACACGGCCAGTTACGTGAATGTTCCGTATATGTTTGAAACAGATTTGTGTTCTCTGTTTGTTCAGCACAGAGCATACATTTTATGTATCCTCAACCTTGTTGATCTTGTTTTGTATCCTCTATATCCTTACTTGGTTGTCTTGTTGGTCCATCTGGCTGATCTGTTGAGAAATAAGTGAAAGTCTCTATGATATTGTATTTATTTATTTCCTGCAATAGTACTATCAATTTTTGCTTTACATATTTTCAATGTTTTTTGTTATGCGCATAATGTTTCATGATTATATATCATCCTACATATCATCTTAATAGGGAGTTCCTTTCATGAATAAAAATTCCTCTTTATTTTATTTGCTATTAATATTGCTGTTCCTGTTTTCATTTTATTAGCCTTCCCTGATAGATATCCTTACATCTTTCCCTTTGTTTTCGATTTTTCCATATGAGTATCTTGCTAGAAAACTTCATGAAAGTGGATTTTTTAAAAGTCCAGTTTGAGGAGAATTTAATTCATTCACAAGAATTGTGGTTGCTGAGACGTTTAGAGTTATTCTGACAACGTTGTGGGTGTATGTCTCCACGTGTATTCTACTTACCATGCTTTCTGATTTGATTTTTACCCATTTTCTCTGCCTTTTGGTAATCTTTTTGATCAGTCTTCATTTGATTCCATTTTTTTCTAATATTTTAAAAGTTATACCTTAGATTTCTATTTTTCTAGTGTTTACCTTGAAAATTTTGTCAGCCACCCCTTGCATTTCTAGAACAATATCTATAAACAATCAGTATTCATATTCATCCCTAGCTCCAAGCAAGAACAAAATAACTGAGCATCACTCCCTCCCTCACCACCTCTACCCTGCCATCTCCTGTGTTTAATAGTATCTGAAATTTTTTATCTGGTTTTTATTTTTTAAATATTTTTACAACAAATAACAAGTTTTACTAATTTCTTTTCACTTCATTGTGTTTTCCTCCTGGAGTCATTTTTGGGTATTTGGTTGCATGAGGGATACTCAGTTGTATGAGGCCCACCTCAATTTTATTCAGATACGTTTGAGGGAAAAGAATTATGTGCTTTTACCCCACATGCATTGAGAGTTATTTAAAAGTGTCTTCAAAGTGATTTCACGAAAGAAAATGTATTATTTTTTGTCCATTTTATCATTTAGGAATAAGTTTAGCTTTAACAAAAAGCCCACAAAATAGCAACCTAAAAACATAGGAGTGCATTTTTCTCTCAAGTAAAAGAAAGCCCAGAGGGAATCAGTCCAGGGCTGGTGTGGTCACTGCATGGGGTCAGGAACTCAGACTTCTTCTATCTTGTTGCTTCCCAGAACATGGTTTCTGGTCCCAAAGTCACCTCATCTTTCAGCATGGCTGCTGGGACTCCAGCCATTACACCTCCATCAAGACAGCAGGAAGGAAGAAGGAAGAAAAAGAAGGGCATGCTATCCTTTTAAGGAGACTTCCTAGAACACAATAATTCTACTCGCTATACCTAGCTGCAAAGGAGGCTAAGAAATCAGATTTTTTAAGAATTGGATGGCTAGGTGCCTACATTAGGGTACAAGATCATCGTGAAATTTAAGATGAGCAAGAATCAATAGAAGATCCCAAAAGCTTCCAGAGAGTAGAAAAAGATCACATTAAAAATAAAAGGTCACATTCAAATGATTCAGAATCATAACATCTGCAGCAATCCTGGAAACTAAAGGACAATGGATCAATACCTTCAAAAGTCTGGGGGAAACGTTCTCCAACTTAAAACTCTGTACTCAACCAAACCCTCCAGCAAGAGGGGGACCTAACACACAGTAATTTCAACTAACAAAATTTTGATTTCCATGGTCTTCATCTTTCACAGGAGGCTACTGAGTGTTTCAGTTCACCAAATTGACAACATGAACCAAGAAAAAGAAAGACATGGGATCTGGGAAACAGGAACCCAAGCAAGAAAACAAGTAAAGAAAAATCCCAGGAAAACAGCGGATAGCATAGTTAGCACATTTGAACACACTGAGAAGAGATTTTCATGTCTGTAGGAGAATTTGGGAATGGATTAGCAATTTGTGCTAACAGGTATACAAACTAAGCAAATAAAAATGAAAACAAGTATTAATCCAGAGGGAAGAAAAAAGAATTATAATCATAGCACATTATCCGGCTTAGCTGTGAATAAAATTTACATGGTCATACTATTAAACACCCAATAGTGCTTTTAATCAAAACTTGTGATTGAGCTCGATTGGAGGATGGGGGAAGGATAAGCATTGTGTGTTTGGTGGGGGAGGAAATGGGCATGCGAGAGAGCCAAGATCTAATTTTTCATAGCTGAAAATCCGACCTTATCCAATAGATAATTCTTAAAGCTGAGAAAACAAGAAAAAGCTACATACACAGGAAATTGAGAAATGCAGAAGAAATAGCTAAAAGAGTTGAGAGTGGTTGCCTTGGGGAGTAAGAATTTAGGATGGGAAGAGGCAGGATAGCAGACTGCTATTTCACATTATACCCGCAGTAATACTTTTTGTCTATGTAAATGTAATAGTTTGCTAAACAATATAAATCAAAGATAATTAAGGAAATATATTCATGCCAGGCAACTTGGGGTTACTATTTCTTTGTTGGCAGGTAAAGTGACAGGGGGAGGAAGCCATCTTACCAGTAGCCAAATACGGTAATTCTTCCAAAGAAGAATTAGAAGGCTGGTAAATGTTCTGAGTCGGTACTTGTCCGCCATGGCTTCATTTTACCCTCACACTTGAATGATAATTTATGTTCAAAGCCATTTCCCCTCAGAGCTCTGAAAATATTGCTTCATTATTTTCTTGTATCCAATTCTGCTGATGAGGAGGATGGTATCCACCCAGTTCTTGTTCCCATGTGTAATGGGTTGAATAGCGTCCCCCTAAAAGATATGTCTGAGTCCTAACTCCCCGCATCTGTGAGCGTGACCTTATCTGGGGATAGGGTGTGCAGATATAATTAAGTATCTTGAGATGAGATCTTTTAGGGTGGAAGTCTTTATAGGGCCTTCCTAGTGTCCATGTAAGAAGAGAGACCACAGAGAGACCCAGAGAAGAAGGCTGTGTGGAGACAGAGGCAGAGGTTGGAGCGATGCAGCTACCAGCCAAGGACTGACAGGAGCCAGCAGAGCCAGGACAGAGGCACGGAAGGGACTCTCCCTCAGAGCCTCCAGAAGGAACCGACCCTGCCAGCACCCTGACTTCCGACTTCTGGCCTCCAGAACTGTGACCATTACATTCCTGTGGTTTTCAGCCACACAGTTTGTGATACTTGGTTACAGCAGCCTCCGGAAACTGATACACACGTGTGTGATTTTTTTTTCTCTCTGAAGGTTTTTACGATTTTCCCTATATCTTCGGTGTTCTAAAATCTCACAATGACATGTCTATATTTGTGAGTTTTAAAATTTTGCTGGCCACGCATGGGCCCTTTGAGTCTGAGGACATACCTTTCTCCGTTTTTGGAAAATTTCCTTCTATTAATTCTTTACGTGTTGCCTCTCCTCCATTATTTCTGTTTTTCCTTTTGGTGCTCTTTATTTACATATTCTCTGTGTTGAGTTCTTTCATACTTTCTGTCTCCTGACCTTTTGCACTGCATTCCTGGAGAAATTCTTGCCTTGATCTTTCAGCAATTATTCTTCCTTCATCTGTGCTCATTTTGCAATTTAGTCCGTCAATTTTGAGATTTTTAAAAAATTTCAACTAATAAAATTTTAATTTTTATGCTGTCCAGTGGATTCTTGTTATGTGGATCCAAAAGCCTCCACATCCTTTAGAGGATATTTTTTGGTTGAAATCAGTTGTAGTGTGTCTTCAGAAGGCCATCCTTTGGTCCCTTCTTCAGGTCGTCATATTTCTACTTAGGAGGGGAGTCCAGAACTCACCTTCTGATTCTGATATGTACTCCTGTTAATTGCACCCTTGCGAGGTGCTGGGCAATTTGCTGAGCACTTAACATGCATCATCTCATTTAATACAGTAACCCATAAGGATGGTAATATTAATGTCCCCATTTAATAGACGGGCAAACGAAGGCAAGTAGAGGTTACTTGCCTCTGATCACAGCAGAGCTAGTCAGTAGTAGAGATGGAATTTGATCTAGGTATGGCAGACTCCAGAATCCAAGCACTTGGCCACCCTATTATTTTGCCTTAAATTATGTTGCATATGTCACATCCCATTTCTAGATATCAGTTTGTGCGTTTGTTAGAGGAGATTAGTGTAGAGCAGTGGTTCTCGACCAGGAGTGACTTTGTTCCCCAAGGGGTACATTTGACAATGTCTGGAGACATTATTGATTGTCTAACAAGGGAGAGCAGAAGGTGCTACTGGCATCTCATGTGTAGAGGCCAGGGATGCCGCTAAAGATCCTACAATGCGCAGGGCAGCCCCCACAACAAAGAATGATCGGACCCCAAGTGTCAGTAGTGCCGAGGTGGGGACACCTCGTGTGGAGCATCTAAAACCTCTTCGAGCCCTGCGAGCCGGTGGGGGACTGGTCAATAACGCCGGCAGTCAGTGCAGGAGAGTGTCCCAAACAGAACTGAGTGAGCCCGGGCTCGCCGCTGTCATGAGAAAACAGACTTTAAAGGTGATGGACATGCATCCCTCCCGTGCCAGAGAGCTGCAGTGGCACACCTTTCTGTCCCAGGGGACCCCAGCCTCACCTACCCCAGCCTCCACATGAGCCCCTGAGTGCAGAGTTAACATTCACTGTGCGAGGCCCTGAGAGGCAGGACATGTAGACTGACATATAAAGTTGGCCTTTCTCCCTTTGTTTCTTCTTTCTCTCCATTTCAGACAGGTAGCAGTGTCCTGTTCTGCTTCTTAGCCCCAAGGATCCTCGCAGGGAGCAAAGCACGGAAAGACCCAGGGAGGGGGAGCCGGAAATGGCGGTACCTGAGGGAGGCGGCCCTGCCATTTCAGAGCTGCCGGCATCTGGCACCGCCCAGGGCAGATGCTGAGGCATCTTCCAGCCGTGCTACGCCCTCTGGCATCTATGGACTTATTTAAAACTACCTGCCTGCCTCCCCTTCCAGCCCCACCTTGTCAAAATGAATGAATCACAGACAGAGGGGTGGGAAGCAGGGAAGGGCCCCCTTAGAGCGTGTCCCGGGCCCAGTCTGACCAGTCGCACAGTGGTGGTGAGCGGAACCAGCCCGACTTTCCCTTCCATTCTCCACCCACTGACGAGGAACCAAGGCCAGGAGGAGGGGATACCAAGGCTACAATACCCAGTCGGAGCCCCATCCCTGAACCCCCCGAATGTGCCACACCTCCCAACAGGTGGTCTTCCTCCTGGGGGGGCCTCTCTGTGTGCGGTGATAAATGGAAGAATGAAATCTCAGCTTATCAGACCTGGCTTTTCAAACTCAAATCCCATTTCCCTATTGACCCACAGGAACATTCTGGAGATCGTTAATCTTCATTTCTGATTGATTTTCTGTCAATATTCCCCTGCCTCGCCCCCACCCAGCCTTTCCATCAGGTAGTTAACGAGCTGTAAACAAACACTTGGATGCGCTAGGGGGGTGGTTTTCCAAGAAGCCTTTTGAACAGTGAGTCAACGCTGGGTGACACACACAGCCCCCCTGGTTCTGCTATGAGTGCATGAGTGTGCCTGGTTTTCCTCACTTGGGGCCCTCGGGAATGATGAAGGGAGGACAACACTTCCCTCCCCCAGGCAAGTATGTGGCAACTACCCAACATGAAGGCACTGCATGGAATAAACTCAAAATCCTCTCCTCTGCCTTCCCCCCCCCCCACAGCCGCTTCTCTGGGGTGAGGGCTCCAGAAGGCAACTATACAGGAGGTGGCTGCACCCAGGGGCACAATGCGGTACCAGTTTGCCTCCTGGCGGGGCTCAGGTTTAGCTGGAATTGAGCCCAGAAAAGTTTGGAGCCTGACTTCCTGCGGGAGGGGAGGCCTGAGTGGGTCTCCTCAGGGGTGTCCCCCCCCGGGGTGCAAGAGGGGCCTGGGGGCTTGGAAGCTCCCAAAGATGACAGTGGGCTGGAGAAGACGAGCTTAACTCCACCATCGGGTCTGGTGTCAGCCCTGGGGATGTCACGCAAAACCTCTCCCGGCGGGGGGGGGGGGGGCAGGGGGGGCGGGTCTGCGTTTTCTCATCCATCAGATGGGGTGAATAACTCCTTTCCTGCCTACCTCCTAGGAGTGTTAGAAGGAGCCGGGGACACGAGGTTTGAGAAAAGTCTAGAGATGACACAGATGTCAGAGAGGTGACCATCCCTCCCTCGCCCAGCCCCTCTGGCCCCAACACCCCTGGGTCCCCATCTGTCCTCCCCACTCGCCAAGGCCCAGGAGTTTTTGTGTCGCCCGCCTGAATGTTAACACGCAGGGAAAACTTCAAGGAAAACATACAGCTGATAAAAATTTAATGCTATATGTAACAAAGCAGAATGAATATTTAATCTGTGCTTTTATGCGAAACCACATAACCAGCCGGCCCCACGCGGCGGCGCGGCCCCTCCCCGCTCGCGGCCCCCGCGCCCGGCAGCGAAGCAGTTAAGCTGCTGGCAACAAGCAGCTCCTAATAAACACTCGGCTAATTCTGTAGGAAAAGCACTAATTAGAAAAGCAATAATAATCGGTGTAATTGCTCTAAATTACCCTCCTAACAGAGAACGGCTCTCGGAGCCGAGAACGCAGCTGCCGCCGCCCAGCCCCGCGCCCAGCGCCCGCGGTCCCGCGCTCTGCTGCCCCCTGGCGGCCGCTGCCCGCCGCGCGCGCCTGGCCGCGAGGAGCCGCCGCGCCAACCCCGGCGCTCGGGCGCTCCCTGGTGTCCTCGCCGCCGCACTGCCCCGCGGACCGGCAGGAGGCCACGAGTACCCGGGGACTGCTCACTGTTGTTTGGACTTTCTCCTCCCCGCTCCGTCTCTCTCCTAGGGGACTGCTGACAAGGCACCAACATCACATCGGTTGGACTCAGGGAAGAGAGAAGGGGGCCAAAATAATAATGGTATAAGTGGACCTCTAAAGAGCCCTCTGGATTCGGGATGGTGTGGATTTGCGGGATTGCTTTGGGAATGGAGTTTGAACAGGCAAGCCCAAAGAATGGAGGCCTTCCTCAAACGTGGGAGGTGAGGATTACAAGGGAGATGAAATGCTCTGGGGAGAGGGCCAGGACAGCTATGACGGAGAGCCCAGCCGGGCATGCGCGTTTGGAGTCCCCTGGGTGGGCGGGAGTGCTTTTGATGTGGCCTGACATTAACAAGGGGGCAGTGTCATTCTGGGGGGTTTGTGAGGCACTGACAGAGTCTCTCACAGATCGCGCCCATCCCCGCCTAGATCGCCCCCCGGGTCGGCCATGGTTTTCAGGGTGAGTTGGGGCCCTCAGCCTGTGTGTCTCTTCCCCAGTCTCCTCAGACCAAACCACAGTCCTTGCCTTGGTTGTCAGGCCCTCTGCTCGGCCCTTCCTCATATCCCCACCACGCACACCGGGAGCTGCTGGAGGGCGGCTCCCCTCCTGTACATGGTGCCTGAAGCCTGTGGTGGCCACTCAGTCAGTGGTTGATGGGTCAATGCCCAGAACGTGCTGGACGCCAACCTGGAGGGGACATGTGCCCCCCCTGGGCGGCGTGAGCCTGTAAGCAAAGGTGCCGGCAAGAAGCAGAGGAGGGTCTTCTGGTGCGCGTGGGACAGAGGACAGTGCCTGCTGGGCGGTCAGGAAGATCTCCGGGGGAGGCGGGGTCTCAGCCCGCCCCTGGCAGCAGATGCCAGAGGTTTAGAAGGAGGACTCAGGGGGCTCGGATGGTTTCTGGCACGGGCTCGCCCCTCAGCAAGGGGAACAGGGAGGCGGTGCACCAAAGAAAACCAGAATACTGCTTCCACCCCCGGCCATCACTTCCTAACACTAGGGCCATCCCACCCTCTTCCGTTTTAGGGGGCGGGCGCGTAAGGGGGCTGTCACTCCTACCTCAGGCGCAGTGCGCAGACGCTCCATAGGGCCTAGGATGAGGGACCTCTGCACATACACACACACACACACACACACACACACACACACACACACACACAGGCAGTGGCATTTCCGAAGGGGCCTGTGGGCACCATCTCACCTCTGGACCATTGCAGAAGCCTCTCATTGGCCTCCCTGCTTCCACTGGCGGCCCCAGCTCCAGCTCATCCTCCACACAGCAGCCGGGGGCCTGGTCAAACCTGAGTCAGATCAGTCACTCCCGCTCAAAACCTCCACGGCCCATCTCCCTCGGTTGAAACCGAGTCCTTCCAACAGCCCCCAAGCCCTGCACGCTCAGACCCCAACCTCATCCTCTCCCATTCTCCTCCCTGCTCACTTTGTTCCAGCCACGTTGGCCCACTCGATATTTACAGACGCCAAGCACAGGCCTACCTCGGCCTTGGCCCTTCCTTCCACCCATAATGCCCTTCCCCCAGGTAGCCACGTGGCTAACTCCGTCCCAGCTTTTCCATCACTGCTCAAATGCCCTCCTCAGAGAGGCCTGTTCTGACCACTGTATCTGAAAGAACACCCTTTGCCACCACCTTACCCATCTTAGTTTTTTTTCATAGAACTTCTCTACTTGACATTTCTTTATTTTTATCTCCCCCATTGGACTGGAGGCTCCATAAAAGCAGGCATTTTGCCTTTTGTTCACTCCTGTATCCTCACATCTAAAATAGTACCTGCCACATAATGTGAGTTCAGTAAATGTTTGATAAATGCTGGATTAAATAGTTGAAAGTCACAAAGAAATGAATTTCTAATGGTGGAATTTCAGGCACTACATGCATTGATAGGACATAACACAGCATGGGGCACACAGTGGGTACTGGAAACAATTTGTAGAATGATGGGCCTTCTTGATGTCTCTGTAAGCACCCTTCATCTCCATCTTAAGGCAAGTGGTTCGCTTACCACCCCACTAGGAAAGCATTCAATGTACAATCACCATGTTGTTGTTGTTGGATAGTTTGTTTTGTTGTTTCTTTGGCTGATTTCCTGATGACAAGTACCTGTGGGGCCCTCCCTGTTTCCCTCATGATGTGAGGTTCACTGAGGCACACACAGTTGACACTATCCCTCTTCCCAGTGGTTCTCCTGACTTTAGGTCCCCACCCTCAGTTGTTTCTTGCTCAGCCAAATGGAAAATTTAATTTCCAACTAATTAGCTCTGAATTTGGTGCCCCTTGTCAAGTTACAGGACTGCCCCTCTCCCAAGAGAGGCGGGCTCCCCACCCACATGTGGCCAACATTTGACACTGCCCCTGTGGGGAGGGAGACAAAGGCCCCCGGCCCAGCCATTGTCTCTGCTCGGGAGTTCACGGGCAGGCAGACACAAAAGCCGGATGAATTCTTCATGACCCTCTGAAAGGGCGGCTCCTCCAGGCCCTCCTCTCATTGGCCACAGGTGGGCCCTTGAATGGGGAAGATGGACATAATCTTCTCGACCAACCAGTTTCCTTTCTTGAGTCTTTGAACTGGGCTCCCTGAACCTCCTTCCCCCAGCCTCCTCCCCTTGGAGATGCCAACCATGCAGCCTAGATGAAACCAGAATCCCTGCCATCAGGTCAAGGCAAGGTCACCCCAACATCCAGAGAAACCCCTCTTCCTTCCACACCACAGCACCTGCTGCTGTGCGAGGCTTCCAGGGGTCACCTGGTGAGTCCCTGGCTCTGGGCAGGGTTGTCCCCTTCCCTGCTCCAGAAACGGTTTCCAGGGAGAGACCTGCCCCTCCTTCCACATGGGAAGGCCTGGGGAGGAAGGACCCTCCCCCCAGCTTCCTCTCCATTCTCAAGACTGGGCGTGAGCCTGGAAGGGGCCCTCACTCTGCCATGGCGCCCTCTGCTAGTGGATACCAGACGGTGTGAGGACCGCAGGTTTCCTGCCCTGTCCTTACTCCCTGAGTGGCCAAACCACCCTCCCTGGCCCTCAAGTCCCTCCTCACCCAAGAAGTCCTCAACGGGAAGAGGCGGCGGTCCTCTGGCCAAGTCCCTTCTCCAGAAATAAGTGGAGGGGAGGGAGAAAGGATGAGCCGGGGGAGGGGCTGGATTTGAGTTAATGAGCTATGGACTTTCCTTTCTCTGTAATCCACGGTACTTGATGCAGCAGCCAATTTAACTGAGCTGTGGGATAATTTGTCATGGGATTGTTAGGACGAGAAGTGGGGTGGGGTGAGGAGGGGTGGGCAAGGCAGGGCCAACAGAACAGGGGGCTACCCCAAGCACCTCCTAGAAATCCTCCCAGGGGAGCCACACTCCATGCACCAGGCGCCCAAGGAGAGAAGTGTGGATGGGACGAGTGTTCCTCGAGGGCAGAGCTAGGACAGGCTCAGAGAGGGAGAGGAGGGCCCAGCCACCGCACGAGAGCCAGGCCAGGCAGAGGAGCCTCACCTCTCCCCTGAGGACAGAGGTGTCTGTGTAACTCTCGGGGGCCTGGGACCTGGGGTGCTTCATACAGATGTATTGGATCTGTATAATCCAGGGATCAATAGATGGACTGATTGATTGGATCCAGGGATCAGTGAGCGAGCTCCACACAAAACTTCTGTGCATCTCAGAATGTGACAGAACTAGGACATTCTGGCTTCAGTTCTGTGTCCCTGCCTTTGCTTCCCTTTTAGCCAAAAATCAGACGATGTCACAGTTCGATGGTCCTTAGAGGGTAACTCATTTTACAGAGAAGCTGGGTGACCACAGGTCCTGGTTTGCCCAGACAGCAACCCAGTTTCCACCTGTTGCCCACTGGGACATTGTTAATAATACTCCCTTTCACTCGCAAGATCGTTCTCGTGTGGACAATAAACGATGTGGTCACCCTGCAGAAGAGGAAATGGGCGAGAGGCAGTCACTGCCCACAGCTAGTCCGTGGTTGTGTCCAGTCTCCTGACATCCTGTGTTCTTCCTGCTAAACTGAGCCACTGCCAAGCGCCAAGGCCTGGCACCCAAGTCCACAGAATTGGGCCCTACCTGCCCACTTGGACCTTCCTCCTCCAGGAAGCCCTCCTTGACCAGGGCAGCCTATAGAGACCTGCCCACATCTGAGCTTTGCCCTCCTAATCCTGGGCACTGACTTTGTTTCTCCACCAAAATGTGACCAAGCCAGAGAGGAGAGTGTGCAAGGAGGAGTGTGGAAGAGGAGGTTAGAGGGCAGCAGGGGCCAGATGCCCAGGGTCTGGAATCCAGAGTCACTGCACATGTCTCTCCTGGACCTGAAACTCAACAATGGCCTGAAGGCCCACCTGGGAGATGGGGAGCCACACCTCTGGATGCGACTGGAATTAAAAGGTTGATTGGGCCATTTGCCTTCCGTGATCCTGAGCAGGCGGAAGGCCAGGCCCTCTCTACTACGAGCCCTGTAGGCTGCTTTTCTGATGGCCCATGGCCATGACTTGTTTCCATCCCACCACTGCAGACTGCAGACCCACCCTCTGGTCCCTCCTACGTCTGGTCAACCCCTTTATCTGACTGCCTGCTTTCTGGAAGGTAGCATCAGGCACCAGCTGGGTTGGTGAATTCTCTCTCCTCCCTTCTCCTCTCAGGAGATGTGAAGTCCCCCTCCTCCACCCTCTTCCGACTTCCCACTTTTGATAGACGATGCTCCTTCCCGCCGTCGGGAGCTGCCGGAAGCCCGCCTCTTGCAAGCTGAACTGGCCAGCCGCTGTCCACTGTCTGGAATGTAGCACCACCTAGTGGCAGCCTGCTGCCTGACAGTGCCGCTGTGAAATTCCAGTGCATCAGCACGTGTTTACTGGAAGTCAATCGTATGAAAGGCATTATGCCAGGCCACCGGGGGTGGGCAGAGGATCAAAAAGAAACGCAAAGACAAATAAACAAAAACCTAAGACATGCTCTCTGCACCTGAAGGCGCCTGCCATACGTGGGGACTGAGCCTCACACGCAGTGCAATAGAAGCAGGACGGCATGACGCTTTCGAGCACGCGCTTCTGAGTCCGACCATCGAGGGTTCAAATCCTGGCTCCAGCCCTTGCTCACCGTGCTCTCCTGGGCATGTTATTGAACGCCGGTAAACCCCACTTTCCTCTTTTGTACCATGGGAATAATTAAAGTCTCTCTCTCAAAGGGATGCTGTGAAGATGAACTGAGTTGAAGGATTAAAACACTTAGCACAGTGTTTGGCAGACAGTAGATGATTTTCAAAATGGATGCTATGATTATTGAGATGATAAAACGATTAGATCAGGCTAAGTGCTTTAAGAATTCATGGAAAGGTCAACCCAGTTATGAACTGGAATTGTGACAGAGAACTTAATGGAAGAGGTAAAGAACTGAGTAGGGCCCTGCGTAAAATGTGGGGTCTGTGACCACTAGCAAGTCAGTGAACCTCTTTAGGCCTCATCTTGAATGGGGATCAGACACGTACCTGAAGGTAGGGAACTCAAGCAGCTAATCCTTGGCATAACATCTTTCAGCGATCCATGTGTACTGTGCACCTGCTGGGTGCCAGGCTTTGGGGATTCAGAGATGAAAAGATCCAACTGCTGACCTCAAAATCGCAATCTGGCCCACATCACAGAGAGAAGAGGTGGTGGGCTTCCTCACACCATCCTCTGATCCCCACCCCAAACCCAGAAGGCCAGGGCGAGAGCCGTTCATTAGTACTATGTCTTCAGCAGGCAGAATTTCCAGGATCCCACCCCTCAAAAAGGGCCAGGAGTTTTGGGGAAATCAGATGGCAGATCAGCATCAGGCCACAGACCCCACGTCATTCCTCTCAGGCTGCTCCCTTGCAAGGCCTCCCCCAGCCTTTCTCCCTCACCTCCCCGCTGGGGTCCAGAATCCAGACTGCCTGGAATGTAAGGTTTGTGAGAGCGGGGATACTATCTGGCTTGTCCACCAGTGAGGCCAGCACAGCACTCAGTGCCTGGGATAATGTTCAAAAATATTTGTCGAGTGGGTGAATTAATTAACTGAAGTTTTAAGAAAATGATTCATTGTAGGACCCTTCCTCTTAGGCCTGGCAACAGCACACGAGGCCTCTCACAACTATTCCAGCCCTCATGGTCTCCATCTAGAAAGCAAAGTACACTCAGAACCTGTACTTCGTCGTTAGCCCCTAACTGCATGTTTTTAGTATGCCCTACTAATCATTTAATCTGTGTCCTTTTTGTCCCCCAAGGTAGATGATAAGTTCCTTGATGGGCAGGAACTTTCTCTCATATGCTGAATTTACAGTTCACAGGTCTCCTAGCACGGCTGCACCAGTGATCACTGGATTCCATGCTAAACTTGTTTTTCAGAGGCCTTCAGGCATGAAAAGCTTGTGTCAGAAGAGAATAAAGTTGGAGGTTCTTTGAGTCATAGTCCTCTCTCCAGACCTCCTGACCTCCTCGTAAAATGATAGGTCAGGTCAAGATTGTAAAAGATCTGGAAATTTTAGAATGATGAGCAGAAACTAATAACATAAATGTAAAATACTCAATTTATGTTTAATATACTTTATGTTCAGAACATTAATGGCACAAGTACAACGTGGTAGAGAACACAGCTGCCAATAATTCAGGGGGAAAGACAAGCAGGTTTTTATTGTCCAATAAGATAAAGACAAGATTTAGAACTTCAGGAAAGAACGAGAAAAATATTTTAAATTTTTAAAATAAAAATTCTAGAACTGAAAAGTAAAATAACCCGTTAGGAATTTAATAGATGGAGGTAACATCTGATTAGACAAAGGTGAAAAAATAATTAGTGAAGGGAAACATAGGTCAGAAAAAATAATCAGAATGAATCATGGAGAGACAAAGGAGATAGAAAACATGTAAAAGTGTAAGAGAAATAAGGGATACAATGAGAAAGTCAACCACACATGCAATTGGAATCCCAGAGAAAAGAGGATGGAGCAGAAGAATATTTGAAGATAAAATGGTTAAGAGTTCTCAAAAATCAATGAAAGCTTTAAAGCCTCATAGTAAAACCAGTGAAAAACAAAAATAAAGATAAAATCTTTAAAAGAAGGAAAAGGAAGATGTCTTTAAAGGACCTCTTAATAGAAAGATGGAAACCAGAAGACTGCAGGAAGATATCTTCTAAGCACTGAAAGAAATAACTGCCAACCTAAAATTCTGTCCCCAGCAAAAAATATTCAACAATTAAAGTGAAATAAAAATATATTCACACATTTGAAAACTGAGAGAAATTTATCAAAGCATACTCACACTAAGGGAAATACTGGGGAGTTTTCTTTAGGCAAGAGGAAAATTATTTCAGATAGAACCTCAGGAATGCAGGAAGGAATAAAGCACAAGAAAAATGGCATGTATAAACAAATGTTGGTTGTATGAAACAATGTAATGACGTCTATATTTAATAAATAGGAATAAAATACATGACAACCACAGTATATCAGTCAGAAGGGTAATTGAGTGTTCAAAAGTTCTCGTATAAAAATACCTATCGAGGATTTCTATTTCTATCCAAGACAAAGTAAGAAGGGCCAGATTTACTCCACTGCCTGAAACAACCAAAAACAGCACACAAAATGTATGAAACAATGGTTTTCAAGACACTAGACATCAGGCAACAAAAGACAGTGATCCCTGAGGGATGCAAACAAATAATCATCTCACTAGTCACAGAAAAAGCATTTGACAAAACCCAATATCCGTTCTGCTTTAAAACAAAAAGCCTCAGAAAATTAGGAATAGAATGGAACTTCCTCAATAAAAAGCATCTACAAAAAACTCACAGCTAAAATCATACTTTATGATGAAAAACTGAATGCTTTCCCCGTAAGATCAGGAACAAGACAGTGTTGTCTGCTCTCACCACTTATTTCAACCTAATACTGGTAGTCTTAGCCAATGCAATAAGGCAAGAAAAAGAAATAAAAGGCATTGGAAAAGAAGAAATAAAACTGTCCTTATTTACTGATGACATGACTTTTTATGTAGAAAATCCCAAGGGATCTACCAAAAAAAAAAAAAAACCTTTTAGATTTAAGTAGTGAGTTCAGCATGGTTGCAGGATACAAAATGAACACACTAAAATTGATCACAATACTAACCCATTCTAATCACATACTAACAATGAACATGTGGAAAACAAAATTTAAAACACAATACCATTTACTATTTACTATTGCTCCAAAGAAAATGAAATACTTAGGTATAAATCTAACAAAACATGTATAGAATCTGATGCTGAAAACTACAAAATGCTAATGAGAGAAATCAAAGAACATCTAAATAAACAGACATACTGTGTTCATGAACTGGAAGAATCAACATAGTAAAGATATCAATTCTTCTCAAATTAAACTGTAAGTTTAACGCAGTTCCTCTCCAAATCTCAGAGTTTTATTGTCAGTATTGTTGTTTTTGGTAGATATAGACAAGTCTATTCCATATATTCTAAAATTTAAATGGAAAGGCAAAGGACCTAGAAGAGCTAAATCAATTTTTTTGTGTGTGTGTGAGGAAGATCAGCCCTGAGCTAACATCTGCCAATCCTCCTCTTTTTGCTGAGGAAGACTAGCCCTGGGCTAACATCCATGCCTATCTTCCTCCACTTTATATGGGACGCCGCCACAGCATGGCTTGCCAAGTGGTGTGTCAGTGCGCGCCCGGGATCCGAACTAGCGAACCCCGTGCCGCCGCAGCAGAGCGTGCGCACCTAACTGCTTGCACCACCGGGCTGGCCCCAAGAAGAGCTAAATCGATTTTTAAAAAGAAGAATAAAGTGAGAAGAATCACTCTACCCAAAGCAAGAGTTATTATACTTCTACAGTAATCAAGAGAATGTGGTATTTGTGGAGGGGTAGACACATAGATCAATAGAACACAATAGAGAACCCAGAAGTAGACCCATGCAAATATGCCCAACTGATTTTTAACAAAGGTGCCAAATCAATCGAATGGAGGAAAGATGGTCTTTTCAACAAATGGTGCTTGAGCAATTGGACATCCATAAGCCACAAAAAAGGAAAAGGAAAAGAACCTCAACCTAAAGCTCATACTTTATACAAAAATTAATTCAAAATGGATCATGGATTTAGATATAAAAATAGAAAACTTTTATAAGAAAACAGGAGAAAATCTGCAGGACCTAGGGCTGGAAGAAGAGTTCTTAGACCTGACGTCAAAAGCATGTTTCATAAAAGAAAAAAAATTGATTAAGTTGGACTTCATCAAAATTAAAACTTTTTCTATAGGAATGACTCTGTCCTGAGGCTGAAAAGAAAAGCTGCAGGCTGGGAGAAAATATTTGCAAACCACATATCCAACAAAAGATGCTCAAAGAACTCTCAAAATTCAACATTAAAAAAACAAACAATCCAATTAGAAACTGGCAAAAGACATAAAGGAAATTTCACTGAAGAGGATATATGGATGGCAAATAAGCACATGAAAAGATGTTCAACATCATTAGCCATTAGGGAACTGCAAATTAAAACCACAATGAGTTATCATTACATACCTATCCCAATGGCTAAAGTAACTATTAGTGACAGCATCAAACGCTGAAGGATGCAGAGAGGCTGGATCTCTCATACATTGCTGGTGAAAACGTAAAATGGTACAGCCACTCTGGAAAACAGTTTATCAGTTTCTAAAAAAACTAAACATGTAACTACCACACAACCCATCAATTGCACGCCTGGGCATTTTTACCAGAGAAATGAATATTTATGTTCACACAAAAGCACGTACATGAATTTTATAGCAGGTTTATTTAAATTAGCCAAAAACAAAAAACAACACAAATGTCCTTCAATGAGGAACTGGTGAAATGAACTGTGGTAAATCCATGTCTTGGAATACTACTCAGTAATAGAAAGGAATGAACAATTGATCCACACAACTTGAATGTATCACAAGGGAATTATGTATTGTGGAAAAAAAAGCCTACCTCAAAAGGTTACACACTGTATGATTCCATGTATATAACAGTCCCAAAATTACAAAATTACAGAGATGGAGAACAGATTAGTGGCTGCCAGGGGGTTAGAGATAGTGGGAAAGGAGGGTAAGAGTGACTATAAAGGAGTAGCACGAGAGAAATCTTTGAGGTCATGAGACAATTTTGTACGTATATTGATTGTGGTGGCAGATACACAAGTCTACACATATGATAAAGTTACATAGAATTACACGCACACACAAACACACTAGTTCATATAAACTTAATGACCTCTGAATAAGCTCTGTGGATTGTATCAATGTCAATTTCCTAGTTTTGATATTGTACAATAATTACTTATATTACCATTGGGGGAAAATGGGTGGAGGGCACATGAAACCTCTCTACTATTTTTTACAGCTTCTTGTGAATCTATCATTATTTCAAAATAAAAAGTTAAATTTTAAAAATGGGCAAAAGTCTTGTATAAACACTTCACAAAAAAAAACGATCTGAATGGCATATAAGCACGTGAAAAGATAATCAACATCATTGGTCATCAGAGAAATGCAAATTAAAACTACCATGAGATAGTTGATAGTAGTACCATGGGATAGACACCTCTAGAACAACTAAAATTAAATAGACTGACATATGGACAAAATATGCAGCTGCCAGAACTCTGTAATCTATCTAGTGAACAAGTAAAATGGTTCAACTACTTTGGAAAACAGTTTGGCAGTTTCTTATAAAGATAAATATACACCTGTCCTGTGACCCAGTGACTCCACTCCTAGGTATATATCCAAGAGAAATGGAAACATGTAACTACAAAAAAACTTATACAAGAATGTTCATTTGGCTATTCATAATAGCCAAAAACTGAAAACAATTTAAATGTGTATCAAAGCAGAATGGATAGAAAAAATGTGCAATGAAACACTACTCAGCAGTAAAAAGGGAATAAACACATAATAGGCTGGATGAATCCCAAAACCATTATGTTGCATGAAAGAAGCCAGATGCAGAAGAATGTGTACTATATGACATCATTTATATGAAATTATAAGACAGATAAAATTAAGTGCTGGTGATAGATAGTGAAACAGTGGTTGCCTTGAGCAGAGGAGGAGGGGGATGGAGGGAGATTGATTGGAAAGGGGCATGGAGAACCCACTGAAGTGATGGAAATATTCTATATCTTAATTGAATTACCAGTTATATGGGTGTCTACTTTTGCTCAAATTCATCAAACTTCACTGAGAGTCTGTATAATTTATTATATGTAAATTATTACTCAATTTAAAATATAACCAAATTATGCTATGCTCCTAACCACAATTAAATTAAGCTAGGAATTAATAACAAAAATATAACTGAAAAGTCCCCATGTGCAAAGAAATACATTTCTAAAATGCCCATATGTCTAAGGAAATAATTACGCTGGAAATTTGGTAATATTTTGAACTCGGTGATAATAAAATGCTAAATAGCAGAACTTGTTGGATGCTGCTAAAAACACCAGAGGGAAATTTAATAGGCTTAAATGCATGTATTACCAAAAAACAGAAAAGCTAAAAAGAAATCCATCTAGAGAATTTAGAAAAGAAATAACAAAGCAAATTCAAAAATAAGAGTTAAAGTTTAATAATAAAATAGGAGAAACTTATTTAATAAAAGATATATACCATATAGATGACAAAGCTAAAAATTTTTTCTTTAAATAGAAAAATTAAACTGATATGTCTCTAGTGAGACTTTTCTCTCTTAATCAAGAAACAAAGAGAAAAGGAGTAAATAACCATTATAAGAAATGAAGAAAGGGTCATCACCACAGATCCTACCCATAATAAAAAGGTCAAAAGAGTATAATATGAACAACTTTGTCCCAATATATTTAAAGTTTAGAGGAAATAAATTCCTAGTATCATACAACTACTAAAACTGACACAGGAAGAAATAGGAAATCTGAGTAGTCCTATGACTGTTGTAATAACTAAATCTATAATTTAAAACCTTCACACAATGGAAATAACCAGGTTCAAGTGGCTTTACCAACAAATTTAACTAAAATATTGGAACAAATATTATATAGATGTATTAGTTTTCTATTGCTGTGTAACAAATTACCACAAACATGGCAACTTAAAACAACACCCATTTATTATCTCACAATTTCCGTGGGTCAGGAGTCCAGGCACAGATTAACTGCATCCTACACTCAGGGTCTCACAGGCTGCAATCCAGTTGTCCTCAGGGCTGCAGTCTCATCAGATGCTTGACTGGGGAAAAAAACACTTCTGGGCTTCTTCAGGCTGTCAACAGAATTCATCTTCTTACAGCTTTAAGACTGAGGTCCCCATTTTCCTCTTGTCTCTCAGTATCTAGATGTTTCCCACAGTTTTCTGCCACATGGACCTATCTGTAGACAGTTCACATATAATTTTTTGCTTCTTCAAGACTAGCAGAAAAGTCTTGCTCTTCAGTCTACAAGAACACAGTTCTATATAAAGAAACATAATCATAGGAGTGATACCCCTTCATCTTTTTGATACCTCTTCTAATCATATTCTATGATTAGAAGCAAGTCACAGGTCCCACTCACACTCTAGCAGACAAGATTGTACAAGAATATGGATCACTGGGGTGTGTCTGTCACAGTAAGTCAGACAGGGAGTGATTGGGCTTAAATCTATGGGCCTTGAACAGGAGAGTAGAGATAACGATTAGCTTTTAATTTTATTAGATTAAGTATGCTTATTAAATTTCTAGGGTAACCACTAAAAGGTTAGAAATAAGATATATAACTCCAAACTAATGGGGGAGGGAGAAATGAGAGTCCTCAGTACAAAAGAAAACAAGAAAGGAAAAAAAGAAATGAAGAAAATTAGGCAAATAAAAAATGCAAAATAAGATAATATAAATAAATACACACTTATCAGTAATCACAACAAACATAAGTGGATTAATTAATTTAAATAACTTGCCAGTTAAAAGATAAAGTTATTACTGAATTTTAAAATAATCTAGCTACAAGCTATCTATAGATATTCCTAAAACACAAAGACACAGAAAGTCTGAAAGTAAAAGGATGGAAAATATACATACAATCAAAATATTATTCAAAAGAAAGGAGAATGGATAAATATATTGTGATTTGGTCACAAAATGGAATATCATCCAGTGGTGAAAATGAGTAAACCACAGCTACACTTAACAACATGGACTAAAGCTACAAAAATGTTGAGTTAAAAAAAAAATCATCATAAAAGAATGAGTGCAATGTGATTCCACTTAAATAAATTTCAAAAATATTCAAAACTAAATAATATATTGTTTTTAATACATACATATGTGATAAATTATAAAGAAAAAAGGAAACTATAAACATAAAATTTTCTCTGGAGATGGGGATTTGGAAGGGGTACACAGGAGGTTTCAAAGTTATTACAATGGAAACTTGGTAATGTTTTGAATTAAATAATAATCAAAGGCAGTATATAAAAACAATTTCTTAAGCTTGATGCACAATAGATGTACATTCATTTTATTTTTATTTTTTATATCTTTTATATGTTCATGTTTATAATATTCTTTTAAATGTGTTTAAAATTCAATAACTATTTAGAATTTACTGAAATCCTGGCAGTTGACTGTTTTCTTGACCCAGAGAAAAAGTGCAGCAGTGAGAAGAGAGGCCTCCCCCTGGGATTGCCACCATCTTCACAAACACCAGTTTGTAGCATCCTCCGAGGTCAAGTCTCCGCTGACACAGCCCAACCACTCATGATCATTGCAGCAGGAAACCCATGCATGCTGGGGACTAGAGGCTAAACCAAGGGATCCTTGTTCATTTCTGTCATTCCAATGACCCTGACAGATGTCCACTCCACTCTGAGCACCTCAGAATTTTTGTCTAGGTAAGAAACTTCCTTGCAATTCAATGTGATACTATGTGACTGGTCACTTTCTCATCTAACACATTTTTTGTAACACCTACTATGTGCCAGACCATGGGCTAACTGCTAGGGATACCAAAGGGAGGTATGACCAACATAGTCCACTCTCAGATGCTCAGAGCCTAAGAGGGCTGCAGACAAGAAAACGGGCAAATGCAATAGAGAATGTCAAATGCAATGAGGGTGTGAGCTCTGTGCATGAGAGGAGAAGACAGGGCGGTGGGGGCGGGAGGAGGTTCCAAATTCAGAGTGGAGATTAGGGACCCTGGCCAGAGGAAGTGGCATCTAAGCTGAGAAGGCAGTGGGCTCCTCCCAGCTTCAACCTGACTTAGATTCAGCAACATTTCATGGGTCTGTCACTCAAGGAGCAAACCTTTCCTAGATCCTATTGTGTAGTCACCCACTGCGGGGATAAGCCCCATTGTTTTACACTCTGCTGTGGGAATTGGGGCCTTCCTTTGGATTGTCCTAAAGCAGCCACCTTCGAGCCTCAGGAAGGACAGCATGGGGAGCAGCCCTGCTGAGGTGGTGGCTACGGGTTCCTGCTCTGCCCTCACCCAGTCTGGCCCTAGTGGCCTGCTGCACAACAAGGAGAACTGAAGGAGCTAGGACACAGGACTCTTGCCTTCCCAACCTGAGCTCTCTCTACCAGAAGCATGCAAGCCCAGTGGAAGCTCTTGACACCAGTCAGCCCAAGCTGGGGGTGCCAGGAGAGGAGGTAAGGAGGCTGGGAAAGGTAGAGGTGTTCATCTGCAGTGGGGAGACTGGTTCCACAACTATCTAGTTGTGTGGTCTTAGGCAAGTCACATCACCTCTCTGGGCCTCAGTTCCCTCATCTGTGGATTGGGCATAAACACGCCTGCCTCTCAGGATGCAACTGGATAAAGGAGTTGATTTAAAGGAAGCCCTCTGAGATACACAGAGCTCTGCCATAATTTATTCTCAAGTCTAGCCAGGGTTCCTCAGCCCTTCCATCCCCACTTCAGCCAGAAACTCCTCCCTCCCCGCCCAAGGCCACTCTTGGCGCACCCTCCACCCAGACCAGACCCAGGCTCATTTGGTTCCCAACTCTGGACTCCCACGCAGTCTCCCAAGGGGGCTCAGAGGAAGTTGAGTACAGAGTGGGTGTAGACGAGGGCATCTGACCAGCCAGTCCCTCCCTTCCAGCTTTGGACCAGCGCTATTCTCACCCTTTTGCGAGAGAAGGCAGCTGCTCCCAGATTCCAGAACCTCCTTCCAGACTCTTTCCTAGGGCTTGTCCGGACATGGAGTTGGCCCAGGGTTTTTCCTATTGCCCAAAGGATGCTATGCACCCCAGCACCACCAGGTGGCCCCAAGGAATCAGCCGCCGCCTGTATCTCCACTCTGGGCTCCTGAGACAATGTTTTCTTTCAAAAGTGCAGAAGCCTGAAGCAGACGGAACCTCAATAAAGATAATGCAGACCAGCCTCCTTAACCTTTTGGAGGCCACAGACTTTTTTAAGAATCTGGTGAAAACTATTGACCTTCTCCCCAGAAAAATGCCCCAGGACATATACTCAATACCGTCATATGGCTTCGGAGCACCCTTGGACGCCCCAAACACATCCACGGATTCCCAAGGATTTCTTATAACTCAGCCTAGAAATCCCTGCTGATCAGAGCCAGCTCCCTCACTGTCTAGTTGATAAGCAAGTCCCAGTACCTCCCGTCCCTGTGATCCCACGCCCACATTTATCACAGCATGACGCTGCCTCAACCTTGGACAGCCAGGGAGTGAGGAGTTCTCCGTGACTCCATTCTCAAGATAAGCAGAGATGCCCATGAACCATCCAAACAGTTGCCATTTTAACTCTTCTTAACAAAATGCATTGTACACAGCCCTGTCTTCTGAAAGAGAGGGCATTAAACAGAGTTAAGAATTTTCTCGACATGACCTGAAAGGGTTATTTCTCCTGAAGCTGTTTACTGGGTGACAGCTATGTGCCAGGCACTGATCTGGGCACTGGGGATACAACAGTGGTCTTTGAGACAGATGTGGTCTCTGCCTTAAAACCTAGTGAGAAAGACACTCTAGAAAATAATTACACCCATAATTAATCACAGTTAGGACACAGGAATCAATGAATATGATGCTCTGGGAATATATAAGGGGAAATCCGAAGGAAAGAAGAGGAAGGAAGAAAGCCTTCTTTGAGGAAGTGATGTTTAAGCTGAGATCAGAGGGAAAGTAGGAGGAAGCCAGGTGGAGGAAAAGGGAAGGACAGAGCATGCAGGCAGAGGGAACAGCAAGTGTGAAGCGAGGAGGAAGTAAGAAGCAGTGTGGCTGGAGGAAGCCAGTGTGGCTGGAGCAGTGGCCCCATGAACAGTGGTCATCGGTCTGCACTGTTCAGAGGTCTCCTCAAGGCTATTGCAGGGGTTAGGGACCAGGTAAAAACACTGTCACCTGCTCTTGGAAGAGATAGGCAGATCTGCCCTGTCAAACCCTGGAGAAACACCAGATACTCGAGGAGAGCTCTCCAGTGTGGGTGCCTGGCAACAGAACTCACTTGTGTGAAGAGGACCATATTCTGTCAGGCCCCTGCTGTTCACAACTGCCACAGAACCATAGAGTTATGGTTTGGGGCCTGGAAAGCCCTAAATAGACCCTAAAGAGCAGGGGTTATGGCCCTGGCTGCACAATAGAATCACCTGAAACACTTGGAAAAATACTTATGCTCAGACACTATTCCAGACCAATTAAATCAGAATATCTGGGCACTGGACTCTGACACTAGTACTTTGTAAAGTTCCTAGATAATTCTAATCAGTAGTCAGTGTTGAGAATCACTATCCTAGTGCAGTTCTTCTTCTTTTTTTTTTGTTTTTGTTTACGGATGAAGTAACTGAGGCCCTTCTACACAATTATTTATTCTAGAAATGTACCCATATTCACATTATACATGAATAGAGAGTTAGAAAGGAGAAGTGGTCATAGAAATCTCACGTTTAAAATATGGTTGAACTTAGGAGAAAGTGGATCCCACTTTCTCTTCTTTGATCCAGAAAAGCAATACTTAAAAGGTGGATTTATAAGTTTTATTATTTAAAAGAAAATAGTGTTATGGATTGCCACATGCAAAAGAATGAAGTTGGACCCCCTTCCTTACACCATATACAAGAATTAACTCAAAATGGGTCAAAGACCTAAACGTAAGAGCTAAAATGATAAACTCTTAAAAGAAAACATAGGAGTAAATCTTCATGGCCTTGGGCTAAGCAAAATCTTCTTAGATATGACATCAAAAGCACAAGTAACAAAAGAAAAAAAAGATTAAATAAAACTTCATCAAAATTACAAACTTTTGTGATGCAAACAATACCACTGAGAAAATGGAAAAAACAACCCACAGAATGGGAGAAAATGTTTGCAAATCATATGTCTGATAAGAGATTTGTATCCGGAATATGTAAAGAACTCTTATAACTCAAAAATAAAATGACAAATAACTCAAATAAAAAATGGGGAAAGGATATAAACAGACATTTCTTCAAAGAAGATTTCTAAACAGCTAATAAGCACATGAAAAGATCCTCAACATCATCAGCCATCAGGAAAATGCAAATCAAAACCAAAATGAAATACCACTTCACACCCACTATGATGGCTAGAATTGAAAAAACAGAGGATGTGACAAAGATGTGGAGAAATTGGAACCTTCATATATTGCTGGTAAAAATGTAAGATGGGGCAGCCACATTAGAAAACAATTTATCAGCTCCTCAAAATGTTAAACATAGAGTTACCATATGACCCAGCAATTCCACTCCTAGGTATATATCCAAGAGAAATGAAAGCATATGCCCACATAAAAACTTGTATATGAATGTTCATATCAGCATTGTTCATAATAGCCAAAAAATGGAAACAACCCAAATGGCCATCAACTGATGAATGGATAAATAAAATGTGCTACAGTCATGTATCACTTAACAACAAGGATACATTCTGAGAAATGTGTCTTTAGGTGATTTTGTTGTTGTGCGAACATTGTAGAGTGTACTTACACAAACTTAGATGATATAGCCTACCACACACCTAGGCTATATGGTACCGATCTTATGGGACCACCATCGTATATGCGGTCCGTGGTTGACCGAAACGTCGTTATGTGGCACATGACTGTATATCAATATAATAAAATATTATTCAGCCATAAAAAGGAATGAAGTATTGATACATGCTACAACATGAGTGAATCTTGAAATCATTATACTAAGTGAAAGAAGCCAGTCACAAAAGACCACATGTTGTATGATCTCATTTACATGAAATGTCTAGAATAGGCAAATCTATAGAGACAGAAAATAGATTAGTGGTTGCCTGGGGCTGAGAAGGTGGAGGGAGATGGAAAATGACTGCTAATGCGTAAAAGATTTCTTTTGGGGGTGATGAAAGTGTTCTAAATTGATTGTGGTGATAGTTGGCACAACTCTGGGAACATACTAAAAACCATTGAATTGCACAATTTAAATGAGTGAATTGTATGGTACGTGAGTTATATCTCAATAAAGCTGTCTTTAAAAATCAGTGTTATATCCCACTTCCTTATTCTGGGTAGGATTGGATCATTGCTTTCTTACACTTCATGTTTTCCATTCTTTTCCTCTTTCCATATTTTTGTCTCACACATCTATCTGGATTTATGTTTCTTATCTCTGATCTGGCACATGTTTTCTCTCTCTCTCTCTCTTTCCTTCCTTCCTCCTCCCTCCCCTACTTCATTTCTCTCTCACCAAGAAATGAATTCCAGAAAATTCTCAGAAGTGCTGCCTTTGCATATTTGCTCACACAGGGAGCTGATAAGTCACCAAGAAAGTGGATTTCCAGTGACTCAAAGAGCTTTAGGACTTCCCTTTCCCTTGTCACAATTGTGAGTTACACAAGTAAATTTTGCACATCATATAGATTGTATCTTCAAAGAAAAAAAGAGGAGTCCTCCTGAGGCAGATAGAGCCTATGACCAAGTTGATTCCCTGGGAAGGGGGACAGTTTAGCAAAAAGACTTTTCTGAAATCTTCTCTTACCCAGGTACCCTGTCCTCTAAAGGGGGCCAACTAGTGTAAGCCAAATAATGACAGATGAGACATGTGACGAAAGCAGGAAGACTGAGTTCGCCAAGTGTGGCAGACTGCATTTTCCAAAAGTGGCTACAGCAATATTTCTGATCCCACATGCTCTTCCAAATTTTTGGACAATCCTCTTACAAAAAGTAGAGTCTAATTCCCCTCCCTCTGAATATTGCTCAGTCTTAGGGTCTTTCTTCTAATGAACAGAATCCAGCAGAAGAGATGCTGTGTGATTCCTGATGCTAGGTTAGAAAAGGTGATACAGCTTCTATCTCTCTCTCTCTCTCTCTCACTCTTTCTCTTTCTCTCTCTCTCTCTCTCTCTCTCTCTCTCGCCCTTGGGACTCAGCATCCTTATTATGAGAAAGCCAAGGCCACATGGAGAGGACACACATGTGTGTTCCAGCCAACAACAAGCTAAGGTCTCAGCCCACAGCCAGCGTTAAGCGCCAGATGAGTGAGGGACGGGAGGGAGGGAGTCTTCCCACGATTTCAGTTCCCAGCCTCCACACCCACCCAGCTGACAACAAGTGGAACAGAGGCGAGCTACCCGGCGGAGCCCTCCCCAAATTGCAGATTCCTGAGATATTAGTTATCTATTACTGCCTAAAAAATTACCCCTTAACTTTGTGGCTTGAAACAGCATATATTTTCCCACAGCCTCTGTAGATCAGGAATTTGGGCATGGCTTAGCTGGGTCCTCTGTGTCAGGGTCTTTCAAGGGCTGGAATCAAGGTGTTGGCTGGATCTTGAATCATCTCAAGGTGACTGACCACTAGGGAAGGCTACCTGTCCAAGCTCACTCACGTGGTTGCTGGCAGGATTCAGTTCCTTGAAGCCTGTTATCACCTTCAGTTCCTTGTCATGTGGGCCTCACGTCACGTGGCAGATTACTCCATGCAAGCCAAGAATACAGTAGAGTGAAAATGGGGGCAAGATGGAAGTCACCATCCTACAACCTAATCACAGAAGTGACAGCCCATCACTTTTGCCATATGCTATTCATTAGAAGCAAGTCACCAGGTCCAGCCACACATAAGGGGAGAGGATTATACAAGGGAGAAGCTGCTTTTGCACTGAGCAAAATTAACATCTTGTTATTTTGACCCACTAAGTTTGGGGATGGTTTCTTATGGGGTATTAGATAACTGGAAAACACCAAAACACAGGGAGAGAAAAACTATATTTGTTAAATATTTACTATGCACAAGGATCATTTTACAGAGGGCAAAATTGAGAGTGCTTAGTGACTTGCCACAGCATTAGTGGCAGAATGAGGATGAAAACCAATTCTATCAGATTCCACAGCCCGTGGCCTTTTCACTTTTCTGCTCTACTTCCTGTCCTTGGAAGAGAAACCATCCCAAACCATTTAAATATCAAATAGTGCTTTACTGATGGGCTTTTTTTTCAAATCCCTAAATTGCACCAGCAGAGATTATTTCTAGGTGCACTCCTCCACCCACACCCCTTCAACTCTCAATTATGAAAAATTTTCCTCTTAATGCAAATTCTGTATTTTCTGAAGCTGGCAGGACCAGCCCACTATGATTAGCTGGATTTTCCTCCATAAAAACAAGCTTTCTGGAATACTATTGCTTGCCCATGATGAGGACATAGATTCCAGGAAGTTGGTTTCAAACACTAAAAAAAGAACATGAGACAGACATCTGCTTGAGTAGAGAAGAATGTAAAACCCAACAGTTCCTGCTGCTGGGGTCTCTAGGTACCCTCTTCCCCCAACCAGTCCCTCAAGAGGGAGTTCAGGTTGAACACATAACAAAACTTTGTGTTCATTGACTCAAGGTTCCAGGATAGGAGGGAGGCTGACTTCTCACTGCAGAACTTTTTGTACAGTTTTTAAATATATATTGTGCATGTTAATTACCTTTAAAAAAATCTGTTTAAAAACTAACTTCAGATGAGAGATTTCTATTAAGGGAAACTAAGACATTTGTCAGGATGGATTTGATGATTGCTGTATCCTCTCAAGTGCTGATGCTGGGTTGCCCCGCATGTGGTCAGGACCACGCTCTAAGCATCCAAGTTCCATCCTCAGGCTTGGGAACTCAGCAGAGACAGAAAGAGCAGACAGATGATCTCTTCAGGAGCACCCTGCCTGCTAGAGAGACAAAGAAGGTTTCTCGAGAAGCAGTAGATAACCCAAAGCTAAACCTTAGATGCTCAGGGGTTGAACAATATTCTAAAAGATGAATCAGAGCAGGATGACTCCACTCTTCTGCAGCCCTTAGTGATAATGATGGTAATAATAACAAGAATTACATTTATTAATTGAAGTGCTTAGTGCATTAACATTTAATTTAATTATTGATATAATTGGAATTAGGTCCACCAGTTTAATATTTATTATGTTTGTGTCCTCTGTTTTTTTGTTCCTCCCTTTCTTTCCTACTTTGGACTATTAAAATATATTTTAGAATTCCATTTTAATGTATCTATTGGCCTTTTAATCAGAACTATTTGCATTATTTTTTAGAGGTTGCACTAGGGACTATAGTGTATACTTTTGATTTTTCACAGAGTTAATATTATATCATTTCATGTAAGATGTGGAAACTTTACAACTGCATAGTTCCATTTATCCCTCATTCTACCCCACCCACAGCACTCTTTATGCTATAGTTGTCATGTGTATTACATCTACATATATTGTAACCTGAAAGAAATATTATCATTTATTTTTTTAAATAATCATGTCTATTTTAAAGAAATTGAGAGGAAAAAATAGTTTTATATACTTACTGTTATTTTTACCATTACTGATGTTCTTTATTCCTTCTTGGAGGTCTGAGTTTTTCTCTGGTATAATTTCCCTTCAGCCTGAAGAACTTGCTTTGCCTTTCTTCCAATGAAGATCTGCTGGCAACGTAAAAGAATGTCTGCTTTGCTTTCTTTTTTGAAGGATATGTTTGCTGGGTATGGAATTCTGGGATGACAGTTTTTTCTTTTGGCTCTGTAAAGATGTTGTTCCACTATCTTCTGGCCTCCCCATTTTCTCATAAGAAGTTGGTGGATGTTAAAATTATTGTTGCCCAGTATGTCATGTGTTGTTATTCTCTGACTGCTTTCAAATATTCTCTTTATCTCTAGTTTTCAGTGCTTTGACTATACTGTACCAAGATGTGGTTTTCTTCACATTTATCCTACTTGGGGTCCACTGGGTTTCTTAAATATATAGATTTATATCTTTTACCAGATTTGGGAAATTTTCAGTCATTATTTCTTCAGATTTTTTTTCTGTTGCATTCTTTCTCTCCTCTTCCTCTGAGACTTCAATTACATGTATGTGAGACCTTTTGTTATGGTCCTACAAATCCTGGAGGCTTTGTTTACTTTTTTCAATCTTTCTTTCTCTTTCTTCTTCAGATTGGATAATTTCTTTTGATGTACCTTTCCAATTTCACTGATTATTTTTTCTGCCATCTCCATTCTGCTATTAGTCCCAAGAGTCAAGCTTTTCACTATTGGAGAAAGAAGTTGCCAATATGCTAGAGAGGAAGGCTAGAATGAACCCTGTTGTATTTGATTAGTGTTGGAGATATCAGTAGAAACTCATTTATGATGATGATGATAGAGAGAGAAAGAGAGGGGTTCACATGAGTTAGTATACATATATACATTCCTAACTCTATTTACTGAGAGGATTTAGAAACAATGACACCCCAATAGCAATGAGCACACCAGTGCCAAGGTCTTGGTTTATAAATACCATTCTCCAATGAAAGGAATCAGGGATTCTTGGAGAAATGGTTGATTCCAGGGCTGGAGCAGGGAAAATATAAGATGAACTTTGAGCATCCTGTGGTACCAGAAAGTAAAGAAGTGCTCAAAAAAATTATGGGGGCATGTCAAAGGAAACAAGCCACTCTGAAAGGACTCCTAAAATGTTAGTATTGAATTATATCACAAATATCAAAATAAATATCTATAGGTACATACTGATATGAATAAGTGATTTAATAAATAAACAAATGGAGGAGATGAGATATCTCCTTCTTCATAAGAATTCCAACTAATAAATTTAGGATGAATGAAGGAAAAAGAAAACTACCATTAGAACATCACAGTAACAATGGCTGCAGGCGAGATCCACCAATGAATGCTAAAATCAGTAGGTAAAAGTTTAAGGAAAAACAGGATATAGCTTCAAAATATCTTACTCAAAATATTTATTAATTACTGTGGTGGAATACTTTCACTAATTCTTTGATACTTCTCCCTCCAGGAGGTGGACCTTAATTTCTCTCCCCATGAGTGTGGGCTGGATTTAGACTCTCTTCTAGCAAATATAGCATAAGGAGAGAAAAATACTGTCTAGTGGAGAAACCTGGAAGACACCACCTTAACCAAGTTCTCAAGGTTAACGTCACCAGTAATAAGCAGTATTGACATCAGGTACCCTCTGATATGTTGCAATGAGAAGGACACATCACCTCTGTCGTATGCCTCCCAAAAATCTATAACATCACTCAACTGTGAGAAAGCATTAGATTAATCCAAATGCAGGAAACTCTACAAAATATCAGACCAGTACTCCTAAAAAGTGTCAAGGTCATGAAAGACAAAGAAAGCCTGGAGAACTGTCACAGATTGGAGGTAACTAAGGTAAATGTGAAGATTAATACAACGTGGTATCCTGGATTGGGTCCTGGAACAGAAAAAGAACACTAGTAGAAACACTGGGAAAAACCTTCCCTTTAAGATGTGAAACTTCTTGAGCATCACGACTGCTATTCTACTCCCAAGCGCTTAGTTTAAAGCTTTCAACGCTGACTTCTTAATGTGTTTCAAGTCAGATATGACAATAATAATGACAGCTGACATTTATTGCATCCTAAAGGTATGCCAGATACTCAGTTCAGGACTTCACACACAGTTTGTCATTTAATCCTCCCAACAACATCATCAACTCCATTTTACAGGTGAGATGTTGAGCACAGTAATTTGCCCAAGGTCACACAGCTAGTAATTGCAGGAGCCAACTGAACCCAAGAAGTTTGGGTTTAGCACTCACACTCTAACTATGATGCTTGATCTGTGTGAGTGTTTATTGAATTATTGCCCTGAGGAATTAGGAAGCTCCAGTACAAGAATACTTTGAAACATTAAAAACAAGGACCACAAAATATTGGAGGAAGAAATATTTAGATAATTCTGTCTAAAGCAGCATAATCTATACCCTTGTTTCTCAAGCTTGAGTCATCCTCCAGCCATCTCCTTGATTTCTTCCATGGCTGACATAACCTGTACTCTTAGTCACTTAATATCTTTTGAATCAACTTGATTGTTTTTGCTTAAGTAAATTATTTAAAAAGGAAAGTGACCTCATGTCACTATTGTAAATGGAAAAGCAGTATCATTTACCTTAAGTAAATGGTAACCTAAAAATAAATACCATAGAAACAAAACAATGTCAATAAATTACAGCTAGATGCTGGTGCCGGCCAAAGGCTCCCAGCCTGAGTGAGCTCTGCTCTCTCTTTGCTAAAACAGGGGAGATTTTAGCAAATGTTAGAGTGGTGTTTATGACAAAGCAGCACCAAAAGGTAATCAGAGCAATTACAAAAAAACTGAAAAAAAGAATAAAGTCTTCTCTGTAATTTGGGATTAGGTGACAGAAACCCCAAAGGAACAGTGGCTTAAACAAAATAGAAACTTACTACTATCTCACATAAAAGTCCAGAAGTAGGTGGACTAGGGCAGGCATGACACCCCCCAGTGTGGTGAAGAGTCACCTTCTATCTTGTGGTCCCATTAGGTGCAGCTTATAAGGCCCAAGATTGCTGCTCCAACACCAGCCATCACATCTGCTTTCCAGAGAGCAGCGAGAAGAAAAAGGAACACACTTTCTCTTTAAGAACACTTTTTTGCTTTCGCTTGCATCCCATTGGCTAGAACTTAGTCACATGGCCAGGGAGACAGGAATATGTAGCTTTTATGTTGGGTAGCCAAGTGCCTAACTTAAAAGAAGGGAAGATGGTTCAATTCTTAGAGAAAAAGAGGGAAATGGATAGACAATAGCAATCTCTGTGATTGTATGATTCTCCATGCTGCACCAGTCTGCCTCCAGGATTCACCTTAGGTGGACCACCTAAGTCAGTCCAAGCCCAGACCTTGACCCTGCTGCGCCTCTGGACACCTTCTGAGTTGAGGAAAGCACTTCTCTTTCCCCACGAAGGTTACATTTTGTTATTAGGCCCCTTACAGCCTGTCCTGCCCCCTGAGTCCATCTTTTACAGGACCCCTGATCTAGGTGGGCTGTAGTGTGGCAGGGCACTGTTATAGAGGAGGTGGCACTGCTCGGGGGGTCAGTCAGACCTGGGTTTGCTTTCCGACTCTGCCCCTCACCAGCTGTGCTGGCCGTCGTTGATTCACTCTCTGAGACTCTTCCTCATTGAACCTGACACTGCAGTGCCAGAGGCAGAGGTCCTGCCCGTGGCTGGAAGAATTCATGGCCCCAGATAGAGTGATGGGCTGTAATAATTCTGTCCCCATGTTCAAGGTGTTTCACATCTTAAAGGGAAGGTATGCCACATTCAACACAAAGACACATACAAAAGTCATTCTCAACATGAAGATATATATAAATATTGCCAAGGACAGTCCTGGCAATTACCAGCAAGTTGAATATGGAACCCCTCTTATATCAGATGACCTTGAATTATAATCTGAAGAAGGAGGATATGATATGGCCTCAGGGGGGAGGAAAGGTACAGGGCATGGCTGTTGATGACCTCAGAGACAGGTCACAGATGCTAGGGTTACCACCCACCCAGATCATCGAGACTGGGACCCCCTGACCCACTGGTTCTCTATGTTTTCAAAATCAAAGACATCTTTTAATAAGTATCATGCCAATAGACTTCTGTTTTAAGAGTTGCTTGCCAATTAAATTGCACGAATTCAGAATTAATTCATGTTTCCTGTATTTTTCACCTAAGACGCATATCTGTTGGTCAGGGGATCTGGTGAGCATGGGCAAAATAGTAGGACAAAGCTGAGCTGACAGATGCTTGACATCTGCCTCCTGCTCAAGCTCATACTGGAGAAAAACCCATCACTTTAGCCAGGAGTTTAAAAAACACCAAAGACAGCTGGTGAGCCAGCCCCACTCTTGGCATCTCTTACCATCTGTGCTGGTCTCCAGTCTCCTTCCAGGTTGGAAAGAGCTAACCTTCCCTTCCAATCTCCTCAATTTACTTCTGAGAAAACTGGGGCCCACACGGGGAAATGGCTTGGCCAAGGCCACACAGCTATGGATGGAGAGATGGAGATAGAACAGTATCGCAGACCTCCCGACCATGGCCACCATCCTTCCCACTTCTACACACTCCCCATTGCTCAACTCCAAAACTCCAACCAACAGTCTGACAGCATAGATTGTGGGAACCAGCTTGGCAGAGTCGTGGGGAGAAGAGCAATTGCTCCCAAAGAAAGGAGTTTGGAATCACCCACACCCAAGGTTATAAAGCAGAAAGGACGCCTGGATCAGAAGGCCAAGGCTATGCCAAAATGCCATGGGTGCCATAAATTAAGCAGCCAAACATGCCAGACTCGTTATAATTACCCAGCGTGCTGACAGTGTGTCTGAAGGCTGCAGTCTTCATGACGGGTCCCATGACATTAATCTGGCTTGTTATATGATCTTGTACGGGTGATAAGTGAAAGTACTGTTTTCCCCAAACACCATCCAGATCGAGCTCAGGAACAGACCACCCAGAAAGCAGTTGTAACCTGTCACGCTTAATAGAAGAATACATTGCAATATGTTTTTATTCCCAGCCCCTGATGAAATCACTGAATCCCTCACATAAAGTGTCAAACCAGCCTGTGACACTGTCAGAGAAATCAAGTGTGAGCTCAGCTTTCTCAGCAGCTGTGTGACCTTGAGCAAGCCGCGGCTCTCAGGGGTCCTCAGCTCCTCGTCACGAGGTGGTAAGATTAATCCCTGTATTAGTGTGTTAGGGCGGCCGTAACAAAGCACCACAGACTAGGGGACTTAGCCAACAGAAATATATTGTCTCTCGGTTCTGGAGGCTCAAAGTCCAAGATCAAGGTTTCAATGGAGTGGGTTCCTTTTAAGGGCTGTGAGGGAGACTCTGCTCCATGCCCCTCCCCTCGATTCCAGTGGTTTGGTGGCAATCTTTGACGTTTCTTGGCTTGTAAATACGTCCCCCCATCTCCACCTTCATCTTAACAGGGCGTTCTCCTTGCGTGTGTGAATCGAACTCCAAATTTCCCCTTTTAATAAGGACACCAGTCATATTGGATTCGGGCCCACCCTAATGACCTCATCCTAACTCATTACATCTGCAATGACCCCATTTCCAAATAAGATCACATTCTGAAGTACTGGGGGTTAGGACTTCAATGTATGAATTTGAGGAGATCACAATTCAACCCATAATCATCCCCATCCCTGCCATCTCAGCATGGCCTGTAAGGGTCACAGAAGGCCACGCATGTAAAAGTACTTACAGGCAGATAAAGCAGACAGGATGGAACAGGCTGGCTGGTCTCTTCCAGCTATGGGGGCCACTGAAATGTGGTTGTAACACCTCCGAGAGGCAGGAGGCTGGAGGTGCCATGGGTTCGTGGCCATTCTGGAGAGCTCAGCAGAGAGTCCAGGTGGCCAGGTTATCTATGTCTCCCTGAAATGCTTGGTATACAAAAGGCAAACCCAGGAAAGGGTTTTCACAGAGGCAGGGCCTCTTGGTTGGTCTGTGGCTGGCTGAAGAGCTTTTGGCTTCTTTCCCGCCCCATCCAAGGGTCTGCTGCAATTCTACAGAAAATTCACTTTAAATGGCATTCCTTCGGTGCCCCCCACCCCCACATGCATGTCAGAATTGAAATAGAAAGGACTGATGCTAAAATAATTCAGTCCCCCACATGGTTTAGGGTGGGTGGATAGAGGGTTGCCACTTCCTGCTGCCATGTATAAATATCATCTGGTCACTCTGTGCAAAGTAGCCTAGTTCCTCATAGGAAGAGGGTCCCCAGGCCCCTGAACTACCCCTGCTCACCTCTGTGGCCTCACGCGCCACCCTCTCTTCCTCCCACGCTCCCTCCATCCTGTGGCACAGAGAGTTGGAGTAACTTGTCCAAGGTCAAGTGGCAGAGTCAGCATTCAGACCCAGCCAGTCTGGCTCCTAAAAACCATGTTTCCTTGCATCAGGCTGAAGCTGGGCCACTCCCCAGACCAAAGGGCTCGGATATAGGATGTTGAGGAAAGGACTCTGGGAGAGAGACTCGGCCTGGGGGAAGGGTGGAAGTTTCCACTTTGTGCTTTAGAGTTTTCCAACGAAGTGCCTTCAAGAAGGGGGTCCAGAGCTGGGGAGCAAAGACTCGAACCTGGGACAGGTGAACCATTTGGAGCAGGAAGGATCCTTCATGGCCCCCTCCCCTTGGGGAGGCCTAAGTAGCTTTTTTCATTAACTGATTGATTTCACTGGAAAACATATCAAACATACAGATGAAGATAGAAAATAAAAATCTACCCACTACCTGGCTTTATCAAATTTAACACTAAGCCATATATGCTTCAGATTTTCACTGTTAAGAAATGGAACAACAGACAGAGTTGAAGTTCCCTGCATAACACTCCTATGATCTTTCCCCTTCTCCTAGAAAGCTGGTGTTTATCATTCCTATGAACATTTTTATATTTTTAATACACATTCATGCATCCATACACAGTTTATAGTACTGATTTGCATGTCCTAAAACTTGGTCTCAGCGGTATCATACCGGACATTCCTTGTGCGACTTGTTTTTTCCACTCAACATTAGGTCTTTTGAGATGTATCCATGTTGACACACGTGGCTGTAGTTCATTCTTTGTAACTGCTGTGTGAATAAGACACAATTTTTTAAATTTGTTTTCTGGTTGTTTCCCATATTTTTATGTTACAAATGATCTTACGAGAAGATTCCCATACAGACAAGGCTCCCGTGTTCCTCTGCAGCATAGATCTAGAAGTGGGATGCCTGGGTCATGGGGCAGAAGCACCTTCAGCTCTTCTGGCTCTTGCTAAACTTATCTTAAAAGTGGTTCTACCAACTTATACTCCTACCTGTAAACATTTGAACTCACTAAATCCTTGCCTATATTTGGTATTATCAGAATTTTAAATTTCTGCCAAGCTAATGGGTATGAAATGATGTCTCACTGGGATTTTGATTTGCATTTTCCGTTTTTAGCAATGTGATTAAGCATCTTTTCACGGATTTATTTGAATGGCCTGAATCTTTAGGTATCTCCCCACAGTGAGAGTCAAGGGGAAGTGCAGAGTAACCCAAACTTAAATCTTTGTCCTAGCTCTCAGTAATTCCAGAAACCCTCCTAACCCCTAGGTAAGAAATGCTCTGTTGCCTGAGTAGCCTGGAGGAGCTGATCTTGTGGGGCTAAAGAGAAAGGGTAACAGAGGAGAAGAGGGCTGCTCCATCCCAGCCATCCATCCACAGAACGATTGGAGTCCCGCACAGCACGCCTGGTGGTGACCTATGACACGGGAAGGCAGGCTCCTGCAAAGCTCCTCAGGGATGTCACAGGAGCCCACGACTCTGCAGGAGCCTTCTGGAGAGGATGTGAGCAAGAGAAACAGTAAGAACAAGAGGCTACTGCCCTCTTGAGCAGAAACCACAGGGAAATTCTGTGCGATATATTTTAAGTAAACTCTATTGAAATATAACAGAAAAGTACGCAAATTATAAGTGCCCAGCCCAAAGAATTTTCATCAAGTGAATATATTTGTATAACCACCACTCAGATCTAGAATAGAATATTAGCAGCACCCCAAAAGTTCCTCTTGTCTCCCCTCCCAGTCCCTACCCTCCCTTCCTTCCAAGGTAGGGTCACATATTTTTTTAAAATATATTATTCTGGCTCTTGGAGGGTATGAGTGTAGAAGTTTTCTGGATTTTCCCTTGAATCTCACTAGAGAAGGTACTTAAAGTCTTAGGTCATCACAATAGCCTATAAATTTTTAAATATTTGAGCACGTAGCCCCCAACTATAGCAAGGTCTCTGAGGTCCCTTGCTCGGGCCTACTGGATGGAGGGACGTCGGTGGCTGGGATGAAGGGGGAGCCCTGGGGTGGGGAGTGGCTCAGATCGGTGAGGATTTACTAACTGGCAGCAAAGGGTTTTGATATTTTAACATCCAGCATGGACTTGCTGGTGTATAGCTGATTGTCAGCAAAGGATGCAAGTGAGAGAAGCAGACCCATTAAGAGGCTTCTGCAGTGCAGGCGAGAGAGGGCGGTGGCTTGGCATGACTGCGGCGATAGAAAGAAATGAATGCATCGTCAGTATATTTTGGTGGAAGAATTCACAGTACCTGGCGATGGATTGGATGAGGGGGTGAGGGTGAAGGAGGAGTGGAGGACAATGCCTGGGTTTCTGGTTCGGGCATCTGGGTGGAGACCGATGCCATTTACCAAGACGGGGTTGCCTAGAGAGGGAGAATGGTTAGGGTGAAAATCATGAGTTCTGCCATGGCCACATTAAATCTGAGATGTCGCTGAGCCTAGCATGTGGAAATGTCAAGTAGAGAGTTAGAAACAGGGTTTGGGAGCTGAAAGAAATGTCTGGATTGAAGATTTAAATCTGGGAGTCATTGGCTTATGGAGGCTACTTAAGACCATTGATGTAAATGAGATTCTTAAGGAGAGAGAACCAAAAAGGACATAACCAGTTATTGTTAAATAGTTTTTAAGTGTGTTAATGATATTGAGGCTGTTTTTAGGAGTCTTATCTTTTAGACAAATATATTGAGATGTTTACTTATAAAATGATATGAAGCATGGGATTTGCCTAAAAGAAAACCAAGGGAAGAATGAATATTATGAATATTTAAGCCATGAGTTGATAATTGTTGAAGATTGGTGATGCCTAATAGGGGTTCATTATACTATTCTTTCTATTTTTGTATATGTTTGAAATTTTCTATACCACAAAGATTTAAAAGAAAACAAGGACACAACAGAGAGCCTTGAAGACCTCCAGCATTCAGCAGTCCGATGGAGGAGATGAAAAGTCTACAGACGACACAGAGATAGCCAGGGCGCAGGGAAGAGGGTCAACCAGCAGAGGAGAGTCCCTGACACTAACAGGAGAGAGGGACTGAAGAAGAAGCAAGATGGCAACTGGCCTGTTAGGGACTCAGAGGGCAAGTCAGATGGATGTTTAATTGTGCTCGATGGATTTAGCAACATGGAGACCATTGGTGACCTTCACAAAGGCAGTGCCAAGAAAGCAGATTCAGTGTTAGAAATCCACCCAGAGTGAACTGAGGAACAGGGGAGGTGAGGGAGAACAAACCTCTTTTAACAAGTTTGACTGTGAATGAGAGTAAAGGTCAAGGAGTCCACGGAAGTTTTTCTTTTGCAATGGGAGAGTCAGTATTTTGATCCAAGAGTGAATCAATGGAGCGAAGCTCAGAGCGGCCCATCATCCACTGTCACGGGAGAGAAGGGGAGAAGCTGGTACAGAGGAGGCAGACTGGAAGACTCGGAGGCCAGTGCACATCTGATGGCTGTTCTTCCCTCTTCTTGGAGCAGGACATTTGGTCATAAGATGCCCAGGAGGGAAGGGCACATAGGAGCGTTGAGGAGAGTGAAGTCAGCTTGAAACAGTCGTGGAGAATGAGAGGGTGAACTTACTAAAGAAACCCCGTCAGACTGCCGCCTTCCCAGTCACCATTTTGTGAATGCATGTTTTAGTTCTTTTTTTAAACTCTGAAGTCATGATTGTTAATAGATGTTGCAGGAGGGCCCAGACGAGGGAGTCATGAAGTAAAACATCACTGCACTCCAGTTGGAAGTCGCCTGACACTGAAGAGAGGGGACCCATCTCCTTCAGAGCTAAGGGTTCCCTCTGAGCAAGAAACACAGTCAGAATTGACTCAAGACAAGGCCCCAGTGGTGACAAATGTTCTTAAGCTTGGCAAAGGCTATGTGAAAATGCCCTAATTCCATAGTGAAGAAATCAAAGAGTAAAGTAGCCAATGAGGACAGGCTTGATTCAATATTTCAGTGATTTGCTTTCTTCTGTTTATTTCACAAATAAATACTTTTACCATATTTTCTTTTTCTATAAACTGTGTATTTATATAATATGGCAGAAGAAAAAAAGGTGGCTGACATTTTTTGGTTAACTACTAGTACTTATCTCCTGATTTTTTTTTTGTTGCTTAAGAAAATTAATCTTGACAAATATTTTTCATTACTTCCCCCTTTAAAGGTTTATACATCCCCTCACAGGCTGTGTCTCCCCAGGCTGGCATTGCCCAGAGAAGCACAGGGCTACGTTAAAAATAAAAATAGCCACGAGCTTGTATCTGCATAGCGCGCTCTGCACTTTCTAAGCCATGTATTCAGCCTCAGCTAATTGGAGCTTCCAACAGGCTACTGCTCCATAAGATTGGCAAGACTGGCAAGACATTTAACAGACAAAGAACTCGGAGGCCTGGGAGGAGACCAGATTTGCAAAGACTACCAGCTTGTTAAAGGCAGAGTTTCAACTCGAGTCCATTATCTCTGGCTCCCAGCTCAGTTTCCTGGAGTCAAGGGTTGGGGTCGGAGGGATGAGAAGCTGTGGCGTGGTGGACGAGACACCAGGATGAGAGGTCTCCCCAGAGCGCACTGGCGGCGGTTCCTTGGGCGCCCTCTCCTGGGGTCGGCATTCCTAATGGGCCGCAGCAGGGTCTGAACAGGAAGTCTCCTCCTCCAAAGACAGTGGCCCACTCAGGGCAGAAAGCTGTGAAAAGCACCTTCAGTGCCAGAGAAAACCAGAGGCCTGCCAAGCTCGGGCCATCGCTTAGACGTGCTCCAGGCCAGGACAGAACTTTGTTTTTTTGAGCCATGAGCAAAGGGCCAAAGAAAACAATAGCGGGACCCCCGTCCCCTGGAAGCCAGCCCCCTGCCCCGAGCCCCTCACAGCAGCCCACCCCTCTGCAGAGGGACAGTGATGGTTTTAGTGACTCACTCCTCCCCGGGGAGCAGCCTGTGGAGGAAATGGCTGAGGACTACGCGGGAAGAGCTCTGTATGGATGATCTCAGGAAGGTCCTGGTCTCCAGGAAGGAAAAACAGAAGGATTGAAATCACCACAGTTGGCAACAGGGCTGCTCTCCAGAGCATCTGGGCGCCTGGTGAGTGGCATGAGGAAGGACCGTGAGAGGAAGGGGGCGTGTGCTCGGCTGCACTCAGGAGCCAGTTTTCCCAGCCATGGCTGGAACAAAGACAGAGCTGGACCCAATGGGCCTGTCTGCTTCTATGAGCACAAGATCATGTGACCACCCGGCCAGGAGTGATTAACCCCATCACATCCCTAGGTGTCAATACCTGGGGAGAGAATCATGTAGATTCCTCTTGCCCCAGACTAACATGTTTAAGGCCTTTCGTTTTAGAATTCTTACCAAAAGAAAAGTCTGAGGCCTGATTTTCCTCTGTATCAAACCCCATCTTTGCAGAAAATAACACGTAAGGTAATGATACAAACAAGGAAACAATGCAGGCATTCAAACCCCTGCTCTCTTATTGCCAGAGCCCACCGAATCCCAGTCCCAGACCTGCAAAAGTTTTCTCTAAACACACATCTTGCCTCTCCGTGTTGGCACAGTCAGAAAAGAAGAACAACAATGCCAGCAGCGTGGGGCTCGCTAGAGTCTCCTGGGCAGTCAGCTTCTGGCTTGAGAGACGAGAGTCCCAGGATGGAGTTCTTGGGCAGCAGAGCACTGTGGCTGGAATTTAAGGCTCTGTACATCTTTAGCAGGGCACGAGAGCATTAGTGGACACCTGGGGACAGACACTCTATAGTGCCTGGCACAAGTCCAGAAATTCATTCATTTCTTCCTGTGGTCATAACCGTCATTCATTCTGCCATTGCACTCTAGGCATGTGCCAACTGCCCTCTTGTGCCCCAGTGCTGGACTGGGCTCCAGGGTAGACTCAGAGGGTAATAAGACAGTCCTCGCCCATGAGTGGCTCCCCAGGCCAGAGGAAGCAGAAGCTTGAATAACTATGGTGGTGGCAATATGAGGCAAAACAGGCCCCAGAGCTGTCCCGGTCACTGGGCTGGGCTGTGGGAACATGGAGCGTTTCCCACTCTGCTGGAATATCTGCTCCCTCGCTTCCTTTAGGTCTCTGCTCAAATGCCTTTGTCCGGAGGCCTTCCCTGACCACACCCCATCATTCCCCGTCCCCTGCCTCTGCTTTATGTTTCTTCGGGGCCCTTATTATCACCTCCTGATCTTACATTTATTGACTGTCTTGCCCAGAATGTCAATTTCATGGGGGCAGTGACCTTGTCCTGCTCACTTGGGAGTTCTCAGCTCCTATTACAGGGCTTGGCACAGACACTGCTCAGTAAATATTTTTTGAAAGAAGGAAGGATGAGAGGGAGGGAGGGAAGATGCTGTGACTCATCAACTCTGGCAGGTCTGAGAAGGGCTTCCAGGTGGAGGTGGCCTAGGGCTGGGTCTTACTGCCCAAGTAGGAGTTCCCTGGGTGGAGAAGAAAGGGCAGGCAGTCAGGCAAAGGGAATGGTGCCTACAGAGCTATGGAGGCTGGAAGGCGCCATAGCCTAAGTGCTAAGAGCTTGGAGCAGAGCTGCAGGAGGGGAGGCCAGAGAGGTGGGTGAGACAGCTCCAAAGGGCCTTGAGGCCATAAAGATGGTCAGGGCCTTGTCCTTGGGCTGTTGGGAATTGTCTAGAGCAGTTAAGCAGAGGACAGGGAAGGGAGGCTTGTTGGCAAGGAACTACTTGATTTAGCAGCTTTCAGACCCTGCCAGCAGAGCAGGGAGGCACTTCTGAGAGGGTAGAGGGTCCTGAGCACAGAGGTGCAGCCCAGGTAGGGCTTGGGAGGCTTCGTGGAAGAGGCCCCCAGACCACACCAGCAGGAAGGTGAGCTGGGGCTCAGGTGGGCCCTGGTGCCTCTTGACCAGCAGGGGGAGAGAGCTGCTGAGGAAGGGGCCAGCGGCAAGCTCTCTGACAGCCGCCTGCTCTTGACACCTCTGCCTCCCAGATGAACACACTAGCCCGGCACTGCCCAAATGGAGTTAGGCCAGTTATCCAGCCAGGAAAACCCTGTGTAGACAGAGCCACTCCCAGCGGCCCCCACCCCGCGCCTGGGGCAGCCTTGAGTGTTCCCTGCCCACTCTGCTTTCCTGGTGCCACCTCAAGGCCGGGGACTCACTCCAGACACAACTCACCCCCCATCTGGCTCCAGGACCCTCCTTGGCTTGGTCCCTAGCCAGGCCCTGCTCCCAGGCTCAGAGGGGGCTTGGAGTTTGGGTCTCGCCGAGCTAAGCAAGGCCTGGGGGAGAGGGAGTGCAGGGGCTGGGTCTCCTCCCATCTTTTGTAGTCCCCTTGGCTGTGTTGCCCTCTCCATCCCCTTCCTCCCGTTCCTGCGCAGGAGAGGAGGGCAAGATGCACGCAACACAGGGGGCTCACCCCGGGACTCACCCACAGGCCCACACCAGGCTCTGGAGGCCTTGTAGAGGGACACACACTCTGAAAATCAGCGAGTCCATAGATGCCACCCACCCTACTTTTGAGGGTAGGGGAGACACATTATACTTATATATAGCACTGCTCCTTATAGCTCTAAAGTCACTTTTTGGTGCAAAAACATAAAAAATGTATTATGTATGACTTGGTATCACATATGATATATTTAGATAATTTTTCAGAAAAGAAAACCAACAAAACCTCTCTGGGAAAACGAAATTCCCTTTCCCCCAAATTTTCAAGTTATTTTCAGTGCGTTGCCCGAGGAGGTAGGGCCCCGCCCCCACCCCCACCCACGGGAGCCGCCTCTGGGGAGAGGCAAGTGTGCAGCAGCTCGGGGTGCACACGCCCCACGGAGGGATGTCAAATTGATTAACTTCATCATGGTACCGAGCTCCCTAATGTTTTTCTTTGCAATGTCTCGGCTCTAAATGATCGTGACCCAAGGCAATTTACAGTTACTTCCATTTTTTTAATGAAGTCTGATTTAATAGTAGGAATGGTTAATGGCCTCGTCTGTCACACATAATAAAACAGAGTCTAATTGTGTTTTAAAAAGGGCCTTTTGGTATGAACAGAAGCAACAACTTGATTGCATTGTGAGAGAGGGCTTTGGGGTGTGCTAAGATGGCTTTCCCAGGGGCGCCAGACACTTTCTCCCTGGGTCGCCATTTCACCCTCCCTCCTCTGCCCCATAGTCTTTTCTTCTAAAGGAATTTCCTAATTCCTCCAACAGGTTAAAACCCATGGCCCTCCTGCCGGCTTCCCCTGGATGCCCATCTGCAGGTTCCCAGGGCTTTACACGCCATTCCATAATTACAGTCCTCCAGGGTCTCCCACGGAAGGAAATGGCCTGACACCCATTTTACACCTGGGAAAACTGAGGCTGGCTGGCCCAACTTGCCCAGAGCCCCAGGGCAGTGAGTCAGTGCCCCTGTTAGGTATTGTTGCCAGCTCTAACCACTGACACTTCCCACCCAACCAGACACCCCACATGCACTCCTCCCCTGGGAACGGGGCCCCTGTGAACAAGGCCAGGTGTCTTGTCCCCTCAGAATCGTTGTGGTAGCCCACTGAATGCAAAACCCATGGGGAAACTGAGGCAAAGAGATGTGATTGACCCAAGAGCCCAGAGTTTATTCAAAGGGACCTGTGGTTGAATTTTGGATCTTTGAGCAAATAACACACTTGCCTTCTATAAAATATAAAAGGAAAGCCTTCTTTAGGAGAGCTTGGGAAACCCCAAAGAAGTCTGGCAGGGTCTGCCCTGCCGCCCCATCACTTGCCTGCTCTCCCGGGCCCTGGGTCCAGGGCCAGGGCTGACCCTGAGTGTCCCAGCATCCCTGAGCAAGCCCAGCCTGGAGCCTTGGCTGAGGTTTACCAGTTAGCCAGGGCAGGTATCATAGGGAAAGGCCTCTCCTTTGCATAGTGGGCCTCTCCCTGGGAGTAAGGGACAATGAAAAGTGTACTGGACTTGGTGTCATGAGGTCACTGGTTGGTTTGCCACCAACTAGCCACGTGACCTTGGCCCGCATTCCCCTCTCTGAGTGCCAGTTTCCTCGCTGTAAAACATGTCCTTGCTCTTCATGCCCACCCCTCCATACCCCCTGACTGTGGAGTCATCTCATCCATGCCCCTGCTGTCAGTGGGAGTTTTGCCATGGGTGGATAAGGGTGCCAGGGAGGCCCACAGAGCCAGCCTGGAGTGAGACGAGATTCCTGTGGGAGAACCGCCCGAGGGGGTGGCTCGGCCTAGCTGAGGCATGCACCCTGGGATCTTGGGAAATGGGGCCTGCTGGGACACTCCCAGCCTTTGTCCTGTAGCCTCATTTAAGTGCCCAAGTGGAGGCCAAGGAGGAGCAAGGAGCGTGTGGGCTCTTGTTCAGTGTCTTTAGCTGGAGGGGTGGGCGCTGGGAGAAGCATCCAGGCAGGACTGCCACTTGTCCCCTGAGCTTGGCTGGGCAGCGGGCCTGAAGGCTGGTGCCAGAACTTGCAGATCATCTCTGGGGGCAGAGCCCACAGCTGCGCAGGCCCATCTGGCTTCTTTAATCAGGGGAAGGGGTCATGACGATAGGGAGCCTCCTAGCCCCTTGGTGCTAGGTCCAGGGAAAGAATGGACTTGGAGTTGGACAGGCCTGCCCAGCTGCCAATATGTGTGATTTGGATCCTGTCCTTGTGTGGAATGGACAGCCAGTGATCAGGACTTGGTGGGTGTGGGCAGACCACACAGGACAATCCTCACTCAAGCACATGGAGAGTCTGTAAAAAGCAGAAATCCCTATTAGCTTAGCCAGCAGTACAGAATACAATGAGCATAATGGGGAGGGAGCATCGGCCCACTCTCTCTCTCTCTCTCCTCCTCTCTCCCTCTCTCTCTCTCACTCCAGTCTTCAATTTGTAAACGACAAAACAAAAGCAGGTACCAGGGATGGCTGTGGCAGTGGCTCTGCTGAAAAGAAAAATTCAAACGAGCCCTTGCAAAAAGAAAGCTTGATGACTCTCAGTGTTGCCAGAAGTACCACCTCGACACAGAGACAATTCTCCTCAGGGCCGTGAGAAGGAAACCTCTCATCCTGATCGTCTCTGGCAGCCCTCTTGTAACTCAAAGTATGGGAGAGAACCTCAGAATGAATCTAGCAGCTCCCTCACTGCCCTTCTCAGCCAGCTCAGGCCTCATTAAATACACCTTCAATCTTCTTGTCCCTCGCTCCCTCTGTCACACCTCTCCAGCAAAACCCCGATGCTAGTTAAATCGACAGTCCATCCCCTCTGCTTCTGCACTTAGGCAAGGGAGTACAGCAGGAGAAAAGCACACAGCCAGGCTGCATCAGTTAGCACAGGGCACGCTACAGTAACAAACAACCCCAGCTCTCAGGGGCTTCCCACTTCAAAGGCTCATTTTTCACTCACAGAGAACAGGTCCACTGCAAGTCTGTGTGGTCTTCCCCATCATCTTCACTCCAGCACCCAGGTACATGGAGCAGCCTCTGTCTGGGATGTGGCCAGTTTGGGGACAGAGAGAAAAGAGAACATGGTGAACACCTTGTCTTTTAAAGCTTCTGCTTCGAAGTGACACACATCACTTCCCCTCATATTTTGCTGATCAGTGCAAGTCTTATGGCCAAGACTGATGTCATTAGGGCAGGAAAATAGAGTTCTCCCCCAGGGAGGGCTTGTGAATGTTTTTGCAAAATAATACAGTCTACCAAACAGGTTTATGGTCTCCCTAAAAAGGCGTGCCACTCACCTCTAGGCTCTTGATGCCTCCAGCCGATCTCCATTTGCCTCATCCGTTCAATTCCCCACACTCCTAGATGACTAGTATATGGCTTTCCCAATCTTCTCAAATGTCCAACATCTCCTCCCCATTCCACTCTAGCTAATGAATGACTGTCCGTATTTCATGGAGGAAATAGAGGCAACCAGAAGAAACTTTCTAATGCTTTCGCCACCAAAGGGACTGACTTAGCTGCACCTGAGCCCATGTTCTCTTCTCTACTGTGTCTGAACTCTCCGTGCTCCTAGCCAAAGACCCTTCCATTGTGCACTCAATTTCATCCCCTTCATCTACTCCTACACATCACCTCTATCTCGCTGACATCCTCCATTTTCCCTTCTCTGCAGGATCACTATCCTTGGAATCAAACAGGTTGCCTCATCTCCCATCTTTAGAAACACTCACTTGATCCCATCTCCCTCTCCAGCTCTCACCTCATTTCTCTGCTCCTGTTTATGCAAAACTCCTCCAAAAATGTTGTCTCTGTGCTCTGTCTCCAATTCCTCAACTTCCCTTCTCTCTTGGACCACTCCACTTGGGATTTTTGTCCACCACCCACAGAAACTGGTCTTCCTAGACACAAGTGATCTCCACATTGTTAATCCACTGGTCAATGGTTCTCTCCTTTCTAACCCAACAGCAGCGTTTGACACACACAGTCACTCTGTCTTCTTTGAAACTTGGTCTCAGGGACAACACTATCCCTTTGTTCTCCTCCTATTTCACTGGTCACTCCTGCTCAATCTCCTTGCTAGTTTCACCTTTCCAACTCTTAAACTTTGGAGAATCCTGGGCTTAATCCTTATACCTCCTTTTTATCCACACTCACTTCCTAGGTGGGCTCATGAGTCACACGCACTGTGTACCACCTATATCCTGATGTCTCCACACTTGCATCTCTAGCTCCGTCATCTCCCCTAAACCTCAGATTTGTATATCCAGCTGACTGATTAACAGCTCCACTCAGACAAATTAAGTCTGTCCAAAACTAAATTCTTGATTTTAACTCCCAAACCTGTTACCCGCCCCCCTCAGTCTTCTGTCTCAGTTATTGGCGACTCCATCCTTCAAGTCACTCAGGACAAAAACTATGAGTATTCCTTGACTCCATATCCACTTCACCAGCAAAGTCTGTTTGCCCCACTTTCAAACTATATCCAGAATCTGACTGCTTCTCACCACTTCTGCTACCATACTGGTCCAAGACATCCATCCTCTCTCACCTGGACTGTTATTGCAAGAGCCCTTTAACTGGGCTCCTTGCTTCTGCCCGTGCCCTCCTCCAGGATGGGTGATTCTTTAAGACTAATTTAAATCAAGGCACTCATCTTTTCAAAATCCTCCAAGGGTTTCCATTGCAAAGTAAAATCCAGTGGACTTATCACGGCCTATGTGGTCTGACCGATGGCTACTACCTCTCAGTCCTCATCTCCCACCACGTCTGCACCTCAGCCATCCTGACATCCCCAAACTCACTAAGCAACCTCCATGTCAGGCCTTTGTACTTGCTCTCTTCTCAGCCTGGAATGTTCTTCTCCCAGATATCCACATGGCTTGCTTCTACAAGTCTCTGCTCCAATGTCAGTTTATCAGAGAGCTCATCTCTAACCATTCTGTACAAAATAGACTCCTCATAATTTCTGTCACTTTATACTCCCTTGCCCAGCTTGATTTATTTCCATATCATTTATCACCATGTGCCCCTTTTTTTGGTCTCTCTCCCCAAAATAGAATGTAAATGCCAAGAGAAGCGATTTTATTTGTTTTGATCATTGATGTAGCTCCAGCCCCTAGAGCAGTGCCTGGCATGAAGTAGGCACCCAATAATATTTTTTGAATGAATGAATGAATGGGGGAGATAGCAGACCACAGAGGCAGGAAGTAACTCGCTCCCTTGCAACAAAGGGCCTAGGCGATTTTGAGACTTCTATTTTGTGAGACATTAAGCTTCTTCATTACTTAGGCTATTTTAAATTGGGTTTCTGTTCTTTTCTACAGCATCCTAACTGAATCACTTCCACTTAGGCCACTGGGCAGGGAGCAAGAGTGCACAGGCCCTACCAGGAGAGTGCTGCCAGCAGCCAAGCTGAGTAGAAGTCCACCTGTGGCAGCATGGGGTCAAGGAGTTGCCACTTCTGATGTGGCTTCCTGGGCCTCTCCCCCAGGTTGACATCTACTGTGGCGGGAGAGTGCCTCAGAATCCACCATCCCACTAACAGTGCACCACAAGGAGCTCGGAGAGGGGGAAAATGTCACAACAGAACTCTGGTACTTTCCCCCTGAACCCCTAAGAGCAGCCGCCTCAGCCCTGGGCCATTCTATTGTAGGGATAGGTCAGTGCTAGCCTCCCTCTGGACAGAGATGGAGAAAGGACCAAGTAACAGCAGGCCATTGCTATGAGCTAAACATACAACATGCATTTTACCATTTAATCCTCACCTAGAAGAGGGTCTGGCATAGAGCACATGTTATCTCCTAACATCTCTCTCTTTTCCGCCATTGTTAAAGTCCTCTTAAACTCACTCTGATCAGGCTTTCACCCCTGTTGCTCCACCCAATAAGCTCCTGTCATGTCATCAATGACCTCTAGGATGCTAAACCCAGTGATGACTTCTCAGTCCTCATCTAACTTGACCGATCAGCATCAGCAGTATTTGACAGGTCGACCATTCCCCCAAACACCACACTCATCTGGTTTTCCTTCTTCCTCTCTGGCAGCTCCCCCTCAGTCTCCTTTGTCGGTTCCTCCTCACTTTCCCAGCCTCTTGCTATAGGAGTGCCCAGCATCTCAGTCCTTGTACCTCTCTTTCTCTGTCCCTAACCCCTTCCTTGGAGATCTCATCCATCCCATGACTTTATATTTACCCACTGCTGTGGACTGGTTGTCTGTGTCCCCCCAAATTCATAACCTGAAGCTCTAATCCCAGTGTGATGGTATCTGGAGGTGGGGACTTTTAGCCTCCAAAACTGTGAGAAATAAATTTCTGTTGTTTAAGCCACCTAGACTATGGTGTATATGCATATACATATATATGGTATATATGGTATTACAGCAGCCCAAGCTGACTAAGACACTCACATACTTTACCAATTCCAGTGTTCTTCACCTCTTTCTACCTGGTATCATTTCCATTCTGGTATTATCTCCTTTTAGCCTGAAGAACTTCCTTGAGCATTTATCTTTGGTATGCTGGTTTAGCAGTTTAACTATGTGTGCTTAGTACTGGTTTTCTTTGTATTTATCCCACTTAGGATTCACTGATATTCTTGGATCTGTGCATTGCTGTTTTTGAGGAAACTTGAAAAACGTTGGCTAATATTTCTTCAAATATTTTCCTGCCCTATTCTTTCTCCTCTCCTGGAATCCCAACTACATAGAAGTCACATCTTTTAACACAGGTCATTGAGGCTTTATTCATTTTTTTCAATATATTTTTCTCTGGGTGATTCATATGGAAGATGTCCTGTCTTCAAGTTCACTGATCCATTCTTTTGGTTATAGTCAATCTTCTGAATTTTTTATTGCATATATTGTATAGTCCAGTTCTAGGGTTTCCATTTGGTTCTTTTTTATAGTTTTCATATTTCTCCTGAAATTTCCTATTTCTTTACCAATTAATCCATTATTCCTATTGATTCTTCAGAAGACTTAAATTTTAGACTTCTTGTCTGCTGATTCCAACATTTGTGTTTTTTGTGTGTCTGCTTCTGTTGACTGATTTTCCTTTGATTATTGGTCACATCTTCCTGTTTCTTTGAATTTCTTGTAATTTCAGATTGTGAGTTGGACCTTATGAATGATTTATTATAGAGACTCTAAATTCTGTTATCATCCTCTGAAGAGTATTGTATGTTGTTCTAATGAGCTGCTAAATTACTGGCAGATCACTTTAATCCTGAGATGGTTTAATTTTAGGTCCTGTTATGGTAGGTCTATTCCAGTTTTGTCCTTAGTTGTAGGGTGAATCCCTTAGTCCTAGGATATATCTTTTCTCCTCAAGTGTGGGCTTTCTGGAGTTTCATGGAAAGTCTGAGATCAAGTCCCTCTAACTTGGAAGGACTTGAACTGCAGTACGAAGCTGAAATCTCTGATTGGTTCTTTCAGCCTCCCAGCTGTTGCTTTCCTCAAGGTACCTTGGAGTTTTGACCCCCACATGCACAGTTAAGGAGTCAAGCACGGATTCAAGAAGAGTTTATACACAGATTTGGGGCTCCCTTCTCTAGGACACCTTCTTTGCTCCTTAATTTCCAGCTTCTCTAGAAATCTCAGCCCAAAAAGACTGCTACTTTCTGGTTAGATTCTTTTCACTGTATATTGCATAGGCCGGTGAGTACCCTCAGGGAAAAATGTAGATCTCGTCCAGTGTGGTTCCCTTTTCTCAATGGTTGAATCTCCTCCAGTATCTGTTTGCTTTAGGTCAGTCTCCCATGTCTCCAGAGTTTATAATTACCAGCACAAGATACAAGCTACTCTGTGATTACCAGAGTCTGGAGGTTCAGTCTTGGCTTTAGATACTCTCTATAATCTGACAACTTCGAAATTTATATCTATAGCTCTAATCTCTCCTTAATATCCAGACTTGTATATCCAATAGCTTCTAGAATGTCAAATGGACATTTCAAACTACACATGAACAGAAGTAATCCTTTGATCATTTCCCTCCTAAAATTACTCCACCTACAGTCTTCTGTACTGTACCTCCATCCTCCACAGCAAACTTGGGAGACATCCTTGGCTCCTCCTTTTTCCTCACATTTCACGTCCAATCCATCAGCAACTTCTTAAATATATATCAAGAATGAAATGATACATCTGAGACTTGCATAAAAATAAAATGATAGGGGAAATTAGGTAGGGGTATAAATGAAACAAGATCAGCCATCATATAATAATCGTTGCAGCTGGGTGATGGGTATATGGTTATTTGTTATTATTCTGTTCTCTCTGTTTTTATAAATGTTTGAAATAATGTATGTATAATCAAACCACTTCTCACCACCTCCATCATTACTGCCCTGGTCCAAGTCACCACCATCTCTTGCCTGGATTATTTTACATAGCTTGTATCCTTGCCTCTGTACAGATATGCCACTCTCAGCTCAAAACCCATTAGTGGCTTTCCAACTTATTTACTTAAAAAACAAAGACCTTGTTATAGTCTAAAAAGCTCATTGTTACCTCTCTGTCTTCATCTTACTGACTTCTCTACTCTCTTGCTCATAATTATTTTTAGAATGTCCCCAAATTTTGGGTTTTTCTGATGTTTCATCATGATTAGATTACAGATTATGTATTTTGGCAGAAAACTACTCAAGCGACTGATCCCCTTGTTAAGGAGGTTTCCATCATGTCTCTCCACTGTAAAGATACCATTTTCCCCTTTGTAATTGATAAATCTGTACAAATATCCCAATCCCAAGTTAACTTTCACCCAATGGTTTTAGTGCCCATTGATGATCCCTGTGTGAATTAGTCATTGCTCTGGTGGTTACATGATGGTGATTTTCCACATTTATTGGTTGGTATTATCTGTAAGTAATGCTCTTCCCTCTCCAGGGGGAGACAATTCTAGGGTCTGAGGTTAGTGTCAGCTTCTCTGAGATCTGAGGTGATGAGTTTTGGGCAGAGACTGAAATAATGTGAGAGAAGTGAACTAGCAAACACTAAGAACAAAGAAGAACATGGTAGGCAGAGGAACGGGCAAATGTGAACACTTGGAGATGGGACAAGAAGAATGAGAGGGCCAGGAAGACTCAAGTGAACTGGAGGAGAGAGGTGGGAGGTAGAGTCGGAGAGGCAGCAGGGCCAGATCAGGAGCATCTTCTGGACCACGCTCCAGCAGTTTGGATTCTAAGAACAATGGGAAAGCAGTGACGGTCTTGAGCACAAGAGTAACATAATCTGATTTATCTTTTTAAATGATCAAATCCTCTTACCATTTTTTACCTTTCAGATTGAAAACGTTAAACAGGTTTGAAAATACATTGGGTTGATGAAGGTATGTGGCAAAAGAGGCATCACCATTCCTAACTAGTGGTAGTATACACTGACAGAAATTTTATGGAAGGTAACTGTAATAACTCAAAATTGCAAATGTAATTTGACCCAGCAATTCTACCACTGAGAATTTATCCTACAGATGTACTTCCATATGTGCAAAATGATGTAAGTACAATGTTACTCACTGCAACATTGTTTATAATAGAAAAACACTGGCAACAATCTAAATGCCCACCAGCAGGGGACTAATTAAATACATTACAGCATATCCATACAGTAGAATATTATGCAGTTGAAAAAAAGAGAGTATTCCTCACTTATTAATATGAAACGATTTCCAGGAAATAATAAGTGACAAGAATAAGTTATGGAACAGTGAATCTAGTATATTTCCATTTAAGGTGGGATAAATATATTTAGAATTGCTTATACAGTCATGAAGTGTATCTTGGAATGACATAAAAGAAACTGGTAACATTGATTGCCTCTGAGGAGGAAGAGAGAGACTTCAATGTCCACCTTCTTAGACTTTTTCAATTTTATACCACATCAATCTATTTCATATTAAAAAATAAAATGAAAATGAAAAGACCACTCTGGCTTCTATGTGGAAAAGAGCAGAAACTGAGAGACCAATTGGGGGACCCATGTGATCGTTCACAGAGAGCTGGTGGGGGCTAAGCCTAGGTGGTGGTGGGAGAAGTGGTACGTCCCTCATGGCCAGTTGGGCCCCTCTGCTCCAGCATCTCTGTATGTTACTGTCTCTCACAGCATGTTTCTGAAGAAGAAATCACCCCAGTAAAATCCCTTTCTCAGGTCCAGAGAGGAGAAGGGCCTTGCCAAGACCACATAGCTAGTTGGTGACGAGTGGGTATGAGATCTTAGGTCTCCTAAGTCCCGATCTTGTGCTGACTCATTTCTAATTATTATAGTCGTGAAACCAAATCTCACCTGCCTCCTCTCCCACTCCCCAAGCCTCCACCTCTCCCACCGGCCCTACCTGTTAACCCACAGGTGCCAGCAGCACTGGTTCTGTGGCCTCTGGGGTATTCTCTCTTTAGCCTTCCTTCTTGCCTGCTGCCCACCCCCGCCTTGGAATTCAGTTATCCCATTGTTCTGACTCTCCCTGAGAGCCCCCCTACACACATGGACACACACATGTGCACACACACACACCACAGTGTCTCCACCCAAATGACGTCCCAGGGTGACCCTTCAGACCTCTACCCTCTCTCTCATACACCTATCAACATCCTCTTCCACCCATCAGGCTCAAAACTTGCCCATGCTACATCTCCATCCCCTTGAGTCTTTTTTGCTCACTGACCTAATTAATAACAATTCTACCTTCCACTGGTACCAGGGTGTTTGTTCCATCACTGCCCTGGGTGAGAAACATAAGGGCCAGGCATTTGAAGCTGCTTCCTGTCAGATCCACTGAGCATAGGTGCTAGGGTACTCCCTACCAACCACCACTGCCCCTCCAGATGCCCAGAATGGGACCCAGGTCTCCAAACCCTCTGCTGGCTCTATGCTTCCCATTCTACTCATTTTTACTCTAACATTCAAACTAGGAAGTCAATGGATTAATTCTGCCCCGGGCCATAAATATCTCCATGTGAACCAGAGACTTTGGGAGCCACTAATGAGAACAACTAATTTTGGGAATGACAGTCACTTGGCAGGCAGACTGGAGTGTTTTCCTGGGACATGCCTTCACCAAATTTCAAGGATATTGAACAACATCTCTCCATTCTTTTCCTGGAACATTGCTGGGCAAGAGGGGTCCTGTGGCTTAGGTAAGATTTTGTACTCGAGGGCCTTCCTAGATAGACTCTATCTTGCTCATGCATGGACAACAATTTGAGTCCACAACACTGCACACAACTATGAAGAAAAGTAGGGTGGACAGGCTTCAGTGTAGGCAAATAAGAAGCCACACACCTCACGGTGGAAATAACTCCCCATGTGCTCACAGGGGCGTGGGCACTGGGCCCCAATGCCACCTTCCCTTGTTCAGTGCTTTATACAGGGTGGCCAAAGCAACACAGGCAACTATACACAATAAATGCTTTATTCAGAATTCAACAGAGGAAATGTTCAATGACATTCCATCACACTTTTATGTGCTGTCCCTCATTAGCAATGCATAGTTCAATATGCTGTGCAAAATCACAACCAACACGGTGCACTAATGCGATATCCCCATCCATCCTTCACAGTGTGTCTGTGATACTTGCCTCAGATGATTTGTATCTCTGATTTTCACTGAATAAATCTATGGCTACAGCATAACCCCAGAAAAGGTAATCTCAAGAGGGCTCAATCTGGAAAAGTAAATGAATGAATGAACAAATGAATGAATGAATGAATAACATTATCTACATTTTCAAACTTTATGACCCCTCTCTAGTTTGTGAAGGATTTTTGCAATCATTGTCTGTTACTTCTGGCGTTCCTCTCCTATCAGCCACAGCCCAGGAAGAGAACCCAAGATTCCCCATAGAGAGTGCCTTGAAGACATCAGCTCAAAGGGCTGCTCTATCCAAAAGACTAGACACCACTGCTTCTTCTTCCTCTGTACAAAACCATGTCCACTGTTCACTGCAAACCTGGAGGCTATTCTGATCACCACCTAGCCTGACCCCCACAAGAGAGATGAAACCACAGAGCAGGAGAAGGCTCAGTGGAGCAGTGGTCAAGACTAAGGAGATGGGGGAAGGAGTTGCTACAGAAGGACAGCTGGGAAATCTCAGCTTCTGATCCTACTTCTTTCCCATGGCAAACAGGAACCCAACCACCAAGATGGTAGTGAAGGGGCTAAGCAGAGCCAGGCAGCTTCTGATTCAAATCCCAGGTCTACCACTTAAAACCAGGTGACCTTGGGCAAGTTACTCAATCTGGCTGGGCTTGTTTCCTCACCGGAAAACAAGGACAACTATGAGTGCTTCAATCACCCTTTGCATTTGAGTGCACAGCTCTATAGAGATGCAAACTAGAAGCAGAACCTCTGCCCCCGTGGAGCATAGGAAGTGCGACTATAAAATAACGTAAATGTTCTTAGATCAATGGATCTGTTATATTCCAATGAGAGATGCCCTTCAAAGTGGAGAGAGGCAATGTGGTATCAGGGTTAAGAGCTCAAGCTTTGCCCCCAAAGAGCCTGGGTTCAAATTCCCACTCCACCACTCCCCAGCTGAGTGACCCGGGCAAGACACTTAATCTGCGTGTCCTTCAGTTCCCCCATGTGTGAAATGGGAATATTACTGGGAGAGTTGTAAAGATTAAGGGAGATAACATATGTAACACCCTTAGCATTGTGCCTGGCACACTGGCTACACCTAGGACTATCTATGCACCTCAGGGAGCCGGGCTTTGCGTGAAATATTTCTGGCCTTCTCTTTAAGAATTGGTATCAGAGTTAATTGAACCACAAAGAAAAGCAGTCTTGTTGCTTCACTTCCACCTTTATTGCTAACACTGAACAGCACCTTATATGGAAATCAACCAAGTAATTGGTGGCTGTTTCCAACACTCTGCCCACTGACCTAGCCTGTAGTAAAGAACTACTTTAGGTGTTTTTTTTTTTTTTTTTGTGAGGAAGATCAGCCTTGAGCTAACATCCATGCCAATCCTCCTCTTTTTGCCAAGGAAGACCGGTCCTGGGCTAACATCCACGCCCATCTTCCTCTACTTTACATGGGACACCGCCACAGCATGGCTTGACCAGCAGAGCGTTGGTGTGTGCCCGGGATCCGAACCTGCGAACCCCGGGCCGCCGCAGCGGAGCTCACGCACTTAACCGCTTGCACCACCCGCCGGCCCCAAGAACTACTTTAGGTGTTGAAGGCAGAGCTCAACGAAGAATTCTCCGTAGCGTTCTCAATAATAGCATCATGGGAACAAGGACTGTCTGGCATCCCTGTGGGAGATGGTGGTCAGTGGGATGGAGAAGCTCTGCACTATTATGGAAACAGGTGGTCTCTATACTTAAGCACTCTAGTTTCTCTAGTACCCACCCCCCCCCAACTCTTCCTCTTTATTCAGTTCCCTAAAGCATATGGTAGATGTCAGTTGGTGGTAAAGGATGTCACAGTTTTGCAGGCCAGAAGCAGACAGGGTCAGTGTGAGGGGTGGGTGACATTGTATATTCGTCTAATCTGGAAACTGAACCAGGAAGAGGTTAAGGAAACCCGCAGGGGATTGTAAAGTAGACTAGTTGGTCTAGAAATGTGCAATCATGAAGAACAGCCCACCCCTGACCTCCCTTCCCAGGCAGCTAAAGAGTACCCAGAACCAGAAAGACAATTAAGCACTCTTGAGTCTGTGCCAGGTCTCCCAGACTCCTCTTCCCTCCAGGTCAGAGCTCAAGAACGGGGCAGTGGCTCCAATCTTTTAAGAGCTTTGTTGGATGACATCCAATGCTCAGCCTGTCTGTCTGTAATTCTCTTTAAATCTTCTCAGGTTTCCCCATACTGAGCACTCCCCTGCTCCTCTCCTTGCCTGATGATTAAGCATTTACAGAGATGTCATTTTTTTCCCACCACGTACCTGTTATTTGGGTGGAGATTTCTTTTAAACTCCCTAACCCAAAAGAAAAAACTACTTCCTTTTGACTCATGGTCTGAGACATAGTTGGATATGGAGTGGAGTGGACTTGTTGCAGAAACTTTTTAAGGAGAGGGCTGAGTATAATTTAAATGCATAACAGATTTCTATCCCATTTGCCAAAAGCTATCCTAAAGAGGGCTGAAATCGTCCGTTCAATGCTGATAATTATATAGTGCAAACACGTACCCCTGCAGACAAGAAGTCAGAGGGCTCCTGCCATCTTGGCTGCCTAGACCAGTTCATCTGAACACAGTCAGAGAGGAGCCACTGGAAAATACCACAGCCAGGCAAACAGCACCTGTGGAATAGCTTCTCATCCTAGAAAGAAGTTACCTGACCCAGGAATACTAAGAACCAAATGCCAAATTGTACACATACGAAAATAAACTAAGTGGCCACCAATCAAGTCATTGTTCTATTCCAGAACCTCCTGGGCTTTTTCCTTGCCCACTGCTCCCTCTTCTTACCACTCATGCTCTGCATCCCCCTTCCTCCATGCTCACCATTCCCACTGTGCCTCTGCTCAAGTTATGTTCTCAAAGTCAAATGCTACCTACCCTCCCTGCCCACCTTGGCCCCCCCTAATTCCTCCCCTTGGGACCCTGTGCCACAGACTGTGCTTTCGATCTTCCGATTCCACACTGCCTTATAAGCTGAATTGGTTACATCCAGGACAGCATATCAAGGTCCTCCCAAATAGGTAGTGTCTCTCCCGCAGTACCCACAGTGCTAGGCACCAAATCAGTCTTTAAAAGACTAGTTGATCAATCACATATTCAATTTAGAAATGGAAGAAAAATAGCCCCATGTAAGGGCAAGAGCAGCCATGGCTGAACCTTCACACTCTTGCACCATCTTCTGGATTCAGCATCATCTTCCCTGCACATGATTTTAGGGATGCAAATCATGGTTTTCCCATGCCAAGACAACTTCTGTGCCTGCCTTGTTCTCTAAAGACAGTCATTATTGACTTTGAGGATCTTCTGCTGGAACGAGCTCTACCATCCCCCAAAGACTGGAATGCCATAGAGTGTTCCTTAGGACCACACTGCTGTATCTACAGATTCAACTGAGGCCAGTTAACCTCTAGCCCCCAGCTCTGAATGTGCAATAAAGAAGGTAAGAACTAGTTGCTGTCTACTTGGCTTCCAGGGACAGGGTGAGAACCACGGAGTTTACAGCCTCCCACATTGGAAGGCCTACACTACTATGGAAGAAGCTACCTCTGAAATCCACAGAAGTGCTTCAGCGCCCTTAAGGGACCACTTTACTTCTATGAGCTGGATTGGGTTGGCTCCTAATCCGACCTCTTCCCCTGCTCTCACCCCAAACACACACATTTTAAGGCTTGCCAAACCTGTGATCACAAAAGAGAAAATGAGAGCAACTGATCAAGATGGGACCCTGTGGAAGGCAATAAAAGAGAGGGGGGAGGGGGCGGGGGAGGCTGGGGAGAAGCATACCGAGCATTTCAAGGAAAACAACTTAAAAATTCATGAGCTCTCAGGGAAGGAAGGCATCACAAGAGAATCAATCAGGCTAAGTTTTCTGAGCACCTGTCAGTCGATCAAGAAACATTTATTGCACGCCTGCTATGCATAAGGCACTGCTGGAAAGGCACATGAAGATGTAACATATATAAAAAAGAAATGTTTGGGGAAAACCGATTTTAGCCTCTGACCTCAAGGAGCTTATAACCTAAGTGGTGCTAATTGAATCGAAACCACTCTTCCTGAAGGCCCCCTAGACTTACAACTTGCTGTCAAAGTTTCTTTCGTGAAGGCCATGTCCCCGTCTCCCAGTGCTCCCAAAGTTTTGTGCATGTATCTCATGAGCATCCACGTGCTGCTGCCGGTTATTGCTTTGGGGGAAGGTAATTTTCAATAGCAGTAGTTAGGGAAGAGTTGGCAGAGGAGATCGAATTTAAACTGGGTCTTGAAGAATGGATAAATTTGGAAGTGCAGAGCTAAGGCCGGAGAGCTTTCCAAGGCAGAAGGGAGCTCACGACTTAGCAAGAAAGTTAGGCGTACATAGGCCTAATTATAATATGATGAATCTTTCTCACCAGTATAAACGAGTTACGAAAGGAGTGCTGAGATGGGTCAATGAAGTCTGGGAAGAAAAAAGAAAGGTCTATGGTGGAGGTGCTATCTGAACTGGGCTTTGAGGAACGACTAGTGTTATATCAGGCTGTCAAGAGAAAGACATTCAAATTTCTAGGACCAGAAGAGGCAAACTGAAGCCAGAGAGAGCAAGTCCAGGGCAAGAATGTCTACATTGGGCCAATATTTTGATAATATTTAAGATTCCCTTTTCTTTGTACATGTCTCCCTGCCCCCCTGCAGTCTTTCCATGAAGCTTAATAATGGCAGGAAAGGAAAGGATGTGTACTAAAGTAATAACACAGTTACCACTCAGCTGTGACCTTCAGAGTATTTTATTGTTTTATTATTCTTTGGCATCTCTAGGAAGATGACAAGGAGTCTTGATAGTCAGGTTTTATTGAGAATGAAAAGGGAGTTCTAAATTCTAAGAGCTCCATTCACATATCAAAAGCAAAGCTTAGACAATTGAAGTGGGAGTTTTACTCTAAGCCATAGACAGAGGGAACTTGAGATGTGATGTAAGGAGAGTCCTTTCATTAGGGAGGAAGTGGAATGACTTGCAGGGCAGGGAGAGAGAAAGATTTAGAAAGGAAGAGTAGGTTGTGAAGGAGTAAGAACACCTGTGACTGCACCTCCTTCCTCTCAGGGTCAAACTTGTGTGTGGGGGTGGGGGATGGAAGGTGAGCCAAAAATTGCATGATGGGTTAGTGGCCTACTTTCCTAGGCATAGCCTGGGGAAGGCTGCAAGACACTCAGAGGCAAACCCAATAAGGCATGGAGGTACCAGCTCGGCATTGGTAGACCAAACTGTCTAGCTAGTCTGAGAAAATACTGCTGGCTTCCCAAAGCTTGAGCAAGATGTTCAGGACATCCCAAGGGAGGAGGTTCCAACAAACTTCTTTGCAATCCTCCCCCACCCGCCCACCCAAAGCAAAGCAGATAAACAGTCCCAAAGTTGGAAACGGAGGCTGTTGAAAGTGGAGACTTTGAGACCAAAGGCAATGGCAGAGTTGTGGTCAGCAGCAAGACATGCCAGCATGTGATCAAAAGCCAAGGAGCCACTTACATCAACCAGCAGGTTCAGTGAGGACAGTGACCAATGAACAGAGACAGCAACATGGAACACCAGCAGCAGGACTGTCCAAGGACCTGTGCACACGCATGAGAGACTCTCTTCCCGTCACTCAGAGATGACCTCTATTTCCCCATCCACTAGGTGCCATCTTCGGGAGGAAAATAGGAAGAGGCTTTGAAAAGCTCAGCATTTATTCCAAGAGGCAATCTGAAGCCTGAGACAGACTGTTGGAATAAGAGAATGAGTTATCTTTGATTGGCAAGTTCAAGGCCATCCAACCTCTTCTCCCACTCTCCTAAATAAAGCCAGATGGGGTTCATAAGGGATTTTAAAGTAATGATATGAAATGAAGAAACTGCAACTTTCTTTTGCATGGTCTGAATTTCAATGTGTGGGAGGTGGGACAAGGGAAGGACATTGAAGGGGCCAGGTCTGAAAGCCCACAGGGAATGTGGTCTAGAGCAGTGGTTTGCCAGCTGACAATCACTTTGGGCTTTCTAAAAATGCAGATCCTGGTGCTCCAATTCCAGACCTGCTAAATCAGAATCCCTCAAGGGATTCTGGGAATCCCTTGAGGGGGTCAGGGAAGCTGCATTTTAAAAGCCTTCCTTGTGACGCCAATTTGGAAACAACATCGAAGCTCAGATACGAGGATTAGCCTTGGAGAGACATCTCTTCCTCCAAGTCGGAGGGAAAAGACAAGTGCAGTGCCCAAGGGCAACTGCAGCAATCGGAGGTGACTGCAGTGAGTCAGGAGGTGGGACAGATAATCCAGATGGCTGGTACAAACTGGTCTCATCACACTTGGCTGTGAACAGCAAAGATAGGAAGTAGTTACGTGGGTTGCAAGGAATTTTGTCTTAATTGTCCTGTTGTCTTTTAAAGTGGAGTTACTGAGCATGTATAGGCCGTAAGAAGGGGCAAGCGGCAACTGAGAATTGAATTTCTGAGGAGTAACCAACGGAAGCCTTCTAAAGCAGCCTTGCAGAACTAGCTAGGGCTCAGAGCACATGGCTTAGCCCTGGCATGCCAACTTTTCCTCTGCCACTGGGCTAAGGAGGTGAGGAGGAACAGGTGGGGAGGAGAATGAAAGTTTCAGAGAGTCACAGTGGGAATAAGAGATGAGTCACTAAAGGGATGGGGCCTCTCAGAACCTGGAGATAAGATCAGCTTCCCTGGCAAATTTTAGCTCCCATTCCACATTTAGTAAAGACAAAAATACCCAAAGGCTTTCTTCAGGGATGGCAGTGAAAATGGGTTGGAATGGAAGGGAATTTCATTTTTTTACCATACCTACATATTGTTGAGAAGTTTTGTTTTTTACAAAAAAAGTTCTTATATATCCACGTAGTTTAAAAAAAAATACCAAAAGTATATTATGACATTTTTGGATATGTAAAATGCATAATAAAACTTTTGGATAATACATTTATAAGTTGGAAGATAAGAAAAGATAGATCTTGACCTAATAACTGCCTAAACAATTTACCAAAACATTAACAAGGATGTAATCACAAATGTTGTAATGTAATATTACTTATTAACTTGGCATGTTTAATACTACATATGCCCAATATACTTTCTATGCTCATTGTATGTGAACACTTCATGCTAGCTGAACAATAAAATTCTTTGGTTCCACTGCACACTTTTACTTTAGGACACTTGCAACAGACAAGACAAACAAACATTTAGTTCCAAATACACTAATCAAAGTATATATTCAATTTAGGGTACATAAAAAAAATCATGCATGCAAAGGACATCTAAAATCTTTGTATCTAACTTCAAACACCAAATTTTAAGTAGACCAACAAAGATTTTTGTGTTGCTCAAAGGAAGTAAAGAAAAATTACATGTCCATTATGGCTCGCTGAAGAGCTTAATGCATTTTAGAGATTTTTTCTTATGTCATTGCTTTCTCTAAGTGAACGTGCTGTTAGAGAAGCTTCAAACATTTCCTGCTGAGAATACCTATACATCCAAAGTAAGGAGTGCAAAAAATATACAGCAAACAGTGGTTTTCTCTGGTTGTTATAATCTGGATGATTTTTTTGTTGGTGTTTTTGTATTTTACAAAAGTAATGGATATATTACAAAGTAAAAAAAATAAAAAGTCCCATCCACTGGGCTGCCACTAAAGACCAAAAAAAAGACACAAAAAGTTTTGTGTATCTACATGAATATGATAATCAAAAGGAGTTGTGTGACCCTTAAATATGAATGTGAGGAAGGGGAGCCCACTTAAACATATATTCAAGGAGAAATATATTCAGTCTTCTAAAAAATGTAGTAAAGAAATCTGGGGCACACAGAAGTCGAAGGCTGAGATCAGCTCCACTCTCCAGGACTGCCAAGCACAGCCGTTTTACCAGACAAGCTCACTTCCTAACTTCCTCAATAGCAGAAACTTCACACTCTCCACACAACTTTTGATACTTATAATACAGAAGCAGGACGGATAATTGTAGTGTTTCCTTTTGAAAAATTTGTGTCCGAGTTACAACATACCATGGTCAGTCAACCAGATTATTGCTAACGCATTATTATTGGTGAGGCTCACTGAGAGCTCTCCATGCTTCTAAAGATGGCCAGCATAAGACACAGTGGGTATGCAGCATCTGTGCATTGAAGAAGTCCCAGAAAGGTTCTGGAAGTGGTATTAATGAATGCAAATGTTCATCTTGAAAGGTCTTCTCTGAATTGAATGCTTCCTCTTACCTCATTTATGAAGTGGACTCTTCTAGTTCTGTACAAGTCAGGCTCAGAGTTTAGAGGGTGTTAATTCTGGTCATGGGATAATGGCCAGAGGCAACCACAATGACGAACCTAACAAGTAGACAGAAAACACATTCCTTGGATTTTAACTCCACTCCATGGTGTATGTTCGAATAGGCTTCTACTTAATGCTCTGTGCATTAAAAACACTCAAACCAAATAGATCCCAGCTTGGGATCTCTTCAGCTTCTCCACATTTTCCACTCTTCACCGGCGAACAAGTACAACTGTCAGGCAACACACAGCATGGGCTGGTGGACTGATTGCATTTAGGGCCCCAATTCTTGGCCCCTCCTTATAACTTCGCCTTCGCCATTTCACTCTGTGGTGCCTTTCCACTCTGCGCTTAGCCCTGCAGTTTGTCTCTGGGGAATTCTGGTCAGCATGAAGCAAGCAGATTTGAAAGGGGCTTACGGGATTGGGCTCATTGCTGTTGTCCTCTGCCACCTCCCTGAAAACATGCCTGGGCTAGCTGATGGAGGATGAGACTCCTGGAAGAGGGCTGAGTTGCTCCAGTCAAGGCCAACTCCCGGGTGAGCCAGGCAAGCCCAGAACCACCACCCAGAAATGCCCAGCCTAAACGCTGATCTAACTCATAAATTACGTGAATGTTTACTGTTGCATGTCATCGAGCTTTTGTGGTTGTTATGCATTACTTTTGTGGCAACAGAGAATTGCTACAATAAGTTTTCATTCGACATCTCTGAGTGTGACATCTCTCTTGCAGCTTTTTTAAGAAGCTTTGGTTGTAGAGACCTTCACTGTTACCACCTCCCGATATTCTGTAGACTGTGCAGATCCAGTCATCTAATACTCAACACCTAACTGTGCTATGTGCTCTCTCAAGTGTTCTCACTTAACCCTCATAACCATGCTGAAAAGTAACTTCCTCATTTTGGGGAATTTGAAGAAATGAGGAACTTGAGACAGACTGATGAAATGATTTATCTAAAGTCACCAAAGATTGACAGAACCAGGGCCCAAACTCAAGAACTGTAAGTCCAGTTGCATTTTCCATTACATCAGAAATTGATAACCAAGGCTTAAAACTAGCAGAATGTTACTCTGTCCAAGTCATTAAAGACAGAAAAAGTTTGTTTAAAGAAAGCAATTGAGTTTTTATTCCATCATCCGAGATAACTGAAATATTTGACTATTACAGGGCTGTTTCCTTCAAACATTCCACCCTTGGCATTCTTGTTGCTTAAATGGCCTTTAAGATATTGCTATTCCCCGTGGAGAAATACCCAGACAACCAAAGAGACTAAATCATATATATCCTCCACCATTTCCCAGTTTTACGGTAAAGGATTTTATGTTCAATACTCCTCTTCAGCCAATCACTAATTATGTAAATTGCAAATCTGAAGATTAGCTGTTCCTTGGTGGTAATACTGACCAGAAAAAAAGTATACCCATGCAAATATAAATTATGGAATAGTGGATACATGAAACATGCACCCATTTTCAAAGGTGATCTTTTTTTTTTCCTGCTGAGGAAGATTTGCCCTGAGCTAACATCTGCTGCCAATCTTCCTCTTTTTGTGAGCCGCCACCACAGCATGACCACTGACAGACCAGTAGTGTAGGTCCGTGCCCAGAAACCAAACCCAGGCCGCTGAAGCAGAGCAAGCTGAACTCAGCCACCAGGCCACTGGGGCTGGCCCTCAAAGGCAATCTTTTAAAGAATGTAATAACAAGCCAGGTTCTTAGACATCTCTCCCTTTGTGATTTCAGTTCTTAAAAAATATAGAAACTAATCAATTAAATATTCTAAGATAAGGTAGTTTTCTAAGGGTTTCTTTAATTGCAGGAGATTATAGGGGTAGACTGGAAAAAGTGGGAAGCAGAACACAGAGAATGAAGTTGACATTTTGGCAAAGGAAAATTGCACCATTAGCTGTTTATATAGACATTGCTAGGAACTTTGAACTCCAAATCTAGTTTACCAAATCTAGCTTGACTTGATTAACATATTTGATTTTATACTTGTTAAACTTGAACAACCGGATACTGGAATGATAAGAGACAGGAAAATAGTGGTTTAGTTAAAAAGTAGTTAAACTTTTAGGGTATAACATTTTGTCAGTGGTTGTCATTTTAGAATTTAAAAGCTGAATTTTCTTTTGCCTCATACTTCCTTTATGCATGTAACTTGTAGCAGAAAATTCCCCCTTTAACAACTTCAGAGCATAACAAGAAACCACAGTGGTTTGCAGGCCACTAATTCTGTTACAGATGAAAGCATTCAATTATCTCTGTAAAATTCAATTCCTTAGAAACTGTGTTTGTGATTGACTAAGTCTATTTTTAAAATGTGGTGATACCACATGCTATTATTCAAGATCTTGATTTAAAAGTTGGAATAAAGTAGCTTGTGGTTCTTGGGTAAAACAAAGACACTAATCTGTTTTTTTCAATATAAAAATATTTTCAATACAAAAAGGCAACCTAAAATACTTTTGTTCTAGATGTTAAGCTAGGCTTGTGTAAATCTTCATCTTTCCCACTGCAGCCCAAACATACTTTAAAACTGCAAACAATTATTTAAAAGTGGGTCACCATTTGTATTAAAATCTTATTTACATGGCATTTATATTTAAAGGTGTGATGAAATACTGCTAGTAACAAGTCAATATAGTTTAGAGATAAGATCTCATGCAAAAACCTTAAGAGTAAAAGCAGAGTTAATTCTAGCTTAAATTCAAGATACGTGATCTCAATGGAGATTGCTGTTGGGCAGTGGGTAAGGCCTCTGATGAATGATTATTCTCATCAGAAAAATCCACATACACACAAAATTCTGCATAAAATGCCAGAGGGTTCACTAGATTAATAATCTTCAGCTGTAAGTGAGCAAAAAATTAAGTTTCACTTAATGCACACACGTATATGTACGTTTCAACTCCCCCAGCCTCAAATGAGCAGCCTATCCTTGGGACGGTTATGGCTGGTATTCTCATGTCTTTTGCCCCAGACCGCCAGCTCAGTAGCACAATCTCATTGTAGATTGTGAAACCCAAGGTGTACAGCTATCTACAGCCTTCCCCTCCCAGCTACCCAGGCTCTACAGTTAGATGTGGGCTTCACAGTAGCATCTGCCCAACTTGCGACTGTTGGTTTTCTGCACACCATACATAGTAGCTCAGTAGTGTTGTCCAGTTTTCATACACATTCAGACCCACAAACAAGAGTTCTGTTCCAAGACGTCATTTTGCCTGGCTTCAAAAGTCCTCTCCACCTATCCAAATTCCATGCATCCTTGAACACTGTGCTTAAATGGAGTTTTGTCCATCCTCTTCCCAGACCACATTGTTCAGAAGCACCTTCTCCTTTCTCTGTTATCATATCTATTTCCTAAACTACTTTAAAAACTTTTAAAGCAATCTTATTACCACATAGCACTAAGGTAGGTGCAAGGGTAGCCAACAAAACTATTGAAGACAGATTGTAAAAACTGACAAATCTCTATCACAAACTCCATTTATTTTTATAACCAATAATAAGGTCATGTAGCTTGTACTGGAGCACAGTAACACATTCTATTCTCTTGCAGCTTCATAAAGAGCATGCGTAGTCTGTTGTTGGCTTATCATTGAACTTGTTCCCTTAAGTCTGATTCAATGTTCTCGCCTTCCATTGATGTGACTTTAAGAATGTTATTATGTGTTCCTACGTGCAAACTAGCATAACATTTGCTTTTTCACAAAATCACCGTCAGTTAAATCAATTCTACAAATATTTCCATACCTATTCATTGCAGCAGAAAATAGCTTTTAGGTATGCCTTCGACTTGTTTCTTTTGGATTCCTACGTTTGTGAACTTTTTAGGTTGGGCTCATCTGGTATATTTAGATGAAAGGGACAAGAGTCTGTTAAAAAGGAAGCTGGACAACCCACATGGTGCAAACATTTTCTTGAGTAGCAAATGAACATCCTAGCTCTGGACACACCCAGTGATTAAAATGACTAAGTTGGAGTATATCAGTTCGATACTAAGATGTCTGCTTCCTGCACCAAGGGGCTTTCAATCTATTTTGAAGCAAAGGAGAAAAAAAAGATTTGCCCAGTGGGGAGAAAGCTCAAACATACCCCGTACTTCTCCCCTACTCTTCAGCCCCTTGATGTATACGTGCAATTATGGACATCAGGATTGTTATAAGATCTCCCGGTGCAAATAACCAGTGTCACTAACAGCAGGCTGATCAGGAATATTCCCAGGGCGAGGTGACAATGGAAAAGGATCTCCTCTGGTCATCTGCCAACTGAATGATGCTGCAGTTCAATGTTGGAAGGCTCCTTTTAGATGGTTTAGAGTTGTATGGTGCAGCAATTTAAGTAAGATTTCTTTAAATATGTTTTCTACCAACACAAAATTGTTGATGAAACTATGCTAGTCCCTGACTGTTCAATGTCAAATAGGGTAGTGTCTTTTAGCTTTTGAGGTTCCTTTTGTTGCATCCTAAAGCATGTCTTTTAAAAAGCTTGAGGAAAGCAGTCTGCTAACCAGAGAAATACTGACTCATCGTAGGACCTGAGCTCTTGCAAGCACAAAGGAAGTCTGGTTGATCTAAAAAGTTTTTTAAGTTTTTCAATTATTTCAGAATGATGATTAACTAATTATATGAGTACACTATGTTTTACCTAATATTTTTCAATGAAATCTTTTTAAAAAACAGCACTTATTTTTTTGCTAAGAGTATATTTAGAGAGTAAACGTGAATTTCACCTTCTAATCTGTTTTTGTTTACAGCATAGATGATGTGTATTAGATCATTAATTTGGCATAGACAAGTTCTGAAATAAACTAAAATGCATAACTATCTAGCACTGTGGGGTGTGTATTGTGTGTATGTGGGGTATATTAAGTAGTGCATATCTGTCTGCCAAGGGAGTGGGATAAACTTTTTATATAACACCAAACCTAAAAAATAAGATGCACTCTTAATATCATACTAGCATTATGTGAAATACACACAACAAAATTTTTTTTTGTTTCCATATAATTTAGGGCGTGGACAGTAAAATATAATTCCCTCTAAAAAAAAGATCAGTTTAAATCAAAATCAATTAAAACAATTAAAAATTAGTCCCATAATAACATGGTAAACAACTCAAATGGCTTTTTTTTTTTAATGCTAGGAAAAATGTTCACCTTTCAATGGTGAAAGTACTCTTAACACAGGTAGAGAGCCAACAAGGTAAAAAGTGGGAGCACATACAGACACACACAAATATATATATAAAAATTGACCAGAAATCACAGGACATTTAAGCAATGTTTTCTTAAGTAGAACTATTTTTTTTGTACTTTAAATAGACTAAAATATTTGGTGTGGGTAGGGGGAAGGAAATCAGTATTTCACAATTTTACCTTGAAAACCAGCTGTAATAAAGCCTCAGCTCATTGTTTAATTAAAAAAAAAAATGGAACCACATCATACTTTTGACAATCATAGGATTAAAGCTTACAAAGAACACATCTACCATCTACATCACAGTGCACAGAGGATGCAGTCTCCGAGGACTACCACAGGGAAACAAGAACAGACTCTGCATCCATCATATTGCATTACAAAATTAATGCCATGTTAGAAAATCTCACCTCCTGTGGTTGGTGTTCTGGCTGGTAAGCACCCGACAGTAGGAGGCTATCAGAAAAGAACTGAGGGGCACTGCTCAGTCTGGATCAGGACAGTCAGTTCCTTTGCCTGCCACTGGCTGATGCATTTAGTAATCTCAATACAACATTCACTGAGAATAAATATAATACCACATTCTGGCTTCTTGAGCAGGATAGTTTGGGGAAGGTAGTAGAGGATAGAGCATCAAAGGCCATATTTTCTCTCAAGAGAGAAGAAATCCATACCACCACTCAGTTTTCTTTTACTGTGACAAATTTAAATTTTAGATTAAATTAAACCCCATAAAGACATGATTTGTACTTACACATACACACAGATTCTGAAGAAGTTAGCTATCTAGCTGCCGCTTCTCCATTTCATTAAACCAACAGTTTCCTTCCCTGGATTACTGTTAGTCTTACCACCACGTAGGTGCCATTAGCTATTATTTGTTACAAATCTCATGTTCCATGCACAGTAGTAAGTAACTGGAGGACACATAGCCAAGTATCAGAAATAGTGAGAACCCCAGGGCAGCTGAATTTAATTGCAACTATCACAATGTTTAAGGGAGTGACGGTAAATCACAAGAACACCTGGGGTGATCAGCTCCTCCTGGGGTGCCTAGGACTTTCCTGGGTTTAGCATTGAAAGTCCTGCATAGTCCCAGGCACCCTAGGGCAGCTGGTCATCCTAGGAACACCACTCACTCTTTCCTTAGTATCGCTAGAGAAAAGATAAGAATTTTCAAGAGCATAAGGCTACCTACGAGGGCATCAGCCCAAAAATATTTTTATGACACTTGCTAACAGCTAGTTCTAGGAAGTCCATACAATTCTTATTTAACGGTGTCAATTTTAAGAACAGTTGGTAGTACTTAGGCAAATTTGTGAGCAGTGTATAAAAGTTCATCCTTGAAATCTGTTTTTAGACAAATCCTCTAAAGGTTTTTCTGGTTTTGTCCAGTTACATAGTATTTTACTGTATCTGTTTGAGATTTTCAGAGCTAAATGAATAATCCAGTTTTATACATCTTTTCATATTATTTTTTTTAGGTGAAAACACTCTTTGCCAACCATTTCCCACATTCTTGCTTCATATATTGAAAAGAAGACTGCCAACTGGAGATATTTCCCTAGGATTACAAAGGCCTGGAATTACATTACTTTTAACTGTGCTCCACCAGAAGGTCTGGCCTTGGGAAAAGATGGCAAAAAGAATATTCTCAGATATGAACATTTTTGTTTTGCCTGCAATGCTGTGATCTAGTTCAACAACTGTAGAACTACTTTCATCTTAATCTCTGGAGTTTTTCTTGTTTTGCCCTCTTGTATAAAAATGGTTAGTGTCACACTTCACTATCACTAACAGAAAGATAGAAATATTTATGCCTTCAAGGTCGGGTCAAAAAAGCAAAAAAGCCTGAGGTAAAGCTGGTCTAAGAAATGACCTATTTGGGTTCTGCATTTTGCCAAGAAATAGGGTTTTTAAAAAAAATTTAAAATCCATTCATGTTACTTATTTGCTACATGTGACAATTATTTCTCCCAATTTAAATCATTCTGTGTATAGTTACATAAACCAACAAATGACTACATTCTTAAAGCAGGTACATACATTTACCAGAAAAGGACCCTCTTCTTTCTCACCAATATTTTTTTCTGTTTGAACAATTCAAGTGTGTGAATAATAAGAGTGACGAACAGATACTTTCCTAGTGACTTACTGAGCAAAGGAAAATCTCTTTGGAAGAAGAGAGACTTTAGTGAGACTTCTATTCCTACAGACAAATGCTGAGAACCAATTTTATGCTACAGCATTGTAAAGGGTAGAACTTAATATAGAACCAGAAATATGGCAAGTTATCTAGTGACTAACATTGTAAAACAGCCAAAAGCTTTAAAGCCACAGGGAGAAAGAACAACGGTAGAGTGTGAAATGGAAAATATGTAATAGTTAAGTATTTTTATAACTCTAAAACTTTACTTTTGTCCTTAAATCAATATATTATGGATTTTATGGTTCAATAAATTATCATCTTTCGTTAGAAATAGGAAGTAAATCTCTACCCTCCATCCAAAAGAGCAAACTGGAAATTTTGGAGAAATTGAGATTTTTTTTTGGAGGGTAGGAGAACATCATTTTTAAAGAAATTTTTGACAAAAAATCTGAAAAGTCCTTTGTGTGGTGTTAATGAATCCTTCTTACTCTCATCAGCAGCTGCATTATTCTTCCAAGGGGCCCTTACATCTCAATCAATGGTGAAATTTGGGGTCTATTATGGATCTCGTGGCAGCAAACCAACTGACACTGAAGTTAACTTAGGCTAATATACTCGAATCAGATCCTCTGTGAATCAAAGGTGGCCCAAAGAACTTTGGAAATCTGCTTCTGTTGAGCAAGGCTAAGAAAGTTAGGTCTGAACCACTTTCAGGCTACCCTTAAATACAAGAGAACTTGACTTTTGGTAGTGGTACTTCCCAGGGCATCTTAAGCAGCAATCTTATACCGGGGGAAAAGAACTAAGGTGGGGTGGGGTGGGGTGGGAGCTGCAATTTAACATTATTATAAAAAAAAAAGTTAACCCTAAGTTAGTACCTTCCAGAGACCACTGAATGTATAATAATTTAATGAAGAAGCATATGGCAGAGCTTTATTTGATGTTAATGAATTCCAGTTATGATTCTTAATTGTCAAGCTGCCTAAAAATGGCATACTAACTAAACCACCAAATTAGGACTCTGGCAGAATAAAAAATTACTCTGATGGTCTGTCCATGAAAGGAAAATGTCTGCAAGCAAATTAAAAACTTTTTACTGAGATCTGAGATTTAAACAACAGAATCATTCACTGTTGTTAAAATGTATGCAGATAAATGACTCCCTACTGTTAAGGTTCTTCTATGAGTGTATATGTACATATAAATCCATACACACACATTATATAACTTATTTCCTACTAAAAAGACTTAAGGCAGTTATGCTATATATAAAGTTAGCTGTAATATCCAAGACAAAACAGTTCCTACCCAAGAAATTATGTGAACATATTAGATAAGTTCTTATCATAAAGGCTGTCATGAGGCTATCTATATCTAGTACTGTTCACATTTCCTGGTTGAGGCTCCAAACACAGGAATTTCACCCCAAGAGATAATCTGTCCCTCAATCCTCACACATAAAAGGCAGTCTCAACAGACAAAATATTTATGAAAACTTTAAAAAGATACAAAACAAACTCAATAGTAAGATTCTGACTACCTCTAGAGACCACATACTATCATTATTACTCTTGACTGTACGTACTAAACACAACAATCCCAGCAGCTCCAAGTTGAAAACAGGGCTAGTATTAACAGAGAAATCATTGGCTGCAACTGCCAGAAAAGTTCGTAATCCTAAACATAATTTAAAATAGAATCTGATGATTTATGCTATTTTCTAGTCACAAAGACATTTAACTGGAGAGAATTTCTGAACCATTTATAAGACTTAAGTCATTGACCAATTTGAACAACATAACTTCAATGGTGAAGAAATTAGGACCCTGGATATGAACAGCACCATATTTTTTGGTCTTTAGTAATGTTCAAAGGAGAGAAACATTCTGACATATGCAGATAAAACATGGTTGGCAAGGAAGAGGGCAACCAGCAAAACCACCAGGGATACATGTGATCAAGAGAAAGGGAGGAAGAATAAAATTCAGTTGATGAACATATAAGATTTAACAAAGCAAAGCTCATGAAGGAAAGAAAATAGGCAATAACTTGTTATGTCTAAACATCAACGCTTCAGGTCAGAGGAAAAGAAAAGATCATGTGTTGCTTATGTCCACAGACTACTTAGTTATCCAAAGAGATAGCAGAGGGGCGGCAAAATGTGAAATTGGAATGTTCCACTATGAAAGCAAAGACTATACATAAAGATAAATTTTAAGTACAGTGAAGAAAGTCTTGTGTTACTTTATATTCCACCATCACCCAGACCAAGAGGGTGCCTATTATTGAATAAATGCTCAAAGTATTTAGTTATTAAAAAAAAAAAAAAGATCTTAAAGGTATTTTTGGACAGCTTTTGGAAGAGGGAGAGAAACCAACTGGGTATATATACTCTTTTATTTGATTTCAACTAACAAGAGACTAGATTGTTTTTCACCTTCAAAGTCTTAGTCTTGATGAAACTGACAATAAAGGCACAAATAAAGTGAAATTAAGTAATTTTAACAAAGAAGAAAATCTGACAATGTCTGCACCAAGCAAACTGGATATGGTTCAAGGTAAAAAACAAAAAACTAAATATTAAACAATCTGCAAATATATACCTGGAATATGGAATAAGAGTAAGAGTACAGAAAAAGAATATTTAGCTTTCAAGAAAAATTAAGCAGACTTCCTCTAGCAAAGTGATAGGTCCTGAAAAAGAAAGTAGTCCCCACAATACTAAGCACAGCCTGAGGGTCAGAACCCAATCCCAGTCATCTTTTTATTACTCAACTTCTATCAGCGGCTGGGTAAAGAAAAGTCATCAATAAACATTTGTTGAATGAATGTATATCATAATGTATAATTAGTATATTGATGTAGTTCAAATCTAATCAGGAGTTTCTTAAAGTAGGATGAGAAAAGAACACAAACAGGGCTATTCCAACATCCAGTTATGTTTCTCCAGTCTTAACCACTAGGTATAACTTTTCAAACTTTTTTAAAGGAATGAAACTCTTTGTTAAAAAGAAATCTATGTGGAACTCCAATGCAGAATAAAAATGAAGCTGCCACTGGTTAGACCGAAGTCAGTGGGAATGTCACCAACCTCCAATGCCCTAAGCCAGCCCTAATGTGTCTCTATAGAATCTATGGAAACTGTGAAAATCACCATTCATCTTAGAAATGTGATGGAAAGCATGGTCATTCAGTTCTCATGTTGTTAAACTGAGGAAATTACCAGGACTGTGAAGGAGAAATTCTAATAATTTTGCCAATTTAAATAAAGACAAAATTCAACAGAGAAGAGATCTTATCCCTTAGAAGAATGAAAACAGCCCCTATAAAGAAAAAAAAAAATTCAACAAAAATGAGGCCATAGTAGACAAAACAGAATGCAATAATTAACACGGCATTAAAAAGCAAATATGATCATTAAACATATTCCCCCAAATGTAATCACCACCCAAAGTCAACTGCTTGACAGGTACAACTGTTCAATACAGTAGGTATTTCCAAAGAGTTGAGTCCCCTTTTCCTATTGTAGAGAAGAATGCCACCATTATGGTAGAGATGTGATCCACTATAGAAATGCTGTGCTTGGCACCGCTTCACTTGACATATCAATGGAGGAATAACTGCCAGCACTTTCTACCACTTTCAAAATTGTTCTCTGCCCCCAGAACTGTTCCCTAACATCACTACAAGTTTTCAAGTAAGTAAACACCTCCAAGAGGCAGAGGTTCCACTGGTTGTCTCCAGCAGGTGTGAGTGGGACATTTACTCTAATCATAAGATAGGCTGCAGAAGTAGTAATTAGTGGGCAGCAGGATGTCTGGAAGCAAGCAGCCACTACAATGGTGAAAATGTGCCCAAGGCAGATTTAAAGAAACGGTTGTTACATTAAATGGTGTTGATCTGGTGCAAATGACAAACTTTTTACAGCAAGGGCTTGAGGAGGAAGAAATATTAGTGAGAATGACACACAAAGCGGTCTATCACAAAATAAGGCCACCTTTAACTATTATAACCTGTAGAACCATGCTGATCCTCCAGTGTGGATCTGTGTAGAGGTGTTTCTATAAAGCAGTAATACTAACAATGAGTTTCCTTTAAAATGTGCCTTTGCATTTGATGTCATTCTCTTTGCCAGGAATGCCTCTCCCCGCTGGCTCTCCACATAGCTTGCTCCTTTCTCCCGTCAAGTGTTAGCTCAAGCGTCACTTCCTTACAGAAGCCTTCCCTCTGTCATGTTCTATTACAGTACGCTGTTTATCTCCTTCATAGACATATAAGTTGACTATAGGATAGAGTAATTGCTGTCTCAGCAAAGGCAGGGACCATATCTGTCTTGTTCACCTTTACCCAAAGGCTAAAAAAAGTTCCTAGCACACATAACAGGTGAACAATAAATATTCGTTGAATGAATAAAAAATTACTATACCATGTTTACATGAATACATATACGTACACATAAATACTGAAAAATGGGGACTATCCAATAGAAAACAACCAAATGCTAAAGGTACTGAAAATGACACTTGTAGAGACAGGTAAATATGGTTTCAAAGACAAGTACCAAAGATATCTATCTTCAAAAATACGAAAATCTTTACTAGAAGGGGACCAGGAGTAGTTATTTTCCATTTCTATCAAGATGCAAATAAGAAATGTTTAAACTGTAATGAGTTAACATTAGACATAAGGATTATTTGCTGCAGAATGGACTACCGACAGAGCTTCTGGAATCTCTTTTCAATGCAGAGCATAAAATATGGTTGGTTATAATAATCAACTGCATATTCAAGGTTAGTTAAGAACAGCTCAGACTGTAGGTAACTGTAAGCTAAAAAACCTGCTAAACTGTTTCTCCCCCAATTTTTAAAATTCTGAATTCATAATCATGTAAAATAACAGATTTTATAAATTGAATACAACATACTTTAAAAACAGATGGCCCCTATCTGCTGATCATACCTCAGCATCACTTTTCTAGGTATTTTGCAGAAGCGATTACATTTACAAAAAGTCCATTTTATAATACAATCTGGTAACTAAATCAAATGAAACTACTCAAATCAGAGAGCACAAGGCCTGCTATTGAAATATTTGTAAATACCTTTTAAAAAAGAGTGTTTATATCTATATTGGCTTTTAAAAAAGGATAAATATACTGCATATTGTATACTGTAGCATATCCCTGAAAATTATACTGCCACCTGTGCATTTTTTATGAGGTGTAAGGATAAATCGATAGACTGCCAGGTCATACAAGTCAATTATTATCTGTTGAAATTTGATGTAAGACAAAGGGGCATACTCCATATGAAGTCTTACAGTACCCAGAATTAACTGGTGCTGGCAGTATCAGTGCAACCATCACAGTGATGGTTGCCATGCTACGCAGTTTTGGTATCAGGACAAAAGTGGGAATGAAGAGGTTTGGAAAGATTTTCGGCAAGGTCTCCTTATAATGAGATTTAGCAGTAAATAAACACAAAAAGAATGAATGTTTAAGACCCACTGAACACATTAAGGTCAAGGATTTCAAAAGTTAATCCACTTTTCTTCCCCCAAGAGTTTATTTTTGGTAAAAGGCAGAAAAATTAGTTTTTCTACAAGGGAAATCTGCTTCTAAATGGTAATTTGAAAATCTTGATATATATTATATATTAAAAAAGACACAAAAATAACGGAGAAGTGGGAATAACAGATTAGCTACTGTAACTTTATAAAGGCTTGCCTAAATCAAGAAGCAGCACACACACACCTAATTTATGCAAACTAAAAGTGTATATAAACAGCACAATACTGTGATACTGGATCATGATACATTACCTGTACACATAACTACTACTGTTATTAATAAACCTTTGGGACACTCAGTTTTATGCCCAACAAGACATTACTAAGTCTTTAAAATCTTCTCTTCCTCCTTTACGGGAGAGTATTTCTAGACACTAATTTTCCCATCTAATATTCGAATATAGGAAACCGATTCCACAAGGTGCTTTTAATTGATGAAACCTCAAGTGCTGTTTTCTCTCTTGAATTTTTGGATAGTCAACAGTCCATGGGGACCATACACAAATACTATGACAGAAGAGTTGTTACATTAAGTCTTTTGATGGGACTTGATTGGTGACGAAGCTTTATGACATGCTTGAGCAACGTACTGACGGGGATCCCATCTGAGTTAATACTTTGTCCAACCACTGTAGGGGTCCATTCAGATGCAGTTCAATCCAGCAAGGAGTGCTCGTTACTGTCTGCCTTCTGTTTAAAAGAATACAAGAAAATAATTATGAAAGTAAAAGAACATCTATGTTTAGCTACATGCAATAAGAATTTAGATAAATTAAAAGGTTGTATACACTAAAACCTAAATTCTCCTGAACGAGTATTAAGTTTGGATATCTATTATTTTGAAAAGTGTTTAATCCTCAAAGTCTAACAAAGTACTTCTGATGACTTTTTTCTCTTAAACAGATTTATAAAAACATTCTTTTCCCCTCAAATTAAAATTAGTAGGGTGACTTTATTATTTACCATCCAAAATGGGACACTTTTAAGAGAGAAAGCAGTCACTATTAATAATTATTCCAGGGCAAGAGACGTAAATCAGGACTGTCCCAAGTTAAACCGAGTCACCCTACTTATTAATCAACCACAGAAGATAAGGTACTCAAATACTCAACAAAGTCTAAGCGGAATAGGGTTCAAATTTAGAGTATACCAAAACAAAACAGAATTCTGACCCAAGCTTATCACAGATGTTAAGAGTTGTAGTTCAACTTTCCCCGACAAAGCCAATGAACAACATCCCTTTTAGCAGCATCATGCAGGCTTTTAATAAGCAACACCTCTAGTACTTCAACAAAATGGGCTATCATCTGAGAATCACAAATTGTTCAGTGACATCTTGTCACTTCCACGTACTGATTTTAGTTCTGTCTTATTTACTATATACAATAAGTCATTAAGTCGGCTTCCTTCTTCTATGAGATGGCCCTTCAAAAATGAGAAAAGGCAGTTATCAACTCTTCACTTCCAAAAGACACAGGCTTCTGTCAATACAATTTAACACTGTTCTTCAAAGGATGTGCTTCTCTGTAGCAGATGGCATCAGTGCCCCTCAGATTTTTCAGTGTTCTCGAGCAACCTTCCAATTGCATGTATCTGCATTTGCGTGCCCTAGAATCTCTCTCCTCTGTCCACATGTAGAGCAGACTAGAAGTGTAGAAGTGTCAGGAAATGAACATCCGTGGGAGCAGCCCTCAACCAATGACACAGCAATTGGCATTTAAATGCCCAGTTTCCTTTCCCTCTGGGTGGGATAATTCTGTATGTTCTTTACTATTTTCCAGAGTTTTCCTAAAGGAATAAGCTCTAGCGACGCACCCACTATAGTAGATGGCTTAATAATGGTATTGGCTGCCTTCCCTCCCCTACCTCACTTCCCTACTTCCTCCTTCCTCAGCAGTGTTTCCTCCATTTCCTGAATAAACTCCTTACACTTGAGTGCTTGTCTTAGGGTCTAAGATACACAAGAAGACATTTTGATATGTGATCATTCCTACAACATGACACACGGAACAAAATACAACAGTCCCTAATCTGATCTGTACAGACTCACTGCCTTATGTTGATTTAGATACTATATTTTGGTTCATGCAGCTTAAAATTGCACCAGCATACTTCACAAGTCGACTCACATTATACATGAGGTATAGGCAAGACTGACCCTTTCTCATTTTCCCCTCTGTTCTTTTTGTTGTTTTGTTCTTCACAAGTTTCTCCTGTCTTTTATCTCTCCTTCAGATTAAGCCTTCTGAAATAATGTTGCCAAGATCTCTTTTAATTTTGATTTTGCCATTTGCTGAATTATGGATATTTCCTGGTTTGTTTTCAATCAGATCATTTATTGCTAGATTAGTTTAACCTTCAGGAATAATTCTTAATCCAGGTTACCAAAGAAAGTGGGTTTAAGAAGGCTGTTACTACACTTATTTTGGCACAGAAACGTACCTGAGGCATTATTCATCTCCCTATCTTTTCACTCACTCCAGTACTGATTCACTTAACTCAGACACTTCTCAATTAAATATGAATTCTTTATACATTTATATTTCCTGTTTACATTTCCTGATTGTTATGCTGGCAATCAAGCTGGCATTACAGAAACTGGAAAACAGTTTTAGAAATCTAATCATTAGATCTACCTCCTCAGCTCCAGTGTCATTAAGGATAAAAGTTCCTGGTAACTACCCAAAGTTCCCAGATATATGGGTATCTGACGTTATTCTGATCTGTAAATATTAAAGGAAACTATTTTATTATCCAAAGTTAAAGAATGGCAGAGTCCACAGTGAATGAAGGGCAGGATCTCTCTCTGCCAATTAAAACTGTTCTTAGCCAGAGACCTTTAGAGGAATTCTCCCTGTCCTATGTAGTTCATATTTAATTCCACTGAATTTCTACCATGTTCTGCAACATTCTAATCTTTTGGAGAAAAAAGATGTCTGACCTAAAAACTTGATATCAGATAGTACCACTGGAGTTTAATTTTAATATCAACTCAGGTCAGTTCAAGTTCAAAGGAAAAAAGGAACTCAGCATTCCTTAAAGGTATCACATCTCAAAAGAGAAAAGATTAAAACAAAAGAGAACTATAGCAAAGTCACAAAATGAATTATTCTATTCTTCATTCTAGGATATAAATATATCACACATAATATATTTTTATAGAAGTATTCAACCAATACACATCAAATCTCACCACCTCAAAAGTCACACACCTCACAAAACTTTATTTAAGATAAGGAATCAAGACCAAATGAAATAAATAAATTCTGAAGAAGAGCCAAATTGCTAGATAAAACAGAAGTACTATTACTGTACTATATGAATATCTTCCTAAGCAGGCATTCAGAGAGTAAACAATATGAGCTGGAGAAAGAGAAGGACTAAGTACTTTACTCACAGTTCTATCCTTTAGTATGTTGATGAAGTCTTCCCTTTCTTTGATGTGGAATCCAATCTATTGTTTAATTTAGCAATAGCCTAATCTATCTTATCCCTTGATGACAAATTAGTTTTTGCAAAACTCCATTAAGTAACTGCTACACTATTCTTAGAGAAGAGGTTAAGAGTCAAGGAGAGCTTTCCTCAAGTCACCACCGCTCACAATGTGTCCTTGGGCAAATTATCAAATCTTTTCTAAGCTTACTTCCAAATAAGTATTAGTTTGAACCACTTTTTTTTTTTTTTTTTAACCTACAAAGACTGCAAGCTTATAAAGAAGGATGATAACAGAAACAGTAATTCTTAGCCATGTTGAAAGGTGTGAGATACTGTATTTAAAACACAGCACAGTGCCTGGGACCTAAGAAGTACCCCCTGTTATTACTGAATAAAGTTCTACTTCTTAATCTTACATTCAAGTGGTCTCAACTTATTCATCCAATCTTATTCTTTACTTTCTATACTCCAGTTAAACTGAACTGTATTCTATTGCCAGGATCATAATTTTCCAACCCCTCATATCTATGACTACTGAAATCCTATGCATCTTTTAGAACCTAGATCATGTGCCACCTTGACCAGAAACCTTCCCCAAGCCCCAGTGAAAATGTAAAATCTCTCTTTCCACTAAGTGACTTAACTCTCTAAATATACCCCTTTTATGGTATTTAACACTCTGCATTATGTTACTGTGCACGTCTGTACATGTTTTAATTCTATCCTCTATAATGCCAGCATAAAAATTTCCGAGTTTTGAATCTAGAGGCTTCCAACTTTCTTTTGTTATTTTACATAAAGATCTGCTGACTCCATAACCTCAACGAAAACATAACATGCGAACTCCAGAAGACGCAAAGAATGGAAAAGAATTACGTTGTGGAAATTCAAGATTCAATATGTATTTCATACCTGTATTCTGCTCCCCACCCTTTCACAAAACTCATTCTTATGGTGCACATTCTAGTTAGCTGATACACGGCTTCAAAACCCTGATTAACAGACTGAGCCAGAAGAGCAGCAAATTCCTGGTTGTTGAAGATCTTCAGATTACAGCCTATGATTGAAAAAAGTAAAAAAAAATTGTGCACAAAGAGTATCATTATAAGAAAATAATTTCAAAAGGGCTACAAGATATTAGAATATGAGCATGCAAATCATCTCTTAATTCCTAAAGTTAACGGCAAATAGAAAAGCTCAGCAAATTGATAGGTTTATTCACATACCTGGTGGGATTTTACACACTGTTGCAGGGTGCCAGCCATATCTCTGATTACAATTGGGGCTCTGCACAAAGATTGCACTATCACTTAGGCACTCAGCAAAAACTTCCCCACCTATGTAATATAAGCGCACTCCTCTTCCTAAAACAAAATATATACGGGATTAGTTTTATAGCATGTACTATTTCAGCATGACTTTGGAATAGTTTTCTTAGAGAAATACTAAAATGATATAAGGTATTTTGATTATCTTTTTCATAGCTATTCTTTTCTGAAGTATAACTTTGAAACACAGCACTGTATATTTTTCCAAGTATTTGTCAACAATTTTATTGATTTGTAAAAATAATACGTTTATCAAAAGTAGTCAAATAATGTAGAAAAGTACATGTATAGTTAAGAATTTCATACAAATTATATATTATTTTAAAATAAGTAAAAGAAATTGAGTTATTTTGAAGGAATTAACTAATGTTTGGATATATATTCCTTCATTATAATAAACTATTTCCTTAAAGATCCCAATAAAGTTAAGAAAAAAGGTAATAAAAATCATCAAGAGGTTAGAGTCACTTGCCCCTTTCAAAACTATATATTTTGGTGGCAACCAAACCCCTAGATACATAAACAGAATTAGACAAGAAAAAACTATATTGAGAGATTTTAATATACCTCTCTCAGAATTTGACAGACGAAATACACACAAAATATTAGATATAAGGATTTAAAAAAATAAAAAATCCTGGGAAAGACAGAGTTCTAAGATTGCACCGAAGATTCTCACCCTTGGTATGTACAAATCTTCTCTATTATTCAGTCAAACATTAATCTAGGTGCTGTTAAGGGATTTTTCGATGTAATTAAGGTCTCAAATCAGTTGACCTCAAGAAAGGGAGATTATCTTCGGTGTGCCTGGCTTAATCAGGCGATATCCCTTAAAAGGCACAGCACTGTCCCTGGTGAAAGTGATTCAAAGTGTGAGTGAGAGGATTCAATGCAAGAGATTCTCCAGCTGACTGTGAAGCCAGAGGGGGCCATGTGACAAGAAATGCAGCTGGGCTCTAGCTGCTGAGCGTAGCCTCTAGCTGACAGTCTGCAGGAAATGAGGGCCTCAGTGCTATAACTTCGAGGATGTGAATTCTCCAACAACCATGTGAACTTGGAAGAGGACCTCGAGCTCCAGATGAGAACACAGCCCAGTGGACCCCTTGATCTCCTCTCGTGAGGCTCCAAGGAGACTCCTAACCCATGCGTGAACTCCCGACCCACAGAAACTGTGACTTAATAAATTTGTATTGCTTTAGGCGGGTAAGTATATGGTAATATGTACACAAAAGAGAACTAATAAAAACAACCAACAAGTCAGATTTAATACATAAAGACAGAACCTGGTGCCCTGTTCTCTTATGACTACAGAATATTTGTAAAACAACCAATCATGTACTTGACCATCAGGAAAACACTGAGTCCAAAAAGTAGAGATTTTTCAGGCTACATTCTCAGATCGAAATCACCCAATAAACTAGAAATCAAAGGTAAAAAGATGATTCAATAATTACAGCAATCTAAAATTTTGTAGAGAAGTGAAAAGTGTTGAGGAAATCTTCTGTTAAATTTTTTATACAGAACCCCTAACAGAAAAAACAGGACTATTTTAATTAAAGTAGGGTGGATATTCAGAAGCTTTCCTCACTTACAAAACACCTGAGTACTTATATATCAAGCAAGATTTGAGAAATTCAACATGGAACCAAATAACAGACCTTTGAAGTCACTGGCACTCTGTAGTGTCACACTCACTCCTTAGTGATTGGCATTATTTCTCATAGGAGGTGATGGTTAATTAAACAGAAACAGAAGCAAACTACTATTAAAAGAAGTTACTTTAAGGTGATGAGAAGTACGTTCAGTTATATTAGAGGTGCTCAAACTTTTTTTACATCACTGTCAAAAAAAATCTCTTTAATGTCTGGCTTAACAAAAGAGAGCTGGATTCTTATCAGATGCTACATTTAATCTCTTGCAAAATCATACAACATGTAGCCAGGGGAATACTTCACTATATACTCATGACAGAATGAGAGTGAAAAAGGCCAACAGCATCTTCGTACCATTATGACAATGGTTTTGACTTCACAAACTTGCTAAGAGGGTGTCTGGGACTACTACATTTTTCAGATCCTCTGAATTATTTTTTCAACGACATTAAATGTTAGTTCTTGTTTTAGATAGCTTGCTTCCAATGGATAGGGAGCAGATTTGACTTAAAATATGAACTCACTGAAGGGGGGGGGGGACTAGGAGACATAAACACACTGAAAAAAATTCATGATTTGTTAAAATTATAATCCTACAATCTGAACATGACAATTTTATGACTAGTAGAGACTAAGCAAAGTAAAGTTACTTAACATATATTTATTGAAGGACTTGCCAGTATCAAGGGTGTCAGTTAAAGAGAAGTCGAAGATAAGAATTTGCAGATGCAAGGATCACCAGGATCTATGAAAAGCAGTGCAGCTGTGCACTTAAACTGACAGAAGACAGGCTTTTTGCACACCATCTCTTGAAGTGGTAAACCACATAATGCTCAGATTATGAGTACATGGTATTGGTTTTTCACACAAGGAAAAAAAACATACCTATATGTCTTCTTGTCATTTCTACTGTAGCATTTCTGTTGACGTTGGAGAGTAAACCTAAGCAGAACCTCTCTGAATTTGATGGATCTGTGAAGCCGTCTACAGTGAGCGAAGGCTGTGATGCATGGAAGGTCTCTCCAACCCTCTGGTTTAATTCATAATATGCTATTGAACACCAAAATGCAGGTTCTGAGTAAGTAACTGGCTGCAAATCTGGGGGGGAAAAAACCAAATCCATAAAAGCAAGAAATGTTATGTGAACAATTCAAGCCAAGAATAAATTGAATATCATCATCTTTATATGCTCTATGCCAGCCTACACTGGCAACAGCTCAGGAAGTAGACTTAACATCTATATCACGAATCCAGTTTCTAGAGATCATAACAGATTTTCAATTTTTCAAGTTTCCCCTATCTCATTAAGTCATCCAATCTTCAAACATCTTTTTTAGACTTTATGGTGGATCATTTGTTCTAGTAGTAGTTTTACCTTAATTCCTGTTCAAATATAAAAACCACCATAGGCAAAGTAAATCAACTTGCATAATAAAGGTAATTTTTAGTAGGATGAAGTGGCATAAATCTGAAGCAAAGATTAATGAGTCAAAAGCCACAAGAAGAAAAATTGTCATAATAGAATACAAAATATGACATAGTTTTGACATTTGTCTGTTTTAACATGAGATTCTCGGTGAGTTACCCTAGTTATAAAAATAGAAAACCCACACACACACAAGAAACAGAAAGTAATAAAACACAAAGGGTATACAAGTGGAAACAGAATACGGAATCAAAAGAATCTACATATCTTATGGGAAAAATAGGATCACATGTATCAACTTCCATAATTTTGATGAAAATACATCATAAGGAATATCATGAAAAAAACTGACAATTTTGTAAAATAAATTCTGACTGTGTAGAAACTGAAGAGAAATTGTAAATAACAAGGTAAAACAAAGGCCAAGAATAAACTACAGAATGTATATGCAGACACATACATATATATGTACACGTACACACATTAGCTCTCACATATATATATATCCTCTACACCACATGCACATATTTGTGATATATGTGTGTATATATACATTTATATACACACTTGTATTAATAATTATTACTACAACATATAACATAAAATAAACATACCCATAAAAATGTAGCTATAATAGGTCATAAAATTCCCATGAATAAAGACTATGATTTCCATGAATGGAAAGATTATTAGTTTCATACACTCAATGTACCAGTGGAAAAGAGTTTTAGTGATATTGAGGCATGTAATCAATATCATTTTTAAAAAGCACTAATTTTAACAATCATTTGATTACGCATTAGGATCCCTTCCTCATATATATGAAAAATAATGACCAGAGAGGACATTTAATTAAGTGATACAGTATAAAAACGGTCGGGGAAAAGTATTTGCAACTTACCCAAACTGTGATTAACAGGGGAAAGAGTAGTAGGAGATAGTTCTGCTGGAGATCCTGAAACAAAAGGATTCAATTTTAAAATAGATGTGGAAGTATTTCCAGTACTTCTAACCAAATAATAATAACATTGGTTGTATCTGGTTGTAATTATCACAAATAACAAATAATTTACATCCCAAGAATTCAAACTATACAACTGCTTTAATGTAGGTTTAATTTTGGAGGCTTCAATACATAAAAGGTACAAAAAGTATAAGCAGTCCTGGCTTCTAGCCACCCAGTTTCCCTTCCCCAAGGCATCCAAAGTTGCTAGTTCTTTGTGTACATTTCCGGAAATATCCTATGAACCATACAAGCAAATATATCCTGTTCTGTGCCCCCTACTTTTTACAAATGATAATACAGTTCTGAACTTTGCTTTTATATTACTTATCCTATCAGAGATGTTGATGTTTCCTTATTATTTACTATCAGCTACATATCATTATATTATGGTGTACAGTTGGCCCTCCGTATCTGTGGATACGGAGTACAACTGTACTCATCGTAAAACGCCTCTTTATATAAGGGACTTGGGCATCTGTAGGGGTTACTGGAACCAACCCCCCCCGGAAACTGAGGGACAACGGTATTATGAGACCATATTGATGGACAGTCAGGCAATTTTCAATCTTTTGCTTTAAGCACCAAGATTGCAATGACTAATCTTGCACATTTTGCATACTTTCAATCATATCTGAAGGACAGACTCTTTTTAAAAGAGAAACTGCCAGGTCAAAGGGCTGTGCATCTGTAATTTTGATAGATTATGCCAAAACTGTCAACTAGAGAGGCTGTACCAGTTTACATTCCCAGTAACAACATAAATGGTAAGGGAATGTTCACGTTTTTGTTGATAGGTGAGAATACAGTCTTAACAAATCTTTGTATTTCTCTTATAAATGACACTGAGTAGCTTTATACTTGTCTGTATTTCCTTTCTGTAAATAGTCTGTTTTTTTGCTAATTTTCCTATTGTGATGTTGATCATTTTTCTCACTGGTTTTAGATGGCTCTTTATGTATTAGGGATATTAGGCTTTTCATGGTATGGGTTGCAAATATTTAATCATCTGTCTTATGATTCTTCATCCTAATTTTGATTAAGCAGTATTAAAAAAACTGTATGATTTAATTTTTCAATCATTTTGGGGTGTGTTAAACTTTGTGGTGACAGTGGCTATTCTTGTCTTACTGTTAACTTTAAGGGAATACTTCAAGTATTTTCCCATTAAGTATGATGCTTGGCTTTGAGGATGAGAGAGATAAAATTCCTTATTTAGGATTTTAGCATCAATAATCTCAAGTCTGTATATTTATGTTGTGAGTGCAATGTTATGCTGTCTCATAAAGACAATCTAGAAGCTTTACATCTTTTCTATGCTTTTGAACAGTTTAAACAGCATTATAATAACACATTCTTTAATATTTTGCTAGAATTTCTGTGTGAAATTGTTTGCAGTTAATTATGTTCTAGGGTTTACTCAATACATTTCTATATTTCTTCTATGAGAGCTGACTGTTAAGACAGCTCTATTTTCTGGAGTCAGTTTCAGTAAATTATATTTTCTTAAAAAATTATTCATTTCTTCCAGTTTGAGGTAAGCAAGCTACATCTTATCAAGAAGATAAGGGGTAGGCAGCCTCTTGTCTCCCCACACCATTATAACCATGACATAAAATACCAGGTAACACAAGTGAAATGGCAACCCCCAGATAAAAATATGAACCAAAAACAGAGAACAGGTGATAATTATATTTTAGAAGACAGAACAGTCTTCCATAACAAAATTAAGTTCTTATGTTCTTTTTTGGTTCTCAGTTTGAAAAATCTGTTGGCAAGTCGCAACAGGTACAACTAAGAAAGGTCAAAATATATTTAGAACAATGAACTAAAACTCACTGCTGTTTCCTGAAGCTGATATAAAATAAACAAAGCCACTATTAGAAATGGAGGAAACTGCCCAATTTTTCATCTCTCTTAACTGTTTACTAAATACTTATCAGAAGTGACCAGGAAAGTCACAGTTCATTTAGACTAATAGTTCAGTCAGATGTGATAAAAGTTAGAATTATAGATTACAAAAAGAAAGGTTCATTATAATCAAATATAAAACTTTAAAAGTTAAATTAAGCTAACAATTTATTAGCTAACAGAAGTTTTTAGAAACATTTTTTAAAACAGAGGCAGATTAATTGATAATTAACCTATTAGTTATTCATATATATATATGCTGCTACTGAACTCTGGGACTTCCAGCTATGAGAAGTAATAAATTTCCTCACTATTTAAACTAGCGTGAATCAGCAGTTTCTGATATCTGCAGCTAAAACATCTAGAGAAATCCTTGCGCACGTATCTTTGCATAGAGGTTCACACATATCTGTAGGATACATTTTTCAATGAGGAAATGTTAGATCAAAAGGAATACAAGTATTAAGATTTTATAAGTGCCAAAATATCTTTCCATAATGTTTAGTCCCACCAACAATTTATTAGCTAGTGTTTCTTCACACCGTGTCACTACCTTTCGACATTTGCCAATTTGATAGGTTTAAAGGGGCAACTCTTTTTTAAAAATTTTTATTTTTGTTTTTGTTGTAAATAGTGTATTCACGTTTTTTGTGTCCATTTTCCTGTCAACTACTGTATTTTTCCTCTTGATTTGTAAGAGGTTTTAAATTCAGAAATCAGTTATTAGACTTGCCATACACCTGCAAATATTTCCCCAAGTTTTTTGGTTTGTTTTGGTGTATCTTTCAAGGTGACATTAAAAATATCTATCGAGGGGCCTGCCCCACGGCGTAGCAGTTAAGTGCGCGCGCTCGGCTGCTGGCGGCCCGGGTTCCGATCCCAGGCATGCGCTGAGGCACCACTTGTTGGGCCGTGCTATGCCGGCGTCCCACATAAAGTGGAGGAAGATGGGCACAGGTGTTAGCCCAGGGCCGGTCTTCCTCAGCAAAAAGATGAGGATTGGCAGATGTTAGCTCAGGGCTGATCTTCCTCACACACACACACAAAAAAACACTTTCTAAACAGACATACTTTTTAAGAGTCTTTTTAGGTTCACAGCAAAACTGAATAGCAAGTACAGAGAATTCCCACATAACCCATGCACACACACAGGTACAACCTCCCCATCAGCATCCTGCACCACAGTGGTACATTTCTTGCAGTCGAGGAACCTACACTGACACTTCATTATCACCCAAAGCTCACAGTTTACATTAGGGTTCATTCTTTGCTATACACTCTACGAGTTGTGACAAATGTATAATGACATGTATCCACCATTGTAGTAACATACAGAATAGTTTCACCATCCTAAAAATCCCCTGTGCTATGTCTATTTCATCCCTTCTAACCCCAGCAACCACTGATCTTTTTACTGTCTCCACAGTTTTCCAGAATGTCACATAATTGGAATCATAAAGTATGTAGCCTTTTCAGAATGGCTTCTTTCACTTGTAATATGCATTCAGTGTTCCTCCATGTATTTTCACGACTTGGTAGCTCATTTTTTTTTAGTGCTATTAATAATATTTTAGTGCTATTAATAATATAATAATATTCCATTGTCTGGATGGACCACAGTTTAATTATTCATTCACCTACCAAAGGACTTCTTGCTTCCAAGTTTTGGCAATTATGAATAAAGTGCAGGTTTCTGTGAGGACATAAGATTTCAACTCTTTTGGGTAAATACCAAGGAGCGTGATTGCTGGATCATACGGTAAGAGCATGTTTAGTTTTGTAAGAAGCTGTCAATTTGTCTTCCAAAGTGGCCATAGCATTTTGCATTCCCACCAGCAGTGAGTGAGCGCTGCTGCTGCTCTACAGCCTCGCCAGCATTTGCTTTCGCCAGTGTTTCAGTTTTGGCCATTCTAATAGGTGTGTAGTAGTAACGTTTTAAATTTTATTTATTCAAATTTATTAATCTTTTCCCCTATGGTTTTATATCTTACATACTTCTTGCTGAGATTATTTTAAAAACTCTCCAGTGTCATGTACTAGAAATTATAGGGTTTCATTTTGGTATGAGAAGAGTTATTTAGTATTTATAATTTTTTTGAGGGCTATTAAAATTAGTTTGAAGTTCTTCAGCAAAATTAATGGCAAAGAAATATATTACACTTTATAAGTTTCAATATATTAACCAATCATAAATATCATTCAAATAAAAAAATTAAAAGACATTCTTTCAAAAGGCATATACAAAAGGACAAGAAAGTTACAGGCCCTAAAATCACTTCACTTTATTTTTTTTGCTTTCATAATACAGAGAAAAATCCTGAAGAAATAAAATTATCGAGTATTTTGTTTTTATACCAAAAAAGGCTTAAAACATATGCTTTAAAAAATCTAATTTACTGATTACATACCAATGACTCTCACAAATTTTTCAGAAAACTGGGAATCATGCTGGGTTACTCCTTCAACCTTATCCCTACCTAATCACCAATCGAGTCCTCCCTCGACAGCCTATCTCAAAAGCATGCATTTCTCCCCATGTCATCTGAAACCAGCTAGAGGAAGTCTGGTCAAGACCAAGATTTCTAGAATCTGATATCCTAGGTGCAAATTCTTGTCACTTTCTAGCTATTTTTCTATGCTGTTCATTGCAGTGTTGTGTTTTTTTCTTTTGTAAATGCTGAACCTTTTTAAATTAAAAGTGTAATCTTTTGCTAGATGATGTAATTACACGCAATGTTCAAATTTTCTTGTTTGATCTAAATGCTTTTTAATTTTTTATAATGAACATCCATTTGTAGCATAATTCAAAATGTTGTATCACAATTTGATCTGCAAAATACTGTTTTACGTTTATATGACATAGACTAATGATAAAAATATGAGATAAAGCAAAAGAAAAAAGATATATGTAATATGTTAATTCCAGCTTAAAAAATACACATTTCCCTCATGTTTCTTTATTATGCTCTATGCATTTCCAAATTTTCTACAAGCATGAATTCTGTTCATAATGAGAATAAAGTTACTTTTGTTTTTATTAATAACTTCTACAGGGTTCCCATTATGCTTAGAATGCAGAAAATTGGGAAAAACCCGTGATCCTAAAATAACAATAAATATCAGAAACACTAAAAAAATTATGGTTTTCTTTAAAGTTACCAAAAAGCCACAGATCCATTGAAGTCTAAGTGAACTAGTATACAGAGAGGGATGAGGTGTTCCTATGTAAGCAGAAAGTGGTAATCACTTTCACTGTTGGGAGCATGTGTCAAGTCAGGACACAGACACACATAGGATTGGGCATGCCAAAGAAGAAACCAACTAAAATTTTCATGGCCACACAGAGGCAACTGGAATCTGCGAAGCCCAAGCACAGATGTAGTCCTCTTCATTAGCCAATTCTAACCCACATGTCTTTAGCTGAGTACATGGTAGCACAGGAAGTTTGGGGCAAGGCTAGAAAGCAGTGAGAGATCCTGCAGCCTCATCATACTCATATCTAAAAGGAAGGGGGGCTGTCCCTCCTTCAAACCAGAGGTTATTTGATATTAACTAAAGCATCAAAACACCACCCATCCAACTCAACTCCTAATTATATGGAAGAGATCAGCTACTCAACTCAGCAACCAGAGAAAGGGTGAGTTTTCCCAAGAGAAAATATCTATATTACTCTCCAATATTACTTTATACACAATACCCAGCATCCAATTACAAAAGCATGAGACATGCAAAAAAGTAGGAAAAACCAACACATAATCAAGAGATAGAAGTCAACAGAAGCAGACTTCTCTATGAACCAGATACCGGAATTATCAGATAAAGACTTTAAAATGGAAATTGCAAAACTGAAAAATAGATTATCTGAAATGAATTCACTGAATTGGCTTAACAGCAGACCAAAAGTTAGACCCACATATACATTATCACTTGATTTTCAACAAAGGAGTCAAGGTAAATCAATGGAGAAAGTAAAGTCTCTTCAACAAATGGTGCTAAAAAAATTGGACAAATATCTATAGGAAAAGAATAAAGAGTAGAGATGGTAAATACAAATGATTACTTTTTAATCTTCAAAAACATATATTTTTTAAATAATTCAAAGTCTAAGGCAAAACTAACACTATACTTTGGGGTTTATACATATTTGTAAGTAAAATATATGACAACAGTAGCACAAACAATAGAGGTAGGTGAAAGGAATTATAGTGTTGTAAAGTTTTTACATTTCACATGAAGTTGTAAAATACTATACCTTACTGAGAAAATAAAATATCAAGAAGAATAAACAGAATGGATTCAAATATAAATATATTTCATAGCAGAAGGCAGGAAATCAGGAACAGAGAAACAAAAACCAGATGAGATAGATAGAAAAGAAATAGCATAATGGTAACCCAAACCCAATGATATTAATAATTACATTACATATAAATGGATTAAATTTTCCAATTAAAAGACAAAGATTGTTAGATTAAGTAACACACAAAATGTTGTCCACAAAGGACACATTTTAAATATAAAGATGCAGATAGACTGAAAGTAAAAGAATGAAAAATATACCATGCAACCACTGAAATAAGATGATATGGTAATATTTTATATGAGACACATTTTATGAGTCAATTCATCAGAACGACATAATTTCAAATGTGTACCACTTAACAGAAATTGAAATACATGAAGCAAAAACTAACAGGAGTAAAGAGAAAATCAGAAAGGATTAAGGAGATTTGAACAACAGCATCAACCACCCTGACCTAAATGATACTTAGAGAACACTATAACTGCAGGATAGACATTCTTTTCAACTATACATGGGACTCTAATCAAAATAAGCCACATTGTGGCATAAAATAGTAAATTTCAAAGGACTGAAATCATAGGTAGTATATTTTGGACGACAACGAAATTAAGCTAGAAGTCAATAAAGTATCTAGAAAGTATCCATACTTCTAAAAAACCAAACTTCTAAATAATCATGGATCAAAGAGGAAATTGCAAGAGGAACAAGAAAATACTTAAATGATAATAAAGAACAGAAATAAATTTAACAAGCCAAAAATTGGTTCTTTGAAAATATTAATTGATAAAACCCTTGTAAGACTTATCAAGAATAAAAGAAAGGAAAGTCAAATTACCAATATTATTTTAAAAAATGGGACATTACTGTAGATTCTGCAGACATTAAGGTGATTACCAAATGTTATAAATAACTTTATAGCAATAAAATCTAACACAGATGAAATGAACAAATTTCTTGTAAGACACAAGTTACCAAACCAACACAAAAAATTGAAAATCTAAATAACCTTCAATTTTAAAAACTCTTCCCTATAAGAGATGGTTTCTCTGGTAAAAGCTATCAAGTATTTAAAGGAAGAATTAATACCAACCTTATGCAAAGTCTTTCAGAAAACAGGAGAAAACCCTTTCCAATATATTTTGAGTCCAGCATTACTCTGATATCGAAACTACAGAAAAACATTATAAGAAAAGAAAACTAAAGACCAACATCCCTCATAAACATAGATGTAAAAATCCTTAAAACAAAATTAGCAAATCAAGTCATAAATATTTTAAGAGGTTAATTTATCATAACCAACTAAGGTCAAGGTTGGTTTGTCAGTAGAAAAATCACTTGGTGGAATTCACCCCATAAAGGAGTAAAACTATATGATCCTTTCAACAGATGCAGAAAAAGCACTGGACAAAATTTCATAGCCATTCATTAAAAGCACTCAGAACAACTTTCAGAAGAGGGCTGAAATTAACTATATTGGTTAGAAAAAGGGTGTGGGGGACCCTTGACCATACTTCATTAAAAAAAAAAACTCTTTATCAAGGAAAAAAAAACACTCAGAACACTAGGAACAGAAAAGAACATCCTCAATCTGATAAAAAAAAATCCATAATTAACAATTATTGAGGGAATTATTAAAAGCAGCCTCCTATGATCAGGAGCAACGCAAAAAAGTCCATTCTTACTATTTCTATTCAACATTTTACTGCAGGTATTAGCCAACACAGAAAAAGTTAAAAAGGCATAAAGATTGGGAAGAAGGAAAATTGTCTTTATTTAACAGATGTGAGTAGAAAATCTCAGGAATCTACAGAATACTAGAACCAAAAAGTGATTTTAGCAAAGTTGCAGGAAAAAAGATCAATACACAAAAATCAAATTTTATTCTATATCCTAGGAACAAAAAATTTGAAAAATACAATTGAAAAATAGCACTTATAATAGCACTAAAAAGATTAAAATAGTGAAGAATGTATCTAATGACAGATATGCTATATGCCTACACTAAATATTATAAGACACTGCATAGAAATGGCATAGCCAATGAGACTAGCCTAAAGTTCTCAAACTTGATCCTTCATTCTTAACAAACAACTTTACTTTCCTATTTTATTGAGAAGATCCCTAATCACGAAGGTGAACTGCTTCTGCCTTGGATCTCAATTCCTCATTTTCCTCCTCAATTCCTCATTTTCCTCCTGACCTTTGTGCAATCAACTTTCTTCCTTTTCCCTAATGGTTAATTCCTCCTTTTATATTTTCTTTAAATACACTTATATAGTACTTACTACAAGTTAAGAACACTTTTAATTGCTTTATAAATATTCTGTTAATAACCCTATGAGTTAGGTACTATTATTACCCCTAATTTACAGATAAGGAAATTGTGTGTCTAGGTCACCTAGCTAGTATAAGGTAGAGAAACAATTCAAACTTAAGTAGTCTAGCCCAGACTGTGATCCTGCTATCTTGATTATACGCATTTGGTTAGAGAAGCTGTCTCCTAAGTGGGGTACGTGAATCTTGTCTACGGGCACACAAAATGATTGCTTACAAGAAAAAGTGAGAACTTAATCAAACTTTCAGATTTCTTGTGATGTCCAGCTTCATCACTATAAGTCCACAAGACTTTAAGGGAAGAATGAAGCCTTGACCAGAAAAAATTAAAACAAAAAAAAAAAAGAAGAAGAAGAAATGCAAAAAATAAGTACTTTTCATACAGTTCTTTATTCTGCTTAGTCTATCCTCTGGTAACCCTTTTAAAAAATATTAACTCCTTCTATCCCAGCAGGGCTTGAAAGATTAATTTAATTATGTCCTTCCCCTCAGGGAAGGTATGAACCAGAGTTCAAAGAGAGGTCCATTTTGTTCTAAATCGGGGCCCTGCATCAGTCAGATGCAGCCACAGCACTGAGCGAGGAATTGATATCAGGTAGAAGACTGGTAGTTAAACCAACTTTTAGCATCCATCAATCAAATACGCACATTGTCATTAAAGCAAATAATTTTACATGTATCATTTTGAAAGTTAGTAACATTTCCCCACTGAAACAGGATTAGAAATATTAGGCTAGGTTCAAAGCTAGCCCCAAAACATTTTCATTTTAATTGATTCAGCTTATTTCCCCCTTTTCCATTTTGACCCAGTACCATAACCAGTGATTATATTCATCTAATTGCTCCTCCTATGTTTCAGCTATATGACTGAACAGGCAATTCTGCAGTAATTGGAATCATGTCTGGCTTCTTTCACTTAATACAACACTTTCAAGGTTCATCCATGTTGTAGCATGTATCAGTACTTCATTCCTTTATATGGTTGAGTAATAATCCAACGTGTGGATATACCTCATTTAATTTATCCATTCATCATTTGACGGACAATTGGGTTGTTTCCACTTTTGGACTATTATGAATAATGCTTACGTGAACATTTGTTCACATATCAAGTTTAGTGTGAACATATTTTCAATTTTCTTGGGTATATACCTAGGAGTGAAATTGCTGGATCATATTGTTATTCTATAACTTTTCGAGGAACAGCAAACTTTCCAAAAGAACTGTACAATTTTACATTCCCACCAACAACATATGAAGATTCCAACTTCTCCAAATCCCCCATCAACACCTGTTACCTTCTTTTTTTGATAATAGCCATTCTAGTGGGTGTGAAGTGGTATGTCATTGTGGTTTTGATTTGCATTTCCCTGATCAGTCATGAAGTTGAGTGTCTTTTCATGGCATTCACTTTTAAAGATCACAGTAGAAGTTGTCCATCATGGGGCAAAAAGGAACATGGTTGGTTCAGGAATACAGTTCTTCTACATACAGGTGTGTTAGGAAGATATATTTAGAAAGCCAAATATCATTTGCAGTAAGACATTCGCATCAAGATGTACATGTTATTTCCAACGATCATCAGATTATCTACCTTTCTTGGTTATCTACTACTATAAAGAGCTATAAGTATGATTAGCTATGGCAGAAGCTTCTTTACCTGGGAGTCCAAATAATGGACGAATTTAAACAACAGAATTATTGTAAAAACTGATCCCTCATCCCTGCCAATGTTAATTCATTTAAAAATACTCTAGATTATCATAACTGCAGAATGCTTTAGTATAAACTGTGTAGAAAAGCTGATGGTATAATTTGTCAGTTAGTAATATTAAGGTGTCTTATTCTTAAGATACTGACAGGGTAGAACAGATCAAAACAGACAATTACAGTGATATCACAGCTATTTCACTGGTAACGTATTCTGCTGAATTACACATTTTATTACATAACAAGTGTTTTAAAGCTTTGACATGTGTAATATTTTATGTTAAGACTCTTTCTCCATTGTGTCTGGAGTTGATAGCTAAAGATTAGAAATTAATTGAATCAGGTCAGGTATAAGGTTATTTTGTGTAAATAATCTACTGTAATTCAGAACTCACTAGTAAGTTAAAGGAGCACTGAAAAGCTGATCCTCATCCCCCACTCCAAATTTCTCTGAAAATCTGTTATTGGATTAATTCGAGTCTTTCATCAAAGACATTTATTCATGGGGTGACTAAAACTTTAAACAGATAGAACACTTAAAAAGTATTTGAGTGTTCTCAAATTTTCATTTACTCTAACAAGAGAAAATTCTAACAATTATTCTGCAGATTAGCATATATTAATTTTTTGTTGACAATAGGGCACCCTCTTTGACGGTTCAAATATGATTAAATCAAGACAGAAAATTCTTTTTGATATATGTCCTGACTTCTCTAAGAGTTATAAATAACTCTTGTGAGTTTCAAACAAGGGAAAAACATATATCTAATTATTCAGGAGTTTCAAAAGATAATTCTTACCTGTATCCATACTTTGGTTCAACTGTTGATCACTTGTTTCTCCATCTTCACTGATATATCCAGGAGGTGGCGTTTCTACAAAAGTTTAGAACAAATCAAGTACAGTTGCAATTTAATCTCACCACTTTTTCTCCCAGCTACCAAAGAATACCAAAGAATCACTCCGAACAAAAAAATATGAATGTTATATAACATTATTATAAAAAGCAATATTGGATACTGAGGGCTTATGATTCAGGTTCTGATGCAAATCTTACAGGTGAATCCTTAAACTCTACTTGTAATACAATCAAGCTCTCTGAGCATATTTTCTTAGCTGTTGTTTACAGATCTGGCTCATTCCCATATGTATATTTTCTGGGGCAAGAGCCAAAAATATAATTCAAAGATGCCTCAGTTCTGAATCAGTATGCTTCAAAGACGTTAGTACCTACAATTTTTTTTTAACTAATGACCATCATGCATGGGTATACCTAGGAGATGATTAAAGAACACACAACACACACACACACACACACACACACACACACACACAGAGATTTTCAGTTACAAAATAATACAGGCTTACACCTTACACTAGGTTCTATAGGGCAAAATATAGCAATATGGTTCAGGACTGCGTCTAGCTACATAAAAAGCATATTTCTCCAGGGATTCTGAACTAGTAAATTCTGAGTGTTTGAAGCAGAAAATTAAATTCAAATACAGACTACTGCACAAAACTGAGGCAAAATACTCCCTGAAAATAAATAAGATTCTATTGTGTATTTCCAGCATGTCTTATGAGCAAAATGTTTATATTCAGGAGGCATTTGAATAGCTGAATAACCTTCACGTAAAATAAAAACATTTCTACGATTTTACCAATTTCAAAGAGGCAAAATAAGTTTAAATCATTATCAACAGTTTAATATTTATAATGCAGGACAGTTTTAAGCAATTCAAGATAATGCAGCTACATATCTAAAAGGAATTTTGTAACTATCAAAAGGGATAGAGAGGGGCCAGCCTGGTGGCATAGAGGTTAAGTTGGCATGCTCCGCTTCGGGGGACTGGGATTCACAGGTTTGGATCCTCAGGCGTGGACCTACGCACCACTCATCAAGCCATGCTGTTGCAGGCGTCCCACATATAAAGTAGAGGAAGATGGACACGAATGTTAGCCCACAGCTAATCTTCCTCAGCAAAAAGAGGAGGATTGATAACAGATGTTAGCTCAGGGCTAATCTTCCTCACCAAAAAAAAAAGGGGGGGGTAGAGAGAAAAGATGTGGGTTAAAGGTCTCCTTCATTAACCCTTTACAGTCTCCCTTCAATAAGCTAACTATAAATTTTAACTTCTTAAGTATCAAACTTTTAAGTGTCAGTACCTTAAATTTTTAATAATGAAATTCTAAGAATAAAATACCTTCATATACTCAAACAACAAAGAACACAGAAATAAGAATGATACATATCGTGCACTATTTTAAAGCTAATAAAATTAGCAGAGCTAAGCTTTGCCAGGTTAACCATCCCATGTCTCAAAGGTCTAAATAGGAAGAAATACTGAACTTGTAAATACTTCATCCTATTTTACTTTTCTCCATTATTTATCTGAAAATGATAAATAATAAATCTATCAGCATTTTGGAAAAAATGTTAAAATTTCTTTTGAAGTAGAATAAAAAGTGAACCCTTAGGTTCTGCTGTCAGTTGGAGCTGGGTAAAGTCCCATTGTCTAGAAAAGCAAATAGGTGTAAACCACTTTTGATTTTCTACTTTGCAAAATACTCAAATCTAAACAAAGAAAGAAGAAAGGAAAAATAAGCCCAAACACCTCCACAAGTGAAATCTACTCAACATTTTGATTAACATCCTTCCAAATAATAACTGGGTAGGTGCCTTACAAGACTGCATGCTTATAGCTCAGTTTTGTAGTATTGTTGAATAATACTAATTCTCACATCAAAAACTTAAAATGTCTCCCCCTCCTCACACCACACACACATAACTCTTTTCCCAGCCCAATCTTCTCCCTAGGAAATGTCGTTTTAGTCCTGCTTTTCCCCTCATCCTAGCCCTCACAATCCACCCCACTTTATGCCCTTTCCTCCTAACTTTTTAAAAAGTTTATGTTTCCTAGCAACCCAAAAGGCAGTCTATTGGAATAAAATAGTAATCAAAGAAATGCACATTAAAACAATCAGAAAACACTTTCTAACTTTAAAATTAGCTATTTTAAAAAATCCTTCTTTTTCTTATGTTTTTAAAATTGTCTTCAGTGAATAAACATTTCCATGATGAGACACATTAAAGAAATATCTTTTAATGTATAAGTTTCTTACATATTTTCAGTTGCATAAAATAAAAGTAAGAATGGAACAGAAGAATATTACACAAGGAGGAAAAAACTGGCACTAAAGGGGGCTGGCCTCGTGGCATGGCGGTTAGGTACGCGCACTCCGCTACTGGCGGCCCGGCTTCGGATCCCAGGCACGCACCGACGCACCACTTGTCAGGCCATGCTGGGGCGGCATCCCACATACAGCAACTAGCAGGATGTGCAACTACCCGACATATAACTATCTACTGGGGCTTTGGGGAGAAAAAGGAGAAAAAAAAGGAGGAAGATTGGCACTGGATGTTAGCTCAGGGCCGGTCTTCCTCAGCAAAAAAGAGGAGGATTGGCATGGATGTTAGCTCAGGGCTGATCTTCCTCAAAAAAAAAAAAAAAAAAAAAAAAACTGGCACCAAAAAATCCAATGTGTAGTTTAATCCTCATCCTAATATTATAGCTTTAGTTTCTGCCAGGGAAAAAAAAAACAAAAAAGGGAAACAGACAAACAAAGTGAGAAAATATAAGTTGCTCTCCTAAAACACAGTGAAAACTAAAAGGGCAGTAACTGTGTCATGGAATATTACTGGATCACATAATACAATAATTAGAGTGGAATTTGAGAACCAGGTAGTTGAATTCACGTACAGCAGGCATTACTGTGGCCCAGATGAAAAAAGAACTAAAATAGAGGTTTTCTGATTTTCAGTACAACATATGTGTTGCTACATCTGTAAAAGTAAAGTATCTTCTATAGAAATGTTACATTTCTCTTAAACATTATCATACTATCTATGAAAGTGATTATTTGGTCAACTTTTAGTTATATTCATTTCAGGAATACTTTTTCCCTGTGCCATTTATTTTGCTTACATTCTGCATCTCTCTTAGCTTCATCAACTAAGACAAACTTACTAAGATCTTTTCTTTTCTGCTTCTCACAGTACTTTGATTAAAGCCACTGCAAAAGAAAATGAAATAAAAAGTAAAACTTTTCTCCAGACAAACATGCTTAAAGTACTAGGCTTATACATTTCACAAAATAATCACCCAACAATCAGATTTTTCTATTCAAAATCCAGAAGCATTTTTTTGAAAGTCAAACCACAATTTATTAATACTTGAATGTTTATGAACAAAATATTTATCTATCCCAATTTTTAGGAGATTCAAAAGGCAAAAATACCTGGGATATAATTACTCTGTGGCTCAATTCCCGCTGGGAAATTAGTGTTTTCTGGAATGGAATGGGTATAATCATCCAGAGGTGGTAGTTCTGTTAGGATTTCAGTATGCCGTGGCACTAATACCGGAGGCAAAACTAAAAGAGTAAAAAAAATCCAAGTTAATGGCAAGGAGCAAGGGGTAGGGGGGACCTTTATTAAACATTTTCACAAAAAAAGTAGTCTGCTTAATTTTTTAAATTTAGGGTCAACCTATTTGGTATTGAGAGTTACTGAGAAATTGACAAATCTGATTATGATTTTAACTTACCATGTAATCCACAATCTAAATTTCGAAGTCCCAATTTATCCCAATCTTGTACTTTTGGGAACAAAGTGATCCTGGCAATATCATACTACCATAGAAGTTCATAAATCTCCATTGGAAAGGTGGTGGAAAGATTTGTAAAATCAGAATTAGGGTATTTTCTAAAAATATAGCTTTATTCTTTTAGAAAGTTTCAAGTACACAGCTAACTAAGAAAACTAAAAAGTCTTGCTATGAGTTTTACCAAACTATTCAGATACAAATGATGTCATTAAAGTACTTCAAAAAAAACACCCCAAGAGCAAAACGATTGAAGCAGTTACTGCAGCAGACAGGTAAAGAGATATCAGTTTAGTTCTAAGCAGACTGTGAATCTGTGGGATTAGAATTTCCTGGATATGTACTTTGATGTGAAATAGTATGCTATCCCAAGAAACTGACGTATCTTTCCCTCTAAGATATATTTTCCATAAAATATTTAAAAAATAAAAAAGTATTTTAATTACCACCAATAATATATTGTGTTTAAGGTAATTTATTAGAATTTTACACCAAAATTTCCCTGGGTCAATAGGTATAAGAGTACCTAATATACTTAAGTTCAAGCATTTAATTTAAAACAAGGGGAAAAAAATCTAATTTTCCTACCTGGTGTTTCAACTCTCTGGTAGTGGTAAGGGTTTACACATACTTCATCCTTTTTAAGATTAAAAGCATATTCGCAGTTTTCAATTGCTTTGAGTTCATGATGACTGTGAAGATCAGGCCAGCGCCACAATCGACAGTATATAACATGTGGCAGTCCTTTTCGATGAGATACCTGAAGACGACCATCAAGAGACCTAATGGAAAGCAAGAGGAAAAGAAAGGTGAGAACTTTAAAAAAAACAGGTAGAGTCAATTGGGCTAAATTAGTACAATAAGAGCATAAAGAAAGGAATGACAGACATTTAGTTAGTTTTAGTGAGTACAAGCAAGAAAAATGTACTATTTAATGGCTCTATTTATTTAATGCTTACTATTCAGTAAGCAGCAGCACTAGCAAATATTTCTTATAAATATGCTAAATAAATGACTCATGTCAATGAATGGCTAACCACTTTGGAAAAAATTGATTTTTAAAGAGTATCACATAGTTATACTTGAAAAACTTTGGTCAACTTTTATCTTTCGTAAATCAAACTCTTATAGAGGCAGGCTTTTAAGGGCATTAATTCTGTAGGTGACTGAATTATCAAAAAAAGAACTAGTGTGAAGAATGGTAAATACCAACAATGAGGTAAAAGTAACTTACTCAAACTAATGTAACTCATTACCCAGCTGTCATTGTTTTGAGCACTGAGGTATATTTCTACAGCTCACACATAAATGCAGATGGTGATGAATATGATGAGATGAAATGGACAAATACCAATATGCTCAAAAAAGAGAATAAAATGATGAAAAAAAATAACATAAAAACGAGTTAGCCTAGCGTTAATTGTGATACAAGGAGTTCAGTAAATAACTATTTATTAGTATAAAGATGAGATTTAGATGATAGCAAGAAATTTAGCAAAAACTGGTTATGTATCTACTTAAAAATTAGGCCAACAACAGATTATAATCTAATCTCAAACTAAAATGATAATACAGTTATCAAAGTTCCTATTCTTTAGGGGATGCAATAATTTAAAGATTCAAAACTAGAATTTCATTGATCAAAACATCAGCTGAAACATTTAACATGTTTTTAATACTGGCAAGCAGGTTATTTTAAATGCCATGCCTTATTTTACATTAAAGGAAACATCCTAGGCAAAATTATACTAAGCAACCCACTATAGGTCTTCCAAAACACCCCCCCTCCCACAAGATCTCTAGGATTTGATAGAGGGCAGAATATTCACCTGGTTTGTTCAGAGAAGCTGTAAAGGCCTGTTGTATCCCACTGATCTATCGTATTTGGTGTACTCAGTCCCCAAATTTCAGAGCAAGTGCTGTGCATAAATTGAAAAACAAAAAATTGATGTGAACATGGAAGCATGGTTATTCAAAATACCATGATGTAAAACATGGAAAATGTACAGAATACTTCCTTCACCCAGAAAATATACATTGCTTCACTTTTTCACAGGCATTTAGTGGTTTCTATATTTTCTATATGAAGGAAGCCAATAAAATGGAACATGTGACTTCAGATAAGTTATGATTATGTTTTTAAAATGTGAACATCAATGTTCTCTAGCTTAATGAAATCACACCTATAATGCCCTTTCCAATTTCCTCTATTCACAACAAAGGATCTTATACCTATGCTATTAGGCTTACTAACAGTGCTTCATTTTATAATCCAGTTTTTATAAAAACTTATTTAGAAACGGATGTCAACTGATATTTTTAATATAGGAAAAATTCCAATTAAAATAGACATTTATCCACAGTTAAGATTTTCAGGTTATTTCAGATACTTATATATTCAGTGTTACGAAAAATTATTATTGCTCTTTTATTACTACAAAGGACAAGGAAGTGGATTTTGAAGTCATTCTAACATAGCATAGAGCATACCACCTTAAAAGTTTTAAGAAACTGCTGTGAGGACTAAAGAAATGTGAAAGCACCAAATTCTTAAAAGAGTGTAAGTATGAAAAATTTGCTATTATCTAGGTTTTTTAATCAATACACCTGAACTCAAAGACACAGACCAGAAAGACCTCAAAATTTTTCTTCCACATTTCTTTCCAGAACATGGGCAGCCCAGAGATAATTCTATTTTCCCTGCCTCTACTTCATTTCAAAGTAAATTCTCATCTGTGGGAGAAGAGCTTATTAAAAGGCAACCTGGGATGGAACTTTTAACTGCCAAGGTGTCTCAGGTCATAAATTGCACTTTTAAAATTAGAGTCAAAAGGTAATTTCTGAAACTCAATCCCACCTCTTACATATTATAAAATCATCAAAATATCAAGGAGGAGGAAGAAACATTTCAAAACAACTTTTGAAAATAAAATCAAACAACTGATTACATTCCGGATGTACATACTGTTAAAGAGCTATAATCAACATCTCAAAGGGCGGTGGTGAAAAGTGCTGTCTTCCTGTGGCTGGGCAACACACAGCACCTAGGGTGCTGGGCTACAGGGCTACAGGGCCTCCTGCACAACCACTGGGCTGCAGAAACATTTTATGCCATGTTTTGCGGGCTAGAGTAACTGTAATACTGGACAGTTAAAAAAATGAATTTTCAGACACTTTCTAGCACCTTTTTGAGATATATTACAGATTCTCTTGCTTTTTTGGCTGTGAAAGTTAAGTCCACCTTTCATTTCCCAGACTACAAAAGCCAGAAAACGCCAAGAAACTGGAGGATAATTCAGACCTTTGTTTTTCCTCCCAAAAAACCATGACATAAATGGTTCTTTTGTGTAAGATATTTATCTACTGAAAACATATAGCACCACATAGTTTAAATCACAATTAAATCAACTAAATTCTAGAGTCTTATGAATCTGAATTTAAGCCTCAGGAGGAATAGCATACAACTTACTCTTCTTTCTTCAAAAGTAATTTAAGGGGGCCGGCCCGGTGGCACAAATGGTTAAGTGCGCGTGCTCTGCCGTGGCAGCCCAGGGTTCGCTGGTTCGGATCCCGGGCGCACACCGAGGCAACGCTTGTCAAGCCATGCTGTGGCAGCGTCCCATATAAAGTAGAGGAAGATGGGCGTGGATGTTAGCCCAGGGTCAGTCTTCCTCAGCAAAAAGAGAGGAGGATTGGCATTGGATGTTAGCTCAGCGCCGGTACTCCTCACAATCAATCAATAAAATAATTTTAGGAAAATGGCTAATGAAAGAGTAGATCAAGATGCTATTCTGCTCTTATGAGACTAAAATGAACATTTCACTCAAGTAACTCTGGGGATGACAGGAGAACCAAAACCTAAAAGAGCATGAAGAGCTTAGGTGAGCTTTATTTAAGCCTCAAAATAAATCAGAGAATAATAAACAGTAGTTATTAAAAACATGGAATCAACCTAGAGGCAGACAGACCCAGATCCCCACTCTAACTCAGTTATTTTCCAATTGTCATCATAGGGTATATTTAAGCCTCAGTTCTACCAATTACTATAGTATCCCTCTCACAAAATTGGAAGGTTTATTTAAAAATATTAAATTTGCTTCTAGCTAGTAAAATTTTTGCTTGTTTATATAAGAAAAAATATTTTTAAAAAGAATCAACTTATAACAAAATATACAAAGCACCGAGAATAAATGTAATTATAAATGTGTCAAAACTACAAAGAAACATTTTAATTATTACTAAAGAACACAAAAGTAAAGTGAGCAAAGAGAGAAACATATACCTTCCTAAGGAAGACAACACAGCAATATCAATTCTGCCAAATTTATTTGATGCAATCTCAATAAAAATTAAAAAAAAATTTTAAGACCCAAACAAAATTATTCCAAATGTAACACACCAAAATAAATGAGAATGACCAAGAAAACTCTGACAAGAAGAGTAGAGACTGGCCCTACCAGACTCTGAAACTCACCGTAAATCCTCAATAACAGAAACAGTATGCAATCAGTAAAAGAATACACAAAACAGAACAGAGGTTCTGCCTGCAGAGTAGCCTCAATTAGGCAAACTTTCCTTCAGATAAAAATGACAGCCTCTGAACAAAATAAAATAAAATCAACTATTCGAAAACAGGAGAGACCAAAAACAGATAAAAATTGAAGTCAATCTTCCTAAGAGGGGAATCGCACTGGATGAGAGCTGTGTTTATGCGGCTTTGTACCCAAGGGCACCCCGCACCTAAGCTAGGCAGGGCAAGTAGACCTTAGGTAGAAAACTACAGTTTTACTGACCTGCAAAATCAGAGGATGGATTTGGGGCTGCCGGAGAGGCTTGAAAAAGGGGGAAATCCTGTAAAGAAGGGAGCCACAGGGGGGAAAAACATCAAAATATGAGTGTGAACTTGGCCCAAATCCTTGACTGACCCCTAAACTATACATGTGGGTGAAGACTGTGGAAGCCTGCTGAAAACTGGCACTTAGTTCTGGGAGAAACTAAGCTTGAGATTTCAGCTGTTGCTTACATTAGAGGCAAACAGTTTGGACTCTGAGGCCACCCAAAACTATCTGACAGAACAAAAATCAACACTCTTCAGAGGAAGATAACAGAATTCACAGTCTCTACAATGTGTTGTCCCAAATATCCAGTATAAAACACAAATTACTAAACATGTGAAGAAATAGGAAAATGTTACCCCCTAGTCAAAAGAAAAAACAGCCTGTAGAAACAGACCCCCTGAGATGAACTAAAAGACAAGGATTTTAAAGTAACTATTATGAATATGTTCATGCACTTAATGAACAGATGGGAATCTTGGCTGAGTGATGGCTGATGAAACTATAAAAACGAATCAAATGGGAATTCTAGAACTGAAAATCAAAAAATCAAAAATAAAACATTAACCTGATGGCTGGAGAAGACAAAAGAGTCAGTGATTTTGAAGATGGATCAACAGAAATCTGATAGACCAGAAAAAAATATTTGAAATAAGAATGGCTGACACATTTTCAGTGAGTGAAAAACTAAACTTATACTTCCAAGAAACTCAGTGAATACCAAGCAGTTTAAATACCAAGAAAAGCACCCTTGGGCACATCATTGTCAAATCCCTAAAAACAAAAGAAAAATCTTTAAAGTGGTGAGAACTACAAAAACTCTTGGCAAAAAGGGCTCCATCCAAACCCCTGCACTAAGACACCTGACTGAACTCCAGCATGGCTTCCAGCAGCCCAAGGCTGTGTCCCTGGTATGACCCAGCCCCTTTGAGTTCCTGTTTGGAAAAGCTAAAGGCTGCCAAAATAATTTACATTTGTACCAGCCAACACTTGTCTATAGGTCCCTGACCTCCTTTTCTTTAGAGTATTTATTTAACAAGCTTATAACTGTAAATCCTTCCTGTCTCTGAGATGTATATGTCTCCTACAACTGGGGAGTGTCTTTCTCAAGGACCTGAAAACCATTCCTTTGAAATGTAATCAATCACCAAGAAGGATAGGGCCTCTGTCTCCCAGTCTACACTCTGAGTGAGGGTAGAAGCCTAACTTCAATAAATGCCACTTAGCAGACACAGATGGCCAATCACACTGACAATGACCAACCCTCTTACCCACTTTTTGGGTAATTTTTCACTTCCCTGACTCTGCTCAAGCCCTCACTTGTCCCCTCTCCCTACTCCCTCATTTTCCCAGTCACCTCTGTGCAAACTGGAATTGAGCTCAGCTCTTTCCCCTACTGCGATGGTTACTGAATAAAATCTGTTTTTACTACCTTTAACCAACGTCCAGCTTTGTTTAACTTTGACAGCAGCAAGAGCAGAACAATCCATATACATAGGAAAGAAAACACCTAAAATCTATAACCAACAAAAATATCCTGCATAAAAGTCAAAACAAAAACATATTCAGATAAAAATTGAGAGAATTCATTTCTAGCAGACTTTGCACAAAGAAAAGCTAAAGGAAAGTTCTTCAGGATAAAGAAAGGACAACATACAGAAACTCTAAATCACAGGAAAAAATTAAGAGAACTCGAAAGTATAAGTATGTAGGTAAATGTAAAAGATGATATTCTTTTCTTCTCTTAATTTCTACTAAAGGAGGATGACCAATTGCAGCAAAACTTATAATTCTAAAAGTATGTGGATGTAATTTATATAATAACAGCAGCAGAAGAAACAGGAAGTGTTAAAAACAAGCACGCTGTTGCAAATCTAAGGATGTATACTGTCATTGGGAAAGCACCACCCCCGACCCCGATCCCCGCCCTGGGCCCAAGGCAAGGAGATATAGCTAAAAAGCATAGAGAAAATTAGAACGAAATTCTAAAAAAGTAATTAAGCCCAAAGGAAGGAAAGGAGAAAAGGAAGAACAAAAAACAGATAATAGAAAGCAAAGAGCAAGGTGTAAGGAGTAAAACAAAGAGTAAATCCAACCGTATCAATAACAACATTATACGTAAATACAGCACATACTCCTATAAGAGGTAGAGATTTATCAGAATGAATATAAGATGCAAAATGTCTACAAAAAGACATACTTTAAATATAATACATATATAAGATGACAATATAAGAATGGAAATACACGGTTCATGCAAGCAGTAAGTTAAACACAACATACCATAAGAATTAATAAGACTTTAAGGCTAAGAATATTACCAGAGATAAAAAGAGACATTTCTTAAGAGGATAAATTCATCAGAAGACATTAACAATCCTATATGCATCTAAAAACATAGTTTTAAAATACATGAAGCAAAAACTGACAAATCTAAAAGAAATGAACAAATCAGCAGAGTAATCTTATTAACTCCATTTCAGACTACAAAAAAATTCTACACATCATAGAAGAGCTGCACACTACCACCAACCACTTTCATCTAACTGACATTTATAGAATCCTCTTCAAGTGTACACAGAACAATTAAAAAAAGACCACATGCAAGGATCATGAAAAAAGGTCAATTAATTTAAAAACTGAAATCTTATAGACTATTGTTCTTTGGCCACAGAGAACTAAATTAGAAACCAAATGACTGAAAGGTACTTAGAATTCTAAGTCACAAATATTTGGAAATTAACAACATACTTCTAAATAACCCATGAGTCAAAGAAAAGGTCACAAAATAAGTTAGAAAATACTTTAAACTACATGAAAATGAATCCACAATATAAAAAATTGGGTGGGGAGGCTAAAGCTAAAGTAGTGCTTAAAGGGAAATTATTGCTTAAATGTTTATATTAGAAGCAAGAAATATTTAAAATTAATGATTTATTTTAATCAACAATGATATAATTCTAATTAACACTGTAGTAGAGGTCCTAGCTAGTGCACTATGGCAATAAAAAGTAAAGACAAAAATATTGGAAAGGGAAGAAATAAAACTGCTTTTTCTAGCCAAATTCAAAGCAATAGGGAGTAGAATGGTGGTTGCCAGGGGCTGGGGTGTGGGGGAAATGGGGAGATGTTGGTCAAAGGACACAAACTTCCAGCGATAAGATGAATAAGTTCTGAGGAATCTAACGTATAGCATGGTACTGCATTATACACCTGAAAGTTGTTAAGAAAGTAGATCTTAAAAGTTATCACCACATACACACAAAAAGGTAATTATGTGAAGGGATGGAGGTGTTAACAAACTGTACTGTGGTAATCATTTTGCAATATATATGGTATCAAATCATCACTCTGTACACTTTAAATTTATATATGTTATATGTCAATCTCAATAAAGCTAAAACAAAAACCTGGCTTTTTTGGGACAACGACATAATTGTCTATACAGACAATCTCTGAAGCAGCTTCTAGAACTCATTAGTGAATTTAACAATGTTGCAGGATATAAAGGCAACTTATACAAATCCATTATATTTCTATTATACTAGCAATAAACAATTTGAAAATTAAAATTTTGAATTCCATTTAAAATAGTATCAAAAACATAAAATGCTTAGACAAATGGCAGATGCAAGATGTGTAAGACCTATACGACAACAATTAAAAACCTTGCTGAAAGATTAAATAAACCTAAGTATATAAAGAAATACACTATATTCACAGATTAAATGACTCAAATTAAGATGTCTGTTTTCCCTAATTCCCTGATCATATCTGGTTTATTTTTTTCAAATCCACTGCAATCATGATTTTGGCAAGATATTTTTATAACAATTGACAAGCTGATCTAAAACGTATACAGAAATGCAAAAGATCTTGAATTGCAAAACAATCTTGAAAAAATTACTGATACACACAACATGATGAATCTCAGAAATATTTAGCTGGCTGAAGTTGAACATAAAAAACTAGATACCGAATGATTCCATTCACATAAAGTTCTAGAAGAGGCAAAATAAAGTGAAAGTGAAAAAAATTCAAACAGTTGTTGCCTCTATAGGAACCACTGGGAAAGAGCACCAAAGAACTTTCTGGGTGACTGATACACTGTATACGCATTTGTCAAATCTATTTCTATTGAGCACTTATAATTTGTGTACTTCACCATTTGAAAATTTTACCTAAAAAAACAAACAAGAAAAAACACAAAAGAACTCAGACAATGAAATAACAATCAGAATGAAAAGTAGCTATAAAAAAATATTCATAAGGTAATTTGGTGTATGACAAAGAAAGCTCCCTATGAATTGACATGGAAATATCTCTAAAATATCATATTAAGTGAAAAAAGCAAATACACTATGTATAGTAAGCCACTCACTGTGTGAAAAAAAGACAAGTAAAAATATCTAAGTATTTGTGTATGCATACAGGAAAGATACATGCACACACACACACACCATGAACAGTAGTAGTTACCTGAGCTAGGTAGAGGGAGGGAAGGGAGACTTTTCAATGTATGCTTGTTCTGTTGGTATGTATGCATGCATGCGTGTACGTGTAAACATAAACATACAGAGATTATATATTTTTAAACCATGTGAATGTATTGTCTTTTACCAAAATTAAACAAATGAAACAAAAGAAAATATTGCCACAGAACTAAATGCAAGTCAAGTCATCTTCACGTTTCTATAAAAAGATGTTTCTAACCTTAGATAACTAAGCATAAGAAGTACAGATTATTTCCTATTTTGCGTCACTCCAGTTTACTTTGGGCATTACTATAGGATACAATAAAATGCCAGCCTGAGCCCTGTTCCTTCTCTTCTGATACAATGTCCTATCTAACATGGGTCTTTGGTACCCATTTTCCTCCACATGCATTTACGTCAACAGCCGCTTCCTAGGCACCTTCTGACTTATCCACTAATTCTTTAGGTATGCCTAGCAAACTAGGTCAATTTTTAAGACCTACTAGTCAAGGGGATTTAAATCAGGCAGTTTTAATCACCCACTCTTCCTTAAAGATTGATTCTTTTTAACTACAATTTATTTTCCTCATAAGACCCTGAACTCCCACAGGTCTTTGTATACCTACCACCTAGCAAACAAGGTATTTGGTGACTAAATTAGTAAAAATAGGATCACAACATTCCTAGCCACACTAAATCAAAATATTTTTAAATAAAAGTGGGGAAAAATGGATCTCTCAGGTTTTCAGTTTATTAATAAAGAAGGGCAAGTTATAACTGCTAGTATGGACAGTTCCTAAAAAATATTAAAAGAAACGAATACAGGAAAAATGTTAGAGAAATGGCACTGATTGCAACAACTACATAAAAGGTCTTGACACATTCCCTATTTCAATAAATCTAAAATGTTATCTACTTTAAATGCAACATTATTCTGTGTTACACTTAAAAGGAAAAACTTCCAATTTTATTTATAAGATGCATCCCAAAGTGAAAAAATGTGCATCTTAGAATCAATGAAATATATAATAACATTTACCTTCCTAAGTTAGCTATGACATGTCAGGGACTGTTTAAGACTTTAAAAACATTATGGACCTTACAATAACCTGCAAGCTATGTATTGTTATCTCAATTTAAATTTGAGGAAACTGAGCCTCAGAAGGATAATAAAACCACATCACCAAAGTCATACACCTAACAAGTGGCAGGGCCAGGATTCCAGCAACAACGTCAAACAACACTTTCTACTCTACCAACAGCTTTCTGAGCTTTTAATACCACCTACACCAGCATTTCTATGAGTGAAGCCTGGGAACCTCAAATACAGTACTGGCAAGGGTCTGTCTGGTTCCTACAATAATTTTTTAAGTTACATTTTTATTCTGAGTAAATAAGTAACTTACATAAATCTTCTAAACACATATCCTGGATCACCTGGATAAGCACCAGCCCTGTACTGCTTCATCATCTCAGTGTCTGCGTTTGGGTCTGTTACAATCACCTCAGCACCAAGGATAAGTAGAGAGATTGATTTAACATGTAAATGACGACATCATACGAAAAAGGCCAAATGATATCAGGATGTGCTACATAAATTATGTTTCATAGTAGTTTTAGAGAAAAGAGGTGGGAAAATTTCACAACACAAGGCCCATGGTAGTATGCTGACCTCAAAAGGAAACTTAGTCATGGGTAGCATTCAGCACTACAATCACAATGGAAACAGAAAATCAATATGAACAAAAACAGCATCATTCATTAAATTGATGTTAATTAGAATCTTCTTGGCTATAAAACTCAGTATAAACTGGCCTCTGATAAGCATAAGTTTACACTAAATTATGTTTCTATACATTTAAACAATATTAAGGGAATAAGACAAGAGATATCTCTATATTTCTAGAATGTGAAACGCATCAAACTGCACAACATCAAGCTGTTTACAAGGAGGAAAGATAGAGAAAGGTCTGAAAACGTTAAACAAATAAAAATACTTGCTGGGTGAAATCAACAACATATCACAAAGAAAGTATTAAATTTTATTATTACTATTATTATTATTATAATGATAGCACTATCCCAAACACATTAACTCAACATTTCCTAAATTTATTTGACCATCTGACTTTAGGACATTCTAAAAACTCTTAAGTATTGAAAAATATCATGCTAATTGGTTAAAACCAAAAATTGGTCTCAGATAAATTCTGCCTCATCAAAATCTGATATTGTTCACTAATGCAATTAACACAGAACATTACAAATATATGTTGAAACATGATGTAACAGACTATAAATAGTCCACAATGCTGTCCCTGCATCAATACACAGATGAGCAAGCAAGTCCATGTTACAATCTCACGTAAAGTTCCTGCAGTTCTTTGTATGAAACATAATTTCTTAGAGGTAGATTATCCTCTATTAACTGTGTAACTTTCTTGCTTACATAGATTGAATAAAAAAAATCTGGGGAACAGAGGTTGGAACAGCTAAGAAAATCATCAGGATACTAAAGTGCCAAAAACATCTGTATGGCATACAGTGTATTAGCTGATTGCTGGACTAACCAGATAACTTGGTAGAAAACCTGACAGAAATCAGTATAGAACTTCTCTAGTAATCACTTTTTACATAAGTATCAGTAAAATTAATACATTAAGGCTTTTCTTCATCTAAGAATAAACTGACCTTTGAAAACTGAAGTTAAAATTTAAAATCTAGGGTACAATTTACCAATTATATACATGCATAGGTAATTTTTACACACATCAACATTTTGTACTTTAGTTCAAACAGACATTATATTTGTTAACTAATACACTTTTTGGACTAAGGACATGTATATTTATTTATATATCTGTTATCAGAAGATAAAAGAGAAGCAATGAAAACTAAACTCAAGAAAAGAACACTGACTTTGAAGGCTCATACCACAGAATCATATAAACCATTAAACGAGTTTTACTGCTCCTGCCCTATTTGCATGATTTACTGCAGCAATTAAACCACCAGCGTAAAAAGTAATAAACCTATGTTTTACTAATTTATTAGTTTTCATGACCTTCTTGCCTGAAGAGTATATTTCTTCTACAAATCAAAAGGAGTAAGAATCTAGGTTGTCACTGTGGAAGGGTTATAAAGCATGCTGAACACTGAGTAAAATTAAAGGGGTCAACAAACTAGCAGAATGGTATCAACAAAAGGAACTTCACCTGAGGCTCCAGCTCTTGACTGCTGATGTACTCATGACATATGGACTTCTACGGAGTAATCTGTGACCACCCATCCATAATTATTTCTACTTACAACACAATAGTCCTTTCATTTTATAAATGACTAGCAAGACTAAAAGTTTCTATTTTAAATAGCTCAGGAATCAAGAGCTGATCATTGTAATAAAAAAAAGCAAGTCTCTATAATTACAAGCACTATATTTGTCTGTGTACTTCATCACCTCTAAACAGCTGAGTGATGGGGAATGGAAAACAAGAAGATGCCTACCTCCAGATAGCTTTTTATCTTTCCTCCCAAGAAAGAAGCTTTAGGAACAACCTTGTCCTTAACAAATTAGCAAAGGATACAAGTGAACAATCAAGAAATTTTCACTAGCTACAGAACACTTACCAAGAAACTGCCAATACTTATTTTTAGCATTTGCTATGTGCCTGGCACTATTCAAAGTGCTTTACATGCATTATGTGATTTATATTCATATCAACTCTACAAAGTGAATTAACATTACCACTATTTTCAAATAAAGAAATAAACGTGAACAGTTAAATAACTCAAAAGGTCACAGAGCTATGGAGATGAGAGCCAGGATTTATATCTGCTTCTGGCTGACTTAAGAGCCTAAATTTTTTAAGGTACACTTCTAAAGAATGATGGTTTAAATCAGTGGTTTCAAACTTTTATAGGAGTATATATTGCCTATTTTTTCCTATTTTCTGTATCCTTAATACTCTGGCATTTGAGGCCTTGATCCTGGAGAGACTGCCCCTCCCAGAGCTAGCTAATTCCTAAAGATAGCAAGAGACTCCCTTGAGAACACACCTTTGACATACAAACCAACCAATCCAGAGCCCACACCCCTAACTACTCTATCAAACTCTCAAACAACAAACCAATATTCCTCCTGCCCTAAATCACCCAAGTGCTAGGTACTGAACAACTAGGAACCACTCCTACAGCCTGATGACATTCAAACTTAGCCTATCTACCTGGCATGGCCCATTTGTCCCCTGGAAAACTCCAATAAAGGCTCTAGGCCATGCTCTGTCCTTGCCCTTCTATCTATTTATCAATCCATCTTGTTTTTTTCATATATTAAAAATTAAATTGCAGATATTTCAAATGTAGACACTTAGCATGCATATACCATTAACTCAAGTTCACTGTTTATTCATTTTTTAAGGTAAAATTTACATAGCGTGAAATAAATCTTAATAGTACCATTTTGTGAGTTTTATCAAATGCAGAAATTGTGTAACCCTCAATCCTGTCAAGATCATCCATCCAGAAAATCCCTCATGCCCCTTTCTCAGTCAATCCCTGCCACCCCCTCCCCCACCCCCAGAAGCAATCACTGGTTTTTTTTCACCATAGGTTTAATCTCATCTAGAACTTCATATAAATAGAATTATAAATACTCATTCAGGTCTGGCTTTTTTGACTCAGATCATTTTGAGATCCACCGATGTTAACGTACATGACAGTAGTCCATTCTTTTAGTGCTGAGTTTTCCATTACATAAAGACACCACAATTTGTTTAGCCCTTCTCTTACTGATGGACACCTGACCTGTCACAAGATTTGGGGTATTATGAATAAAGCTGCTATGAACATTCAAGTAAGTACACGTTTTTTTGTGGACATATGCTTTAATTTCTCTGGGATAAATATCTAGAAGTGAAATTCTTGGGTGATTGGGTAGATGCAAGTTTAGTTTTATAAGAAACTTGCCAGACCTTTTTCCCAGATTGGGAAGTAGCATTTTGTATTTTCTCCCTCAATATATGAGTTTCTGGTTGTTCCACAGCCTCACCAACATTTGGTGTGGTCAGTTTATTCAATTATAGTCATTCTGGTGGTCATGCAGTCGTATTTCATTGTGGTTTCAATGTGTACTTTCCTGATGACTAACAATATTGCACACTTTTCCATTTGCTTACTGGCCCTTTGTACATCTTCTTTTGCGAAGTATCCAAATCTTTTGCCCATTTTTTAAATCGAGCTATTGGTCTTTTCACTATTGAGTTATAGAAATTCTTTACAAATTCTGGATAAAATTCTCTTTTCAGAAATATGTTTTGCAAATTTTTTTTTCCACTCTGTGACTTTCTTATCCATTTCTTAACAATGCTTTTTTTGCTGAGATGCTTTTAATATTGATGAAGTCTAACTTATCAGCTTCCTCTCATTGCTTTCTATATCCTTAAAAAAAAACCAAAAAAACCTTTGTTTAACCCCAAGTCACAAATATATTCTCCTATACAAGTTTTATAGTTTTAGCTTTTAGATGAGAACTATGATCCACCTGGAATTAATTTTTTTGAATAGTGTTAAGGTGGGTCAAGGTTCATTCCTCCATATGGATATCCAGCTCTTCCAGCATTATTTGTTGAAAAGACTTTCCTCCTGGATTGCTTTGGCATCTCTTTTGAAAATCAAATAACCACGTTAAGTATCTGTTTTGGGGTTCTCTATTTTATCCCATTTATCTATTTATTTTTTTTATGCCAGAATCACACTGTACTGATTACTGTGGCTTCATGGAAAGTCTTAAAGTCAGATACTTTAAGTTCTCTAACTTTGCTGTTCTTTTTCAAGATTGCTTTGGATATTCTAGGTCCTACACATTTCTATGTAAATTTTAGGATCAGTTTGTACATTTCTACAGAAAAAATTATTTTTTTAGGGTTTGATGGGGATTGATTTGAATCGAGAGAGAACTGACTTCTTGATACTAATGAGTGTTCCAATTCACAAACATGATATACCTGTCAATTTATTGCATACTAGTTCTAACATAGGTCATCTCAGGGTTGGTCTCTATTGGTCTCTCCCCTGAGAAAGGGTCACATTTTCTTTGTTCTTCATATGTTGAGTAATTTAGGACTATATGCTGGACATTGTGAATGTTATGTGACGGAGATGCTAGATTCTGTTACATTCCTCTATTAAGTGTTAACTGTTTTGTTTTGGCAGCAATTCAAATCAGTTTACCTTTAGCTAGGCTGCCCTAAGGCTACTCAACACTGTGTGGGTTTAGGGGTCAGCATAGTGATTTTGGTGAATTTTCTAAGCAGAATATGGGGCTCCCCTTCTGTAGCTCCCTCCTTGCTAGGATTCTCCCTTCACTCTTCAGCAGCTGTGGTTGTCCCAAACTCCGACCTCTGGTTCTTCAGGACAGAAAAACAGTGAGTTTTGTGTTAAAATTTTAGCTACTCTGCAAATTCTACACAGATAAAAGCTACAAAAACAGAAAACTCATCCCATGCCATTCCCTTCTTCCAAGGGCCAAATCTCCTCCAATAGGCATATTTTTGTTTACTCTCTAGTGCTGTTTTTTTTTATTTTTTATTTTATGCAGAGTTTATAATTGTTATTTGAGGGAATGTGAGGCTGGTAAAAGCATATCTGGCTATATGCGAAGCAGAATTCTCTTATTTAGTTTTCTTTAATTTCTCTCATCAAGGTTTTCAAATTTCAGTGTACGGATCTTGTGTCTTTAAAAAAAATATATTCCTAAGTATTTTAATTTTACTTATGCTACTATTCATAGAATTGTTTTCTTAATATCATTTCCACTTGTTTGCTGTTAATATTTACGAAAATACAAGTGATTTTTATACACTGAACTTGTAAAGAACAGCCTTGTTAAATTCACTCATTTGCTTTAGTAGCTGTTTTTGTAGATTCCTTAAGGTTTCTTACATAGTCACGGTGTCTACACAAAGCGAGAGTTTTGATCCATGCTTTCAGATCTTTATGCCTTTTATATTTCGTTTTCCTGACTCACTGCACTAAGTAGGTCCTCCACTAAAATAATGAATTGAAGACAGAAGAGTGGACCTCCTTGTCCTGTTTCTGATCTTAAGGAAAATATAGCATTTTATGATTAAGTATATTCTTAGTTGTCAGTTTTTCTTAAACACCCTTTATCAGACTGAGAAAATCTCTTTACATTTCTAGCTTGCTGGGAGTGTTTATCATGAATGGATGATGAATTCTGTCAAACGCTTCTGACCAAGCGAGGTGATCTTATGATCTTGCTCCTTTGTTAGCGTAGTGAATTACACTGATTAACTTTTGAACATTATAAACTAATCTTGTATTGTTGCAATAAATCTCACTCAATCATGATGTATTCTTATTTTTGTATGTTGCTGGAATATATTTTCTTAACTGTTTTCATCTATGTTCATGACAAATATTAATCTGTATATTTTCTTCTTTTGGTGCCATCTTTGTCAGGTTTTGGTATCAGGGTTACGTTGGTCTCATAAAATAACTCTTTTTTCCTGAGTTTCTGTAGGACTGATGTTATATCTTGCTCAAATGTTTGAATTTACCAGTAAAACCACCTGGACCTGGAGTTTTCTTTGTGGGAAAGATTCTGATTATGAATTCAATTTCTTTAACCAATACAAGTCTATCCAAATTTTCCATTTCTTCTTGCATCAGCTGGGGTAACATATTTTTTAAGAAATGTGACCATTACAAATTTAACGGCATAAAGTTATTTAAAATACACGCATATTATGCTTTCAACCTCCGTAGAACCTAACACGATAATCCCTCTTTCATTTCTGACATAAGTACTTTATGCTTATAGGCTCTCTCACTCTCTTTTTCTCCATCAGTCTAATAGGAGTTTATCAATTTTACTGATCTAAAGAACTAGCTTTCGACTTTGTTAATTATCTCTATTGTCTCTTTTCTAGTCATTGACTTCTGTTCTTATTTTTTATTATTTCTTCCTTCTACTTATTTTCCATTTTCTTTAATCTATTTTTCTAGTTTCTTAGGTGAAGTCTTAGGTAGCTTTTCTAGTTTAATTATTTAAAGCTATAAATTACCCTTTAAGCACTGTTTTAGTTGCATCCACACATTTGATATGTTGTAATTTCATTATCATTTACTTTGAAATATATTCTAATTTCTCTCATGGTTTTCTTCTAAATAATGCACAGATAAAAGAACTGTGTTAATTTCCATTTTTTAGTAGATGTCTTATCAGTATTGATTCCTAATTTTGCTCTATTGTTGGCAGAGAACATATTCTGTTGATGTGAATCTTTTAAAATTTATTGAGACTTGTGCCCTGCAAATAGTCCTTCCTGGTGAGGTTATCACAGCACTGGTAAAGACCAGGTATTATACTGATGTTGGATTTAGTATTTTATAAATATCAAGTAGGTAGTTAATAGTGTAATTTAGATCTTCTATGTCTTTACTGATTTTTTTGGTCTCATTGAACTCTCCAACTATAAGTGTGGCTTTGTGATTTTGACCCATTAATTCTATCAAGTTTTACTACATGTATTTGGGAGCTTTTTTTATTAAGCAGATACACATTTACGGTTATGACTTCTTGATGTCAGCACTTCAGAGATGTCATTTTACAATCTTCTGACCCCCTTGCTTCTGATGAAAAGTCACCTGTCATTCATGTAATTCCAACTCTGTACGTAACATGCCGTTTTTCATTGGATGCTTTCAAGATTTTCTCTTTCGTGGGTTTGACTATGATGCACCTAGGTGTGGTTTTCTTTTCATTTATCCTGCTTGAGTTTAATGAGGAATCCAACTCCATTTTTGATATCTGACTGCTGATAGTTTCAAGTTCCACCATGCCCTCACCCCCTGTCTCAAATCTGAGCAAGCTAATATGGAAGCCCAGGGTGCTCCTTCCTTTGGTGCAGGTGGGAACTGCAAAACAGGCAAGCTTGGGCACAAACACAAGTGCAGAAACTGTCCCCCTAGCCCCATATCTCCTATCACTTCTCTCTCAAGTCATTTTTGGACCAGCTTGGGAGTCGGTCCTGTTTTCCCCAGAAAGCCTCATCATATGAGCAATAATCCTTTTCATGTCCTCTTGGTACATGTTTGGCTTCATCAGTCTCATATCAAAAATCAAATCTGGGGAGGGATCCATCTCACATACAGTTCACACTGATTAAACACTTACTGTGTATCAGACATAACACTAAGGTCTTAAACATATTAAATCACTTAATCCTCCAACAACTGATGAAATACACAATGTTATTCCCATTTGACAAACGAGGTAATGAAAGCACAAAGATAAAGTAAGACTCCTAAGGTCAGACAGCTAGCAAGTGGCAAGCAAAGAGGCTGCATTCTTAATTACCAACACTCTTTTGCCTCTTACATAGTTACTAGAAACAAGAAATAAAGTAATACAGAGTAAATGAAGTAAAAAAAAACAAGTAATAAAAACACAGCAAAACAAAACTAAAGCAACAACTTTGGAATAGTATCCCAAATAAGTAAAATATTTATAGAATGTGCTTAACTATAAAACCTAGAGATTTCACTATTTATTTTTCTCAAGAAAAAAAAATTCTTTGGACAAGTAAATTGGTACAGCCACTTCCAAATTAAAATGGGGGGACAATAAAATTTCCATAGTTAAGAGTCCTATAAGAATAAAATTGAGGGGCCTGCCCAGTGGTGTAGTGGTTAAGTCTGCAAGCTCAGCTCTGGTGGCCCAGGCTTCGTAGGTTTGGATCCCAGGTGTGGACCTGCACACTGCTCATCAAGCCATGCTGTGGTGGCATCCCGTATACAAAATAGAGGAAGACTGGCACAGATGTTAGTTCAGCAACAGTCTCCCTCAAGCAATAGGAAGACTGGCAACAAATGTTAGCTCAGGGCCAAACTTCCTCATCGGAAAAAAAAAGAATAAAGTTGGTACTCTTATTCTTCTTTGGCTTGGTACAGCTCTTCTTAGAAGCAGAAGGAAGAACTGGGTAATGATTGAAAAAATTTTTCATCTTTACCACTAAATGTTACATTGAGAACACTTCTTGGAGATCTTGCTAGATGGTTCTACTGCCTGTGAAAAATAACAACATATCTCCCACACAAATAAAATAGTCCCTACCATTGAAAAGATTTAAGTATCAATTCTAAAAATAATTACTCAAAATATTTCAAGTCCTTCCAAAAAGAGAAACTTTTTACTGTAAAAAAAGAAAAAAGAAAAAAAAGCTAACACTAAAAAACGGGCTCAGAAATATTTAATAATGTAGCTTTTGAATTTTCTAAATTTATTTTAATATATATTCTAAGTTTTTAACAATTAAAAAACATAATATCCTAAATGACAAAAGAAATCCTAACATAAAATATAAATACATGTCATTCGAATCTTTTAAATTAAATGCATAAAAGAAGGATTGTAATACAGAATAGAGTTCTGTAAAAACTCAACTTTTTAAGTCATACATTTTTGTGATGCTTGTATTTGGTTGCAAAGAAAGGTTTTTGTCATCTGACAATTTAAAAAATTAGCATCCTACAAAATAAAATCAATTATAGCACTCTGAAGTTGACAGTGTGCTTTTACATGTAGAGGTTAAAATGTTTGGGTAATGTACATAGACTAATGTATTGTTTATACTTGTTAATGCAAATTATATGTCATCACATAAAAACTATGGGGAAAAAATTCTTTTAAGTTACTTTTCATGATAAATTTTTGTTCAGTATCTAACTCTGAACTTTCACATCATCAACACAAATACAGCCTCCCTTCACCCTCTCTTCCCCACTGGGAGAGCAAACTTGGGAGTAAACCAAGTTAGGGAGAAATTATATCCTCTTACATACACACAAAGCCATAAAGATAAGCAAAGTTCATAAAAGAAAAAAGTCTGAGATGAAGGAGTTAATAAAAAATCTTATGTATTTCAGTTTTAAGTATTATTCACGATTGTAGTCTTGATGCTCTTATGAAACTATCATTTCACAGTGCTTCCCATAATAACCCAAAAGCAGAGCTAAAGTCATGCTGGATTTTGAGAATAAAGACTGATCTAACAGTTCAAGGAAAAAAATATGATGGTAATAGAAGAAAACTCGAGTTAGAATAAAATAGTCTCTGTGAAAATAAAGCATCATTGGATAATTTAATAGATATCATGGTCATATATTTTGTGTTTAGAAAAAAATGTTTTATGTTTTGCTATAAAATGGTATGCATTTCATGCAGATCATGTAACATCCCTCCATTCTCCCCATGTATTCTACCTGTCCTCAACACCACTAAATCTGGATTCCCAAGTTTTCAAAAGGAGAATACAGCTTATTCAACAAGCTGGATTTGGTAAGTTCCTCCCCTCCCACACCATTACCCTCAAACTAACCCTTATCAAATTACTTCTCTCCTTTCTGCTAAAATCTCCAGAAGATCCCACAGCTGTTCTAGTCATACCCAGATATATATTAACAATAAATCTCTTTTCAGAAATTAAAAATTTTACCCTGATCTAAATAAAAACTTCCTTCTCTCATTCAATTTTGCTAAGTTCACCTCCTCCATGACTCTCCAGCTATTATTTTTAAGGGCCCTGTAGGTTCTGGAACACTAGGAAGAAGAGGTTTTAGAGGAAAAGGGGACAAACAAGCCTTATAGGGCTGATCTGATTGAAATCTGACGTGATAGTAATGAGGCGGTGAGGTCCTGTGACAATCAGAAGCCCAAACGCTGCCTCTCTTACCTACAGTTAGTTCCTGATGCAAAAACTTCTCTGTGGTCTGCTTGGGTCACTTTGACTCTCCAAGGTGGGCCTCTTGATCCTTTCAAAACAAGTCAACTTCAGCTACCTTAGTAAAGTCTATCGGGCCCACGGGAAAATTCTTGCATCTTTGACCCATCAAACTCTGAATGTGCAGGCCATTCCCACTGTGTCCTTTCCTCATTCTACTGATACAAAAGCAGCTCCAGCTGGTCTCGCTTTTTAGCCTTTTTCAGGTGGAAGTCAGGTATCAGTCCATTTATCTCCCAAACCTCAGCAGCACATGCATGTCAAACCAAGAGGTTCTCCTGAAGCCCCTCAATCTGGATGAAGAAAGGGGAAAAGCCACAGCATATACTACTCTCTCCAAGGAAGTTCTCATATGAGGTCCCTCTCATGAACTCTTATACTTTACTTATATAGCCTATAGGTAAGTGACAGGTTAACTGTAGCAATACTTGTCTCTGGGCATTGTTTCTGCAAATCCTGCATGAATGACACAGCACCTCAATTTTGAACGTAGGTTACTTGCAATCTATTGTTCTTGGATTTGGTGTCTCTGAATAAATACTAGAAGAGTTCCCATTTTAACATCCTGTTACAGTTCTACTTCCAGGTAAGATTATAAGCAGGTCATAGCAGGCTAATGTTCCTGTTGCAAAAACTATGGGGGAAAAGATAAAAAAAACTTGTTCAAAGACAATAGAGAGCTATTAAAGTAATGAGATCCAGACGAAGTAAAACTGCAGGAAGAAGGAATATTTTCTAGGTGAACTGACAACTGGCTGCCATTTCCTTCCCTGGGGTCACTCGCAGATTCTAGGTACACAGTGGGAATCACGCTTGGTCTGGAAAGAGAAACTCTACTGAAAAAAATAAAGTAGAACTTTTGACAATCACAAGAGTCTCCTCCCTTAAAGATGTTTGCCAGATTTTAAAGGTGCAAGCAACAGGAGGCTCAAGAGCCAAACTTAAACTACGGACAGAAGGGTAGAAGCGAACTCCCTCCAGTTTTTGAAGGAGCTGGTGATGGAGACCTGCCACGCTTTCAATCAAAATATTAGGAGAGCCCTATTCATGGAAAAAGAATGAGCCAGTAGTAGACTACATTAAATTAAAATGGCAACCAAGCCCCAACCCAGCTCAATCACTGATTAGATTAGGTCATCAGCCCCTCCATCTACCTGACACAGGAAAGGTCAAATACTCTTTGGGGAAAGCATCATTTGCAGCATTTACAATTCTCTTATATGCAATATATGGCATACAATCAAAATTACACAGCATCTGAAGAGGCAGGGAAAATGTGACTGGTAAGTGAAAGAATGAACAGACAATAATAGAAGCAGACCGACAGATGATCCAAATATTAGAGTTGGCAGACAGGGACTTTAAAATAACTATTATAAATATATTCAAGAAAATAAAAAAAAAAAGGATGGAGAATTTCTAGAGATACTCTCCACACTAAAAGTGAAAGATATAATATTTGAAATTAAGAATTTATTGGATGTGTTTAACAGTAGACTGGATACAGCACAAAGCAGAATCAGTACACTCAGAGTTAGGTCAATAGGAAATATTCAAACTGAAAGAAGAAAAACAAAAGAAGGAAAAGAACAGAGCATAAGAGACATGTGGGATCCAGTCATTTTAGTACAGGATTGCAGGATATCCTAAACTAGTGTTTTATTATGTTCCTTCTCCACACTCTATGTGTGGTACTGTCTATTTCAGGTCCCTTAGACGGTAGTACATTTACTTGTATCAGGAGTGGGGTCAACAAAGGCCTGGAAACACTCCACTACAAGACAGAAAGGAGAAGGAATAAACAATATGGTTAAATGTTGTCCCCAACAATAATGATCTTCCCAGAATGTAGTTAGTCACACAGGAATGGTCTGGGAAAGCTGGAAAGGTTCCAGATAAGATTGGAAACAGACCAAGGATGCCGGGAAAACAAAAGATGGTTGTAATTTTTTTAAATGCCTATTATTTTAGCTAGGTTGATAAATGTTTTCTTTAAACCTGATACATTACATTAATGGGACAAGGAAAGTGGGGATGTTGCTTACTGCATCAGGTGTTAAATGTTAAAATTACAGAGATTAATTAATCTGGGTATAATTCAGTAACTTTATAAAGGGACAAAGGTCCTAGAGCAGGTAGATGTTTTCCATGATAAGGTAAATGATCAAATGTCCTATGTAACAATACACAAAAGGGCTTTGAATACCAGGACCTCCCTCAAAGAATGTGACTATAAATGTCAGCACCAGATAACGGTTAAGGGTCTAGCCAAGTGTCTTTCAAACTGTGTTTCACAGGGCCCTAGACCTCATCAAAAGAGCTTTCACAAATTATACACAGAACACAAAGAATATGACAAATTGGATGCTGAGATTGATAAAAGGTAGCTATTACCCATAACCTCAAAGTTCTGATTCGCATTTATAAAACTGTTCATTGTTCTGATTGATTTTATGAATAAATGTTATACATTTCAATAAGCTAAATTATGCATAACGCAATGTTGCCTGGCAAAAACTTCTACTAAGCAAAGATAGACAATACAATGTAATACCTATGATCTAATGTGAGTTATCTTAGAAAAACTGGAAGGAAAATGAAGACATCGAATATGTGTGAATATTTCAAATAAATCATATTCATTGTTATAGTGCTTTATAGCTTACAAACTGCAATTACATTATTTCAAAGGACTCAAAAATAGTACTGTGAAAGTACTCAGATAATACCACATCCCGCTTTCCCAGATGAAGAAATAGTAACAAGTATAGACACATGCCCCAAGATCCACACTCATCAGTATTTAAGAAGCTGACTCAAAAACAGGTCATCAAACTTTAAATTCAGAGTTCTATCATAGTACTCCATATATATTATGACACATACACACACACAGATATACACAGACACATCATCCCTATCTATGTATGAATAAGGGAGAGAGAATTATTCCTATTCTCTTCTGAAATAATGAAAAAGCATTAGTTTAAGAAGAAGTGAAAGATACAACAGTCTGGGTTTAAAAAGACTTCTCTTTAGTCTTTCTAGGCTACCCAGAGAAGTAAAAGAGTAGGAATATGGAGTTGAAAGTAAAAATTGACAAGTTGCATAAAGTTTACTTAATTACTCTGATGTTTAAAAAATATAGAAGATGGAAAACAAAACCCAAATGTTAGTAACAGCATTAAAAAGAAACATATTATCCTGAAAGGATACATAAGACACTAGTAATACAATTACCTCTGAAGAGGAAAATTGAGTGATGAGATGGGTGACAATAGAGGTGGGAGGGAGACATTTTTCCACTGTATAATCTGTGGCTGATTTTTGAATCATGTACACATACTATTTTATGTTTTTAAGGAACATACTTTTTGAAGGCAAAAATAGATATGAATATATATATATTTTTAAAGAATGTTAAGAAAACGAAAGTATAATTGCCCTTAAACAGAAAAATTGACTTCAAAGGGTAAAAAACGTAAAGACAGGAATAGTCTAAGCATTGCCCAAAAGTCCTAAACACTTACTTGTGCTGACTATAAAAGTAAAACATACTTTTATATATAAATATTAGGAAAAAATTACAGGATATTTTTAGGTCATTCATAAATAATCACTATTAACAATTTGGTGTATTTCTCTCTAAAGTTTCATGATTAAGTGCTAACATTTTTAGAAGTATCCTTTATCAAGTTAAGAAAATTCCTATTTCTAATTTGTTAACACGAATAAATACTGAATTTTATAGAAAGCTCTTTCTAGATCCATCAAGATCAGATTCCTTCTTAAAAATGAATATGGAGTATCTCACACTAATAGATTTCCTATAAAGATACTTTGCATTCCTGCAATACACCTTACCTAAACACAAATTAAGTAATTTATGTTTCACCTTCTCCCTCAATTGAACTTACTTGTATTTTTAGGTTTGCAAAACCTCAAGGTATTTTATTAATAGCTTACTTGCAATTTTAAGTAAATAAGCCTATATTAAATCCATTTTTCATTCCATTTTAAATAATTTTGTTTAAACTATGGGTTGGATTTATCCATAATGGATCTTTTTCACTCCTATTCCCCACCCTTTACAGTCTACATAATTAAGAGTTGACTGAATGTTTAAGGACATTTAGCAGTTAAGAAATGAGTAATAGTCTGACAGAACATAACTGTTCTACTAGAAACAAAGCAAACTTTATAAAATATATGACACCGAATTACAGTGCAAGAAGCTTAAATTTTTGATAGACAACAATCAATATTAAATCTACATTTCTTGCAATATAAAAAAAACACCAAGTTAGATAAGCAAGTTTCTAAGCTTTAAGGAACTTTTGATAGTGAAAAACAAGGTAATGGACAACCATGACTTCACTGTCATTAGATAAAAGGGTAGAAAAAAATTTTATAATGATAAAAAGCTCCAGAATATGAAAAAAATCTCTAAAATAGGCTGTAAAAGGAAGAATGGAAAATAAGGAAAAGAAATTTGACTAAAGAGACCTCTATAGTTTAAATACCCACTTCTGTAGATTTTAATCATCAGGTTGCTACCTGAAGGACAGAACTGCACAGCTCTAGTGTCAGGCTCTGCTCTGTCAATAACCTCACAACAAGGGCAATTTGAGCCTTAGATGAAGCTGAGTAAAAACACAGCTCCAGGTCTTACTGGATCACACAGCTCCCCTTCATGAGGGAGATAACATACATACAACATACTAACTGATCTCCCTGTCTGCACTCCTGAGAGTCTCACAATCACTTTCCTCACTGCAGCCAGATGCTGTACTTAAAATTAATCTGATTTATGAGTCTTCTTTACCTAAGGCTCTTCAATGACTCCACCCTCACCCAGTCACACTCAGTTCAGCATGAACTCCCCCGCACAGCATGCTGTGGTTCCCTACTAGCTACACAGACTCACTCCTGCCACGTGCCACTCCCAACTTTACACCCCAGGACACCAGAACCCTTCTCCAGTCCTGCCCTACCATCATACCCTCAATTTCAATTTCACAGCGACACTTTGGATGAATCCGACTTCTCTTGACTGAATTCCTCCTTTACATCCATCAAGATTCAACCCAGGAAACAATCCTTCTGAAGGAAACTTTCTAAAAGCCACAGAGCAGGCAAAGTTCCCCTCCTTTGGACATAGCTCCCTGAGTATACATCTTTCATAACACCTACTGCACCTTACGAAATTATCTTTTTTATTTCTAAAGTTTATTTCCCTTGAGTAAACAACTCAAGAGCAAAGACTGTATTTGAATGCCAGTGAGGAAGAGCATATCACACATGTAGTGGGTATTGAATAAATATATACTGAACTGAAATACTGGGCACAAAAAAATGAAAATTAACAAACACAGCTTGACTTATTCTTAGCCAATTCATTAGCAAGTCCTGTCAGTTCTACTTCCACCCAAATCCGTCTACTGCACATTTTAGCACAGCCAGCACGCCAGTCCAGCTTCCAGGATCTCTCATGTAGACTTTAATCGCCTCCTGATTTCCCTGCTTCCGGACCCACCATCCAGTCTAACACACATACACATGCTCCACTATCCCTCCCATCATCTGTTTCCAACAGCCAGTGATCTGTAAATGTAAATGTAAAAAATGTAAAAAATGTAAAAAAAAAAAAAATGTAAAAAAAAAATCTGTAAAATGTAAATGTAAAAAATCCTTTAAAGGGGCCGGCCCGGTGGCGCAAGCGGTTAAGTGCGCGCGCTCCGCTGCGGCGGCCCGGGGTTCGCTGGTTCGGATCCCGGGCGCGCACCGACGCACTGCTTGGTAAGCCATGCTGTGGCGGCGTCCCATATAAAGTGGAGGAGGATGGGCACCGATGTTAGCCCAGGGCCGTCTTCCTCAGCAAAAAAAAAAAAAAAAAAATAAGAGGAGGATTGGCGGATGTTAGCTCAGGGCTGATCTCCTCACAAAAAAAAAAAAAAAAAAATCCTTTAAAAATGGATTTAAATAAAAAATCCTGTATTTGCTTTCTATTGTATTTAGACTAAAATTCAAACTCCAACAGTGCCCTAGGTTGCCCTACATGATCTGTCTCCTTGCAAGTTTTGTACTCATTTTGTATTACTCCATCTCTACTGGGCTCCTTCTAAATCTTCCAATACAATAAGCTACTTTCCACCTCAGTGTCTTTCCCACGGCTCCTTCCTCTGCCTAGAAGACTCTTCCTTCAGCTAGCTGCTACTTCTCAAAGCTCAGCTCAAGTGTCACAATCCAATCCAAAGCAGCTTTTTTACCCCTCAACCATTGTCTTCTTTGTACTTATTACCATCTCGAATTATTAATTTGCCCACTTGCTTTTCTGTACATCTATCCCTCAGGAGGCCAGGAACTTTGTGTTTTGTTCGTCACTGTAGACCCACGTGCCTAGGAACAGTGCCTTGCACACGCAGCAAGCACTCCTAAGCATTTGTAAAACAAAAGAAATAAAGCAAGAAAAGTAACTCTTATTTAAGATTTACATGAAACAAGCCAGGAAAGAAATGGATAATTACTCTACCAAATAAGGCAGGACACATCCTATTATTAGTATTTGCAAGCAGATAGGCTCGTGTTACTGGGATCTATTATCAACAAGCATCCCGAGTGTATTTCCCAAAGCTCACGGGAAAAAGGTCAACAGGAAGTAGAAAGCTTTCACACGCTATATGCTAGCCGATGTGTATGACACTGCAAACAATCATTTTAGAAAATTCTATATGCTGACACTCCCAAAAAACCCTGTAATGCACACAAAAAGTAGTGAAACACTTAAAAAACACTTGCTACTTTATTAAAAAAACAGTATTTCTGACAGTGGTACTTATCTGTAAACGATTAAATTTACACTAGTAAAACTTCAACCTCTTAAATAACAGATCCTTCCAATACAAGAGGTGGTCTTCAAGACAGGTTCTGACTACGTATGACAAGAAGCTGCCTCATATACTGTTCTCTCTTGAAAGTAATGCTGCTATTCAAACTAAAATTATGCAAAATTCATCACGATGTTAGCAGCCCCTTTTAACTCCTTACTGACCGAAGTCTTGACCAAGAGGGGAGAAAACTGTCACTACTGCACTAGTGAGAGAAAAAACTTTGAATCTTTATTCAAATGTCATTCAATCACAGAAATTAGGATAACTTACAATGAAGCATTTAGGCAATGAAGATAAATGAAGACAGTGAAGATAAAACTTAACACAACTGTTTATTTTGCTTGATTAAACCTTCTCACTATTCAAGAAAATGATTTGTAAAATAAACAAGCCTTAACTAGTAAAACAAAATTAATACGACAGGTTAAAAATAACTGTCATATTTTAATAATCACTATTTACAGGTGACTTGAAAGTGACAAAACTTCAATAACTTTCCCTCAGAATCCTTTAAGCAATTTTCAACAGTATGACCAGCAAATTTCTGATCTACCACCACTTACCTTGGTATGGTAACACATTTAGTATTACAATTTTGAGTGGTGATGGCTTTCTCAAGCTCATCTAATCGTCCTGTTTTCTTTAGCTTCTTCACCAAACTTTTAACTGCTTTCTCACACCACTTTTCTTCCTGTCCATTCTGCTCTCCTCCACCTGCTCCTCCAGATCCACCAGCTGATTTCTTCCATCCCAGCAGTCTCTTTACAACTGGTGGAGTGAATGGCAAGATGGACGACATGTTCTTACCAAAGGCAGCAATCCACGCTAAGAAAATATTCTCCTTTATCTAACCTAGAAAAGATATGGAAAGCTTAATTTAGAGGCTAACTTTAAAGTCAAGTAATAATTTCAACACAGTATTGAGAGCAAACTACAGAATGAGATAGAAATTCAAGTGATTACTTTCACAACAGACTTTCAGAAGTTCTCTTCTTGGCCCTTTGCGCAAACAAACCCTTATAAAATCTTTATCAACACAGGACAAGTTTATCACTACCAATACTACCTTATTTTTAACTTTTAATAGTGTCAAGAATTAAAATATTTTCACCAAAAGAAAGTTTTTCTCATTTTTTAGAGCTTCAATCTATTCTCAAAACTTAAAAAAAATATTTTAAAAAATTTACAAGCCCATTCTCCCCAAAGATTCAAACTTTCATAACTGACTAAATAAGTATCATCAAGTAAAATCTAAAGTTGTAAAAGGGAAAAGGCATCAAGTGTGAAGTAAACAACAAGAATAATGAAATAAAGGTAAATAAGAGTCTGTGAAGAAAAGCTTTGGTTCATTTTTACCATTCCTGGAGAAGAATTTTAATTAAGCCTCTTTTTTAAAATATATTTTCATTTTTATCTAAGTAACAATGTGCATAGTGAGTAAAGTCAAATATAGTTTCTCTTCCCACACTGATATATAATTCTTCAAAATCTTTTAACTTTCATTTTATTCTTGCTATTTATACCTCAGTAATAGGCTTATAACGGTAACCTTTGAAATATCAAGTTAAGGTACTATCTATTAATTTTTCTATGGAAAATGAGGATTTACACCATAATCACTCACTTTCCTCCAACCTCAAAAATAATTATCTCCCAATTATAGTTAAATAATCATGTATATAATTTTGTACCTGATGAGATTAGTAGTAAGCAACTATATAATCGTGTTTCCCTTTTTGTACAACTCTTTTTCCCAGAGTTAATTATCTTAGTTTTTCATTTGCTTAGTTTTCTATGCATTGACCACAAATTCTTCCCACACTCTCCACAAGTTTCTCAATTAAATTTTAATTTTATGACTTTAATCTCAAAATAGAGAGAAATTCATTTACCACTTTAGGACAGAACTGGAGAGTTAGATTTCAGAAAAATGGAAAAGATTTAGAAACATAGTTCTCAAAAATACTACAGAAAATCAACTAAAGTGAAATAAATTTTATCAGGTATTTGCCAGAATATACATTAAAGAGTATTCCAGGAGAGGAGCTGCACTTCTAACTGGGATGTAGAAAGTCACAATAGACCATCACCTTCGTCCTTACAATCAGAACAAGCCAGATAAGCTACAAAATCATGGTTTTCTGAATCGATCAGAAAGTTAAGGATGCAAAGTAACCTAAGTGGAACTAAACTCCAGAAAGTAATGAACCTTCATAAAAGAGAGGCCCATGGATGGTCTCTTTCCTAGCGGAGTGGCTAAGGAGGAATATTTCCACCATAGACGGGGAAAGGGGAAACCAACCTAAACTTTAATATATTTTAATAGCAACATGTAGGCTGACAAGACATATTAGAATTCCAAGGATTTCACAGAGCAAATCTGCACCACCCAACCACTCATTCCCAGAAGTCTTCACCAAGTGCTTGCCAAAATACGCCAAAGGTTGGGGGACAGGGCTGGAAAGCTGCGAGATACCCCAAGAAGCTTATGGTCTCCCTCAAATGCAAAAAATCTGTCCTCTGATGGGGGGCGGGGATGAGCAGAAGTGCGAGAAATCAACCCAAGAGACTCTAGACATTCAGCTGTGGTAGGAATAAGGTAGGACAGGAGAGCTGAAAGAAAAACTTCCACTCAGATACTCTGGACATTGAACCACCAAGGCTAGGGTAGGGAAGAACTGCTAGGAGAAATCCCTGGAAGGCATTACTAGTAGAAAAATATCTCACTAGGCACAAAAGCCAGGGGCAGGACTGGAGACCAAAAAGAACCCCAGAATGACCAAGGAATCGACAGCTGGTTGTAAAGCAGAGAAACTGCCTATGGTTCAGAAAGCTGATGGCTCAGATATGAAGTGCAAAGAGATAACTGAAATTATACTCAGACAACAAATCTTGGGGTAAGTCATGTCTTAATCTTGCTCTCAAAACAACTGCACTAAATCAAACTAAAGTTCAAAGCCCAGAACTACCTCAACTATACATCTTACTGACTTAGCCCCACTATCTACCTATCTATCAATCAAGAAATGATGGACTATTTCCTGCAGGTAAATAACACTTACTTCAATCAGCACTGTTTTTATACAAATGCTCAGCATTCAATCAAAAATTACAAGACACGGAGTAGCAAACCATAGTCAAAAGATGAAATTATTAATATAATCACATCAGAGAGGGCCCAGATGTTGGAATTTTCAGTCATAGGTTTTAAAATAACTATGATAAAAAAACACATTAAAAGATCTGCTGGAAAAGATGGACAACGTGCATAATGAAATGGAGAATTTCATCACAGACACCGAAGCTATAAAAGAGGATCATAGGCAAGGCCAGCCCCATGGCACAGTGGTTAAGTTCGCGCACTCCACTTCAGCTGCCCGGGGTTCACAGGTTCAGATCCCAGGCGCAGATCTACGAACCACTCATCAAGCCATGCTGTGGCGACGTCCCATATACAAAATAGAGGAAGATGGGCACAGATGTTAGCTCAGGGCCAACCTTCCTCAGCATAAAAAAAAAAAAAAAAGGATCATAGGGAAATATTAGAAATACAGTATCAGAAATCAAAGATTTTTTCTTTAGATGGACTTAATAACAGACAGAAATGAGTACTGAACTTGAAGACAAGCCAAAATAAAGTACTCAGATTGAAACACAAAAAGAGAAAAAAAAAGTGTGGAAAAAACCCCAGAACATCCAATACCAAATGTCAACTGGGTTTAACTAAAGTTTAACTGGAACATCAGAGAGAGTTGAAAAAGAGAATGGGGGCAGGAAAAACAGAGATAACGGTCAAGAACTTTTCAAAATTGATGGCAGATATCAACCCACAGATGCAAAGGAAACACAGTCCGCAGTCAATCTGCTGACTACTAAAGGTAAAAGTACAGATGAAGGCTGAGTGTCAGCCAGGGCGACAGCTAAAAATCCCTGGGAGACTCAGACAAGGGGAATCTGCACTCACTCACCAGCTCTTTTCCAAGGGCCTCAAATGAGTGGTCTTGAAAAAGATTGGCATGGGCTAAGAGACGGAAGAGAGTTTCTTCACTTGTTGGTATCTCATGTGAAACAAAAGCCTTCAAATGGAAGGGGAGATGCAAGAAAGCCTCCCACACCCAGGGCCTGATCCCTTGCTTCTTGGGAAGAGTAGAGCAAAAGCTGTGTTGTCACATTGCCTTCTAGTCCTGCAGTCAAATCTCCCTCTACCCTCCTCTTATAAGGACAATTTATAATTACATTTAGGGCTCACCCAGATAATCCACAAGAATCTCTCTATCTCAAGACCCTTAACTTAATCACATCTGGAAAGTCCTTTCTGCCATATAAAATAACTTTCACTGGTTCTGGGAATTAAGACCTGGATGTCTTTGGGGATCGTTATGCAGCCTACTACATGGAGTAACTGGAACACTTATACACTGATGTGAGTGTAAAATGGTACAGCGCCTTTGGAACACTGGCAAATTCCTAAAATGTTGAACATACATCTACTCTCTATTATAATACCACTCCTAGACACATATTCAAGAAAAATGAAAACGTCCACAAAGAGAGATCTGTACAAGAATGGTCATAGCAGCCATATTCATAATAGCCCAAATATCAACATAAAACTGCAAGAAAAACAAAACAAAACATGGTATAGTCATACAAAGGAATACTGCTCAGGAACAAAAATGAGTGAGCTGCTTATATACTTCACAATATGGGTGAATCTCAAAAACATCATGCGGGGCCAAAGACACACAAAAATATATACTGATTCCACTTATGACTTCTAACAACAGGTGAAACTAATCCAGTGATAGAAGTCAAATGGCTATTTCAGGAAAGGGGAGGGGACACATACAGAAATGCTTGGTCAGACGCACAAAGTACCTTTTTGAGGTGATAAAACTGTTTTCTATTTTGTTTTGAGAAGTAGTTACATATGAGTACACAATTATCAACTCACAAAACTGAACACTTAAGGTTTGGGCATTTATCAAATGTAAATTACAATTCAAAAAAAAATTAAAAAGGTATCTGGACAAATACATTAAGAAGTTCCTAGATAAGCTAAGTTAAACGAATTTATTTAAGAAGTTCTCAAACCTTCAATATGCCAAAGCATACCATAAATTTCAGAAGGGAGGAGAGGCTGCAGTTGACCAAAGATGTAAATCTAATGGTGTCTGTCCACAACATGCAGGTAGCCTCTGCAAGCATATTTAGGCAAATGCTGGGCAACAGGCCCAGGGTGGGAGGTCAGAAATTTTCTTTTTATTATTTTGAGAGCCCAGTGACAAGCAATCACAAACTTATTTGGGGTACTAACAGTATGATTTCTGTAACAAAGGTATACATTCACTAAAAAAAGAAATTAAGTATAATTCTCAAAAAAGGACTCTGAAGTCTCAAAAGAGCCTTTTCAAAAATGGTCTTCCAGGAGCCAGCCCAGTGGCACAGTGGTTAAAGTTCTCACGCTCCACTTCGGCAGCCTGGGGTTCGCTGGTTCAGATCCCAGGCACAGACATATGCACCACTTGTCAGGCCATGCTGTGGCGGCATCCCATATAAAGTAGAGGAAGATGGGCACAGATGTTAGCCCAGGGCCAATCTTCCCCAGCACAGGAAAAAAAAAAAAAAGAGGAGGATTGGCAACAGATGTTAGCTAAGGGGTAATATTCCCCACAACAGGAAGAAACAGAAAAAAAGGTCTTCCAACTGAAGATACTTAGGCATTGGTAGAGTCTGCTAGAAAATAATGGTCACCACCTAATTAACAATCATACTCACTGCCCTGAAAAGGGAAAAAAAAATGGGTCCCCAACCTCAATTCAGGAGACTGTCCCAAGAAGAGGCAATATAGTATGCTGGATTTCATAAATTTACTTGGCCATGAAAACCCTTTTTCATGGACATCTCATGGAAATCCACTTAACAATGCTGCCGTGGCACCCTTCATAGCCTAGCTGTGGTTTACATACCAAAAATTCAAAAGGAGCCAATAAGTAGGATTATGTGACTTTCTTTAGCAATACAGCAGAAAAGGTGAGAAAGTAAAGTTTGCTCAGTTAGGGAACTGCAAGGTAAGTAGAAAACAACAATGAGAACTTGACAGTAGCACTGTTAAACTATCTACAGTGGTAGACTCTATAATAATACACATAAATGAGCACTATAGTATATAAAACTACAACTTGACAAAATAAAGCAAACACCAAAACTCCATCAAACACATAATCATCCACCAAAGTAGAAGCCTGGGACTACCAGGCAGCAAAAGGTATACCCAGCTGGCTACCTTTGGCCTCTGCTGAATTCATACACTGTGCCACAAAGCATGCTATAAGGGAGCCAGCTATATAAACCTCAACACCATGTGACACAGTCTTACCTGAGCACAGAGAATACACTTATTAATTCAACCTTTGGAAGGGAGAGGTATCGCAAAAACATCAGAGCAGAAGTCTGAAAAGAGAGAGAAAGAGAGAAAGTACACCAGGCAGAAAGTTCAGCATGTTTTCTAGAGACAGGAAATGTTTTAGGAGTTAGAAAAACATGTACGTATTGCTAGAATATGGAGTATGAGGAAGCAATGCAGAGAGGCCAGCTCAGATTAGAAAGCTGAAGACAGAAGTTAGTGCTAATGACAGGAGTATTACTTCAGTTATTTTAGAGACAATTCACGTTATTGACCAAATGGATGTGGAGTTTCAGGAAAAGGAGGATTCAAAGATAACTGCTGCTAACTAATGTAACTGAGCAGCATGTAATGACACACTGATCGCTATTCGGAACCCAGAAAGAGAAGCAGATCTGAAGGCTAAGGGCTACAGGGTCAGTATTATACATGCCTTTATATAAGCAACCGTGTTCATCCCATGATCAGGAGGCAGTAGAGAACACAGCAGAGGCTCAGGAGAAGGTAGTCAGCATACACACAGTGTGCTCAAGCAAGGCAGAGTCACAGTCCTGCATAAAAGCATAGCAGCAGGTCCCCAGGCTTGGTTTCTGAGGACTCGCCACGTCCTGTTCCAGTCCCACACAAATTTAATCCTTAAAATAAAACTCTTTTGTGAGTTACATGAGCGATCCCTGTTCCTTGTGAAAAACCGACAGAAAAATATAACAAGAATCTATCTAAAAGGGTCTGTATCTTTGGTTCAATTAATCCATTCATGGAAATTCAGCCTAAGAAAAGGAATAAAGGGGCCAGCCCAGTGGCATAACGGTTAAGTTCGCACGTTCTGCTTCGGCAGCCCGGGGTTCGCCGGTTTGGATCCTGGGCACAGACCTACTCGCCGCCATCAAGCCATGCTGAGGCGGCGTCTCACATAGAAGAACTAGAAGGACCTTCAACTAGGATATGCAACTATGTACTGGGTCTTTGGGGAGAAACAAGAAAAACACGAAAATTGTCAACCGATGTTAGCTCAGGGCCAATCTTCCTCAAAAAAAAAAAAAGAAAGAAAAAAGAATACAAAATTAGGGACAAAAGCAAAAAAAAAAGGAAAGGAATAAAAATTAAACTTTTGTATAATCAGCAAAAATGAAAGGGGTTCCTAGTGTTAAGAAGAATCTGAGTAAACAGGTTCTCTGTTACACTTTTGTTAGAAGAAATGTTTCTTGAGTCAACATGTGTTCTTGAGGATCTAAAAGTTTTCTATAAAACCTTTCTAATTTTTTTCTTCATGGAAATAAAATCATGAAAAGTTTAAGCCAGTTTAAGCCTGTTCTGGGTCATCTGAAGAACCTCATGACCTAGTACTATCACATGATTTCAGTGTCCCATGTCTTGGAACTGCAGTTATGACCACTTTGAAACTATGTAATCACATAAAGTTACCGGCCTTAACTTGTCACGTCTTATTGTCATATCTTAGTAACCACAGCTGGTTGACATCTGGCTAATTATCCCTAGAGAATTTTTAAATTATGCAGTGAAATAATATTTTTCAGTAATGCTGATAGTACATTTCAACTAGTTGAACATTTTATTTTAAACGGCTAAGGTATCATATTTAGCCAACAGTTCTGAAATGTAAACAGATTGAATTTACGTTTTTACAAGGAATCAACGTCAATACATTCCAAGTTGAAGACAAAATGGAATAAGAAAACTAGATTTATGATCAAGTTGTTATCGAAATGTGAATGAGTCATTTACAGAATATACAGAGTTCCTTCAATAGTGTAGCAGCAAGCTCTGTGCTGAAGTCAGAACTTTTTTTCAACATCTGCAAGAACTGAAAAGTAAGTTCAGATACTAACTCTGTTCCTAATTCTAGCAATAAGCAATACTTACATAATGCAGGTTTCAATAGAATAGGAAGACTTTATCTTTACAGCTAAATAAGAAAGCTTATCAAGTGATACCTCAGTAAAACTAGGATTCTAAGATGACTCACTGGAAAGTTTCAGTAAGAGGGCTGATTATCCTGAACTAGCAAATAAAGTCTTCAAGTTATTAATAACTGTATAACATAGTTTTACAAATAGCACTGTCTACATGTTTTTTTTTTTTACCTCCCACCCCTCTACATGTTTTATTAAACTACAGTTCATATTCTTTGTGGAGTCTTCAACTGTGCTGTTCTGTTCCTACTGTTTTTATTCTGATGTAAACCCCATCACTGAATATGTATTACAAAAAATACTCCAAATCCTTAGAATGTTTTTTCATTCTTATGTTATCTTTTAGAATACACAAATTTATATTTTAATCTAAAGTTTCCTATGACATAACTTTACTTTTTAAAGAAATCCCTTTCCGCCCCCAACACAGTAGGGAACATTTATTCAGTGCTTACTCTATGACACAACACATTAGTCTAAGCGCCAGGTAAGCATTAACTCATTTAATTCTCTTAAGAATCCAGTGTAATTCTTAAAAATCTTAAGAATTACAAATGAGGACTCTGAGGCATGAAGAAGTACCCTGATGTATAAAGATATTCCCTTCTAGATAGTCTTGTAGACGTTTTAGTTTTGCTTTTCACATTTATGTATCTAATATATCAGGAATTTGTTTTTGTTTAAGCCGTGAAATAGTGATCTAAACATCTCCTGTGAGGATCACCTATTTTATCAGCACTATTTATTAAATAGTTTATCTTTTCTTTAATTCATAATGCCACTCCTGTCACATATCAAATCCCTATAAATAAATGTCTGAATGTGGGCTTTACCTCCTCTTCACTGGTGTACTTGTTCATTAAGTGCTGTCAAGTCGGCTTTGACTCCCGGCGACCCTGTGAATGGGTGATGATGTCCACAATGTCCTGTCCTCAACAGCCCTACTCAGCTTCTGTAGACTCACACCTATGGCTTCCTTTATGGAGTCAGTCCATCTCATATTTGATCTTCCTTTTTCCTGTTGCCTTCTAGTTTTCCCAGCATTACTGTCTTTCCCAAAGAATCCTGCCTTCTCATGATGTTCCCAAAGAGTACAGCCTCAGTTTTATCATTTTTACCTCCAGCAACAGTTCAGGCTCAATTTGCTCTAGGACCCACTTGTTCATCTTTCAGGCAGTCCAGGGTATCTATAGAGCTCTCCTCCAACACCATATTCCAAATGAACTAATTTTTTTTCTGTCCATTTTCTTCCCTGTCCAGTTTTCATACCCGTACATAGTAATTGTTCATCAAAATGTACTTATTCATATTTACACCAATATCACAGAATTTTAGTTACTACTGTTTTCTAGTAAGTCTTCATCTCTGGAGGGTGAGCCCCCCCCATTTCAAATTTATATCAGCTATTTTAAGTTTAGTTTGTCAAGTTCCACCAAAACTCTATAGAATTTTGATTGGAAATGCAATGAATTTATATTAATCTGTGCAGAACTAACATATTTATAACACTGAGTATTCCTATTTATGAAAATGAGATGTTTCCATTTCACACTTTTATCCATCAAAAAGTTGTATAATATTCTCCATAAAGGTCTCACAGTTTGTTAAATTTACTCATTACTCCAGGTATATTGGGTTTTATTGTGAATGATATATTTTAAAAAATTAAATATTTCAGTCATACAAAAAACTATATTAAAAACACCCTTGGGCCTCCCAGCCAGCTCTGTGAACTCTTAGCATTCTGCAGTATTTGATCAGATATAAGACATGAGACATGATAGATGGATACAGCTAAGTTCCCTATGTATACTTTTCTAATCCCATTCCCCTCCCTCTTGCTTCTCAGAGATAATCACAATGCTGACTTTCCCCCATGGTCATTTAACGGTTTTGCTACATATAGTATCCATACAATAAGTTTTGCACATTTTAAAAATTTATATGCAACTTTAATATTGTTCTCGTCACTTTGCTTTTTTCACTTCGTATTCTAACTATTCATGCTGATACATATATAATCCTCAACTCTAGCTCATTGATTTTAGCTGTCATATAGCATTCCAGGGTGTGACTCTATCACAGTTCACTGTCCATTCTCCTTTTCCTAACTATTCAGGCTGTTTCCAATTTTCCACTCTTACAAACTGCCATGAGTAGTCTGTTGTGTATCTTCTGGTATGTATGTGAAAGTTTTTCAAGGGCAGAAACTTTGAAAACTTCTTGATCAAAAAGGAAGCCCCAAAATGAGAAATACGTTTTACATTGCAACCTAATAAAACCACAGACACTCTTAATCAAAACAGACATTTTACCATATGTTACTCTCTGTTATTTCTCTAAATTGAGGGTCATGTACCATTAGTGAAGACAAAATCAATTCAGCTGACCCTGAGAAGTATCTTTAAAAAGAAAAAAACAGAAAAGAGAAAAAAAATTAATAGATAATAAAACTAAGAGAAAATAAACACAATACAGTAGAAAACAGCATACACTTAGTTATTTCAAAAATTTTATTTCCGTTTTTGTCACATGTAAAATATATTTCCCACCACGGTCTATAAAAAATCTATGAAAGCCACCACCTGAGGACGTATACCAAGGAATGGAAATGCTGCATAGGATATGCACATATACAACTTGACCAAGTACTGACAACATGTTGTACCAACTGTCATTCCCGCCAGGGAAGTACGAGTTCCTGTTTTACCAAATATCACCAACACTTGACTTATTTGGTCCCTCGAACTTTTGCCCAAAGGATGGATGTGACCAACAGAAGGCTGTTGATGGTTTGCAGTTCTGGACTACTAAAGAGTTAGAGAATATTTTCATGTTTACTGATTTCTCAGGATTCTATTCCTTTGAATCATCTGTTCACATTCACCATCTTTTTCTTAATTCACAAGAATCATTTATATATTCTGGATAATAATCTTTTGTTAATTACACATGCCACAAATATCTTCACCCAGCGACTTTGATGGCTTTTTTTATACTTAAGTATTTCACTTAAATGTGCTCAAATTTATAAATATTTTAAATCTTATATTATGTATACATTTTGTACTTTCTTAAAAAATCCTTCCATATGCTGTCATCTTTTAAAAGTCATAAAGTCTAAAGTTTTGCTTTTCATACTTGTAATTTACTTTTGTCTATAGTGTGAGGTAGGTACCTTCTACTCCCCAACAAAGATAACCAAGTATACCAGCACTGTATATTCAATCTTTTCTATGGCAATTACAATGCTACTTGTGTTTCTGGGCTTTTTTTTTTTCCTTCCATTAGTCTATATCTGAAGCAAATACCATCATGTCTTAACTACCAAAGCTATAGGATATGTCTTGGTATCTGATAAGTGAACTCTCTTTCACATCCTGAGATTTTAACTGAAATGACACTGAATATACAAATAAGTGGGAAAAAACCTGACATATTTATGATACTGTGTCTTCCATTCATAAATACAAGTATATCTTCTTATAAGAAAATTTGAATTATATGGGTCTTATAATTTTCTCTATTAAGGTCCCACACGTTTTCATTTTATTTTTTCCTTGGTATTTTGTAACAGCCATTTTAAATGATGGTTTTTAAATGTAAATTTTGTCTGCTGCTGGTATATAGAAATGCACTGGTTTTTATATATTGACTTTTTAAAATCAACTTTATTAAGGCACAGGTCACATACAATAAAAGGCACAGATGTTAAACATACATTTCAATGAGTTCTGACAAATGTATACGTCCATGTAAATATCATCCCAATCAAGATATAGAACATATCCATCATCCCAGAAAGTTTCCTTGCATCCTTTTCAATCTAGCCTCTTCACCCCAGGCAATGACTGATCTCATTTCTATCAAAGTAATTTTACTTGTTCTAGAAACTCATATAATTAGAATCATGCCTTAAGTATACTTCTGTTTTTTTAACCAACACCCTTTACTCAAATTAACCAAGTTCTCTTATATTCCTAGTTTTCCAAGAATTTTTGTCAAGAATGAGTATTGCATTTTATCATATGCATTTGTTCCTTTACCCATTGAGATTATCATCTGGCTTTCTCCTTTGATGTGTTAATGTGATGAATTTCATTTATGGGTTTTCTAATGTTTAATCATCTTTACATTCCTGAGACAACCCCTAATTAGTCATGGTATTTTTGCTTTGAGCAAATACTAACATTTTACCAAAAATGTTTATTGCTATGTTCATTATTGAGAGGTGGCCTATCCATTTCCCTTCTCATACTACACTTGTCCCACTGGGGTTTCAAGATTACAGCAGCCTAGCAAAATGATTTTTTCTGTTATTTTCTATAACATTTTGTATAAAATTGGAATTACTGATTCTTCATATGTTTTATAGAACTTGCCCATCTGGAGTTTTCACTTGGGTTTTTTTTTTAAGATTTTTATTTAATTTTATTTTGGTGTAGGTAGATTTCTAACTATGAATTTAAATTTTTAAATTATAATCTAATCAAGTTTCTTATTCTTAAACCAATTCTGGTAATTTACTTTGCTAGAAATTTTCCTTTCTATCTGTTTTCAAATTTAAAGGAAAAAGCTGTTCACAGTGTTCTTAGTTTTAAATCTCACTTTGTCTGTCGTCATATCCCTTTTTCATTTCTAACATTTGTACCTTCTTTTTCTCCTCCATCAATCTTGGCAAACTTAGGCTTTTCAACTTAGCACCTTTGGCTTAGATGATCCATTATCTGTTTTTTTTTTTTTTAATTAATGTTTTTCAACTTTATTTCCTTCCTTTTTCTAACTCATTACACTGATTTTTTTCTAACTCTCTACATTGTATAGTTAACTCATTAATTTTCAGTTCTTTACTAATAAACATTTAAGGTTCGAAGTTTCCCAGACAGACAAATGGACTTTTGTTGTATCTCACTTTTGACAGTGTTTTTTTCAACATTCTGTTCTAAACATTTTCTAATTTTTATGAGTTGTTCTTCATCCCATGAATTTAGCAATATGTTTTTCAGTATACAACTATGGATTTGGGACTTGTTGCTATCCTGTTATGTTTCTAACTTAACTGACTACGGTCCAACGATGTGATTTGTAAGGTATAAATTTTGGGGAATTTATCAACACTTGCTTTGAGGTCTAGTACATAACCAATTTTTGTAAAATTCCATGGGTACTTGAAAAGAATACATTTTCCGTAATTGCTGCACACTTGCTAACTGCACCTTCCCAATCCTGTACAATCTTATAATATTTTTATCTCTCTCTTCTTCACTACTGAGAGGTGTATGTATTAAAATCTCCTACTATAATTATACATTTTTTGATTTATCCTTGTAATTCTGCCAATTTTGCTATATACATTGCTATAGACTGAATATTTGTGTCCCCACACCACCCCTCCCCTGAAATTCATATGTCAAAACCTAATTCCCAATGTGATGGTATCCGGAGGTGGGGCCTTTGGGAGGTGATTAGGTCATGAGAGTGAAGCCCTCATGAATAGGATTAGTGTCCTTATAAAAGAGACTGCAGGGAATTCCCTTGCCCCATTCTGCCAGATGAGGTTGGAGCAAAAGGACAGCTGTCTGTGAAATAAGAAGCAAGACCAGACACCAAATCTGCGGGCGCCCTGAACCTGGACTTCCCAGTCTCCAGAACTGTGAGAAATAAATTTCCGTTTATAAGCCACCCAGTCTATGGAATTGTTACAGCAGCCTGAATGGACTAAAACACAGATGACGCCTAGTCTATCTTTTTTCATCCTTTACTTTGAAACTATGTCATCATACTTTTAGATGTGTCTGCTAATATAAAGCATTCAGTTGGATTTTTAAAAAAGTTTTCATTCTCCTTTAACCAGCAAGCTTAATCTAAAATTATGTACTGGATTTATGGAGATATTTAAGCTTATTTTCTATCATCTTATTTTCTGTTTTCTAATTCCTATGCATTTTCTTTGATTCTTTTTTCTTTTTTCCTGCCTTCTATTGGAATGATCAAATTTTCTTAACTTCCACCTCCTCATCTCCACTGACTTGGAGTTACACATTCTACTCCAATTCTTTCGGAGGATTATCCTTAAATTTTTTTTTAATGGAAAACTTTAATCAGTGGGTTGCAGGTGAAAATAGCAGTCTATTAAAAACCATAATAAAAGAATTAAAAAAGAAAAAAAGAAAAGACAGTCTCATCAGGATAGGGAGAAGAGTAAGGAGAAAACAAACAAAATTTGATAACAAAAATGGATGGATGAGAAATAACTGTGAACAGATCAGAGACTCAACTCTAGGCTAGCTGTGGGGAAACGTTCCGATTTACACAGCAGAGTACTCAAAAGGTTAAGTAACAGACAGCTCCAGCCATTCCCCCATCTCGAACCGACGGCCAGGAGGGAGAAGGAGATAAATAGGTAGAATTGAGTGAGAGACATCTGAGAAGCAATTAGATCACTAAATCTGCTCCCCAACTCTATATGTCACTGGGTAACTGCTCCTCTCCCCCTCCAGAAGACTAAATGTTTATTCTCAGCAGAGAATAAAACAGTTTCCCTGGACTAGGAGACAGCCTGGGTACCACTAGGAGAAGAGAGGGAGTAAATGAAGATGAGCATGTTGCATGCTAACTACAGAGACTCCCCAACCCCTTCCCTCCTTTGGGTTGTGGCTTCCAAAATACTAGCAGCCAAACCTTTACCCACTTAGTCAGATCAGGACTCCTCTCTGGGGTACCTGACCAACCCAGGAGGAAAGACGGACAGACACTAATATTGAGAGTTTACCAACAAATAGCCCACTCAGATCACTCGACAGTGAAACTGAAAGGAGACAAGCCTCACCCGCAGGCTTAGTTTCCGATCAGCTTTTTAGACCCCTACCTTAGTAATCAAAGATTACTTTGATTATCTGAGGAAAAATGGCAAGCAAAAAGAGAAAAATGCAACTTCAAGAAATTTGAGACTATACAGAGAAAGAAAACATTGTAAAAATCATCAATATAGCCAGAGAAATAAGATACAGCAACCCTGAAGCAAGAGCAGCATGCTTTACAAAGGGAACATTCAAAGAAGAAAAGAAGAGCTCTTAGATAGCCTGATAGCTCCTGATAGCAGAAATGGGAGAGAAAATCAATACAAGAGCTGGAAGATAAAGCAGAGGAAATCTCCCAGAAAGCAGAACAAAAAAAAAAAGATGGAAAATAGTAGAGAAAAGTGAAGAAAACTGGAGCACCAGTTCAGGAGGTCCAATGTCCAAACAGGACTTCTAGAAAGACATCAGAGATAATGGGGGGTGGGGAGGGCAATCAAGAAATAGCCTCTGAACTGAAAGATGGGAGTTTTCAGACTGAAAGGGCCTATCAAGACCCCAGCACATTGGATGATCACCCAGATCAACGTCTGTAGGCTGTGAAACTTCAGATTGCTGTGGACAAAGGAAGAGCCTAAAGTCTCCAAGGAGAAAAAACAGGTGATATAGAAAAGAATCAGAATGGCTTTGTTTTTCTCAATAGTAACAGTGTAAGTGAAGTCAACAGAGCAATGCCTTCACAATTCCGAAAAAAAAAATTACTTCCAACCTAGAACTCTTATTACCCAACCAGGATAAAATAAAGGTAACGTCTCCAAATACATACCCCACACAAACATTTACCTCTTTCTCGAGTAAAGTCCTGAAGGATATGTTTCATCAAAAGGAGGGAGAGCAAAAGAATAGATCTAACAAAGGAGAAAGATGAAAGAACCCCCTAAAATTATAGGGAAGGGGGATCCCAGGGTGACTGCTCTGTACTACGTGTAGAGGCAACCAGTGCGAATTGGAGCTGGTTCAAAAACATGTAGCCAAGAATAATGCCAGGCTTCTCTCCAAAGTGAACAAACATCATAAAAGTCAACGGAAGCAAGACTTTCACTGATGAGACCCACAATGATCACGGTAAATGGCTGAGTGAGACAATAAAGAACAGCCTAGTACCTCTCTTTTTAACCAACATCTTAGCAAGAGATTTCTGATCCTACAAATTAAAATGCAAAGGAAAAAAACCTGACTGATAAGAGGAATTCTCATATTTATGTACTGGACAGTGCAGCTCTAGAAGGATACACAGGGAGCTAGTGACAGTGGTTACATTTCTGGAAAGCGGAACTGGGTAGCAGGAGGTAGGAGATCTGAACGAGACTTTTCATTACTTACTACTTTGTTCCTTTTGAATTTTGTACCGTGTGCATGCACCACCCAGTCAAAAAAATGAATAAAGTATATTCCCTAAAATAAACAAATATAGATATCCTTTGATCTACTTCTAGAAATCTTACGTATCTGTATAATGATGTATAAACAAAGTTATTTGTCACAGCACTGTTTTTAATACAAGACTAGAAATAACCTATACGCCCATCAATAGAGGACTGACGAACTGTATTACAGACACCCACACAAAATAATACCGTGCAACCAAAAGAAAAAGTAAAAAGGCACTCATTGCGTACTGACATAGAATAATCTCCAAGATGCATTATTAAGTAAAACATATGACCATTTGCACTAAAACCACAAAGTTACTCATATATGCATAAAATCTCTGTAACAATACACAAAAACGGTAGTAATGCTACTTGCCCTTGGAAAGGCAACTGGGTGGCAAAGGACAGGCTGACAAAGAGACTTTTCACCACATATCCTTTTGTACCTTCTGAATTTCAAATTACAATAATGTATTACCTATTTTTAAAAACCCACTATTCTATATCTGGCTAGTGTCTGCTTTTTATTTACCTTGCTTGGCCTTCAGGAGATATTTAAAAAGACTAGTGTTTTTCTAGTTCCTCCGTAGAGAGGTCTGAGGCTTATTCTTCCCAGAGGCCACAGATGTTTCAATGATATCGAAAGTTTTTATATATATATATATATATTTTTAGCATACAGTTCCCAGAGTTCTATCTCCCTTCTCTGAATGGCTTTACAATCCCATCCCCAGCTACTGAATTCTTATCTAGCAAATTGCCCAAGGCCAGCTCTTCCTTAACACTGATTTTTCTAAGTTTCTGATACCTGGAGACTTGTCTCCCTCTCTCTCTTCCTCTCTAGATCAACTACATACATAAGAGAAAACAAGTCTTACGTTTTATCCAAGATTTGTAGCAGGAGGAATGGGCCTAATCTGTCTGCTCTAGCACGTCTGTTTGTGTGATTTCAAGAAATCTAGATAGAATATAGCCAATAATGGCAAATGCTGAGCAAAGTAGTAAGATAACTGAAAAAAAAACTGCTGAACTTGGCAGTTCAGAATTCACCGATGACTTCTGAAAGGGCAGTGGGAAGGGGAATATGAAAAAGAGTGGTAAAAAACACTTCACCAAGTTCAAATCTAGAACAAAAGAAGTAAATATAGAAAGCAAATGTAGATTTCAAATATTCTCAAACTGCAAATACAAAATATTTCCCAAATACCTATAATTTGAATTTTTATTTCAAAATAAAATCAAGTTATATATTTCAACAGAAAATACTTGAAATGTGATGGTGCTGCCTCATAAAAACACCTAAGGTCTCACTGGAAATACTCTAAAATCACTATTAGATTTTTGGCAATCCATGTTCAAACATGTATCACACAAGGTAGAGAAAAAAGCAGATTACTTATGACCTGGATTTTTACAACTATTCTAAGTCAAAGAAATCAGGACAATAGAAAGCATTAAAAAAATAAAAATACACAAAAACATTTAAAAAAAAAAAAAACCCAGATTTCTCAATTCTCACTGTAACGATGCATTTTTCCAAAGTTGTAAGCTAGTAAGAAAAGACACTGCCAACTGGAAACCTAAGTTGGCCTCAAGGAGAAAGATGGGTAAGGTCCCCTTTAAACAAAAGCAAATAGGAAATATTCATGTGTTCAATTTTACGGACCGTTAAAACCTAATGCTAGAGCTTGAATTTAACCCTAAAAGTAGGTCATTAGTTCAGTGAAAGTCTACATTATATAGGGACTGCTGTGTAAAAAGACTACCTGTTCTTTGCTTGAGTTATATTCCTTTCATCTTTAACAAGTTGTGTGGAATCTACAGTTCCATAATCAGCTTGTAAACATAAACTTACATACTGGTTTATCATTCCAAAATTATTAAAAAGCATCCATCTATCAGGAGACTTCACAGGCCCAGACTCAAGTCAGCATGAATATTCAGTATTCTGATTGCCCTTCAAATTCCCAGAGTCTGCCTTGACCCTCTGCTGAAGCAGCAACTTATACCCACATCAAGTGGGTCCAGTCCTCAGGGTGTAAAAGGGCAATCACAGCCAAGTCTAGAGTAGCATTGTCCAACAGAACTTCCAATTAGATTAAAATTAAATTTAACGTTCATTTCCTCAGTCATAGCAGCCATATTTTAAGGGCTAAATGGCCATATGTGGCTAGTGTCTACGATACGAAACAGTCCAGGTCTACAGCAAAGATTTTTCTCTAAGATCTATTATTCCTCAGTGGAGCATCCAAGGCTTCCTGGAGGTAAGAATGAGAGGAAAACTGAGCAGGCAGGGCTTCGGCAACTGCCCATTCCCCTTATATTTTGAGATTCTGTGTAATGTTTTTTGGGGGTTTTTTTGTTTTTTGAGAGCCTTCTGGTTGCTATTGTGTGCATGGGGGGGTGTGTGTGTGTGCGCGCGCGCGCGCACGTGTGCATGCTTTAAGTTTGAAAACTACTGGTTTAGAGCAGAAACGGCCAATGCACAAACCTCAGGCCAAAGCAAGACCCTTCTGATACTTAAAACATTTTATAAAGAAAAGTTTAATTGGCCAGCTTACATGAACTACAGCCTAACCATCTGTCTATGAAGTAAAAGGTTGGTCTAAACATGGAAAATTTGCATTCACTGCCACAGATAAAGCACCTCTAGTCTACAAAAAAGTTTCCATAGTTCATTCAAATCAAGAGAGTACGCTCACGGGCCCAGCTTCCACTGCACCATTTAACAGGAGTTTATTCTGTGAACTTGGCAAATCAGATTCACCACTCCACAGTTTATAGTGAACGATGTGATTAAGATGGAACATTTCCTTAATACTGACAAGACGTTAACTATTATCTCTTTACAGAGTTTTTGGAAGAAGTTGAACCAGCATATGAAAACATACTTTAAACACAGGCAAATAACAAGATCACATGTTTACTATGTTACCTCCTCAGATCAAGAGTCTTTTTTGAATTAAAAGACTGAAGGTAATGAACTTGCCAGTGGCTCCCCCAAGATTATTCTTCCTTACTAACTGAATACATTAAACCTGAAACTATACCTTTCTCCCTAAAAAGGAAGGAAGGTAGGAGTAGGTCAGTGTAGATTTATCAAGGAAATGCAGCTTTCAGACGCAAACTGGACATGTGTACTGAACAGATCGCAACTAAAGTCTACACTCACTTTCCATTGCTCTAGTACTGATGCCAAAGTAATTGCAGACTTTGAAAAATTACCGAACTACCTGGAAGAATTAGTGACAATTTCATAGTAAACTCACAAATTTCAGTAAGAATGAATCACTTTACGGTTTCTGTTTTAAGAGTACAAAGACAGATCTAAATTACCAGACACCCGTCCTATCAGTGTGGCTTAGTTACATCTAAGAGGAACCCACTGAACTAAAGGAGAACCACTCACTCTAGAATATACAGCAAGTATTAAAGTCACAGAATTATCCTAATATTTCTGGCTATCTGGCCAAACCAGAGATAGTGTCTAAAATCTACCTGGCTTGGCAAAATTACATTCTCCCTACATGAAATTACTGAAATTGAAGCTGAGAACTACCCTTGAGATGTATATCTAGAACCAGCATTGAAATACGTCCTAAATGAATACATCACAATTATACCAATCTGGAGAAATGATCAAAACTAATGAGAGACAAGTGATAGGCCTCTAACTGCATTTTTAAACAAAAAAAGCTGGATTACTTCTGTACTACAGGCAAAAAAAAAAAATTCTATTTAAAAAAAAAATTTTTTTTTTTAATTTATTTTTTTCCCCCAAAGCCCCAGTAGATAGTTGTATGTCATAGTTGCACAGCCTTCTAGTTGCTGTATGTGGGACGCAGCCTCAGCATGGCCGGAGAAGCGGTGCGTCCGTGCACGCCCAGGATCCGAACCCGGGCCGCCAGCAGCGGAGCCCGCGCACCTAACCGCTAAGCCACGGGGCCGGCCCCCTATTTGTTTTTTAAATAGCCAAGGCTACACACTACAGAGTCACCAATTAATAACTGATGGAGTAGATGGTTTAGAATGTAACTCTGAGATAGGAAGGAAAAGGATCCAAAAAAATTATTAAGGCTAACATTGAGTAGAAGTCACATATAAGAGGCAAGAAGCCCTCAACAGACAGACTAGCTAACTGTCCACACTAAATCTCTAGCATACTCTATCTCAAAGCCTGAGTGAAAAGTCTTACATGACACCCCTGGAGACGGACAAAAAGAATGACTTACTCTGAAGAAAAGGTGTGGTATGGGGTGCTACACCATTTAGATCACCTTTCTTTACTACTGGCCTAGCACGAAAGGCTTTTCAGTCTGGAATCATGGTGCTCTGAATGGCAAAACAAATGAAAAACATCTTGGTCAGAGTAGGTACTACGGATCTTTCATGAAATAAGTCATCTGATATAGCACAATGTTCTACTCCTTTAAGAACACTTGTTAATCATCCTGAGTGACAATCTAAAGTATATTACGTAGATTACCGCACTCTTAAAAAGATTTCTCCAAATATGATTTAAGCTAATTGATGAACATTCATTACTATGTTTTCAGGTCTGGTCCTGTACTGAATGGCCCCAGACATACTAGCTAGGCTCTTATTATTTGTTTTCATGTCTTGTAGATTATCTCTATTATCCTCACCAGGCTGTTATCTGTTTTTTCGTATAACAGACAGTAGGCTAACAGTTCCCCATTCTCCTACCCCATCCCCCACTACACTCCCCTTTAACCTCCCACATTACCCACAATCTACTTGTTTCTAATCCACTGTGGGTTTAGAAGCCAGATAACTTTGCTTGTTAGAAACATCTGAAATAAACGCCAACAGGTTCTGATTAAGGGTCTCCATGGCTCTCCTATGACTACTAGAGCTTTAAGGTATGGACTCACAATTTGGCTACCACCAGCCTTCTTTGCTTAGTGTCTGGTTCTCAAATGCCTTTAATAATAGGTCAAGGATAAGAGTGCAGGCAAATCATCTGGATTAGAAAGAAAACTGAAAGCCACAACTAGAAGAGAGGAAGAGAAGAGATCATCTGGGAGGACCCTCCTGTCTGAGGCAATGTTCTAGGTACTTTAATGATGATTATTTAATCCTTGTGATAACCTTAAGAGGTAAGTGTTACTAACTCCATTTTCAGTTAGAACACCAAGGCTCAGGAGTTAAGTAATTTGCCCAATACAGTAACTGAGAAACTGACTAGTAACCTAGGTCTCTCTGACTCCAAAACCCATGGCCTTTCCACTACATGAGACTGCGGCCCAATCCTTAGTCTCGGTTTAGCTAATTGTTTTTACACTTTATTTCTGATTCTTTCATCGGAACCTGACTGATTCAGGTTTGCTTTCTTTCCCTAATCAGTTTCTCTAACTAAAAGGCAATGAATAATCAAACTAAGGCCAAAGTAAGCTTAGCTCCACAAGTTTTCATGTGTTTGGCAACAAATGCGTTTCTGAAAGACTGGCTATATCTGCAATTTGTATAGATTGTGCAAAAACAGTGACAAGTTCCCCCCCAAAATACACGGATTGTTCCCAGTGACACTAAGAGTTACCGCTCCTCCCTGGTGCTGTCCTCTACATCTGACAGAAAGCAATGCAAGCACACTAGGAACTGGTTCAGTATGTATTACCAGCTCCCTCCAGTTGTACACTAATATGATTTTCTTATTCTAAACACTGGAGGACAGGGCAGGAGATAGGAGTTTCCACTTCTCTAATTCCATTAAGGAATAGGGTTATACTCGTTCCCTGTTACATACTTTATTGCCTAGGTCAGGCCTGTCACATAACAAAGCCTATTTTATTGGTTGGATAAATGCTACTTGTTCAATAAATGCAAGTTATTTGTTGAATAAATGCATAACCTCTCCTGAATTGGTTTTGAAATCTTTCTATTTCACATTTTCTGACATACCTTGGCAATACTCAGTGGAAAACATCTTTCCTCTTACAGAAACTAAGAGCTTAAAAATGGCTCCTCTACTCCCATCAAAAGACAAGGAATCCAAAAGACATGCCCCTCTCCAGCCTCTAAAAATGACTCTTGTCCCAAGAATATGAATAAACCACCATCTGCCAGACTGCACTAAATACAGCTTTTATATGCATTACAAAAACACCTGTATAAAAAAGCTGCTACAAAACGAGGCCTTTGGAACCCTAAAGTACAAAACCAACAGAATCAAAACCAAACAAGAATAAGCAGGGCTTTCAGATCTTTATAAAGCCAAAACTGAAAATATTTGCAAAAGGTAAAATTCAATAGGTCTTTGATCAGCAGATTATGCAGCTAGAGTGTTTTTCACTCACATATTTTTCCCATTGTGAAGCAACAAGATTATAGCAACACGATTCCAATATTTATAATACAAAAATGAAAAGGGGACCTTTTGCCACCTTCAAGTAGAAACAACCTTTGTTCCTATTAAAGAGAATTTCTGCTGAAATATACAAAACCATCCCCAAATTCTTTCTTAAGAGTTAAAACACATACCAAGCCTGACAAGCCACAAACAACAGGAAATTGCCCTGCAGTTTCTTACAACACTATTATTTCATGAACCTTACAGATTGTGTAGAGATTTGAACACTTATTACTAGGTACAGGTAAGTTACAACCTTGAAAAACCAAACTTTTGTTTAACACCTATAACCTGAAATCACTTTAGAAAGCATAGCTACAAAGTATAAAAACCAAGCTTTAAGAGCAATTTCCTACTAAAACAAGCCCAGAAACGGATGTTCCCAGTCACATTACATTAATTAAAATTGGCCAATGAACTACTTTAAACTCATTTAATTTTAACATTAAGAGTATAACGGGGCACTTACCTTACACATGCCCACACACTTGAACTATTCTTATTTACTACCACAACTAATTTTACGGCAAAAACTAAGGAACTTTAAAAACGAAATTAGCGTTACTTTCTGAATTTAATATAAATGTTTGCTAAACGACCTTTTGGTGGAGAAAATTCTATCAATATCCCATATGGGTTTTTTTAAGCAAATGAAAAAATTCTCAAACTACAATACATTTATGAAATCTACATTATTTTTCCCATCTCTGTTCTATTTGCTTCACTTATTTATCTGGTCACGTTAAAACTCCTCAAACTTCATTTAACTATTTGATTTACACTTTCATGTAAGGAAATCTTTTTTTAAAAGGAGGTCAAAACCAGAATGACAGCAAATGTATTTTCAGAGTACTGACAGCAAATTTATCATCTTTTTAGGCTTAAGAAAAACATCCTTACAATCTGTGGTACAGGCTCAATTCATATGAAAACAGAAGCGAGAAAATGAAAAGGAACTAAGATTACAGAATCACTCAGAATTCTAGAAATTAATTCAAATTTCAGGGACCACTTTTAGAAAGATGGAATTACTCTAAGTCTGCGTGATCATTTATTTATTCATTAACAATTACTTTACATGTGCCGTTTTAAAAGTTTAAAACACCAAAATTTAGGATACTCCAAACTGTAACAAATAAGACATCGCTGATAGAAAATACTACTTCCAAATTCGTTTTACATGGAGATTTTTTTAAATAAAGGTTTAGTTGACAAGAAACCGGTAGTATTTAGCTTTTAAAGGGTCAAGAGGAAGGAATACCAAAACCAACCTAGGTATTGTTTTTCTTTTGTTTAGGATCAAAAGGAAACCACAACCACATAAGGGTTAAGTCAATAAAACACAAAAATACCCAACCCAAGGACAGTATCCCCCAGGAGAGAACAATTAAAGTTGCAAATTTGAAACCGAAGTTTGAAATACGTGAAATCAATTAGCGTGCTTTCTAAAGGCGTGTGACAAAAACTAACAGGCTCCACTCACAGAGCAACTTTCACAAGTGAGCAGAGAAGAATCTCGACAGAGTACCAGCACCAGTGTGCGTGTTTGTGTGAGAGCACACACAAGCAATTCGGAACCCCGAGACTACAATGGTTCACAAAGGTTACAGGACCAGAAAAAAATTAAAAAGTGGAAGCAAAGCAACACACGCTCGTAACACGGCTCCCCAACAACTCCTGCAACAACAGCTCTGTCCCTCCGGCTTTGAACATCAGGACCAACTACCAAGTGTGTTGGCGGCGGAAGGGAAGGGCCACAGCCGGCCCCGGGCCCGGCGGGCGGGCAGCTCCGGGCGCCGACCCCTTCCCGCCGGCCGACCGGCCGGCCCCGCGCTCCGCACCCAAGGGCCGGGCTCGCGCTGCCCCGACCTCGCCACACCCCAGCCCCCAGCCCGTGGCCATGTGACGCGGCGAGCCTCACGACTCGAGCCCAACACAAACACACCCCCGGCCCCGGGGCCCGCCGGGCGCCCGGCTGTACCTGCACCGAGGCTCCGGGTCCCGCCCCGTCAGAGCCGGGGGTCCGGGACCTTTTGTTCCTTCCTCTTCCGAATAGGATGAGGGGAAAGGGGAATGGGCGATGGGAGGCGGAACTGAAAACACTCTCGCGGTCGCCCGGCCTCCCGCCCCGCCCCCCAGCCAGTGCCCGGCCCGCGGCCCCGGCGCGCGGGGAGGGGGCGCGGGCCCGGCCGCCGCCCGCGGGGAGGAGGGGGTGGGGACGCGCGTCCCGCCGCCGCCGCCCCTCCTCCCCTCGGGCGCGCGCCCGCACCCCCCACCTCCTGGGCCGCCCGGACAGCCGAAGCTCCGCCGCCGCGTCCGCCGGCCCACCTCCGCTTCCGCCCTGCGCCCTCCGCCGCCGGCCACAGCGGCGCGGCGCACCCACCTCCGGGCGGCTCGCTCCGCGCTCGCTGGCTGCTGGCTGGGAGCTGCTCCTCCGCCGCCGCGGCCGCGCGGTAGACCCGCCTCCCACCCCGGGCCGCGAGCCCCGCCGATTCGCCGGCGCAGCTCCGGGGCTGGCACCCTGCCGCCCGCTGATTGGCGCCCCCGGCCGCCCGTTAGGGCGCGAGGCACGCCGGCCGAGCGCAGCGCTCTGCGCTCACGGAAGACGGGGCGAGCGGAGGAGGGAAAAAGGAGGTCGAGCGCCCGGGAAGGGCCGGGGCGCGAGCGGGACTCGGAGAGTCGCGGGCTACTACCTCCCCACCTCCTTTCCCTTCGGCCCGGCCCGCCCTCCCGCCGGACTGGCGGCGCGGGCAACCAATCAGCGCGCGGGGTGCTCGGGGTGTGAGCCGCGCGTCAGGGGCCTCGAATCGGAAGGGAGACGTCGCTCGCTGATTGGTCCCGCCTCCCCCGTAGAGCGTGAGGCGAGGCGCGGGCAGGCGGGCGGCCCGGCGGCCGAGGACGAGGCGGGGTGGGACGGCTGCGGTTTCGGTTGACTTCGTCTCCGGCGCGCTGCACGAGAGGCTCGGGAAGGGAAGGGAGGGGAAGGCACGTAATCTGCGGCGCTGGCGACCACCCGTCCCTCATTGCCTCGGCCCCGGGCCCCCTCCTCGGTGTCTCGCCAGCGCCATTGGGTGCGGCCTGTTGGGGGCCGCCGCCTGGTCCACCTTCCGTAATCAAGCCGGGCGTGGATACGTGCTCATCCCCTGGGGAGGCCCGGGGGCCGCCCGGAGGACGGGACGAGTCAGGGCAGAAGGCGGCTCCGCAGAAGCCGGGGTCCCCGACCCACACTTGGCGCGCCCGTATGCGAATGAGTGGGCGGGGCCGTGGTGGTGGTTAATGGGGGCGAGGTCCGAGAAGTAACTAAGCCCAGGGCGGGGCTTTTATGGGTATTAGGGCCAGGGTAGGGGATGCCAGGTATTTTTGTTTAACCGGAATTTTGGTTCTGTCTAATGGTGTTAATCATGCATGCTCTGATGGTCCTTGCGAAGTCTGAAAGATAAGCGCCTAGCACGATGCCCCGTGAATGCTGGGTTATTTTCTCCTTCATTTCTCCACTGTTCAGACGAAGTTCTTAAGCCCCAACTTCCCACGTCTGCGCTACAAGGCCCTAAGCTGCTGGCTGCCTGAAGCTGGTGGGGGCGTAACCGCACTCGGGTAACCTTGTCGCTTGTACCTTACGGACACCCAAGCCTTCGCTGAAATATTGAACCCAACTAATCACATCAAGTATTTATTAAGCACCTACTATGTTAGGCAGGGAGCACTATAGAACTAAAGTTGGAAAGAAACTTAGGTCTCACAGAGGTGTTGGTGGCAGAGGCAAGACTAGAACACGGTTTTCTTGCCTCCCTGTCAGCACTCCTTCTCGTGTACCTCCTTTCTTCATGGATTTAATTGGGGACTCAAGACGAACAAGCGGGAAGGCGGCACTAGCAATACAAATCACTAAGCAGGAAGTACCAAGTGACCATTTCAAACAGTAAGAGTTGTTGAAGTGTCCTCTTTCTTTTCAGAAATGAACGCCTCCCGGGGAACGATGCCTTCAGATGGACCTGGAGAGAGACGGATTTAGCGATCCTCTGAGTCTTACAGGTTTTCCAGATTTCCTTTCAAAATCTCCTTCATTTCCACCATCTCTTTCCTCAAACATGGAAGTACTTTTCTCATCAAAAGATTGTGATGAAGCACATGAACCCTGGAGTTAGGCAAATTGTAGTTTTGAATGCAGCTCTGTTCCGCATCTGTGGTCATTGGCAAGTAGAACTCACCTGCACTGATAGCTATTTAAATATAGTTGTGGGATGATTAAGTAAAATAAGAAATATGAAAGTGAATAGCACGAGTCTTTGAAGTTAAAAGAAAATCCATAATCGTTATGGTTTCTTCCCTTGTGTTGCCTGCATGCATTTATGCTAAGATGAACCTACTCAGCAGAAATTTTTCCTTCAGAAGTTTACCTCGGGGGTAGTTCTTCATTGTCAGTTTAGAGGCAGCTCTACTCACTGCTTTTTAAAAATAGCTCATGAAGGAGGCCCCGGAAGCCAATTGGTGGAGCTGTTACACCTCCCAAGACTTCTGTGTCCACTTCCCAGAGCCACCCAGGAGGATGGTCTAAGGCAAAGGCTGTTTGATTTAGAAGTAGAAAGACTGTTTTGGAGTTTTTGGTCCTTCCTGCTAACACAAGTCAACAGTTTTAGTATGAAATGGCCTATAAAAAGCTACCCTGGGTCACACAAATATTTTCTCCTATGTGACCAGGGTGTGCGTTTGGGTGTCCATGTGGGTGAGTAGGAGAAGAAACAAAAGCAGGGCTAGCCAGAATTCCAGGAGAATCTGCTCCTAGTGTGGGAGTTAGGTACTTTGAGGGATACGTTAATACAGTGGATAATATGCTTAATTCTAAGTTAGACCATGTCTCCAAAGTGTCAAACTTTGGGTCCCTAACCCTTCCATTTAGGAAGCCTTCCAGGATCTGTAGGATTGAGGAAGGAGAGGAGCAGCATCTGGCTACCAATGCAATGTGCTAAGGGCTTAGGAACCAGAGCCTGTCTACGGTGCGCTCTGCTAGAAATGCATCTGAACCAAAGTGGGTCAAGACAGAAACTGGCAGTGGATGTAGCAGGATTGCCGTGGCAACAACCAACTTGGAAATCCACTAAGGTACCTCAAGACCTATCATTAGGTCCCTACTGTATGAATTATGTTGAGTGAGTCTTATTTTTATGTGGATAGACACCGAGTTTAACCCTGCATCACGCATGACACTGCAAAATCAATTAAATCAAAACCAATTCAGAATCCATTTAAAAGTAGTGAAATGTAATGGAATGACACCTGAGAAAAATGATAATGGTGGTTGCTTCTAGAAAAAGAACCTTGGAGTCATGAGTGGAAAACTTAAATTTCATCATTAATTTTCTGTAGTTTGAATTAAAAAAACATATATATATATATCCATGTATTGATTTTTCAAAAGATAGAACTCATACTCCATCTCCTCTCTGATAAATCTGAAAAGCCTTTCCTGGTTACCCCAGCCGAAAGGATATCACTATCCTATGAATGCTCTCTAATGGTTGGAATAATTTACATACCATGACTTCACTTTGATTAGTGTCTTGATCTGTTAGTTTAGTCTTGAGGGGTTTTTTTTTTTAACTTTACTTGTGTGTATGTTTTGTCTCCTCGTTTAGATTGTAAATTCCTGAAGGGCAAGGACAGCATCTTGTTGTCAGTCGTCTTTGCACACCCTAAGATAAATACTAAGTAATTGAAGAAAGGTGAAATTCAACATTTGTGTAGTGGAAAATGTGTGTCATAGGTCTGCAAGCATTCTTTCCAGCTTTGCTCCGTCCTTAATACAACTGTAGAGTATCATGTCAACATCCAGTCTCTATATTTGCTTATCCTGGTGGAACTAAGTTGTAGTGAGCATTACTACATCTTAAAGGTCCAGTTATTTGCAATTGAAAGGACACTGATTAAATGAGATAACCAAAGTAAAAATTGTAAAGAGCAAATGTATGGGGTTACTTTTGTCGTAAATGATAATGAAGAACTCCGACACCAGCTGGGTTTTTATCTCGCTACAATGGAATTTCATGTTTTAAATGAACTTATGTTGAAGATGTATACACCTGCCTCTACACACACACACACACACAGTCCTTATTCACATGCTGGTTTTTATTAAAATTAAAAAAATATTTAACATCTGATGGGAAAAGCTGGAGACAAGAATAAAGTAGATACAAGAAAAAAATTAAATTCAGCAAGTGTTTATCAGGTATCTGTTTTGTGCCTATCATAAAAGCATTGGTTGATCATGCTGGAAAATTCTTATTTTATGGCCAAAATCCTCAAGAAAACAAGACATACAAGTAAGGTTTTTTAGATTTATAGAGAGAAAGAGATTGAAAGAGAAGTTGGCTCTGGTTGAGAGAAAAATATTTGGTGAAAACAAGTTACATTTCGCACCATTCTCCAGGCGTCTGATACTTAATATTATATTTCTTGTCCATGTATTTAAAGGCATAAATAATCAGTGAGTCAGTTGATCATTAGATAGCTAATCCAATGATTATTCAAATATTACTTGGAAAATTACAATACAATTTCAGTGCAATGAGCACTCCCATAAAGGTATTTAAATATTATCTGACATCTACATATTTTGCAAAAAAAACTAAACGGGCCAATGTCTAAACCGTGAGAGAACAATGTACAAATTGTTTACAGTTCTCTTGTAAGGGGGGACAATTTGGTAGTCATATATCAACAATAGGGCCTTATGCCTTGATGATTATTGTCTGTGTGTGACAATATCGACTGAACCAGAGTGCTGCTAGGCAAGATAAGTGTATGAAGGTATAATACTCTTGGAAAATTTCAAGCATATTAGCATAATTGCTCTGATGAAGACTGAAGAGCTTATTTAACATAACTGACTAGAGTAGACAATAGATGCATAATCAGTATCCTAATGATTGAATTAATGAGCCCCAATTGTTTGTCCTTGCTGTAAACAGTCCTCAGCTATGAAAAAGACATTTTGCTGAAGGAGTCTGACAATCACGTTAGCTAATGAGTGGCCAGAATGTAATTAATGGTGGGAGAGAGCCAATTACTATTGGGTCCTAAAGACTTCACTGGTGGATTTCAAGGGATAAATTATATAGCTATGTAGAAGTTTCACATTGGCTCCTCTTTGCCTTCATACAGTCGTGGAGCTTGATCAATGCTCTTATTTTGCAGCTAAGGAAACAGGCCCAGGCTTCTCCCAAGTCCTATGCCCACTTAGTGCCGGAGATTATGCGTAGTGTCTACCTTTTCTGCTCTGACACTGCCCGGTAAGTCTTCCACCTGTCCCTAGTCTGCACCCTCACCCGTGCCTTTGGTACTCTCTTCAGTCTCCCCATTCCCCATTCCCATTACCTTCTATGCATATGTCCTAACCAACTATTTCAGTGAAAATAGGGACAAATTTCCTATCCACACTTACACCCCCAATGCTAAACAAACATGTCTGTCTCCAGATCTATCCTTCCAGCCACTGTGTGTGAAAGACCTGCTCCTCCTGGAGAAGGCTTTTTCTTCTACCTATTCTCTGTTCCCTTGACCACCCAGTCAAGGGTTAGCACCCCCCCACACACATCAGTGACACTATCATATCACCTTTTAAAATTTTTCTTCAAAACTCTTACCACTATCTGGAATTATGTCCATTTATTTCTGTGCTTATTTATTATTTGTCACCTATCCCCACTGAATGTAAGCTCTACAAGTACAGGAAATATGTCTGTTTTGTTCACCATAGTATCCCTAATTCAAGCATACACAGAGGCACCCAGTATTTTTGAATGGATGGATAATTTTCACTCAAGTTCACTCAAAACTCATCATCTCCTTCTGTTTTGCTATGCAGATGTGTCTTAGCCCAGTTCCCTAGAAAACAGAGCCTGATGCAAGGATTAAGTGCTTTATTTAGGAGGTATTATCCCAGGGCAGCAACAATTAGGGAAAAGGCAAGAAAGAATGGGGAGCAATGCATAGTGATGCATTACTGTGCTAAACACTGCTTCATGATAAGAAGAAATAACAGCCAGTATCTTGACAGGTGCAGCCATTTGGCCATACAGGACATCTCCAGACAGACAATATGGAGAAATCATGCCTTGGAACAATCTGAGGAAGGGAGGCGTTTTATCTTCATGTCTTCTGTCTGCTGTTGGTCAAAGCTTGTCCCACAGGGAACTAACTTTCCCATACTTCCCGGTTGTGTTATCCATGTTCTTTGATAGCCACTCAGAAAGCCAGGTGGCCTGCCCTGGAGTCCAGAAGTGGTGGGAGAAATCTGTGGGTTTGTGGCTGGTCGGCGTCAGGTAGTTAAACCACAAGGAATTTAACCAAGTCACTCATGGTGGCAGCTGAGACAGAGCAAGAGGTCCAGAAAATCTGAGAAGACACATAACAGAGCCTAACATAGATTAATTGTTACTACAGCAAAGGTCAGACCAGATCTGTTTTACTCACTGCATTGTACCCAGCACTTCCCACAATAAATGCTAATTAAATTTTTGTTGAATGAATGAATGCATGCATAAATGGCATCATCATCTACTGATTTGTTTAAGCCCGAACCTTGAAGTCATCCATGATCTTCTTCCTTAATTCCTATTTATTAAAATGTGGACAAAATTCCTCTTAGCTCTACCTCCATAATATATCTCAGATCCAATGCTTCCTCTCCAAGCTCACTGCCTTGTTTTAGACCTTCACCATCTTTCATTGGAATTATTGCTATAGCTCCTTAACTGGTCTTCCTGTCTCTAGTCTTGCTTCCCTCCAATTCATTCTCTTCCCTGCTGCCAGAATTTTCTTTTTTTATTGCATATTTCCTAAATGTAAATATGCTAATATCACTATCATGATTAAATTGATAGTTTTCCTTTTTCTTTTTCAGGATAGAATAAAGACTCTTGAGCATAACCCTCATCCTTTATGATCTGTTCCAGGCTAGCCTCTTTAGCTTTACACCTCACCGCTGTCCACCTTGCTTATTACACCCCAGCCAGACTGAGTTCCTGGCAGTTTTCCCAGTCCTCCATGCTCTCTCATTCCTCAGTGCCTATGGTGTGCATTCTGTCCTGCCCGGAATGCATTTGTGCCTGATGAACCTCTACTCATACTACAAAACTCTGTTTCTTTGTAGCCCCATTCATCCGTTGATCCACCCACCCATCCAGTATTCATTGTAATGCTCAGGTTTCTTAGTTGCAAGCAACAGAAGAAACTGACATCACTGACTTATTGGGTGGCTAACACAACTGCTGGGCTGCAGACAGAGGCTCAGACAATAAGTGAGAACAAGGAAGCCTGGGCAGCAGCCAGGATCACAGCCAAGATCACAGCATGGCACGTTGAAGGAGATGACCATTGCTGCCACCACTGTTCAACACGGGATACCTCAGTTTACACTTCCAGTTCAACGGCACTGAACACTGGTACCACCGCCAGCACTACCAGCACTGTTGCTCCTGGAAACCAGATGTCAGTGCAGTGCCCGTTATTGCCACCAGAATGGATTCTCCACCAAACTTACTTTGCATTACTAGAGCTCCCTCTTTGAAGCCTGGGGCAGATTCATTAGGTTTGCTGAGCTTTGCATATGTTCCTTGCTCCAGTTGCAAGCAGGGCTAGGAAAGTAAGGAGCTGACATTTTTTGACTTCTATACGTAAATGTTGTTGGCTTTTTAGGCCAAGCACCCACAGCTCTCCATCCGAGGGCTTCCTGTTGGCCTGTAGTTCTGGGTAGGCCAGAAGTGCTGGCAAGTCAGTACCCCCAGGAGTAATCTTCAGCCAATGATGGATGGGATGCCCCAGTTTCCTTGCCTCTGAGGGGTGAATAACCTGAGGAGTGTTCTGCACACCTGTTCAGTAAATGCCGTTTATTCACTTCCTTCCCTTCCCTGTCTGACTTCCCTATACCCCTACCAATGTTTCCTGGGATCACCTCCCAAATAAACTACTTGCACTCAAATCCTTGTTGCAGGGTCAACTTCTGAAGGAACCAAACTAGGACAATGATGAACCATAGTTTTTAAGCCAGGTAAGGAGAGAATTAAGGACATGATGGTGGGGGTAGGGGAAAGGAAGCGTTGATAGACAGTGAAAGGTGATGGGATCAATCGATTGGAGGACCCAATGAGGTCAAAGAATGTTGGAGTCAGCGTACCAGAAGTAGTGATTGGAGGGTGGGACACTTGAAATGGGATTATGCTGTTATTGATGAAGATTAACCTTAGGGTATGACCATGGGAATGTGTGACTTGGTGGGGTGGAGGGTAAAATCATTGCAGGTAAAGGATCAAGGAGCTGAGAGGCCGAGGCCAAGGGCAAAATCCCCTATAGAATAATGATTTTTTTTTTTTTTTTTTGCCTTCTACCTCTCCCATAGGGTTCTTCTAAAGATAAAGTGATATAATCCACATAAAGTTGCTAGTACAGAGCTTGGTAGGTAGTAAGTGCTTCATCAATGTTTGTAGAGGTCCACAGATGGGCACATGATCCAAACCACACCCGTCAGTTCTTCCCAAGGATTATTATAACTCGATCCACTGAAGAAGCACTCTCTTTCGTGTTTCGTTACGAGGCAAGAAAGCTGCAGCTGCCTGTGGCTACCTACACTGCTCCACAGAGAGAAAGAAGGAGTTAGAGCAACACAAAGAGAAGCAGAGAGAAGATGTAGAGAGGATCCTGTCAGTGCTGGATTCCCAAGAATCAGTTGTCTCTACAGCCAGATCTACTCTGTCTTCTCTACAATTATTGTTTGGTTTCAATAAAACGTTTGTAAAAACTTTAATTTTGCTTTGCTTAAGCTATTTTGAGTGGAGTTCCTATCATTTGCAACAATAATAAAAACAATAAAATAACTAACAAGGAAATTCACCTCTTGCCTCACGCTGGCCAAAGTGATCTAATGCAAGGTTCGTACATGGAGATCTTTTACAGCCCTAGGGAGGAGGCAGTAGGGGGAGATTTAAAGAACATATGACTGAGACTCATACCTGAGTTTGTCTCAGCTCTGCCATTTGCTAGCTGAGTGTGCATTATGCCTTGGGGTTTCACTGGGAGACTCTCTTAAGAGTCAGCCTTGCTAACTTATATTGTAGCAAAGTTGTTGACTGCATCCTCTGCCTCACATCTCAGTGTCTTCTCTGTGATGCATACAGGAGAAATTTATTTTAGAATTTGTTGCCAGAAAAACTTTACTTCTCTCAAACTGGCAAGGGCTTTCTTTGTGGAAAGAGAGAACTAAGTAACCAATTGTGTTTATTCACTTTGGCTATCTGGAAGCTCAGAGCCAAAAATAACAGCCCGCCATGTGGGATCTTATAATCTGCATATGTGAATTTTATATTTTCCTCCTAATCTTAGTATTCTATTCTAATTTATATTTTCTTTAAAGTTTATTTATATTTTACTATTTTATTATAAGTGTAATATAAAAATTCCTCAAATCATTTCTGGAATAAAGCAAAGTATAAATAAATAAGTATGCACATTAGTATTCAATCGGAGAAATATCTCTTCACCTCTTTACTGCAAAATGATGGAGTTAAAATTTCCAGTGGAGATGGCAAATTCTGAAGCATCCCCTTAACTCCAAAATATAGCAGTAATAGATGACTAAAAACAAAACTAAAATAATACAACTGGGTTCAGAAACAAGATAAAAATCTCCATGATCCAGAAACAAAATAGAAACATCAAGAAGTAAATAGGGCTGAAGCCATGGCTTGCTGGGCTTCTGGTCTAGTGGCAGCAGCCATGAGTAGTTCAGCTCCTGCAAAATAATGGAGACCAAATGTGCTCCACATGAGATGAAGTATTGAAGCCAGGAACACTTACCTGACCATGAAGGGAAGCTAAAAAAGAAAATTGTTGTTGACTAACATGTGAGCTTACAGTTTTAAAGGCAGGAGATAAGTCTAGGGAGGTAGGAGATAGAAACACATTCCCACAACCAGAAACTTAAGCTGCCCACTGGCCTAGTGACTGGGTCTGAGCATCCTCAGTATCATTATAAGACAGGAACCCCCAACCATATATATAAGATCTGATTCTAGACTGAGATACTGGGGTGAGGGCTGGGGAAACAAATAAGAAGCAATCACAAACCTACTAAATAGAGAAGAGAGAGAGAAACAAACCTCCCTCTCAAAATGAGTTTATAAACTAAAATTACTGTGAGCCATTTGAAGAAATATAAGGCTAAGAAAGACTACAATCAAAATCAGTAATTAAAATACAAATTTGCTCCATTAGAAATAAATTTCAGAGGTTATTCTGAAAAAAGACTTAAACATCAGTATGTTTATATGCTAAAATCACATCCATAAAAAGACAAATAAAAAAGAAAATAGAAATAAAAACAGCTTTAAACAATGAAATTGATTAGAAATTTTGAAAGGAAAAAAAATATGTTCTTGAAATTAAGAACTCAATAAGCCACTGGGTACTTTTAAAGAGCAAATTAGTGAATTAGATGCCAGTATCACAAAATTTACTCAGAATGCAGCACAAAACACATACAAAGTTTTAAAGAATAGTTAGGAGACATGGAAAATAGAGAAACTACATAATACATCTAATAAGAGTTTCAGAAGAAGAAAATAGAAGGGATGAAGGAGAAACAATAATTGACGAGGGAGTAGCTGAAAATTTACCAGAATTAAGGGATAATCCTGTCCTTGGTTTGGAAGTACCAAGTACAAAGTAAGAAAAAACTAAATCCACACTTAGATACTTTACAGTAAAACTGCAGAATATCAAAATGAAATTAAAAATCTCTAAGACTAATTAGAGAAAAAGATAAATCACCTAAAAAAATGACAGACTAATAGCTCACTTCTTCTTGGCTAAAATACAGGGCAAAAGAAAATGGAATAATATCCTCAAAATGCAAGAAAATAGATTTGGCAAGCTCAAATTCTATACCCAGCTAAACTGTCATTCAAGAGATGGCAAAATATAGACATATACAAATAACCTGAAAGAGTTTACCACCCACAAATCCTCACTAAAAGAGAATACTTAAACTTTTTAATTTAAGAAAGTAAGAAGTGAAGAAGACAAAGAAAAAAATGAAAGAGAAATAAAGACATGGAATACAAGATAAAAAAAAATGGTGAGCACAGAATGAGAAAATGTTTCTGTAAATTTAATTAATACTGCCAGTAACAAAAATAAAAATAACTGATGATATATATTTACAAAAGGGAGGGTAGAGTAATATTCTAAACAACAATAAGATTGAGGGGCAAAGTGTTTAATTGGTAAAGTGAACTCATGTTCTTATTTTTAAAGAAGGACAGAAATATTGAATAATTTGTTTTAAATTTTAAAGTTAAATAGGTAGAAATTAAACATTTAGAGTAACCTTTTTAAAGAATAAAAATAATATATATAACTTCCCAAAAAGAGGGTTTAAAAATGGGAGTATAGAAAATTATATCTATACACAGAAGTCTGGAATGGAGACAAAGAAGAATATGGGAAACAGAAAACACGAAGTAAGATGGTAGAAACATGTTCAAATATATCAACAATTGTAATATATAGAAAAGGATTAAATTCACATATTAAAAGACAGAGATTATCAAATTGGACTTAAAAATCCATCTATATGTTGCTTGTAAGATACGCCTAAACAAAATCATATAGAAAAGTTAATAAAAAAGATGGAAAAAAATATACCATGCAAATACTATTCAAAAGAAAGTGGGGACAAGAGTAATGATATCAAACAAAATAAAATTTAAGGCATAAAGCCCATATAAGGATAAGACGTATATCACGTAATAATGAAAGTAATAATCTAATAAGAATATATGATAACCATGAACCTATGTTCATCTAACCACACAGACTTTAAATATACAAAATAAAAACTGATACATTTATAAGGAGAAATTCACAAATCTACCATCATGGTGTGAAACATAACCTGCCTCTTTTAGAAACTGCTAGATCAAGCAGATAAAAAATTAGAAAGGATATAGATTTGAATAACAGTGTTAAGAAATATGTTGCAATAAATCGTTTAGAAAACCCTGTTGGTTGGAAGGTTGGTTAACAGATTCTTTGGGAGAAGACTAGAGCAAAAACTCACAGGCTTGAGCTTTGGCGCATGGGAACATCAACAAGCAAGCCCAGGGTTCACAAATTCTGAATTCAAGAGCCGGGTACCATAGGTGCCCATTGCAGATCAGGGACTTAGTAAAGGTGGGAAAGCTCAAGACATGGGTTCCTGCCTTGACTGGGCCACTTCGGGCAGGTAAGTTTGATCTTTCTAAACTTCAGTTACTTCTTCTACAAAATATAAATAATAATAAGATACACATCTCTGGGTTTTGTTTTGAGAATCAAGTCAGTAAATGCCTATAATAAACTTAGCAGAGTGCATGGCACACATTGAGTGCCTACTACGTGCAAAGCATGTTGAGTTGTAAAAATTACAAGACGATGACATACAACCTACCTTTAAGTGGCTAGATGATAGCTAATGTCCAGCACTAATCTACCAGGGATTTCATCTCTTAGCCAAACAAGAACAGGCTTTGGAATTAGATACATATGGTTTTCAATCCCAGCTCCACCATTTTCTGTCTATGTGCCTTTTTTCTACTTTGTTAAACTGAGATACTAATAATGCTTATCAAATGGGGTTGTTGGGAGAAATAATTGAGAAAACACATTAAGCATAGTGTTGGACATATCAAAAATATTCAGTAAGTGGCTACTAATATTACCTGTAAGATTCAGTAAATGATAATTATTATCATTAACAATATTAATAAGATTAAATAGTGGGAAATGATGCAGAGCTAAGATAAAAGAGGATGAAGAAAAGACCAAAGAATTTGGCTGGAAAATGTATCTCAATGTATCCAAGTCCAGAGTGACAGCAGGAACAATATTATTTGGTACTAGAAAAGTATTTCTCTCCCCTTAAGCTAACCTCTTTGGTGTAAAGTAGGACTGTCAAATTCAACCACTCATAGTTTTTAATTCCCACATAACAGTTCTCTGACAAGAGCCAATAGATGGAAGCATAAAAGTCTATAACTAGGGATCTTTCTTGGATTGCAAAATCAATAGGAAGGATCTGTCATTTTCTGATGAAGGGAGATGTGTTACCAAATAATGCCTGAAGATTAATCTTAATTTTATAACACAGATGATCGCATTTTCTGTATTACCAACGCTTTCATAATAATTAATTTTGCTCTTCGGGTTTTAAGACATCTTTCTGAGATAGTCTGGGCACGTATGCTACTCTTCATTTTTTGGAAGAGTAGACAGAGATCTAGAGAGTTGAAGCACCCATCCTAAGGTAGCTATCTAATTAGTGGTAGAGCTAGGACTAGGATCCAACTGCCTGCCTAAGTCCTTTAAACTAGGTCTCTTCCCAAGAGAAACAACATGGGTCAAAAAATCTTGTATGGATAGCACAGAAGCCAAAGAACACAGGTCAATCAATTCAATGAAGATGTTCCATACTCAGACTCACCATTTAATAAATGAATTGATGTATTCTTTTAACAAATATTATTTGCCCTGGCTCTGGGAACATATGGAGCCTCAGTCATTGTCCTATCAGGGTTTAAATTTAGCAAAGAAGGATAGTAGAAGCAAGAAATTATTTCAAAGGACAGAGAAAATATGCAATAGGCTCACAAAACTGCTATAGTGGTAGAGTGGACAATTAATGTATTACCTGCCTAGCACATCCCTTTCTTTAGGAAAGTGTGCCTCCCTTCTCTACAACTGCTCCTCTTCCACTTACAAGGATTCCACAGGGGCTGCCATATTCTTAGATGACCTCAATCTTACGTCCAGAGTTGATTGGCCCAGGGGTGGGCATCTGATCAAACCTGTGCCAATCAGAACCCTACCCAAGGCCACAATGGGCCTATATGGTACCTTTGTAGAAATTAGAAAAAGTGCCCCTTCCTCAGGACACTGTATGCCCATCTGTGAGGAAAGTGTTGACGTCTACAATGTTTATTGTACAGACGGCGCCCCTGGGTTTTGCGCGGTAACTCACTACGGCAGGATTTTTGAACTTCAAACTAAAAACAGTTAAGACGGGCAGTGTCTCTCCAGTAGCAGAGATAATAACATTCAGGAGCTTAGGATAGACATCCACTCTGACATATGGAGAAGGCTGGTGTGCAATGAGACAGAATAAAGTCAACATGTGGAAAGAAGCCAAAATGCAGAACAGGGGGAGATGGTTCTAGCCATATTTGGGGCCATGATTCCAATTGTTCCTGGAGGCTCCACTGCATCTCTGCCACTCCCACTGTTTGGATGTTCAACTCTCTTTTTTTCCACAAGCCAAAACATTTCTCTATTTCGCTTATGCAAGATCAAATAGAATTTTTTGTTACTTGCAACTAATGCAGCTGTGAATTTAATTTCACTAATTTCCACATCCCTCAATTTTAAAAGCAAGTGGGGGGAGAGCACATTAGCTTTAATCTCAACTTGATCAAGTATGATTTTTACACAAAGGGAACCAGCTCTGTTTCTATCTATTCCAACCCAGTAAGTAGTTCCTCATTCTATGTCCATGCCTAAAAAGAAAATTACATGTTGGCTACCCGCTTTAATTATTTGTAATCACTGAAATTTGCAATCCTATCCTGTGGTGTGTTCTGAGACCTCTCCTCATGGGGCATTCTTTCAGTGTGTTCTGTTGGCAGTAGCTGTAGCAATTAGAAAATTGGGAAATGTATAAAATCCAGAGGGATATCAATTTCGGCATTTCTTTTCTTTAGTCAATGTTGTTGTTAGAAATATGTAGGGCCCTAGAAGAAATTAAATGGCACCATGGGCTTTACTACTGACATATAGAGCTCATCCTGTTCAAGAATCACTCACTATCCCCATGGGTAAATCCAACTCTAGGAGGATCAGGATCCAATTAGTCTCTTCCTGGAGGGAGAGAGGAGGACCACCAAGATTTTTTAGAGGCCGGTATCTTTAGAAGGCCACCTTTCTCCTAAGTGCACATGACTCTTTCTTATGCTTCTTCTTGTCAGATTGGACTTTAATTTATGGTTACAGCCAAATATGCTGAGCAGGAAGATTGAACCTTATTTGTGTACATGCATACACACATCTGATCAAATGCCAACTATAGAGTTGTGAGACTAATTTTAAAACAAGCATAGCAGAACTGAAGTCTATCTTTTTCCCCATCTTCAACGTGCTTCAAAAGTGTATTTTCTCTTTGGAAATAAGAAGGACTCATATGAAACCACATTATCTGGCAAATAAGGTGGGTAATCAAGTTGCAGTATGCAATTTTGGGTCCGAAGAAAAGTATTATTAAGTTATAGGACTGGTTTTCTACGTGGCTCAAACCTACTTCCAAAAACAATTTCCAAAGGAAATCAGCAAAGAACTTTCCAGCAATGGAAGCATCCATAAAATAATTATGTGGTCTTCTAAAGAGATTACTCACAAGGAGAACCACATATTTGTATATGCTTACCATTCAAAAGAAGTTAAGTGATGAAAAGCATAAACTAATGCATCTGCCTCAAATACAGTGATATAAATATTTATGTTTCTAGAATATTCACCAAATGATTCTGGAGAAAGTAACAATTTAGAAATAGTCAAGTTAGATTTTCACTTTACACTATATCCTAAAATAAATTCCCAATATATTAAAGGGAAAAAATAAGATCATAAAAATTTTAGAGATTTAAAAAATGTGAAAGAAATATAATTGACTATTTTAAGAGATCTTGGGACAAATTTTTCTAAGCATAAAATTATGAAAGAACTAGAAATGCATGAATGATATACCTGTCTACATAAAACATTTTATAGAAAAACTGTACCTTAAGTAAAGCAAAGAATTAATAGCCTTACTATATACAGAACTATTCTAAAGCAATAAGAAAATATTTTATATTTATAAACATGGGACATGTTTTTTAAAATGTTCAATCTTACTAGTCACCAAAAAAAATTGCACATTAACAATTTTGTAACTGGAGTAATATTTCTAGGTATATTAATGTTTTTTTTTGCTTAACGGTTCTATGCATTTGACTTTAATCAGCCTGAAATCCGTGTTGGGTGCAAGGGAAGGGGAGGCATTGGGGAGGACAGGGGGCGGGGGGTGCAGATCGAGTTCTTACTGTAAGAAAAAAGAAGAGTTAATAATTTGCTTTTGATATCCAAAGTAGGGTTTTATACCATGGAAAAAGTCTTGAAAGACAGACTTTGTCAGGAGAAACTGGATTTCTAAATTCCTGTAGCTCCTGTTTAACCAGATTAGGGACTAATCTAGGAGTGCTCAGAGCATGCAGTTTCTTCCACTGTGGAAGAAACTTCCACTTCTGCCTACGATGGCTAAGCTCTGAGGTCGGCTGACTTAGAGACAAGAAGGATATGATACAGAGACAGCGGAGAGTCCAAAGACAAACCTTTCCTGCTCAGGTGGGAAGAACACAGGAGAAAGACTGATTTTTTCCCTCGCCACTTATGGGCAGGCACTTAAACTTCCAAATAAGTTTTGGGAAGCCCAAGGCCATTGGGGCTAACAGCTCACTTCTCCGGTAGGGGATGGAGGAGAAATGTAGGAGAATGTAGGAGAAGCTCTACCTGTGGCTACTTCAAGAGCAGAGAGAGGCTGAGGCACAATGGTCAGGAGATGGGCAGTTAGACAAACTGCATGCTCCTGGTTCTCCATGGCCTGCTTGTGGCAAGCAAAGGATCCACATGAAGCCAAATGCCTTGGCAGGGAATGCAACAGTGCTGACAGGGTCAGGGGACTGCAGAAGCAAATGGAGCTAAATTGCTGGGCTCAAAGACGCTGGCCATGGATGCTAGCACATACTCGCAAGAGGCCAGGTGGGGACAGGCGCCCTTCAGCAGTACCAGGTTCCAGTAGCATATCACTCCGCTCCCCAAGCAGCTGATGCCTTGTGAAGAATTGGTCTCTGAGAAGTCTGAATTTGTAAATTGAAAGTACATGTTTAACTAGAGGACATGGGAATACTATTCATTGGCAAGTCTTAGGGCTCCCACCATGCAGGGGTGAGGTGCTCATGAGGAATATCAGAGCATTTTTAAAGTACAACGAAACTACATACCGTTTCTTAACACAGCTAAGTGTAACTTGAGTAATTTGCCACCCTGCTAACATGGTACCATTTTTTATCTGTCTCAAGTTTTATTTTTTCTATTATATATTTCTGTATTTTCCAAATTTTTTCTATGAAAACCATGTTTTACCTTTGAAATAAAATTACCTTTCTATAAAGGATGCATTACCTTTGACATAAAAATACAATAAATAGTTTTATAGATATGTTTGTATATTAAACAAGATCAGAAGAGAATCTAGAGTGGTGTTTTAGTTAAAATTAGTTTCTGTAAGATTAAGTATACAATAAAAATTCAAAGATTAACAAAATTGGCCTCCTTAATTTAGTCACACCTTACCTATACGTGTATCTTTCATTTTTTGTTTTGTTTTGTTTTAAGATGAAAATGAGCCATCTCCCACACTGATTTTCAATCATCTGTATTGTGGAAGTCCAACACATTCTTGCCTAATTAAGCATATGCTTACTGGGATTAACGAGGGAGAAGAGATTTACCTCCTAACGAGGCTTGCACGGCTCCCAGCACCATCTGTGCAGCGAGCTGTGCCTAGAGCAGCGCGGGACAGCGACTTGGTGATTCATTGGAACCTGGTAGAGTCTGAGACTCCGACAGAAAACAGGATATGGTAATTCTCTCGAGGCTTAGCCCAACTCGGCTGTGGTTTCCTTGATATGCTCTCTGATTTCCCAAGACCAGCCTTCGGTTTTTATTGCTCTGAAGTGGTTTTTCCACACACACCCTGGTTCAGACAGAATGAATTAGATGATGAATTTGTGAGCTTGTTACTTCTCCAAGAGGCCAAGAGGAACGGACTATCTTGCCCAAGGTCAAGCCGAGGGCTGGTGGCAGAATGAGGACCCAACCCACGTGTCTGGACTGCTCATCTAGGAGCAGAAAAATTAGAGGAAAATGCTCACAACTCAAGGTAACACCACTTGTTTACTTGCCAACAGTTGTGAAACCCCTTTTCATTTTTATGGTCCATTTGGGGCCAGCTCAAGTTCAAGCTAATCTAGCCCCACATGAAATTCACCACAAATGATTTCTAAACCTGGACAGGGTTGACTGTATTTAAATATGGGCATTCTCCTCCCTGGGACCCCCCGAAAGTCTGCCCTTTCCAGAACCCCCCTGCACCTGCCGCTAACTGGGGTTGCTCTGGAAGGCAGCTAAGGTTTTATTGTTATTATTATTATTATTATTATCATTTTCATCAGTAATATAAGCACATTGCACAGAAGTAAAAAAATATCCAGTAGAAAGTAATTCTCTTTCTCACACTCAGCCACTCGGTTCTCCCCAGACACAACTGCTGTTATCAGATTTTTGGGTATCTTTCCAGAGTTATTCCATGAATATACAAGTATATGTATTTAGATACATTTAGATGTCATTTAAAAATGATTGAAGGTATGCTACTTACACTCTTGCCCTTTGCTTTGTTTTCACTTAATATTTCTTGACTATTGTTCCATATTAGCACATACGACACAAGGCAGCTATGTATTTTCAATGCCAAATATACCTAGTGCTTTAAGATCTGCTTGCAATGCCATGATGTTCTGTGTCCGTTTACATTCAACCACAACTCTTTTTTCTATTCCTTTCAAGATTATGGCTCGGAGGATTTTAACAACTAATGGTCGGGATATACATAAACACTTGCACATACATCAGTGTTGGATATTCTCCACATACAAGTGCAGTAAATTGCCGTAGTCTTGGGCCCCAGAATCCAGCACCTCAGTGTTGGAAGAGACTCAAGAGTCACATGGGCAAATCTTGTGCTCACTAAAAGAATCCTTTCCCCGTTCTTCCTGACAGTGTCACATAACCTCTGCTTGAGGTGAGCTCCAGAGGCAGCCTGTTTCCTCCCAAAATAAGCCATTCTATCACTGGGGTGTTTACAGTCATATTATATCAAGGTAAAGCTTGACTTCCTAGTGGTCCTTTCAGGAGTCTGATGAATGCTGCTTTGGCACCTCAAGTCTTGTTTTCAGACTGCCCTTCTCCAGAGCCTTCCACTGCTCCAGGAGCACCCAGGTGTCCATGCCTCCACCATTCTAGGCAGGCGCCTTGCAGCCATATTGTCTGAAAGAGGCACTCAGATCATGGTGGGGCCGCACAGTGTGGGGGCCTGGCCACAGAGCAATAGGCATGGAGTCCTGCCTGAGGACAAAAGGATATTGCTTGCCACCTTGCTCACCTTTTCCAAATATTTCCCTACTTTCCTTGAAAACACCCAGAACAAGCGTTACCCCATGGGTTTAGTGGCTGTGTTTTCTGAGCCAAAAAGTACAGGCATCAGCCACCAGCCAAATGCTTGCCTGCTCCTTGGGGAAGACCATCCGATGCCCACTAGGCAGAAAGGAGCAGGCTCAAGTGTAGGCAGGCTGGTACTTCAGCCCAAGGTCTCCCTGTGACTCTTGGAAGTTCATGAAGAGTCTCTGAAAGACAGTGTGGCCACCATTAGGAGTCGTATTGTTCTTTGAAGAATATGAACTTATGATATGAACTTGGAAAGAACTAAAGTGATAATTATCCACGTTTGTCTTTGGTTCACAGGGGTGTCAGTAATGCACCGTGATTTTGAGGATGAACCTGGATTACTATCACCCCCTGAAAGTGAAAATGGTACTAATCAATGCATGACAGATGAGAATAACCAACTACAGAAGTCTCTCTACCTAGCTATAGGTGGCTTCTAAATAATTACTCAGAAGACAAGAGACACACCTACATCAGACCTGCCCAGGTGACCAGTGGATATCTTTAAGCTCGGATCACAGCATGAGGAAAGCTGTAGCCTAGCCAGCCCTCAGGGGCTCTGCACAACTGAAGAGAGACTCAGGGACCAGAGTTGAGAGACGTGCACACAGCCTGGACGAAGGGAAGCAGAAGGGGATTCATCTGCACCACCACTCCTGAAAACGCACACTACTCTAAGCAACAGTGCTTCCATTCTTGTTCTGGGCTCATCAAACAATCTTCTGACTATGGATTCGGTTTCCCAGTTACCTGGATACCAGGTAAAGGGGGCTAAGAACAGACATGATTCTGAGTGTGCTGATCCAAGGAAAGGCAGATTTTCCACTCAGTAGGCACATGGCTTTCTAGGTTTAACTTTATTAATCACGAGAGTGGAGCCTGTTCCTGAGCATCTGGCCAACTATGGATATACGGAAACAAACTGAGTTGCTGTGACAGCACCAACACAAGACTGGCTAGTGAAACCCTGTCTGGGTGCTGGCTATTTCTCTCTTTAATGCACCACTCAGTCCTGCTCTTTGGGACTCATTCCTAAGCTCCTAGATAATCGTTGGCACCTGACTCTCATTCTTTCTCTCCACCCTGCCATCATCCCGGTAACTTTCAACATTCATGTCAACCTGACAAATGCGTTGACTTCTGCCTCCTCAACTCCATGGACCTCTTCTCTACTCTATACAAGCCGCCCTGCCAGCCTCACCATTTCACTCATGGCTCTGCTCTTCTGAGCTTGTCCTTAGAATGCCCTCTCTGCCTTCTGGCCTGCTCTACAACTGTCAGCAAATGGCCCTCTTTGGTGAAAAGTCTATTCTCTTGGCCTCTGAGATGCTATACTTTTCTGGTTCTCCTCTTGGCTATCTGATCATTCCTTGCCTCTCCCTGATTTTCTAACCTGCTGTATCAGTTAGGAATTACATTTAGCTTCACATAATAGTAAGCCTACTACAGTGACTTAACAAAATAAAGATTGTTTTCCTTATATCACAAGAAGTGCAGAGGTAAACAGTCTAGGACTGGTTCAGTGGCTCTACAATGTCCCCAAACTCCCAACCAACTTCTTTCTGCTCTCCCATCCTTAGCAGGTGGCTCTCATCTTGGTTAGCCATAGTTGCAAGACGGCTGTTCCATCTCTTGCCTCCTGTCCTTTGTCCAGGCAGAATAAAGAAGGAGGAAGCCACAAGGAAGAAAGGCAGTCATCTAGATGAGGAAAGAAAAACCTTCCCAGAAATGCCCAGCACACTTCCACTTAGGTCTCATAGCTAGGAACTGTGTTCCCCTCTAGCAGCGAGGGAGCTAGGAAATGTATTTTAGGGGCAGGCACACTGCTGCGCAGAGGTAAGTCAGTAAAGAAAATCGGATGGATCCTGGGTAGGCAACTACCACATTTTGTTTATCCATTCATTAGTCGACGGGTATTTAGGTTGTTTCCACTTTGGGGTTCTTATGAATCATGCTGCTATGAGCATTCATGTACACGTTTTTGTGTGGACATATGTTTTCATTTCTCTTGGATCTTCCATTACCTTCCTCTAAAACAGGGGTTAGCAAACTTTTCCAGCAAAGACTCAGATAGTAAATATTCTAGGCTTTGTGGGACAATCTCTATAGAAGTGACTCAACTCTGCCATTGCAGTGCAAAAGCAGCCATAGACAATATCAGACAAATAGGCCTGGCTGTTCCAACAAGACTTTATTTATAGCCACTGAAATTTGAATTTTATATAATTTTCACATCATGAAATATTATTATTCATCTTTAGATTTTTTCCAACCGTTTAAAAGTGTAAGAATCATTCTTAGCTCATGAGCCACACAAAAGCAAGTGGCAGGCCAGATTTGGGCCATGGACCACATTTTGCAATCCTTGCTATAAAACATCATCATATTTATTTCCTACGAAGCATTTATCACAAACTTTGTATGGCTATCTGTTTACTTATTTGCTCTGCAGTTCCTCCCACAAGAATGCAAGCTTCATCAGATGGCAGACAATCAACATTTTGTTGAATTAATAAATATACTCTAATTTGTTTCATTGATACCATATAAATAGATGTTCGAGTTGTTTTCAGTTTGTGAAGCTACAGATGATGCCACCAGGAATGATTCTGCCAATAGGTATAAATATTTTAAGTTAATAGATTTGACAAATTCTCTTCCTAAAAAGTTATATTAGCCAACAAATGAGTGTGCCCATTTCCCATACTGTAGCCAACATTGGGTATTATCTAGTGGGCAAATAAATCTCGTTCTTGTTTTATTTGTATAAGTATTCATGATGTTTTGTACTTTTCTTAATTATTGGGCCTTGATTTGTAAGAGTGCTTATTGATTTTTACATAAGGGAAATTAGTACCTTATCTGTCAAATGTGTTGTAAATAAGTTTTTGCAGGGTTTTTATTTTTTTGGCTTTTGACTTTATTAGAATGTCCTTTTTTTCCATACAAAGTGTTCAAGTTTTTTAAGTGGTCAGCTTTATCAAACATTACCTTTATTGCTTGTGCTTTTCACATCATGTTTAGAAAAGCCTTTCTTATTGCAAGATTATAAAAATAATTCATTCCTGTTTTCCTCTAGCAATCTTATGTTTTTTCTCTCACTCTCTTTAACATTTTAATCTTTGAATTATTGGTAATGAACACTAGGAGGCAGGGAACCAGCTTTCTTTTCTTCTAAACAATGAAGTGGATATCGGTATAAATTATATTTTCCCTACTTATTTGAAATACCATTTTTAGAAGATACTAAATTTACAAAAATATTTGGTGTATTCAGGGGTGATATTCAAAATATTTAAAAACAGATACAACACAGATCCCCTTAATCACTTAGGACAGGGCATCAATATGTCAGAACACTGGGTGGGCGCAGGTGAGCAGTTCGGCACGGGCCACACGGGTCGATTTCTGGGGTTGCCTCTTGCTCTTTGATCCGCCTCCACCTGTCCACGCCTGCTCTCCTTCCACCTCTGAGGCCAGGACTCCTGGGGCTGTGGTCCCTGAGGGTCTCATAATGAAAACACCCACTCCCAGACTTCCGTTAGGTATGCTAATAAATGGCCTCGTGTTTAAGCCACTTTTACTCAACGATTCTATTTCTTGCAGCTCAGAGCATCTCATTTGATGCATGGGTTGTATGTGTACACAGAGGAGCACGTGCCCCTGCTGCATTTATCAGCTTTGAGCATCACTGTAACACCAGGTTTGCGGGAGAAAGGGAGAGCAGAAAGTTTTCCTTAGTTTGTAATGCTTTGGAATATTTGAATAGCATCAAAATTAATCTGTTCCTTGAAGTATTCATTCACCCATAAAACTCTCCATCCTGACACTTTGACAGCTTTCTTTCTCAGTTTATCCCATTACTTTTGTTCCTATTGCTGCTAATTTGAATTTGCCTTCTTTCCATTCATTCATTTTGAATAATTTATATTTTCTTCCAAAATTATCCCTTTCATTCAGATTTTTAAATTTATTAGGACAGAGTAGTGAAAAATTATTCTCTAAGAATGACTTCTTATACTATTTCCTTGCAGTCACATAATATAGCCAGTATGGCTTCTTCCTCTTGGAATTTATTTAGGTTTTCATTGTGGTCTATTTGATACAAACTTTTCGAATATTTCAGGTAGTACAGCATAGAGTTTAAGAGTCATACTACCTTAGGGGGCCGGCCCAGTGGTGCAAGCGGCCCGGGGTTCGCCGGTTGGGATCCCAGGCGCGCACCGACTCACTGCTTGGCAAGCCATGCTGTGGCGGCGTCTCATATAAAGTGGAGGAAGATGGGTACGGATGTTAGCCCAGGGCCAGTCTTCCTCAGCAAAAAGAGGAGGATTGGCAGATGTTAGCTCAGGGCCGATCTTCCTCACAAAAAGAAAAAAAAAATAAGAGTCATACTAGCCGAGATTGAAGCCCAGTTCCACCACTGACCAGTGAACTTCCAAAAGTTACTTCATGTTCTCACATGTAATATAGGGATAATAATAGTATTTTTGTGGGTTTTAAATGACTAATACACATAAAATACTAAGAATAGTGTCTGGCACATAGTAAATGTTCAAAAGATGTTGGAGTTTATTATTATCATCCTGTGGTATTATCTCTTTCTGAGCATTTTTTATAAAACTTTATCGTTTTAATACTACAGATAAATTTAATCTAAAAATGTGTTCTGTTTTCTAGAGTAATTCTTCTCTTATTCTTTATCTAGTTTGTACTTGATATGCTCCTTCCCATCTTGTCCTCTTACTCTTTGTAGTATCAATGCTACAGAAATCTGAGGGGGGAAGCATATTATTCATCTTTGGATGAAATATTCTATTCCAGCTTACTGTTTGCCCAAGAATCCTGTTTGTGGATCATCCTTAATTGTTCTCCCTTTTTTCCCTAAGTGGTGTTTTAAGTATACTTAGAATTTGAGTGGGAAAGCGGGTCTCTGATGGCAACCTCCGAGGGTGACCTCTGTCTGCAGGGAGAAATGGGAAGTGAGCAGCAGTAGAAAGGAGCCTAAATGTGCTGTCTCTGGTCTTCCCTCCTTTGCACATAGCTCATCCCATGAAAGAGATGAGCTTTTGGCTTGGGCTGTTCCCTCACTTTGGGACCAGCCAGTCATCCTGAAGAATGCTCTCAGTTAGGAAATTGAGTGAGACAGCCTTTTAGTTCTCCTTCAGCCCCATCTACAGGGCCTTCTGTCATGAAAATGGGCCCCAAGCAACATATTCCCTTTATCTTCTATGTATGCTCATTGCCCCTTATTCCTCATCCATGGTAAGGGACCTTGTGGAGCAGTAGTCTACAACACCACTCTCACTTCTTACAACAATTGCAAGTTTGTGGGTCCCCAAGATGACCTTTAGGTTCAATGATTCATTAGAAGGACTCACAAAACTCACTGAGAGCTGTTACACTCAGAGTTATGTTTATTACTGCAAAAAGATACAGATTAAGATCAGCCAAGGGAAGAGGGGCATGAGAGTCCAAGAGAGTTCCAGCACAGAGCTTCCAGTTGGCCCTTCCCAGTGGCATTGGGGACAGTGCTGCTTTTCCTAGTAATGATGTGTGATGATACACACAGAATACTGCCAACCAGGGCAGCACACCCGAGCCTCAGCTTCCAGAGTTTTTATTTGGGCTCTGCCCCGTAGGCATGGTTGACTGTCCGTGGTATGATCTCAGTCTCCAGCCCCTCCGGAGGTTGTACTGGTACCCCGTGACCCAAATCCCACCCCCCAAATCACATTGTTAGACTATCTACAGTGACCCAACTCCCCCTGGACAAACGAAAACATTCCTATCAGGCATGACATTCCAAGGGCTTTAGCGATTACCTCCCAGAAGCCGAGGGCAAAGACCAGACCTCTCTTTGGGCAAGATTACATTCTTTACTACACAGGCCCTATGAACACTCTTATTTACATTTCTAAATCTGTTCCTGTTTCAAATTAGAGGAAGAAGGTGTCAGACCTTGGTGCTCTCCTTTCTCTATATCTGCCTGCTAGAGCTCCTGGCATCCGGAACAGTGTTAGCACCTTAGAGGCACTCTGTAAATAGTTGCTGAATGGATGAAGTAGCAACTAAAGAATGAATATTTTTTGGATCTGTGGCGTGAGGTTGTGGTCATTCCCTAGTAATATCATGGTTGATTTTTTTTTTCCTTTGATTTGTTCTTTGTCTCTTCTGGTGGGTTTCAGAGAGAGTGGTGATGCAAATGTGTATTTTGTCATCTCTCCGGAAGGGAACCCTCTCAGTTTACAGTTGAGGAAGCTAACATCCAGAAAGGCTGAATCACCTGTCACTGATGAGGCACAGAAATGGGGTCAGAGCACAGGTTTCACAACTTTTAAAACTAAGATCTCTTAGCCAACTGCTTGAGTTCCCCTTTTTCTTACAAAAATAACAAGAAGACTCCTTCTTTCTAATGAGTTTGTTACTAAACAGTGAAATTCCCTCATTCCGGATAGCCTTCAGTCGTCCAGCCTGCTTTGTGGTGATGGTGTTACTGAGTCAGAAATTCATCATTTCCAGGGCTGGAGCAGAATAAAACCGCTTAAGGACCTGGACACTGATTCCGCCTTTGAACCACTGGGAATTGACTGTGTTTGCATTTGTTTTGAGGATTGACTGTCCAATCAAATCCCTCGAATGTTCCATAGTATTATGGTTTAAAAAGAAAAGTTTCCACTCAGCGATGCTTGGGGCTGGGCCAGTAGCCAAAGCGCTCAGCAAGAAGTACGTTCTTCAAAAGTACTTTTTTGTGTGTGTGTGTGAGGAAGATCAGCCCTGAGCTAACATCTATTGCCAATCCTCCTCCTTTTTTTTCCCCTTTTTCTCCCCAAAGCCCCAGTAGATAGTTATATGTCATAGTTGCACATCCTTCTAGTTGCTGTATGTGGGACGCCGCCTCAGCATGGCCGGACAAGTGGTGCGTCGGGTGCGCGCCCAGGATCCGAACCCTGGCTGCCAGTAGCGGAGCACGCGCACTTAACCGCTAAGCCACGGGGCCGACCCCCAAAAGTACTTTTTAAAGGTGATGTCTGATCTGATAGTTAAGACTATGATGAAGAGACGATAACAGAAAGGCTGAGACCCCAGAGGAGAAGGCATTAAAATGGTGTTTCTCATATGGGACTGCTCCCCTGGAACCACCACCTGGTGCCTGAGGTTCCTGCCATATTTTTGACCCAAGTGTAACCGCAAGATTAACATTTATGGATCATTAACTATGTGCCGAACATTTTTCTTAATGACCTATGAAGTGCTGTTAGTATCATCATCCCTCCTGGGGAAACTGAGGCACAAAGAGGTTAAGTAACTTGCCCATGTTCACCCAGCTGGTAAGTGGTTCTAGAATTCAAATGCTGACAGATTTGCTTGAGTCTGTTATATTGCCTCCCACCTCTCCACCACACCTACCAGTTAGGCATGATCATAATACCAGCTAAATTAAATTAAAATGAACTTTAAGGGTGTATTCATTTTCTATTGCTGCATAACAAATTCCACAAATTCAGCAGCTTAACACAACACAAATTTATCATCTCACAGTTCCGTGGGTCAGGAGTCTGGATATGGTTTAGTCTGGGTCCTCTCCTCAAGGTGTCACCAGGTTCAAATCAAGTTGCTGCCGGGGTTGTGATCTCATCTGAGGCCTTGGGTTCTCTTCCAAGCTCGCTGGGTATTGGTAGGCGTTGGTTCCTTGTGGTTGTAGGACTCGAGCCCTAGAGGTCCTAGAGGCCGCCTGTCGTTCTACCATGTGGCCCTCTCTACAACATGGCAGTTGTGTCTTCAAGGCCAACAGAAGAGCTCTCTGCTGCTTTGACTCTCTCTGACTTCTTCCATCTCTGACTTCTAGACACTCTTTTAAAGAGCTTGCCTGATTAGGTCAGGCCCACCCAGGATAATCTCCCTTTTGATTAACTCACAGTCAACTGATTAGAGACCTTCATTACATTTACAATATGCCATTCCTAACCACTCACACTCAAGGGAAGATTATACAGGGCATGGACACCAAGGGGCAGGAATCTTGAGGGCCAGCTTAGAATTCTCCCCGCCACGAAATGTAACACTGAAGAGGAAAATGTCACAAAAGGGTAGGGGTGGAGGGAGAGAGGGAGGGAAGAGCAGAGGAGCAATCCCTACATGTAGGTGTATGAGCCTCAGGTCTCTTTTTAAAGCACCAACTGGTAGAATTGGTTCCTTTCTCACCACCACACTGTGACTACCAACCAGTCAGCATCGACATACTCAGGTACGCCACATGTGGGCTTGTTTTAGAACACCTTTGCTATCTCCTCCTCCCTCTCTCCCCCACCCCCAATTCCTTATGTTCTGCCTCAATTCTGCCATGAGTGGCTCCATCCCAAGTCATGTAGCCTTCCCAATCCAGGCCACCAGGGCTGGGGGCCCTGTGGGGTGGGAACTATCCTTGTCATCTTAGAAGCCTCTTAGAGATATGGGCGTCACTGAGAACTGGTTAAGAGCAGTAAGTGAATGTATTAGCTGTGATATCATCGAGAGGAAGCTGAGAAAAAAATAAAGAGGAAGCGGACTGGGTTATGTCATCTCTGCCCATTTTGAGGATTCTCAAGCGTCTCCAATGGGAGCATCAGCCTCTTAGGATGATATTCTCGGATGGTCAAAATACTATCATAGAAGCTCTTGATCAAACCGTGCTTGTCTTACTAATTCCCTTGACCCCTCCCCACTACTTCTTCCTTCCTTTTTCAGTATTGGCCAGACAGCATTCTTGCAAATCTGGAGGTAGGAAAAAAGCGTGCTGTGGCTGAGGCAGCCAAACAGCTCTCCCCATGTCATGGGACCAAGTCACCAGTTAAGCTCTCTTGGGAGATAAAACCTCACAATGAGGAACATTTGCTCAGCAGCCATGGAGCCAGGGGCTGTGGAAGAGCTGTTTGCTTGTTTGTTTTTTCAGAGACAGAGGGTCCCTTCTGTTATTTGATAAGACCAGAAGAGCTAAAAATAAAGCCAGGGAGAAATACCATAGAGCAATCAGAACTCTTCTTTGTCGAAAAATACCCCCACCAATGAAGCATCCTAAATGAGAGTATGGGTAGAGTTTGCAAATGATTTAGGATCAGGAATGGTGTCATTGACGCTTGTGTCCACCCCCCAGAATCCAGTCCAGCACCCTGCCTGAGGAATCTGAATAAAGAGTTCTCTTCCGTCCAGAGCTTCCATGGCACTTTGCTCTAGAGGGTAGTTTTAGCCTTGGGGGAGGAGGGGAGCTTATGAATTCTTTCCATTCATTTAACCAATATTTGTTTAACAGAAAAAGGATTATTTCTGTTCTGGCGACATTGACAATAGACAAAGTTTCCACCTTTATTTTGGTGAGTAAAACAGAAAGCAAACAAGTAATTATATAATGCCATATAATACATAATACAGGTACTTGATAAGTGCTATGAAGTTTTCTTATGAGAATATGATGAAAGTTATGGTCCTTGTCTAAAAAAAGAAAAGTCGGATTCAATGTTGCCTATAATTTCCAGAAGTTCATGGATCCTCTGAACCACCTCCACGAAGCTGTTCTCCAGCAGTAGTTCCCAAGCCCACAGAAAGTAGGGCTCATATGAGTCATTTTTGGATCCACCAGTGATTCTGCTGCACAGAGTTAAGAACCATTGTTTTAGAGAATCTAATTTTAATCCACATTATAAAAAAGGAAAGAATATATTAGTGACAATTTGCAGAGGCCTGCAAAGAAAGACAAGCATACTTACAAGACACCTGGCAACTAAAAGGATGTGCAGCTATGACATACAACTATCTACTGGGGCTTAGGGGGGAAAAAATAAAATAAAAAAACAAAAAAACAAAAAAAAAACAAGACACGTGGCTGAGGCCCGCACTGAGTGGGGTGAGCTCCTCAGCATTTATTGTCTGGTGACTTGTCCTAAAAGGTCTCCAGCCCGAGGAGCCAAAGTTTGGTGTGCCATTGAGGGCATCTTCCTTTGCACGGTGCTTAGGCCAATCCTGTCCCCTCCTCTTTTTTTATTTTGTCAGGAAGATTAGCCCTGAGCTAACACCTGTTGCCAATCGTCCTCTATTTGCTGAAGGAGACCGGCCCTGAGCTAACATCCGTGCCCATCTTCCTCTACTGTATATGGGACGCCGCGACAGCATGGCCTGACCAGCAGTGCGTCGGTGCGCCCCCGGGATCCGAACCTGCAAATTCTGGGCCACTGAAGCAGAGTGTGCGAACTTAACCACTACGCCACCGGGCCGGTCCCCCACCACCCCCCACACTCTTTTTTTTTAACCTCGTGCCCCATTGGGATCAAAATTAAAATCTTGTCTTTCCCTGGAAATTCTGAAATAAAGTCCTAGTGGGATATAATCCTTGGGGAATAATTGTTATAGTTTCCGTGTAATCTCATAAACCAAGACGTCGTTCAGCCCTGTTTTCTAAAAGGTATATTATAAAAGTATCGAAATGAAGATATGTTCATGCTCAATATACTTTTCTGATACGTACACATAATTCATGTCCTTTCTCGTCCCTCCTCGCCCCTTTTTTGATACTCCTGCTAAATGTAATGCTTTACAGCTTACAAGGGTATGCATTTTTCTGTTCTCGTTGCTGTGATTTCTAGGTGGAAGAATAAACGGGTGGAAAAAGGAAGGGGGAATTTGAACAGCAGGGAGTTTTGTGTAAAGATGCAAACCCTTGATTTCATTCTCTATGGAAATCCCATTAAAATGCTAGTAAAGAGAATTTTTTTAAGGCACAGACTCACATGAATGGGGAAAATGGGAGAGTAGAAAACAGCAGCAAAATTTGAAATGTGAAAAGCAGCTAGATAAGGGGTAATTTACTTAGCAGACCCAAGAAAACGGAGAAAAAAATGAATCCTCAGTCAACAGTGCAGAATGTGGAAAACCACCCCGATTTGCGGGCCAGAATCCCCATAAGGCTTGAGAACTGGCAGCACCAGTTACTTCTGGAAGTGAAGGTAAAGATGAGGAGTGCAAAAATTAGGAGAACTGGTTGAAGGTCTCTTTATGAAGCAGTCACATCTCCAGATTCCTTCCCAAGACCACACAGCTAGGTTACTGCCTCTCTCACATTCTGGAAAAAGACAGGAGAGGGTAACACCAGGGGTCTCTGGCCACAGAGAGACAGGCACTACTGAGGACAGGGGATGCTGGAGTCCCCAGGCACCATCTCCCCCACTCAGCTTCCAGAAGTCTGGCAGCCAGACCTGCACCCTTTAGGAAGGAGCTTGGTAGAGTCTCCTCCGATAATCTGACCAGCCCCAAAGGAAAGACCTAAAGATACTGCCATGGGAGTTCCACAAGGAAAAGGCCCAAACACTTCACTAAGATGAAGTTTACAATTGACAAGTTCACCTATAGCCCAGAGCTTCCAATAAGATTCTTTGTGCCTGGACTTAAATATGAACAACTCCCAATAAAATGAAGATAACGGTATCTCTACCTCATAGGATTGGTGTAAGGGTGAAATGAGATGATACTTGTGAAGTCCTTAGAACAATGCCTGGCACATAGTAGGAGTTATGTAAGTTACTGTTATAGAGAGAGAGACAAACAACCAGATACTCTAAGGATTATCAGACATCTAAAGAAATCCTCTAATATGATCAATAGAGACCAAAACAAATAGAAAATAAAATTGGTTGGAGACTCTGCTACTTAGAACAACAACCAACACCCATCCACCCCTAACCCATCATTTATATAAATATAGATATAAAAATATATTTATATGGAAATACATATAAAGACATAATATATTAAATATATATTTTATGTATATACACATACACATATACTCAGAGTTCTTGGAAATAGAAGATACGAGAGTAAATCTGAAAAACTTAATAGGAGCTTGGAAGTTAAAATTGAGGAAATCTCCCAGAAAACAAAGTAAAAAGTAAAAGATGAAAAACTGGACAGAAAAGAGAAGATGATTAAATCAATCCAGGAGTTCTGACAACCAACTATAGAGGCTCCAGAAACAGAGAAAGGAGAAAAGAAATGAGAGAAAAGATCAAAGAAATAATTCAAGGGAATTTTCCAGACTTGAGACATTTTATGGATTGGAAAGGCCGTGGGTGCCCAAACGGACGCACACAGGGGTACATGATTGTAAATTTTAGAACATTGGATGAGAGTGGCTGCTGCCATTTCCAAGGAGGGAAAAAAAGCAGACGTAAAGTAATTAAGAATCAGGAGGCAGGAGATTTCTCAACTGGAAGCAAGAAAGGAATGAAGCAAAGTATTCAAAATTCTGGAGGGAAATTCTTCGCCACCTAGAATTCTCTGCCCAAACAACCAATTAAGATATTCTCTGTGTTAACTAACCTTATTGTGGTAATCATTTTGCAAAATATATGTGTATTAAATCATCATGTTGTACAACTTAAGCTTACACAATGTTATATGTCAAATATATCTCAATAAAGCCGGGGAAAAAACACGTAAAATAAGAAGAAATAGAATGAAATAACAGAAACATTCAGTAATTGGATAATGGAATGAAAAATATTTTGTAGAATATATATTTTCCCAAATACTTGATTAAGGGCTTATCCGGATAATATTAATCATGGCTATTCAAGAATAAAACATATTAAATACGAAAGAAAGAGAAAAAGACATTCTCACATAGTCAAAGTCAAAGAATTTATTTCCCAAGCACTGTTTTCTGGAAGCTGCTAGAGAATGTGGGATAAATCTAGAGGAAGACACGGGATGCAGGAAACCTGAAAGCCAACTGAGAGGATGGAGAAGGGAAGCCTCGGATGATGGAGAAGGGAGCAGCTGGGAGCAGAGATGGACACCAGGGGTCAAGGGCGGCTAGTCCAGGTTGGGGCAGGAAGGAAGGCTCTAGGAGGGATTCTTCGTGAAGATTAAATCACTAGAAAAACGGATGTATGCGATCCCCTTGAGAGAGGACTTAGACAACTGGCAGAAGAAATTGGGGTTGAATTGTGAAAAACAGACAATTACACAAAGAAAAAAACAGGATAATTATTCTAGTGAAAACAAAAAGTACAGAGAATTAATCACAGGGTAGTTCATGGCTCAGCTGTAGACAGCTTTCATAGCCGTAATAACGTCAAGAATAAATACTGATCTGACCCAATTATAGCGTTATTAGACCGGGAGGCTGGGGGCTGGGAAGGGAGCACATATGTAGTCGGAACAGTGGAGAGAAAAGAGAGCTGAGTTTTTATTATCCATAATATGAAGTCATTAGATAATGGCTAAAACTGAAAAAGCAAAAAGTACAATACAGGGATATGATCTAGAAACATAAATGTAAAAACCAAAATAATCAGCAGAGAGAATACAAGTGGTTGCTTCTGGAGAGGGAGAAATTAGGAGTGGCAAGCAATGGACTGCTGTTTTTTTTTTTTAATAACAAAACGAGAAGTATTTGGTTTTATAAAAAATATATTGTGTGTGCATAACTCTGAATAAAGATAGAAACAAAAAAAAAGTTTTACAAGTATCAGGCAGGTAATAACTGTTTCTTTTGTGTAGATGGAGTGGAACGGCCCTGGAAACAGCCAGATCAGCTTTGTTGTGGCTGTTGTTGCTGTGATTTTTTTGTTTTTTTGACTTGCATATACTAAGGCCAAAATCCTATGTGTGACCTTTCAAGTCGGACCATAGGCACTTACAAAGGCTGAACCTGGCAGCCTTTGTAAAGGGGGAAAGCTGGCTTGGTGCACAGTATGGAGGGAGTTGCAGTCAAGGACTCAGCCCTGTGGGTAGCAAGCCCCCAAATGGTTTCTCTTGTTTTAAAATTGAATTTGTTTGCAACATCCTGCTTCCTATCTTGTCTTTATCTCTTTATTCAGTTTGGCCCTTAAGAAATCCCTGCCTTAGACAAAGGTGTGCCCCTGGTACACACCAAGAGTGTACATCCTTGCTCTTTCCCTTCCTTTCTGGGGCCCTCAGCATCTGCATCCAGAAGGGACTGGACTAGAGCATGTCAAGGGCCCCTCGACGCATCTAGAAAGCTAGTAACCAATAGAGCTCCTCTCTCGAACGCCTGCAGCATTTGCATCTCCTGTACCCAAGAATTTAGCACTCAGTTACAAGCTTTCTCCAAAGATTCGCTGTTTTTTTGGTTGATGTTTGCTTGTTTGTTTTGTGTATGTGATTTGGGATCATCTCCTCCAAATAGAAAGTTCCCAGAGGGCAGAGGCCCACCTCATACTTCCTGTGCCCCACACCTCTAGTGCAGTGGCTGGGCATGTGGTTCATGATCAGTGACAATTCCCTAAAGGAATAACAGTGTAGGGATTTTCTGCAGGAGAGGATAAGAGTTGATACTAACCCTTGGTTTTGCCCACTGCCATGTCTCCAGCACCTAGAACAGAGCCTGGCATATAGTAAGTGCTCAAAAAATGTTCATTGGATGGATGACTGAATGCACCTAAAAGACAGGCTGGAATGGATTTTAGTGGTTAGAAATAGTGAAGCATTTGGAGGCCCCTGGAAAAAGCTGTTGCTGCCCCCCAATAAGTGACTTGAGTGAAGAACAGGAAGATGAATGCAAAGCCCCCCACCTTTTTCTCGTCAAGATTCCCAAGGGTGGAGTGTAAATATTCAAACCTCCCTGAAAGATGCTTGAGCTAAATATTTAAAGCCTTCCAGATATGCATTTCCAACTACATCCTAAGAACTTGTTCCCTAAAGAAATATAGCAGAGGTAGGCATGAGGTGGATGAACAGGACGTTTATTCAGCATTATTTATAAAAGAGAAAAATGGGAAACAACCTAAAGGTTTAATAATAAGGGACTGGTCACACGAAAATGTCTATTATATGTTGCTTAATGAAGAAAGTAAGACAAAATCATATGTGCCTTCATTTTGTGATAAATATATATGTGTTTGTGTATATATATTTATGTAGGTATATAGATGTATCTATATGAATAGATACATATTGGAAAGATACATATGAACTGATTACAGTATGAAAGAACTAAAGTTTGGGTTTTGTTTTTTGCCCCTGTGCTTTTCTATATTTTTAAAGTTTGCGTTGCTTTTGTATTGGGGGAAAAACATATTTTATTTCTTTTTTTGTTTGTTTGTTTTTGGCTTTTTTTTTTGCTGAGGAAGATTTGCCCTGAGCTAACATCTGTCGCCAATCTTCGTCTTTTGTGCTGAGGAAGATTCACCTTGAGCTAACATCTGTTGCCCATCTTCTTCCTTTTTGTGTGAGGGTCACTGCCACAGCATGGCCACTGACTAGTGGTGTATGTCTGCACCCGGGAACCAAACCTGGGCTGCCAAAGTGGAGCATGCTGAACCACTAGGCCACCAGGGCTGGGCCCTATATTTTATTTCTTTAAATGACATTATATGGCAACATTGCTATCCAAGTTTATATAGAAAACAAAATTGATGAATAACTAAACGCATGTTAATCCATATTCTCACAGACATGAGGAAATCAAGGAAACTCATGAACCCCTACCCCCCTGTTTTGAGAGAAGTGGAGGTTTATTCTAGGTATAATGAATAGCTGAAGATGTGTGACTCTGAATGATGTGCCAACTAAATTTAAAGAGTGTAACTCGTCCATCAGGGGATATAAATGTTAACAGTTATGGGTAAGAAAATTGAGCCTGTTTTAAATGGTGGGGGGACTGGCCCGGGAGGGGAGGGGCTTTGGCAGGGAGGAGCAAACAGAAGACCTGAGCCAAGTGGCTTGAGACATGTCTTTAAACTTCTACTGTGCGTGCCTCTCTCTGTGGCAAGTGCTCTCAGAGATATTAGAGAAGCCAAAGACCAGTTTATAGCCTAATTAGAAAGACAAGGCTAGCTCTTATAAAACTATTAAAGACGAAGGCTAGACCGGATTGTTTATAATTAGTGCTAAATAGCGAGATTGAGATGAGTGCTCTGACAATCGTCTAGACTTTCAATATTTTAAGATGCTTTTGACATACATACATATGTATATTTAAACAGAATTCATTAAGAATTCAAATAGGCTAAAAATAAGCAGGGATTGAACATTAGAGTAAGAGTACAAATTTTGGTGTCTATATGATTTTATATATAACCTCTTGGTATGGATGTCCCAAGAGATAAGCGTCTTGGACAGGAAAGATAACTGAGCACTTAAGTTCGTAAGGTGACAATGGTGCTGAGGGCTCTTTCTCCCAGGAAAGGCTTGATGGACAGACGAGATCTCTAAGGCTTAGGGACTCAAGGTGCAGAGGCTGTTAATGGATTTAGTGGGGAAGGGAGGGAAGGAACATAGGGTTTTAAGGAGATTGGATGTGACAGAAATGGATACATGATGGTAAGGACATAAGACTGGAAGCACCCCAGATGTGGGTGCTGACAGAGAGTTCATGTTACTCTGCATCCTCCTCGTCTCCAGACTGTCCATCTCCTAAACCTGACCCAACAATAAAACCTCCATTTGCTCAGAAGTTGGAAAGTGTAGGATTAGGATTAGGATTTTTTTCCCCTGATGCCAACATGTGATACCTGTTCATGAGATAATTCAGCCAATACAGAAAGTCAAAGGAGGAAATAAAAATCGCCTGTAATCCTCCTTCAGCTAGGGTTGCAGGTTTAGCAAAGAAAAATAGAAATGTAATATTTAGGACATATATGTACTAAAAAATTAATTGTTGTTTATCTGTAATTCAAATTTAATTGGGCGCCCTGTGTGTTATCTGGCAACCCTACCGTCAAGGTGACCACGATGGCTGGCTTCACATGCCATTCCCACCCCCTGCCCCCCTCCCATTTCTGAATCCCCTTCAGCCTTGGTGCTCTTCCTCTACCACATTGGATTCTGTGCCTTAAACCAAATTGATCTGAACTCTCACCAAAGTTCTGTGGTTTCCAATGCCACTGCTTCTCTTGGAAGAAGTACCACCTCACACCCAACTTCCTCAGGGGCAGCAGTAGGGTCTCCTATCTCCTAGAAGGGCTGAATTTGTCCTGGGTGCTGCTGCTCTGCAGGCACCCCAAGACAGCAGGCTTGGGGTGCCTGCAACAGCCCCTGCAGGTCCCTGCTTCCAGGCCCACCCCATCCCATGGCATCTGAGACCAGCCAGGTCAACACCATCACCCTGGGGAGAAGCCAGATGCCTGACCCTCTGCACTCCCACTAGGCAAAACCAGCCTCCCATGTGTGCTCAGCCTGGTTCCCCATTCAGCAAATTTCCACATTGCCAGCCCCCACGCTGCCAAAGCCACAAGGACACAAAAAGGAATCAGACCCATCCTGAGCCTGCCCTTGGCCCCACACACTCTGTATCCAGTCCCCCAGTGGGGTCCCTGGGCCTGGGATCCTGCTGCTCCATCCCTTGAGAACACCCTCCTTCTTTCCCTTCTCCTTCTGGGCTCCACAAATCTCCTTTAGCTCAAGCCAAACACCAGCCTTCCGAGGCCCAGGGCCCTCCCTGGGGTCCCCACAGTCCCCCTCAGGTGTGCAGGCCCCTCAAGACTCTTTTTTTCAAAACTTATCTCAGGAAAGGAGCTGTCAAGGGTTAATGAGCTATTATAGTGGTGGGGTGGGGGTAGGAGTGGGGATGGTGACTAAAGGAGAGAGGAGATATTTTCTCCCTTTTCTTTTCTCCTAGATGAAGCCAGCTCTATTAATTTGGCTTTTATCAAAGAGTATTTTGGGTGTTCCAATTCCTAGCCACACTCCTGCCTATAACCTCTCTATATTTTGCATATCACCACAGAGTTTTGCATCTCCCATATATTGAACAAACTGTTTTGGTTTTCATTTCTTCTTCTTTTTTTTAATGAATGGCTGTGCTCCAGGGAAATTTATTTCAGAATATCATTTCCTGTTTCCAACTTTAGAAAAGACAGGAAAACACTGCTGAAAACCAAGTTAATCAATAAGGCTAGAAAAATACAAACAAACCACCTAGGGTCGTTACTAAAGCAATCCTTGTCAATTCTGCATTCAAGATATTGACACACACAAGAGTTTAGTAAACCAGAAGCTGCTTTCCCACTGAATTAAGTGGCTTCTCACTAAAATAATTACTTGATTTCACAGGAACATGCTATTAACCCCAATCCCAAATTCAATTCTGTAGACGCTGGGCATTTGATTAAGTATTCCTAAATGTAATCCTTTAATCCACCTTAATCTCCACCCCCACTCACCTTGTTTGACTACTGAAATGGAAAAGTGATCAGTGCAGCTGCTCATTTGCCAATTCCAAGAGGCAATTCAGCCTTCCTAGGGAGGGTTAATTGGCAGAGAGGTGAGTTCAAAGCAGCCCCAAAGTTGAATTCATTTGCTCCTGATGCATTCAGAGTTTAGCACCACCAACAAAAACAAAACTAAAATAAACAACAGTGAACAGTTTGGTACAAATCATAATTTCTCTTTAAGACTTTTATTTTTTCTTGTTTTTAAAATGTTAAAATAATGCACCTGCTCTTTGTTTTTGTTTTAAAAAATCTCAAATTGTACAGAAGGATATGAAGTAAAAAGTAACCATGTTCTTCAAATGAAAATTTAAAAAAAGAGAAACCACTTTTAACAGTTTGCAGGTATCCTGAGACCTCTGGTTTTCAAACCGCGATGGACTCCCCCTGACGCCCAGACATACCAACTGGAAAGTAAGAAATAGGGCTTGGAGCCTCGTAGAGGAAGGTGAGGGCATCCCTGACATTCCTTTGTTGATTTGTTGCTGTTTCCAAGTAGAAATAAATATTAGGGTGTTTGAGGACATCTGGAGGAGGGAAAGGTGAGAGCAGCTGCAGCTGCTGTTCAAGGCCACAGCCAAAGGAGCCCCTCGATAAATACAGACATGAGGAGTCCTGTTCCTCAAGCTGCCCTACCTCCTCCCACCAACCCAGCTGGACCCTCCCTGCAAGCATCTTTGCCGGGAGCCCCCAGACACTACATTCTTGTCTTGCCTCCAATCCCCTGCCTCCTGGCTGATGACTCAGCACAGGTTACTTCACTTTTTGGTCCTCAGCTGTGCTGTGTCAAGCAGAAAAGATAAATATTTTATATTCTCGAAGGCAGGGGGCTTATGGAAAGAAGGTACACAGGATGTCCAGAATTACGCTGGCCCTCGAGAGAGAAGGAAACAGCCATCAGAAATTCAAGACCCGTTCTTAGAGGGATCTGATAACAGTGGTCCTCACTGTAAAAGGCCTCGCTGCCCCTCATCACTGCAGAATGGAGTTGCACAGCCCCATTCCCCACTGCCAGCCCATACGGATCTCCCCTGACACTCAGGCGGTATGTGAGCTCCTTGCAGCTTCTCTTGCAGGACTTGCTGCTTTGTAGCTCCATCTGGATTTGATCAGCCTGGTGGCAGGGGCTGACGTTTCTGGGTGCTAACAACAGGCTGGAGTCTGGTGGCTGCTGCACAGTCTAGACAGGGCCTGCATTTCCAGTTCACACAATCCCAGCAGACAATGTCTGCACCGGCATTTCCTCCCAGCATGTGCTCCTCCCTTATGTCATCTGCACGGACCCTGTAGACCTTTGAGTTTGAGGTCACTGACCATCCTACCCCATGCCACCAGGCATGTGGACCAAACTTAATACCCACACCTGCTAAAATGAGAACAGGCCTCTCACTGAGGGCCTCACCCGGTAAGTCTCTCACCGCTGGTTTCCAGCCTCAGAAGCCAGAAGAGCAATGTGCATAGCTGGACAATGATGATGGTCTTCTGGAAACTCCAGGCTTGGAGTAGGAGCCTCTGCCTGGGCTACCTGTTCCCTAGCATCTCTCTCCCTCCCTCTCCCCCACTCCCCACCCTTCTGCCCTCTACCCATCCCTGCTCCCATCCCCATCTGTCCCTCTCCCAGCAGAATCCAGATAGCACACCACAATTATGCCCAAACTGACCCTCCCTCCATCACTCTCTCCATCAAATTCGCCTGAAGCTGGGGGTCAGGCTGCATTTCCATTAGTGCCCCCTCTCCACCGTGGTCCTGCATGACAGGAGCTGCAAGCCTGCTACTTAAGAGCTGCACAGGCCAGCTGCAGCCTTGGCCCCCCTCCCCCTTTTTTTTGTCAGGAAGATCAGCCCTGAGCTAACATCCATGCTAATCCTCCTCTTTTTTTGCTGAGGAAGACCAGCTCTGTGCTAGCATCTATTGCCAATCCTCCTCCTTTTTTTTTCCTCCCAAAGCTCCAGTAGATAGTTGTATGTCATAGTTGCACGTCCTTCTAGTTGCTGTATGTGGGACGCGGCCTCAGCATGGCCGGAGAAGCAGTACGTCGGTGCGCGCCCAGGATCCGAACTCCAGGCCGTCAGTAGCGGAGCGCGTGCACTTAACCGCTAAGCCACAGGGCCGGCCCAGCCTTGGCCCTTTTAAGCATCCTTTTCTCCAGGTTGCCTTTTTTCTTCCTCTGGGCTGTTCCCTGACACCTCCTCTTGTTTCCCCAATTCCTACATGTAGTCAAAGGCTAGAGAGGTACCATTTGAGTGACTCTGAAGATGGTGCCTGCTCTCAAGACCACCCATCTCACTCCTCTTGGAAGACAGCAGCCCCGTGGCGGTGACAGAGAGCAGTTCACAGTGCTAGAGGCTTCCCAGCTCTGCTGTCAGGAGGGCCAAGCCCTGCAACTTCATGTGTGTGGTTCTCAAACTCCAGCGTGCATCAGAAACTCCTGGAGGGCTTGTTAAACCACAGATGCCTGGGCCCTACCCCCACAGTCTTTGATTCAGGAGGTCCGGGATGAGGCCTGAGAATTTGCATTTCTAACAAGCTCCCAAGTCATGCTGAGCTGCTGGTCCAGGGAACACACTTTGAGAACCACTAATTTCATTGTCCTCCTGAGAACTCAAGGCTGAGAAAGTCTTCTTCAGCCTTCCCCTACCAACCTTGCAGAGGAGAGACCTTCCCTGCAGGAAAGTTAGGGTCCTTCTAATCTATGAGGAAGAATCTAGGCTCTCTTGCCTCCTGCCTCCTGCCCCTTCCCTCTTCCTCTCTCTCTCATTTTTTCTGTCTTGCCTACCTCATTTCCGTCTGTCCCCACTACGGCTTTGTGCCTCTATCTCCGGGACTCTCTGCACACACACACTTCTCCAGTGACGAGTTGGCATCAGATTCGTAGAGTGAGCTCGCAGCCATCTGGAGATGCTGGGCCGCCCTGACTGACATATGCTAAAATACAGGCGGTGGAAAGACTCTGGGCAAAGAGACCAATTTGTTAATTTAATTGAGTCACAAACAACCAGGAAGCCAACAGGGTTTGTATGAAACCTATTAGGTGTTCTCAGAATCAGCCCAGGGTGGGGTCCTCAGGGAGGCCGAGCTCCGCGGGCCCATCCCCCAACTGCAGGGGGCGGGTGGAATGGCCTGTGCCTTCCTGCTGCTTCCCAGCAGCACAGGGAGAGGCAGAGACATGCTCTGTGGGGGCTTGTCTGGGGTAGTGGATGCCATTAGAGATCCCCTAGCCCCTTTACTGCGCTGGTGCCCCATTCCCTTTCTCCAGAGACCTGCCCTTGGGGTGAATGAGTGCCCCCTGGCCTATGATTGCTCCTCTCCTGCTCGGGAGCAGCCCAAAGCCAATGACTGACTTGGGATACAACAGCTGGGCCTCTTACAGTAAGTGTTTGCCTGGAACTGAGGGGTTTCCTGGGATGAGGGACTTCCATTGCTAAAGCTGGGACAGTTCCAGGCAAACGAGGACGGTTGGCCACTCTACTGCTACCTCAAGGTGGAGCTAATTTTGCCGTGCATGTGCTCCAGAGCTCCCCCCAGGATCAGGCCCAGGGTTTGTGGGTTCGGATCCCTGGCATAGACCTACACACTGCTCATCAAGCCATGCTGTGGCTTGTATGGGGCATCCTCCATACAAAATAGAGGGAGATTGGCACAGATGTTAGCTCAGGGACAATCTTCCTCACCAAAAAAAAAAAGGATTGCAAATAGGAGATGCTCTCCCCTTCCCTCCTCCCTCTGGATAGTGTGTTACTGCTGACTCCAGTCTCTCTGCCTCCTCCACCCCTGCCAGACAGCATTGCAGATTACTCTTCCCGAAACACCACTTCCAGCATGTCACTCTCCATCCAGCGGACATTAGTGTCTACTCACTGCCCTTGGCATAAGATCTGCACTCCTCAGATTAGCTTTCAGAGTCCTCTATACTCCAACCACCCTTTCTTCCCCCCAACTCCCCGTCCCCCCAGTTTAGCTTCCTTCCCACAGGCCCTAGCACCAGTCAAGCAGGCCTGTCCCAAGCTACCCCATGGGACCTTGCTTTGAGTCTTTGTTCAAACTTTTCTTTCTGCCAGAATACCTCGCTCCTTTTCTGGGCCTATCCAATTCCACCCATTCTTCTCAGTGACTCCAAAATGTCTCCTCTTATGATGTCCAGGCACATTGGGCTTGCCTTCTTTAAATTTCTACAGCCTTTGTGTGGTAGATTGTCTGCAAAGATTGCCACCAACAGGTGCTCCCATTCCTGCAAGAGTCTGCCACTGCTTCTGTCAAAAGCTGTAGTCTATTTGCTCCCCTAGGGACCTGAGCTGGCCTGTGACTTGCTTTGACCAATAGCCCTCAGTAGAAGAAATCCTGTGGCAATCCGAGATTAGGCCTTAAGAGACCTGGCGCTTCCACTTTTAGAGTTTTAGAGCCCTGAGAAACCACGGAAGGAAGTCTCACTACCCTACTGGAGAGCAAGAGGCCTGGCCGGGACCCAGCCAATCCAGTTGTGAAGTCAACTGGATCCTCTAGCCCAAGTCAAGCTGCCCCAAGTGACACATGTAGAGCAGAGACAAGCCTTCCCTGCTGAGCCCTGTCCACATGGCAGTGTCATAAGCAAATAAGTGGCTGTCGTTGTTTCAGGATGTCTGGAGTCAGCTCCCACTTCTGTCTGAACCTTGGCTCGGCCATTTAACAAGGGCTGCTTCCTTGTAGAGAGTGCTCTCTGGGGCCAGGCTTTCTGCTAAGTACCTTACACATGTTAGCTCATGGAGAGGGTACCATGATTATCCCCATCCCACGGGGAGTTAAGCTATTTGCCAAGGTCCACGCCTAGTAAGTGATGAAACGGCATCATCCCCAAGCCCGGAGTTCAGAGTCCAGCTTTCTAAGGATTACTTACTAGTTACAGGAGCTGTATGACCATGAGCAAGCATTTAACGCTCCAGCTCTCCTTCTCCTCAACCAGGAAATGCATAGAAAAATATGGAACTAGTTGGGGATGGTGGTTTATGAAGATTAGCTGAGATGGCTTACACATGGGCTGCTCACTGAGCAATTGCTCATGAAATACTGCTTCCCTTTTCCCTGGTGTGATGTAGAAACAATCTCCCAGTCTCCTCCCAACAAACACTGTTGAAATCCTGGAACCTCAAGTCTTAGCTTATACATAACAGTGCCAGGCTAACCCACAAAAACTTGCTTAGACCATAATGCACCAGAAACTCTGTACGTCTATACTGGAATAAAGATATTAGTGGAAAATGATATTGATAATGAAACAAACGAAGTGAGTAAAAGGGGATTTTTGTTTATCTTAGTAGTAGCACAGGCTTTTAAGGGGTGGGGTGATGAGGAAGGGCCGTGCTGGCCTTGACCTCAAGCTCAAGGAAACCTCAAATACTGCCTGCTGATGTGGGGCAAATGGTGCAGGGAGGAGAGCTGGTCACAAACGTGAATTCCAGCCCTGAACTCTTTCCTCCGCATCTTTCTGCCCCTTACAGAGTGGCTGGCAGGGTTTGCTCTGGAGAGCTGCTATAGCTTAGTGTGGCCATAAATGGTTCCCTTACACCTGCTTCTGCTCCCATGGGTTCCCCTCTCTCACAGAGCCCCACGAGGAGCTCTTTGTGAGTGCTCATCCATGCTGGGCTGGTGTCTAAAAATGATGGTTTAAAGTTACAGGATCTACAGCACAACAGCATTGGCTGCTAAATTGCTTCTTTGCTAGACCTCATTATGGTTTTGTGCTTTTTCCTTTTGTGGCTTACTTCATAATAAGCTGTCCCTAAGTTTTTACATTTTTTGGTTAGTTTTAAACCTGGTTCATGTCAACAGAAACATTTCACACTCAATTGACCCATTAGTTGATAGATCAGAGTTTCTCTTCTTTTTTGTTGGCTTTATACCAATATTTTCAGCATCCTCATTTATAAACTTTCAACAGCCTCACAATTTTAGTGTCTACTTAAAAAGTGAACATGGCTCAGTTGCACACCAAACTGTCCGAATTTAGCTCATCTTATTCACGCTGAAAGTTTATTAACAGTAGAATGGATAAATAAAGTGTGATTGATTCATATAACAGAATAGCATACAGCAATAAAAATGAGCAAACTGTAGCTTCACTCAACAACAGAGATGATTCTCACAAACATAATGCTGAATGAAACGAAGTCAGATCCAGAAGGATACATATGTAATGGCTTAGTGATGTATTCTGGTGTGGGAAAACCATAAGAAACATGAGAAAGAGTTTGCTATGAGAGTCATAGGGATGGACCTGGGAGCTTCCGGGCACCGGCAATGTTCCATTTCTTGACCTGAAGGTGGTTGCACATGTGTTTCCTTTAGAATATTTTGCCAAGCCATACATTTGTGTGCTGTTGACAATGTGAAGTGTTGAAAAATAATGTATGTATGTACTGAATTGAGTAAGAATTTAGGTTTTACAAATTCTATTCTATTTGCCAGTTATAAGCTTCCTGATTTATCATTTACCTCTGAATTTGCCAATTAAGCTTAACTGAAATCCATCCAACCACAGATAAATCTGAGGGTAGGGACTTCAATATCTGCAAGCTGCAGAGCCCTACCAGCTATTTCTGTACGATAGGAAATTGTACGGCTTGATGGGTGTATTAGTCAGGGTTCACCAGAGAAACAGAACCAACAGGATGTGTATGTACATGGAAAGAGATTTATTATGAGGAATTGGCTCAGATGATTATGGAGGCTGGCACGTCCAAAATCTGCCCAGTGGGCTGGCAGGCTGGAGACGCAGAAGAGCTGATGTTCCTGTTTGGGTCCGAAGGGCATCTGCTGTAGAACCAGCAAGAGCTGATGTTGCAGATAATGTTCAAGGTCAGTCTGCTGGAGAGTTCTCTTTTGCTCAGGGGATGCCAGTCCTTTTGTTCTATTCAGGCCTTCAACTGATTGGATGAGGCCCACCTACATTCTGGAGGGCAATCTGCTTTACTAAAAGTCCAGTGATTTAAATGTTAAACTCACCTAAAAAGAACTCTCACAGAAACACCCAGAATAATGTTTGACAAATATCTGGGCACCATAGCCCAGCCAAGTTGACACAAAATTAACTATCACAATGGGTGTTACATGCTACCTGATTTACTCCTCACACAACCTCATGAGTTGGTTATTTTGAACCCCATTTTGCACAGAGCATTTAGGCACCCTGTCCAAGGTTGCACAGCTGGTAAGCAGTAGAGGCAGGAGTTAGATCAAAGTCAGCGTGCCACCAAATACTAGTGGTGGGCAAGCTTTTTTTTTTTTTTTATATGAGAACCAATCCAAGAAAAATTAAAATATTTACAGGCTGCATATTTTCATCCCAAAGGAAAAGAGCTTGATTGAATCTCCTGGGGAAAAATGTATTCTAAAATATAATTATCCAACTTATTGATGGGAAACACTTTTCAGTCACTTAAATGTCATATGTGGGCATACTTGAGGGGAAGCAGCTTTCTAGTATCTCACCCTGTGAAAGAACTGAGGTGGGCTGTACATTGTATATTCCCGCACTCTGGTACACACCAGAAAGGTGACCAAGGACAAGCAGGCTTAATTTTAGATGGAAGAGGATGTGACTGAGTAGATATGGAAGGAAGAAAGCAGGAAACTTCGGGGCGCTGCCCAAGGCTTCAGTGGCTGATGGCTCTGACTTTTTATGATGTCTAATCTCACGTCAAAACTTAAGGCGTGCCTTTCCCTAGAGGAAGAGCATTATTAGCCCAGGATTTAACTTTATCAACCTTGACCTGAAAGCTCTTTGGAGGTTACAAATGCAATGAACTAAAAAAGACAGCAAGAAGTGGACGGGGAGGAGGGGAGGATAGGGGGAGAGTGAGGAAAGAAGGGAGAGGTGAGAAGAGACAGGAGAGATGTTTTCTTAGAAAAATGGAAAAGAGAGCGAGGAGAAAGAATCTGGTTAAAGATGTCCGATTTTTGAGAAAGGGCCTGTGATGGGATTAACAGGGACAAAGAGTGGTGGAAATCAGGGTCAGGATGAGGGAGGCAAGACTGACAAGGATATGTGCAATTCCTGTGCAGAAGAAAGCAAGATGGTGCCACAGAGGTGGGGTTGGCAGTTTGGGGACCATAGGAGAGTCAGAGAAGTATGGTCAGGGGGGCGTTGGGAGTGGTCTTAGAGATATTGCTAAGGCAATGAGCAACCATCCTGATGTGTATATGGCTCTTTTTCTTCTTTACAAGTTGTATGCCAGAGGAAAGAGCATGGGCTTTAGGATGGGTTTCAAAAAATAATTCAAAATTCAACCTAAAATAATGTTACTGCAGCACCCTATCAATAGGAATGCCAATTTGTATTTATGTGATATTGTATTATGTGATGTTGGTAAAAAGAACGTTATTTATCCTTTCTCATAAGGTTGCAGGAGAATTCAATATAATAACTATGAAGTTCCATACACAGAGTTGGCCCCTTGCTATCTTTCTTGTCTCATCTTTTTGTAGTGTTTGTAGATTTGCCCCTTTTCACAGTGTCAGGCACTGTTTCGCTTCTGTAATTTTCTCTCTTGGGTAAGATGGAAGCCCTGAAGGGCAGGCAATGGGTCACAGTCAGGGACAACAGAGAGAGAGGGGTCTGGGAAGCAGACTGTAGGTGAGATCTTGGTGCTCCTACTCACTGACTGTGGCCTAGGGCAACTTATTTACCTCTCGGAGCTCCGTCTTTTTCTCCCCTGTATGATGGGTTTGTAACACCTGCCTTGTAGGATTGCTGTGAGCATTAGGAAAAATGGATGCTCGATGCCTGCCTAAGTTGGCTCTAAACAAATGATTGTCCCAGAGCTAAGCCGAGAGTAAGTGCTCAGTAATAATTGTGGAACGGAGTTCTGTGAAGCCCAGTCCCCAGGGGAGTTGGATTTCCAGTGCTTGCCAGTGGGAATCCCCTTGGGTTGTGTAAACCTGAGAGCTGAACGTGTGAGTGAGAGGGGCTCCAACAGCAGAGCAGAAACCAAGGTCCGGGCACCTGGCCTTCACACCCCGCCGTCTGCTGCAGAGAGAGGCCTGCGTGGTCTCTGGAGGAGAGGGGCTCATCCCCGGGGCACAGCAGGCCTTAGACCAGCCTTCAGAGCCCCTCCACTCTGTGGAGTCATAGAGACACTTCCTTCATCCCCTCTTCCTCTGACTTTGAAATGCTGAGATCTGGTGGAAAATCAAAACCCACTTTGTCAGATTCCCCAGAGGTGAAAGGGAGTCTGGAGGAGACGTTTAACACCATAATGAGCTCTCACTGGGCACTGGGGACAACAGCTCCCAGCCCAAGTTCTCTGATCCCAGGGTTTGGGAGCCACACACTTCCTAGAGGTGGCCAGGCCAGGCCAGGACCACCTTTCAAGAAGAGAGGTCACAGGCCCTTGGAGGGGCTCCGGCTGGTCTGCTTTTGTCCTGCTCATGACCGCTTCACAGGCAGCACTCTCTCCTCCAGGACATAAAGGTATCTAACTAGGGATGTGCTTGGCTGCCTTCAACTGTACCTCACCTCAAGTCCTGCTCAAGTGCCTATCCGGACCCTGAATCCAATGCACTATCTTGATTATGTGGACAAGCCCTTAGGCCAATCCAAACACTTCCAAATCCTTCAACGATGTTCAAGGCACCCTCCTCCAGGTAGCCTTCCCTGACCACTCCAATTCTGGCTTATCAGCCTTTCCTCTGACCTCTAGCTCCTTGGAGGCACCTAGTTTAGGATATAGTTATATACTCATGCTGTTTGATTTTCTTCCACATAAGGGGCTCTGGTTGTCTGAGTTAATGAATAAACCCCATGGGTCTTTTTACTCTTTCCCATCTCTACCCGATTCATGGCCATTAGCCCAGTCCCAGCCACTATCCTCTGGTCCCTGGGCCCCTGCAACAGTCTTCTAAATGGTTTCCTGCATCCGCTCCTGCCCTAGCACAATCTATTCACCAGGCCAGAGGGCTCTCTTCAAAAAGCAACATTGAGGATCTCAAGTCTCACCCACCCCGACCCCTACCCTCAAAACCTTCAATGGCTTTGCATTGCTCTCCGCGTGGTCCATAAGCCCTCTGTGATCTCATGACAACCAAGCAAACATAGTAGTAGTTACCTGTCTTGCCAGTCTTCCCGGGTAGACTATAAGCCTTTCAAGGGCAGGGTGTGTTACTGCACAAAGGGCATGATCTGCACGCTGTGAGACAAAAGCCAATCATCAAGAGGCAAGATGGTGGAAAGGAAAGGGCAGTTTACTACAGCTTGCTAGCAAGGGGGAAGATGGCCAAATAATGTCTCAAAGAACCATCTTAAGGGAGCACAAAATCTTACAGCAGTTATATAGGCCAGTGGGTTATAGGAGAGGAGGTTAGGAATGTTGACCCTCTGGTGTTACAGACTGGGAGTTGCCACACCAGATCTTTCAGTTTTCATTGATGATGGCTACCAGCATAGACTCTCTGTTTGAGGGTCATCACATTCCTAAGGAACTCAAAAGAACAAAGTTATCATCTTATCGCAGCTGGGAGGTACGTGCACAAGCAGGGGTTGTAAAATCTACAGAACAGTTAGACCTCCTGGAGGGTGCATATCCAGCTGGGTTAGTTAGTCAGAGGTCATTCAAAGTTATAATAGGGTTTCTTTTCTACAATATGGCTTCCCTTATGTCAACCTTATCTTGAGCTGGTGTTAGGGCTGTGGCTGACTTAGTTACCACTCCATGTCCAGGGCCTGGCACATTGCTTGCCACATCAATACATTTTTGTTGAATGAGTGAATAAATAATTGAAGGAATGTCCCTGTTGCAGCCTTGAGATTTCCATCAAGCAGAGTTGCATTTAGTGTCTACCTAGGTCGAGTTTTCCGGCATTACATTGCTAACAAGAGGATTTGTGTGCACACAGCTTATTAAGGAAGGGCAGCTATGAGAAAATGAGAAAGGAGTTGGGGGAGCCAAGGAATAAAAAATATATTTGGTCTTTGCCCCAGGTTCATGGCCCAGACCTCCTATAACCCTTGGAATTCTACCCCCCACCCCCCAGAGTGTATTTTGTTACTCATAAGGAGCCCTTTTCAACCACATTTGAGTTTATGCTAATGAGAGGACTCTTGGAGGGCTTCTAGGTAGCTTCAGGATGGAGGTTGGTCACCAGAGGAACCAACCACATGATGAAAGGGTTGGAACTTTCCACCCCACCCCCTACCTCCAGGAAAGGGAGAGGGGCTGGAGATGGAGTTCAATCATGGATGGCTGATGATTTAATCCATCATGTCTAATGAAACTTTGATAAAAACTCTTGAACAACGAGGTTCGAAGAGCTTCCTGGTTGGTAAATGTATATGGTCATGTGCCACATAATGGCGTTCAGTGATGGACCGCATATATGACGGTGGTCCCATGAGATTAGTACCATGTAGCCCAGGTGTGTAGTAGGCTATACCATCTAGGTTTGTGTAAGTACACTCTACAATGTTCACACAATGTCAAAATCGCCTAACAACGCATTCCTCAGAATGTGCCCCAGTCGTTAAGTGATGCATGACTGCAGATGTACTGGGAGGGTGTTGTACCCCAAACTCCACAGGGACAGAAACGCCTGCTCTCTGGACCCTTCTGGACCTCGCCCTATGTACCTCTTTATGTGGCTGTTCATCTGTGTCTTTTATAATAAAATGTAATCATAATTATAGTGCTTTACTGAGTTCTTTGAGTTATTCTAGTGAATTATTGAACCTGGGGGGTGGTGAGATTCCCTGAATTTGTAGTCTGCCAGGCAGAAGTGTGGGTAACCTAGGGACTGTTACTTTTGATTGGCGTCTGAAGTGGGGACAGTTTTGTGGGACTGAGCCTTTGACCTGTGGGATCTGTACTAACTTCCAGTAGCCAGTGTCAGAAATGAATTGAACTGTTGGACACCCAGTTAATGGTGGAGAATTGGAGAATCATTGATTGTTGTTAAAATGAGGCACGAAGTAAGCACGTGACCTCAGGCAAAGTCCCAAGCTTCACCTGACCCTACTGAAGGGGTCTCTCAGGGATGTCCCCACTGAGGCTGGAAACCTGGGGCTTTCATATGCCCTCACCCATCAGTCTCTGGTGAGGGGCTCCCACAAGGAGTTTTCAGGCAGCACCTGCTTTGAGTGTGGGCAGAGCAGACTCCTGAGCAAGGGCTGCCCTCAGAGAAAGAGCCAGGGCCATGTGCTGTTGAAGCCGAAAGCATGCCAAAGAGGGGTGGTACGTACATGGTAAGGAGGGATCCCAGGGCATCTGGGTGGAGCACCAGCCCTATCGGCCACAGGCTTCTCACCCTGGGGACACTGCGAGAAGCAAGACATCCCTCCAGCCCATTAGGCCTTTGAGTCATCATCACCCCAACATGATTGAGCCTGGCCCAGGGGGCTCCGAAGACACAGGACATGGTCTCTGTCCTCGTGGAGTTCAGTTTCCTCACCTTGCTGCCGTGACCCTCTGACATTTCATTAGCAGAGAGGAGGCATCTTGCAAGTATTTCCTTATTAATAATAAAGTGCTGAAATGTGGAGTTAATATTCTTTTTAAAAATAAATGACAGCACATTATCTCAAAATAATGCCTCTCTCTCTTACTTCTGCACTGAAATTTTTCCTTGAGTCACAAAGAGCGGGACTAATGGGGCCCAAACTCACAAGTCGTGCCCATGGCCACGTGGCAAGGCCGTGAACACGATCTGAGAACTGCTGCCATTGTGGGGGACACGCTGATCCGTTGCGAGCCCTGGCCTCTCCTCCCACCAAATGGAAAGTAGGGATCTCTCTGAGAACTTTGTGAGAAGGGTGGTGCTGTGGTCCTGGGCTGGGCATGGGGTGGCAGCTGTTGGGGAAGCTGCCGAGGTCGTTAATGCCCTGCTGTTGCTGAGCCAGCCATTCGCAGTTGCAGGGCATGATTCCACTTGCTGACTGCTCTCAGTTTTCTGCTTGTGACAAATCATTAAAGCCAGGCTCTGTCCCTGCTCCCTGCCACCTCGATTTAATATTAATTGCAGCCAAAGCAAATTAGAAGAGTGAATCTGCTGTTCCTGAAACATGCTGTGCATAACAGAGCCAAATCTAAGTGGTTTTATTTGTATGCAAGTTATTTATGTGACTGCTCTCTTCTGTGAGAGCAGATAGAAAGATGACTGCCTTTGAAATCAGAGGTGATGGGTGGTGTTCAAACAGCCGGGAGGCGACCCCTCGGAGACTAATAGATCCCAAGAAGATCCAGCTGTACTTAAGCTTTGGAAGGGAGAGAGAGGAAGAAAATGCCTTCATCCTGATTGGCAAGAGGCTGGATTTGCTTTGTGGCTGCCCACCTATCCAGAGCATCAGTCAAAGGCATGTCCCAAAGTCCCATCCATCCTGTGATCAGTCAGATCAAGGCTGGCATTATCTGTCTCCTTGTTGCAACCCCTCAGTGGTTCCCCAAGAAAGTGACTAGTGTCAAAACGGACCCTTTGTCCTCCCCACCTCCTTAGAATATGCAGAAAGGATGTGTCTGGGGAACTAGAGCTGCTAAGGTTTACTTGGGAGGCCTTGAATGAAAATATATGCCACTTCTTGGTGGCACTTCCATGCTGGGTTGATTACCCCAGAGCCCAACAAAGCACTTATTTAGGGAAATAGCAAAGCAAGGTGAAAAAAAAAGAGGTGGAGAATTATTAAATTTTTGGTATTTGTTACTTAACTCAATGTGGAAAAATCTGAACAGTGGTAGACTTCCTTTTGTATCATTTTAACTTAGATGTGTGTGTGGGAGTGGGCTGCAGTATACAATCTTACCAGGATATAGGGCTTCAATGATCTTAGACACCCTCTCCTCCATGGAAAGATGGAGAACGGGAGGGGGTGGGGCAATCATGATTTGTGTAAGAGTTTTACTCTCTGGTTGCCAGAAGTAAGTTTGGGGTTCTTCGTTTGGCAAAGCCAGATCTAGAGAGAAATAGCCCAGAACATGGCCTATCTCCCTGTGGGTACAGATAGTCTAATGTGCCCAATGCACACTTGAGAGTGTGTCAGCATCACCTGCAGGGCTTGCTAAAACACAGGTCGAAGGGCCCCACCCCAGAGTGTTCAGGGAAAAAAAAAGCCCTGAGTGTAGCTTTTGCCAATTTCTGTGGTGTAAATACTTCCATCACGGTGTGTTTCAAGTTACCAACGTGATGCCACTGAACGTTGGGAAAAGATGTGCATAATCAGCTCTTTCAGCACCCCTAGGAGGGTTGGTTTGCTGGTAGGGAACAGGCCTGTAGCCTGGGGAGTGTGCTGGAATGACTTATAGGGCCACTCCCCCACCACACAGGATCCCTGAGGCCTCACTCTAGAAGAAGGAGGAGCAGAAAGCATGAGGGTAGAGGGACCAGAAGGAAACAACTGGTTGTTCCCAGAAGAGAGAGGATACTTACACCTGGCCTGCCCTTCTCTTGCCTGCTGACCTGGGATACAAAGATTTGTTACATGTATTTTGTATTTTTAGGAAGTTATATACGTATATATAAATATCTTTTTCCTGTTCCATAAAGTTAAATTTTATAAAGGTGCAAAAAAGAAAATAAACATCATGTATCATTCTATCATGCAGAAATAAACACTGTTGACATTTTGATGTATATTCTAGTTTTGTTTTGTCTTTAAATAACACACATACAAACGTACATACAGATTTTGCGGAGTTGTCCTACATATACTGCCTTGTAATACAATTTTTTCAAATAACACAGTACCCCGAGCATTTTCTCATGTCCCTAAATGTTCTACAACATGATTTGTAATGGATGGACCACAATTTACTTTTCGAATCCCTTGTTTTTGGAAATTTGCTTTGCGTCCAACATTTTTCAGTTACAAACATGTTTTGATGAACAGCCTTATATCTAAATATTGCTGTTCTATGATTACTTCTTGGAATTCAGCTTTCTAATAGGAAACACTGGCTCAAACAAAGATGTGCATATTTTAAAACTTTTGATTTGGGGCCGGCCCCGTGGCGTGGCGGTTAAGTGCGCACGCTCCGCTGCTGGCGGCCCGGGTTCAGATCCCGGGCGCGCACCCGACGCACCGCTTGTCGCTTGTCAGGCCATGCTGTGGCGGTGTCCCATACAAAGTGGAGGAAACTTTTGATTCATGGTGTCAAACTGCCTTCCAGGTAGGTCATACCTATTTATACTCCCATCAGCAGCATTTACAAGTGTCTGTTTCATCATTTTTTCATCAACACTGGGTTTTACAAGTTTTTAAAACTCTGAGATGTGTTGTTTTATTTGTTTTTTTGCTTTTGTTTTTTTCCATGGCAATGGAAGAGTCACATCACGAGACACTGACCGGCGTCCATGTGCAGGACAGGCAGTCAATGCAGGTACCACCCACTAACCTTGAAAGTTTTATCAAATACTTCCATATTTGGCTCCCCAGGAGATGATAAAAATGGCAGCTGTTATGGTCAGCTATACCTTCTACAATCCATGTATTGGCACGGAAGCTGAGAGAGCGTAAGGGGCTGGGGTCTTCTAGGCAGAACCAACTCTCCCCGTGGAAGAGTGACATTTGGTGATCACAGTTTCTGAAAGGAACAAGAATGGACGAGAGCAGGAAGTGGGGGAGAAAGAGGACAAGCTATTTACAAGCAAATTAAGAACAGACGAGAGAGATGAATCAAAAGTGATCCAATAACCAGCCCTGGATTAAGTGCATCTGGCTCACCCGGAGATTTCACAGTCATTTGCTTCAAGCCGCTAATCTTTTCTGAGAGGCTCCCTGCAAGCCGTCTGGAAGGAATGAATAAATGGATGGCTCAGCCAAACGGTTGCTCCTGCAATGTTTATGCACAGGTGCACACACACGTTGTCATGCCTTGTTGATTCAGGATTTAGAGGGTGGCTGGTTCACAGAATTACAGAATTTTAGAGTTCTTAGAAGGGATCTAGACAATATTTATTCTACTCGTCATTTTACAGATGAGGAAACTGAGACTCAGAGAGGCGATATGACTTCTCCTGAATTTACACATGAAAATATTGGCAGAGCTGGGAAGAAAACTCAGGTTTCTGACTTTTAGTCCAATACCATTCCTACTAACTTGTTACCATTTGTTTACTCTAGTATTTTTTGAACTTACTTAATGCAGAGTAACAGAAAGAATTAATAGAGGTAACAAGACTAAAAGAGTAAGATAAATAATTTCACTAATTGTCTTCCCTGGGTGGGATATTCCATGAGCAGGCACATATAGGTAGGAGGATTAGACGAATAGGTCTACCTGGGGGTGTGACTTAGGATGAAGGATAAAACCCCATTTCCTCAACTGTGGTATGGGGTCAATAATAGTACCCACCTCACAGGTCATGGTGAGATAACAGAGAGCTTGGCATATGGTACTCAACAGATACTAATTTCCTCCTCCCTCCTCCCTCCTCCCTCCTCCCTCCTCCCTCCTCCCTCCTCCCTTCTACTTCTTCTTCTTCTTCTTCTTCTCCTTCTCCTTCTCCTTCTCCTTCTCCTTCTCCTTCTTCTTATCACCTGAGAGAGTGCCAGTTGCTTCTTGGTCTAAGTTGAAGCCACAGGTTGTCCTGCAGGGCATATGCTTTATATGCAAATATCTAAAGTTGCAAAGTCACCAATTGCCCTGGGAGAAAGAGGATAGTAAGACCTTTTGTGGCTGAATCAGTGCTGCCCGAGCTAGTACTTCCTAATGTGCTAGTTGGCGGCTGGGGAGAAGATGGCAAGTTTGCCTAGGAGTCCAGGTTATCAAGCAGGAGGAAAGGGGAAGACTGCTTACCCCCCCATCACTTGGAGCCTAGAGATTGTAGGGAAGGCTGCGGCTGGAAACCATTCCTGATCCAGCTTCTCTGGCATAGAGATTGTGTTGCAAAAACAATGGCTGAGCGCAGAGGAGCGTTAACAGCGAGAGCAGCATCCTTGGAGCAGAGCCCAGGATTTGGGGTCTGTGGTCCCTGACAGTGTTGATTACTGTTGGTAATACTATTAGCATGGATCCTGTTACCACATTGGTCAAGCATCCACTGGGCAGTGCACGAATAGTGACCAGAAGCTCCCTGATTGGGAGCCATGGAAGCAGCTAGAACATTCAATGGAGCACACTTGGTGCTTCTCTGTGGCTGGTATTTGCAACCTGGACTGAGCCCTTTGGAATAAGGAAGCCCTGGGCAATCCTTTGGAGAGAGAAAGGTCTCTGGAGGGATGTGCTAGATTTTCTGTTACCGTGGGCAGTAATTGCACATTTGATTATTTTGAAACACAAAATAAAAGAGTCCTTACTTGCACCCAAAGCTGGTCATACAGATTACTAATCTATACCCATGAAACATATATTTACAAACACATGCAGAGCAATCCCAACTGAATCCTCGATAATTCTGAATTAAATATATTATACACAATTAAAAATTTTTTTTGATAATTTATTGAGGTGAAATTCACATAACATAAAATTAACCATTTAAGAGTGAACAATTCAGTGGCACTTAGTACATTCACAGTATTGTGCAAACATCTAGCTAGTTCGAGAAAATTTCCACCACTCCAGAATAGAACTCCATACCCATTAAGCAGTTTCTCCCCATTCCCCACTCTCCAGCCCCCTTGGCAACCACCAATCCACTTCTGTCTCAATGGATTTATCTATTCCAACACATATTACATTCTTCTTGTGTTCACTGGTACTCCTTGAACCATCCACTGGGATCTTTTAGCATCTATTTAATGCTAATTATTATTATCATCATATTTTCATATCAATAACAAAGTCATGAATAATTGTCTGCTTATTTATATATTTATTACATGTTTATTTGTATCTTGAATGTCTCTCCTTGTTGGAATGAAAGTCTCTTCTAGTGCCTGCTACAAAGTAGGAGCTTAATCAACAATAGTGGAAGAAAAAAATGAGTATTATCCTTGGTTTGAATATTCTCCCCACATGAGGAGCATTCCATGTTTTCCAGAAAGAAGTCCGTTTCTGCCGCAGCCTCCATTCAGAAGGCCCCAGAGCCCAAGGAGCAGAGGCTGTTTGGAGTGAGGCCGTAGGTACGGGCTGTGCTGGTCCCTCCAGATGGCTCCAGTTTTCATCCCCTCCTCCTTAGCACACACCCTCTGTGGCACCGAGTCGGCCCCCTCACCCCCTCAGGAACAGGCCTTCTGCATTCCCACCCCAGAGGTCGGCTCCTTCCACTCTCCTCCCAGCCTGCGGAATGCCATTCTCTATCTCACATTTGACTACTCTCTATTCTACTTTTTCTTCAAGATGTTATCTTTTCTCCCAAGCCTTCCCTGCCCTTCCTACCTCGCCCACAGAGATGAGTCTCTCTTTTGGGAGATCCTGTAGCCCTTCCTGAGGGTCTAATACAAACTGTCCTCAGGACCACAGCACCATCAGGTGGAGACAATGCTGGAAGGGGCCTCAGACACCACCCAGACCATGAGTGGCAAACTGTTCTGGGCCTGGGAGGTTCCTGGGAGATGCCTCAGAGAGCCCCCTTAGGGAAAGGGGCAGGCCAGGCTGGCAGGCCTTACTTAATCCAGATACGCTGCTTTTGTCTGTATTATAGTAGTCCCCCCTCACACACGGGGGATATGTTCCAAGATCCCTATTGGATGCCTAAAATGGCAGATAGTACTGAGCCCTATATATACTATGTTTTTTCCTATACGAACACACTTATGATAAAGTTTAATTTATAAATTAGGCACAGTAAGAGATTAACAACAATAACTAATAATAAAATAGTACAAATATAACAATATACTGTAATAAAAGTTACGTGAATGTGATCTGTCTCTCAAAATATCTTATTGTACTGAACTCACCCTTCTTGTGATGATGTGAGATGATACAATGCCTACATGGTGAAATGAAATGAAGTGAATGAGGTAGGCATTGTGACGTAGCGTTAGGCTACTATTGACCTTCTGACATGTCAGGAGGATCATCCAGCCATGACGATGTGGATGGTTGGATGTCAGGAGCAGACAACGTGTGTGGTTTGACCGCTGGTAGCTGAAAACTTGGAAAGCAAAACCATAGATAAGAGGGACTACCGTATGTGATTTCATTTGAAAAAAGATATCAACTGGTCAAAAAAAAAAAGCAACTACTAGGGGCCAGCCCCAACGGCCTAGTGGTTAAGTTCAGGGCGCTCCGCTTCAGTGGCCGGGGTTCAGTTTTTGGGCGCGGACCTTCACCACTCGTCAGTGGCCGTGCTGTGGTCGTGGCAACAGAAGTTAGCTCAGGGCGATTCTCCCTCAGCAAAAAAAAAAAAAAAAAAAAAAAACAAGGAATTACTCTATTTACATCACCCACTTTTACAGATAAGAAAACCCCAAACTATATATCTCAAAATTTTTTCTTCCTTCCTTCCATACAGTAATGTTTTGGCAAACAGTCTCCAAACTAGAGACCTTATTCTTGGCTCTCCTTGCGGCTAGCTCTGAGTGGCCACGTGACTAAGTTCTCACTAGGACAATGTGAGTGGAGTGGTCTGGGCATCTTTTGCATCACTCTCCTTAAAGGAAACTGCTTATCCTTCCCTTCCTCTCTTTCTGTATTTCCAGGTGCTGGGTCACAAATGGCAGTGACTCAGCTCTGACCACACCTGTGAGGACAACCCCTGGGGCGGGGGTCCCTAACCTTCCTGTGCCGTGAACTCCCTTGGCAGTCTGGTGAAGCCTGTGGACTTTATGGGGATAATTTTTTAAATGCATAAAATTAAAATATGTAAGATTACAGAAGAAACCAATTGTATTGAAATACGGATGTCAAAATAAAAAAAATAAAAACCACACACACAATTTGTGACATAGTAAAAATGTGCTTCTTTACGAACATTAAATAATAAAGTCGAGCAGCAGGACTGATAGCAACTGTAATTTTGAAATAATAATGGACGTGAAGGGATAGTTTGAGACAGCTGTAACACTGTAATATGATACAAAAATCTATGTGATTTCTATTGGCAACAAAGTCCCTGATCCTGCTATTATTACAGTGATATATTGCCACATTCATAATTGAAGGAAATGCTGTATTTATTTAGAAGCTTGTGAAAATACAGATGTAATTTTTTTCATCCCAGTTCACAAATCCCTTGAGTTCTATCTACGGACCCCAGTTGAGAACCACTGCCTTAGAGGGTGGCAGGGAAAAAGACAGACAGGACTTGGATCCCTGAATGTCCATGTGGAGCAGAGCTGCCTGCCAGTCTGGACCACTCCCCTCCAGACCATCACGGGAGAGAGAGAAATGTATTGTATTTAAGCCACTGTAACTGTGGGTTTAACTTTGTTACAGCAGCTTAATCTATATCCTAACTACTACATCCAGGGAGGAAATGACTGGTTATGTGTTCTGTTTTATACATTTTTATAAATAGTTTTGTGTTAGTTGCTCTTCCTAACCATCTCTTCTGCTCTTGCATATAGACGATACCTAGATCAGGGTCATGTAGGGAGCAAGTGTTCAGTTAACATGTGCTGAATTAATGCAAATCTGTATAATTGAGTACAAAACACTGGAAAAGTAGAGGTCGGTGAACTATGGGGCTCGGGGCAGTAAAGTACTGCGTTTACACCTTGATTCTGTCCTCTCCTGGCTGTGCCACTGTGAGGAGCTGTTTACACTCTCTGAACCTCAGTTGTGTCATTTGTTAAAACAGGAATAAGAATTTCTTGCCATGTCCAAAGTCCAGTGGGATGGACCAGTGATAACTCAAACCCCATGTTCTGCCCTTTCATCATAGTCACGCTTGGAATCCTTTGGGGTGGGGCTCTGACACTTCCTGATCTGGTTCCGAGATTGCTGTCTTTGCCAGAATCTTTGCTTACTGACTTGGGGGGCAAAGGTGGGGTGGGGGCTCCCAATATTCTCTACCCTGTTCTCCTTGCTCAGTAACAATAATAACTACCCTTTTCTGAGTGCATCCTATGTGCCAGGTGCTATGCACTGCCTCATTAACTGGCTTACGTGAGCCCTGTGAAGAAGACACTGTTAGCGCTATTCCCATTTTTCAAAGAAACCGAGGCTCAGAGAGGGCAAGCAACTTGCCCAAGGTCATTCTATTATCAAGTGTCCGATCCAGGATTTGAACTCAACGCTAGTGGTTTGTCACCCAGATGCATAAGTCATGTTTGTGTGTGTGGAGGGAGACAGGGGTTGTGAGAGATGCCTGGGCTGAGGAAGGCCAGCAGACAGGGAGCAGCCGCTGGAAGGTACCCCAGGTGGGCCAGTGCGGGATTCCAAGGCTGGGGGGGTCACCGAGCAGCTGTCCCATGACTTCTTTTACACTTCAAGCCCACTCTCTCGTCTCCCCAGGGCTGAGATCTCTCTGGCTCTCTGCTCCCATTTCTGGCCTCCTGAGTGACATCCTCAGCTCACCTGCCGACTTCCTTTCCTCTTCCAGGCCACTCTGCTCCCTCTGGGCCCTGCTTAGTGCCCCGGCCTGTGCCTTGTGGCCTGTGGCCTGGGCAGGGGCATGTGAATGGCAGCGGCATTCCAACGGGGCTGAGATTACCGTGCCCGGGAGAGCAGGCTGCAAGGGGAGGTCAGCCTGCATCACTTGAGGGCCTGGTTGGCAGATCATAAAAGCTGGAAATGCGTGATGAGGTCATTGCACCCAGGCCCTGGGGGCTGGACCCTGCGGGCTCCCTGGATGGCTGGCACACCCTGCCACCTCCCTTTGGAGAGGCAGAGCAAGCAAGCCCAGGCTGGGAAGGCTGTTCTTCTTTGTGTGTGTGTGTGCGTGTGTGTGTGTGTGAGGAAGATCAGCCCTGAGCTAACATCCATTGCCAATCTTCCTCTTTTTGCTGAAGAAGACTGGCCCTGGGCTAACATCCGTGCCCGTCTTTCTCTATTTTATATAGGACGCCGCCACAGCATGGCTTGACAAGCAGTGCATCGGTGCGCACCTGGGATTCGAACCTGTGAACCCTGGGCTGCCGAAACAGGGTTTGTGCACCGGTTGCGCCACCTGGTCCCGCCCCAAGGCTGCTCTTCTTGACCTAACCTTTTCCTTCACTTCCTAATAGTCTGGCCTGGCCCCCTGAGAGGGGAGGACGGAACCCCGCCTTCTTGCTGGGCAGGTCCAGCACCCCAAGACTCTGCCAACAGTCTGAATCCCTGCCCTGCAGGGCCCCATCTCCGGAGGGTGCAAGCAGCTGTTCCACTGATACAGGGGGCTGTAGAAGAGCAGGGAGGAGACAAGCCATAAATAAAGTAATTAATGTTGATGTAAGAAGCCGCCTGCCGTGGTGGATTGGGAGAGACCCAGAATCTAGAACTGGTGTTGCTCACCAGGAGGGCTTGCCACTCCCTTCTCTGGGTCTCAGTTTCCTCATCTGTAAAATGCGTGTGCTGTCCTGGAACTGAGGATCTTAATGTGCTGGGAGTGCAGAGCCCTCTGGGGTTAGAGAACACGAGTCCCAGGCAGCAGGTGACACCTCTCCTCAGATGCTATGCCGGGTTCCCAGCAAGGTTGGGCCTTTAAAGGCCTGCCCCACCTAACAACCTCTGTGTGCTTGAAAGTCACCAGGAAATGACACAGACACCCCTGGAGTGGCGCCCAGAGGCCCATGTAGCCTAAACTCCGAGGCTCCGGGGGCTCAGTCCCTGGGAGAGCGAGGGCACCAGCATGCTTCTCAGAAGAGCTGGTGCAGACAGAGCACCTTTGAAGCGCCTGACCAGGTCCTGGGCAAAAGGAGGAATGGGACAAAGAGGCTGCCCACTTCTCTCCTTTTCTCACAGTCTCGTGGTATGGCAAGATGGAATACCGCAAATGTTCAAGCTGGGCAGGGGATGGGTGGGTCCAGCGCCTGAGGTCGTCCACACCAGAAGGCGGTCTTGCTGTGCTCACTATTCCTATGGCTCTGGAGAGAATTTCTGCCCTGCAGCTGCAGTCAGTCCGGCTGGAGTTGAAAGGGTGGAAACTGACGTCACGGAGCAATTCAAGAGCTGTGCAAAATTATCAGCTTGCTGACCAATATTTCAAAGAATGCAAAAAAGCAGGTGATAATATTCCAAGGTTTTCAGCTTCTGCATGAACCTACGGGGTCAAGCACAGGCTTCCAGGCCAGTCACACCAGGACCCTCTGCCCTCCCCCCATATCATTTAGCCCTCAGATGGTCCTCAAACTCACAGTGGGCAATTTCTATGTGTAGAGAACTTCAGAGTTTATAAAAGTGCTCACAAGGGTTTAACTCCCACGGCTAATTTCAGCCCACATCAGAGATCTCTGAGAGTGGGGTACCTGGAGTGATCTCCCTCATCTGATACATCCATGATTATTCCCATTTTTAGGTGAGGAAACTAAGATTCAGGGGTCACACAGCTGTGAGGTTCAGGCCTGGCCTTGCCACCCTGCCGTTCTGAGACCACAGTGAGGTCCTTTTTACCCACTTCATCTGCTCCATTAAACCATGATGCCAAAATACATATTATAGGTCTAAAACAGGGGTAAGGAATCTATGACCCGGGGGCCAAATCCAGCTCACTGTTTTGGTAAATAAAGTTTTATTGGCACACAGCCGTATCTCTTCATTTGCATATTGTCTCTGGCTGCTTTCACTCCAACGGCAGAGTGGAGCAGTGTAGCAGAGACTGTACGGCCTGCAAAGCCTGAAATATTTACTGTCTGGCCCTTTACAGAAAAAGTTTGTCCTGGTCTGGAATATAAAAATCAAGATGGATTTACCCAAGAAAGTAGGTCATTCAGGAGATTACTTCTTAACCAAAGGCCTGATGGCTGAGAACACAGAAATGATGCAAATAACCATGAGCATTTGTATTTAATCACCTGATAATGACACCTTGTGCACGTTTATCCAAAGCTTTCAAGTTACAGCCTCAGCAGGCCGATCCTGAGATGTGGGTGGTAATTTTGAAGAAACAACTGCCAGAGGAAGAGGACTGTGTTTGAGGCTAGAAGCTGGGGAATGGGGGTAGAGGGCAGGTTTGAGGGGGAACTGACCTAGGCTCGGAGCGAAAGCAGACTCTTCTGTTTCAGCTCGGGAAGGAAGCCACAGGGCTGGACAGTGTGGTGTAAAGCGCTCACACACAGTCGTGCACACGGTGAGTGCTCCATCAGCATCCTCGATGGAAATGCTGGGCACAGGGTGCCCTGTGAACAATAACTCAGGCAGCGGGGCAGGGCTGATGAAGAAGGGATCCCCATGTCCAAAGGCTGTGTGGAAAGGAATGAAATCACATCCCTTCCAACTGATTGCTGGGGCCTGGCCCACTGTGCGTGAGTGTGTGTGTGTGTGCACACATGCGTGCACCCTCTGGGCTGAAGTGATTATCTTGAAGGGGTGTCAGTTTCTAGAGAAAGGGTGGGTACTCTCAGGAGGTTTTCTGAAGCTCTCCTTTGGGACTGGCCTTGGGACATGACCTGCTGCAGTCCCCACTGGGATGTGGGTCATGGAGCCAAGGTGACCTGGCCCAGGAAGCTGAACAAGAAGTGTGTCTCTAAAGGCAGAGGGTCTAGATTCAGAAGAGTCCGCGTCTGCTTCTCTTCCACGGTCCTTAAGTCCCCAGCCAGGCCCTAGTGGATGTTCTAGCCTGGTCTCAGCCAAGCACAAGGCTTAAGGGAAGGCACCTATGCCCAGTTTTGGGCTGCAGCAGCCAAGCAGGAGTGGCAGCCACCGTGGCCCATCCTCACCAAGGTCTTCTCCTCCCCTTGTCAACATTGGCAGCTCTGCGTTTTGTTTTATGGGAGAAAGTGGCATTTCCTCCTCTTGAGGAGGTGCTGAGCAAGGGTGGCCTCTGAGGGCAGAAGATGGCAAGGACCAAGAGACACAGTAGTGTGACCGGGTGGGGAAGGGTCTGGACAGGGGAGGTCGCCCTTGCTCTGGAGATGGTGACGGTGTGGAGGGTCTCCTGGTTGACTGTGTGCACATGAGCCTTGGGTGGCCATGTGCTTCTCTGCATCTCCGCTAACTTCAGTCCGTATCCGAGGCCTTGAAGAGTGGGGCGTCCGGGGCCGTCACCCTCCCGGCTCTGCCCAAGCGTGGCTCTGCTGGACCTCGGTAAACGAATCGGAGCTGCTGTTCCAAAGCAGGGCGCTCTACCCTCTGTCCTCAGACTCTGTCCGGAGCCGGATCTCTGCCAGCTGGGTAGGTAGCGCTTGGATTAGAGTTTCTGGGGGGTGCTCTCTCTCACTGCATGGGAAAGCATCCCACAGCGCCTCCTCCCCTCTCTACTCGCCTCCTCTACGCGAATCTCTAGCAGCCGTGTCTAGAATCACAGTTCCTTTTATTTGGGGCGTCGGTCCTCCTGGTGGTCCCCCACCCTGCCCGGAGCCCTACCCCCAGGACGCGCCGCCCAGCCGGCCCCGCCCCCGCCACGGGCTTTGTTCCCGGAGCGGCGCAGGGGCGCGCGGCGGCCACACGGGGGCGCGGCGAGGCTGGCTGCGGCCGGCGGGCCTGGCCTCCTTCCCTCGTCCCTTCCCTTTCCCCGCCTCTGCTTCCCCGGCCCGCGCGCACGCTTCGGCCGACCCGGCTCGGCGCCGAGCGCTCGGGGCTGCCCCGGAGGAGGCCGGGCGGCGGGGCCGTCCGCGGGGTTTTTCCCATTCGGAGCCTCCCCACTTTTGACAGAGCATCCTCCCCGCTGGACCCCGTCTGGAAGCCCAGACCGCCCCGTCCCGCTCCCGGCGCCTGCCTCGCTCCAGGGTCCTGGCCAGACACGGGGCGCGGCGCCCGGAGCCCCCCGCCTCGCCGGCCCCGCCGCGTCTACACCCGCGACCCCGGGCGCTGTCGCCCTGCCGTCTCTGCCCAGCGCGGTGCTTTTCTTCTCCTGGGAGAGATTTCTCCCAAGTCTCACTCTACGCTTGAGAAGAAATACCTCCCTAACTCACACTGGGTGTCTGTAAATACAGACGCATAGTAGGCACTGGGTAAATAAATGTCTGTTGAATGACTAAGTGAAATACGTTAGGCACTGGCGCATTCACTTCCTCTACTTTGTATGGGACGCCGCCAGAGCGTGGCTTGTCAAGCAGTGCGCCGTGCGCGCTCGGGGGACGCACTCCGGATGCGGCCCTGGGAGCCCTGGCCGCCAAAGCGGGGCGAGAGCACTAAATGGCTATGCCACCAGGCCGGCCCCTCCCCCTAATTTTTTTTTAATTAATAAAGTTTATTTTTTAGAGCAGTTTTGGGTTTACAGCAAAATTGAGCGGAAAAGTACAGAGAGTTCCCCAATGCCTCCACACACCCTCACAGCCTCACCCACTATTGTCATCTCTCACCAGAGCGGTTCATCTCTTACAAAGGATGCACCTACGTGACACATCATTATCCCGCAAAGTGCATAGTTAACATTAGGCATCACTGGTGGGGGATTTGACAAGTATGTAAGGACACGTATCCACCATTGTAGAATCCTACAGAGCAGTTTCACTGCCCTAAAACTCCCCTGAGCTCTGCCTATTCATCCCTCCCTCCTCCTAATCTTTTGTTGTCTCCTAGTTGTGCCAAATCATACCTAATTTTCACAACCAGGCAACAGCTAGGAACTCTTCCTGTTTTACCTTAGAAGAAACGGAGGCTCAGGGCCCTTACCAGGGCCTGCTCAGCTCTCTGGTAGGAGGGCCACTAAATTCCAACATGCCTCTGCATCCCTGGTCTGGGACACACTCCTGAACAGTGAAGCCAGCAATGGCTTGGCAGCAGAGCCTGAGGAAGCCTTGTCCCCATTGCACCATCTCATCCTGGCCAGCAGACAGGCACCCTTCCAGGCCACCCACTGGGTATTTCTGTCCTACCTGGCTGTGTCTGCAGGCAGGAAATGGAGAAGGGTGGCAGGAGTGGACTGTACGGCTTTGCTTCTTGGAGGACACATATGTTTGTTACTGGCAGGCCCGCTCTTGACATTACTGGGCTGGCACACAAGCACAAACGGAGGCCCGTGGTCTGCGTCTTCTTTTCCCCATCCTGGCTCCTACCTCCCCGTGAGGGACTCCCAGAGCACGTGGACAACCAGCCTGTAGTCTAGGCTCCATCCCCAGCCCTGAGCCAGGTGCCTCCAGGCTACTCGTCAGGCCTAGGGTGCACGCCTTGGCGGGACCAGGTGCCCACAGGAAAAGGGACCTGCAGAGGCCCTGGAAGTGGGTTTCGGGCCATTTGGGCAGGGTTTCAGGTTCTCAGAGCATGTTCCAGGTGGGCACATCACCTTGACCGTGTGGTAGCGTGACCAGATTTTGCAAATTAAAATACAGGATACCTAGTTAAGTTTGAATTTCAGATACACAACAAATAATTTTTTTAGGATAAGTATGTCCCACATGCATACTTCAACTAAAAAAATTATTCATCTTGCATTTGAAATTCAAATTTAATTGGGCATCCTGTATTTTATCTGCTGACAGGACCCAACGGACTCCTGACCCACAGGAAGATACCCAGCAGGAGACAAGCCCCAGTGGGCCCTCCGAAGCATGGGGCTCAGGGCAGGGGCCTTGGTCATCTGAGCTAAGGCTGTACTGGCTGCAGGGTCCCGGGTTCTGGGGGTGCTGGAGACAAGGCCCTTCCCAAGGGCTAGCTCCGCCCAGTTGGAGGCCAGTGTGGTTTGACAATAAATTTTACCATTAAAGCCTCTGGAATGCATGTGTGTTGGGGGGGAGAGGGCGAGATGACGAGGGGAAGTGAGATGGGGACACAGAAGTGAGCTTGCCGCTATGGCCACCATCATGGTCCCTCCAAGAATGTTGGAGAGGGTTAGGGGGCAGGGGAAGGGAAGTTCTGGGGAGAGTTAGAGAGCAGAGGAGGGAGAAACTGACAAATCCCTGGACCTGCCAGCAGTGAAATAACACTGTGGTCGTGTGGCCTGCTTCCTCAGCTGAAATGTCCCTTTCACCGTAGTTAGCTAGCATCCTGGGCCAGGTCGTGATGGAAATCAGGCAGGAGTTGAGGGAAACCGGGCTGACAGCCTATTGGGCGGGGCAGAGGGTAGTCTGCCTGCTGGCTTGATGTTGGCACCATTGACCCGGGCCTGAGTCCACCAGCTGTGTGGTCTCTCGGGCAGTGAGAGGAGCAGTTGTCAGAAGGAGAACTGGTTCAGAGAGAAGATGTTGGTTGTGGTGGAGAGGCCAAGGCAAACCTTCCAGAATGATTTCTGAAAACCTTTCATGAAGGACTGACCGGACTGTTTGAGAAGCTGAGTTCTGGTCTACTTAGTGGCTTGAAGAGGGGCTTCCTGGAAGAGAGAAGCTGCTGTCCTCAGGGCAGTGTCCTGGACAAGCATTGAGGAGACGGGAGTTCTCTTAACCCACTCCCCAGCTGGCCTGGACCAGTTTCTCTATGCCTCACCTTCCTCCCCTGATGAATGTTTATTGTGAGCATCAAATGAAATCACATGCTAAAGCAACTTGTGAATGGAACAGCACTCTGTAGGAACAAGACAGCATTCTTTATTAGTTCAATATATATTCCTTCTCTGAGGCCAGGCCCTGTGTCAACTGGAGAAGAACTGGAATGGTTCTCAAAGAGCTGAGGTCTGGGGGGAAGGCATGTGACCAGGTAACGTAGGTGTGGACAGGGTACCCCAAGAGGTGTGAGGCGATGTTGCTGGATGGAGCCAGGGAGGAAGGGCCTCACAGCCTGGCAGGCAGAAGGGGAGGCTGAGAGCCTGAGAGAGCCCGGGGCAGGAGCTGCCAGACAAGAGCGGAGGCCTGGGCACAATGTACCTGGATCCCAAGGCTGGACTGTTTCCTCTGGGCAGGGAGGAAGCAGGGAAAGGGCAGCACCAGTGTGTGGTCAGGAAAGATCACTGCCCTTCCCTTTGAAGTCAAGGTTCAGAGATGCAAGATGGGAAGGAGGCGGGGAGATCAGAGTGGGGTTAATTCTATGGTCCAGCTGAGCAAAGAGAGGGCCTCAATGGAGGCAACAGCAGTGGGCATGGAGAGGAGGGGAGTCCCAGCCATGTTGGAGCTGGAATCCACAGGACTCACCGCCGGCCTTCTGAACTCCCTTCGGTCTCTGGGCCCTTCCTGCCTGATCCCATCCCTGGCAGTCTATCCACCAGAAGACTTCCCTCCTCCAGACACTGATAGCTCTTGCTTCACAACCACTGACTTTGGAGTCTAGTGAAGTGCTTTTTGTTTATTTATAATTGTTTTTGAGTCTCAGTTTTCTTGTGTGTCACCAAATACACTGGTAAAGTATTTTCTAGACCAGAAATTACTGTCTTCTTCTTCTCTTCCTCCTCCTTCTCCCCCCTCCTCCTCCTCCTCCCTCCTTCACTTTCCCCTCCCCCTCCTCCTCTTCCTTCATCTCCTTCTCCTTCTCCTTCTTCTTCTGTTTCTCCTTCTCCTTTTTGTCTAACCCTCCTGTATTTATCACAATTTTTGTATCCATTCTGCCATTGGGCTGTTTCCAGTTTCTGACTGCTATGAATGATGCTGTTGATGACTGTGCATGCATTTTGGTGAACATGTGGGTGTGTTCTGTTGGGCATGCAGCTAGGATTTGAAATGCTGGGTCACGAGGTTTGCATGTGTTTGACTCAGTTGATATCACCAGTTTTCTAAAGTGATTGTACCAATTCCCATTCCCACCAGCAGTGTATGAAAGTTGCAGTCACTCCACACCCTCGTCAACGCTTGGTATTGTCAGTTTAAAAAATTTTAGCCATTCTGGTATTTGTGTAGTGGTAGGTCATTGTGGTTTTAATTTGTGTTACTCTGATGGCTTAAGAGGTTGAGCACTTTTTCCTGTGTTTATGGGCCATTTTGATATTGTCTCGTGTGAGGTGCCTGTTCACGTCTCTTGTTTATTTTTCTAAGGAGTTGTCTGTCCTTTTTATATTCTGGACACGAGCTCTTTGTCTGTTATACGTGTAGCAAATATCTTCTACTCCGTGGCTTCTCTTTACTCTCTTAATGATGTCTTTGGATGAACAGGAGTTCCTCATTTTAATATAGTCCAATTAATCTATCTTTTCCTATAGGGTTAATGCATTTAGTGGAATGTTTAAAAAAATCTTTCTTTACTCTAAGGTCATGAAGGTATTTTCCTCTGTTTATCTCCTAGAAGCTTTATTGTTTTGCTTTTCACGTTTAGATCTACAATTCACCTGGAATTGAATTTTTTAGGTAGGATCAAGTTTCATTTTGTTTTTTTCTTATGGATATCCAATTCACCCAACTCTGTATATTGAAAAGATTATGCTTTGCTCACTCATCTGCAGTGCGTCTTTTTTATCAATCAAGTGTGCATATATGTCTGTTTCTGGAAGCTCTATTCTGTTCCGTTGGTCTATTTGTCTGTCTTTGCACCAATAATGCTCTGACTTAATGACTGCTGCTTTGTAAATCTTGATATCTGCTACAGCAAATCCTCCTAAATTTGTACATACTGTGCTTATCACATTGTAATGTAATTCCGTTTACTGATGTGGAAGAGGAGAGTCAACATTTACATGCCAAGACTCAAATGTGCAAAAATCTTCAGTTTAAAATTTTTCTCTGTTAACCTTATTTTGCTTTAAAGCTTTCCGTTTCTACTGTAAGTCTATTGCTGTTTTTGAATTAATTATTTTGTTATTCTATTTTCTCCTCTAGTAGCTTGTTAGTTATGCAATATCTAATAATTTGTATTGGCTTCCTTAGAGATAAAAATATGCATCCATAAGTCTAATATGAATTGGTATTTTTACTATCCCCAGGCAATGCAGTGATCTTAGAACACCTTAATTCCATTTATTCTCCTCTTATATTTTGCATATTGTTGTATATTTTAATTTATATTTAAATCCCACTAGAAATTATTATTATTGCTATTGTTTTATGCAGCCAATATTCATTGAGATTTACCTACGTATTTAACTTTTCTGGTCTCCTTATTTTTCCCTGCATTTCTGTGATTCCATCTGGGATCATTTTCTTCTCCCTGAATAACTCCCCTTTAGTATTTCCTTAGTGTAGCTCTACTGGTGATAAATTTTCTCTGATTTTGGTGTCTGAAAATGAATTTATTTCAGCTTCATTTTTGGAGGATATTTTATTGAGTACAGAATTCTACTTTGGTTGTTATGTTCTTACAGCATTATGAAGATACTAGTCTGTTGACTTCTGGCTCCTTTGTTCCTGTTGAGAAGTCAACTGTCTGTCTTATTGTTGCTTCTTTTAAGATATGTCTTTTTCTCTGGATGTTTTTAAGATTTATCTTTGTGCTGGTTTTCACCAGCCTGACCCTGATGTGCCTAGATGTGTGTATGTGTGGGTTTACCCTTCTTGGGATACCCAGAGCTTCTAGAATCTGTAGCTTGATTTCTTTAATGAGTTTTGGGCAATTCGCAATAATTATCTCTTAAAATTTACTTCTGACCTATTCTCTTTCTCCTATCCTGTTGGGATATGTTGGATCTTTTCATATATCTCATTTGTCTCTTCTGTTTTTTTCTATATTTTTTATCCTTTTGATTCTGTTCTTCAGTTGGACATTTTCTTCTATTTATTTTTCAGCGCATTAATCTTTTCAACTGCATGCAATCTGCCATTCAACTTTTCCATCACATTCTTGTTTCGTATATTGTAGTTTTAATTGCAGATCTAATATTTTTTTATATTTTCCAGTTTCTGCCAAGATACTCTGTCTTATTTAATTCCATGGACATATCAATCATGGTTATTTTAAAGTCTGTTTCTAGTCATTACTAAATCTGGATATTCTATGAGTTATTTCTATTGTCTGTTTTTTTCTCTTGGTGTTGGTCAGATTTTGTCTTCTTGCAAGTCTTGTTGTTTTTGCTTAAAGTCATATATGAAAAATAGTAGAAATCAATGTGAGATTCTGAACAGTTATCTTCCTTCAGAAAGGATTTGCTTTTACTTCTTGGAGAGATTAGGCTGAGTGCAAATCACCCTGATCCATTCAGGGATGCAAGATGACTTCAGTCATTTCGAGTGCTGGTCTAGTTTCTGTTCACTCGTACTGCTAGGGTGTAGCCCTTTGGGATTTCAACCAAAAGCCTGGGGTTTTTACCAAGGCTCTTCCTGTTAAGTGGTCTCTAAACTCCCCCAAATTCTTGCTGCCTCAATTGCTTTCTGATGTCTTCAAGCAGTTTTGCTTTTTAAAATTACTTTTCCAGATTTTCTGAATGATCTCAGTGAAAGGCTTGGTCCAAGATATCCTAGTTGACCATTGGTGGAAGAGGACTCTTTAGCCCCATTATATATAAGGGACCCCATATAGGTCAAAGGCTGGGGACACACAAAGGCAAAATTTCCATGGAATTCCAAACAAGGAGAGATCCCTGCTAAATTCTTGCTCAAAAGCAAGTTATCAATCTTGCTTGTCTTAGCCATTGAAGGTCATGTACCCACTCAGCAAGCTGACTGGTTGCTTTTGTTTTCCTTCACTTGAGGGTGACTGGATTATCTTGCCATTCCTTATCTCTTTCCCTTGCCCTTGCCACACAGGCACACTTTTTGCTCTATCCTTCCCTTCTGGACCTAACTCCCAGGTGGTCTGGAAGGGCACAGGCCTGCACCCAGGGATGTGGTATCTCCCACCTTCCAGCTGCTATGAGGGCTGGTCTGAGAGCATCATGGAGAGCCTCAGAAAACCATGGCCTGGGATTGATTGCAAAATACAGTAGTCCTCCCTTAACTGTGGTTCTGCGGTCTCAGTTACCTGCAGTCAACTGAGCCTGAAAATGGAAAATTTGTTATTATTTATTATTATTTAAATGGAAAATTTCAGAAATAAACAATTCATAAGTTTTAAATTGCTCACCGTTCTGAGTAACTGTGATGAAATCTTGTGCCACCCTGCTCCCTCTCTCCCAGGATAGGAATCATCCTTACACTGTATATGCTACCCGCCCGTTAGTCACTGAGTAGCCCTCTCAGTTATCAGATTGACTGTCGCAGTGCTTGTGTTCAAATAACCCTTGTTTTACTTAACGATGGCCCCAAAGCGCCAGAGCAGTGATGCTGGCAATTCTGATACGCCAAAGAGAAGCTGTAAAGTGCTTCCTTTAAGTGAAAAGGTAAAAGTTCTTGACTTAATAAGGAAAGGAAAAAAATCATATGCTGAGGTTGCTAAGATCTATGATAACTTTTATTACAATATATTGTTATAATTGTTCTATTTTATTATTGGTTATTGTTGTTAATTTCTTACTGTGCCTAATTTATAAATTAAACTTTATCATAGGTATGTATGTGTAGGAAAAAACCGTATCTATAGGGTTCAGTACTATCCACAGTTTCAGGCATCCCCTGGGGTCTTGGAACATTTCCCCTTGGATAAGGGGGGATTACTGTACTTGTAATGCGACTTTCTTGTCACTAATGTGGTGAGGGTCTGTGTGTTTTATATAGAATAATATGTGTGGTTTGTGAGCACTCTTTTTATCACTAAGAATTCTGTTTATGGAACTGTGGGAGAGTGGTCTGAGAGACGACACTGGGACACTGCTGGGGCTCGCCCCTCCCAGCATCCCTTGCCCTCTTATCGCCTTGCTGCACTTCTCTGCAACGCTGTCTCCGCAGCACCCTCGGGGCTTTGGGGAAGTTGGCCTCCCTTCATAAATCAAGTACAATGTTGACTCAGGTCATGGAAATTTAATTTATCTTCAGACAAAACTTGGAACCAGATACATATATCTCCTTAGGTTCCCTCAAGTGCTCACTTCAAAGGCACTTTCCATCAGACTCCACTGCCCCCCATTTCTGCTCTTTCCCACCCCTCCACAGTAGGAAGTTGGGGGGTGGAGAGAGCGAATGGTCACCCAGAGAAACCAGTTGTCTGGTGTCTGGACATTGCTGGCTAGATTCTGTTCTGTACAGAGATGTCAACTGGCATGTCTAAAGACAGGTAACCTATCCAACATAGAGAATAAAGTGAAAAGTAAACTGAACAGAAAGAAAGCCCAAGAACTTGTTCTGTGTCTGCAATTAGGGCAAAACCCATGAAAAAGAAAGCTTTTTCAGAGATGACTACGTACGCAACTCTCAGCCACGGTGATGATAACACAGCACGTGTGTGTGTGTGTGTGTGTGTGTGTGTGTGTGTGTGTATGAATGCATATAAGCATATTTGAGAAAAGAATATTTAGCAAGCTCCCTCACACAGGAAAGACAAAAGTGGAAGCAGTTCTGTGTGTTTGGTAATTTGACTTGAATGGCATCTCCAGTGGGTTATTTTGGTCCCGGAGTGGAGTCATTCTCAACAACATTTACATCAAACAAACTTGGATTTTACACATGCACATATTGGGCAACCTCAATCCTGGAAAGAGATGAGGATGGCCTTTGATTGGGAAATTAGGCCCTTTTCAAATGCTCCTTGGCACAGAAGCATGGAATCTTGCAGCGTGAGAGTGGAAAAAAATTTTGGGGATCATCTCAGCCACCCCAGCATTTTCCAGTTCATATAATACAGGTTTAGAGAGTTGAGATGACTTTCTCAAGGTTGCACAGAGAATCAGTGGCAGAGGAAAGCTTGGAAACCAGCCTCCTAATTTCTGGTAACCCTAAGAGGCTATCCTTAGCAGTGGGAAAAAATGTTTGAAAACAATAAATGATTAAGGAAACTTTCAAAACCCCAAGTCATAAATAAGTGGCTTTGAAATCCAAAACTCTAAGCCAATGGTTGGACCCTGCTATGGGCATCAGAATCCATAAGGATGTTTCTTGTTCATATGAACAGATGAGATTAATGGAATGTGACCATTGTTCTCAGGTCAAGCACACCGACAGCAGTCAACTTCTGTCACTTTGTGGTGATCCTGTATTCAGTCACTCTCCCATTTGAAGACACTTCCAATAAGTGAGTACTAGAGGGAGCAGAAACTTAGAAGGCCAGGAACATCCTTTTCTCGTCTCTTGGCAGCTAAAATTGGGGGACCTGTGCTGTAACCTTGGCCATTTGGATGCTCCTGCCTGGTTCTGTGCATCTGGAGAGAGCGATGCTCAGATGAGCAATATTCATGGGTGGCAGCTTCTCGGGCTGGTGGTGGTGGTGCCAGGGGCAAGAGCCTATGAGACTGTTCCTGGGGCATGCCCTTGGCTAGTTTTGCTGATATCCTGTCTCTTTTGGTTCTTGTCTGTTTTCTGAGGCTGGCTCTCCAACTTCCTGTCGGTCCTCTGAGCTACAATATCATTTAAACAAATCGCCTTCTGCTTCATTGTTGGTCTCCCCACGCCTGTATACAAGAACCTCCACGGATGCAGTGGAAGGAGAATGAATAGCCTACACAAGTCCTGCATGTCGTGCTTTTGTTGGCTCTCTGTTATGAATATCTCACTGTAAAGATTAGAGAGGCACTTTTCTTTGATGTCCAAATAAAACAAAGTTGAAGGCTATAATTAAATTTCACCAGGGCCTACAGCCTTGCCCCAGGGAAACGAATTTTAAAGGTCAGAACGTCTCAGTCTTCAGCTGGTCACCCAGTGGAGCCTGAAGAAACTTGTGTGGAAGACACAAGCACCCCTTCTGGCATTTGCTGCCATTCATGGAGCGACTAATGCTGGGACTCAGGACTACTTACACATTGAAAAGACCAACCTTCAGGCAGGGGAATATTTAGTGCAGCTCCAAGTGGCATGAGGGAGGGGCTTAAGCCATCCTCTCTTCTGTAATTTCCGTTAAGACTCAGGCTGGTTTGTGGGGATACCACAAGTGTTGGAAATCAGCCAGAGGGGCCTCTTCTCCAGCAGGGAACAGTGCAGGGTTGCAAGTCCCAGTGGGGAGAGGACAAGTCAGCATTTGGACATCTGCCACTCAGAAGGCACTGGCCACCTGCAGTGCCTCCTTGCCCTTTGCTTACATCCTTCCTCTCTGCTGACCCAGGGGAGTGAGAAACAGTAGCTGGGGTGGGGGGGGGGGATGTGAGCACGTGGTACAAAGAGTAGAATGTGACTCTTATGGACTGAATACTGGTGACCCCACAAAATTTATATGTTGAAACCCCAGCCCCCAATGTGATAGTGTCAGGAAGTGGAGCCTTGGGGATGTGATTAGATCAGGAGGGTGGAACCTTCATGAATGGGATTAGTGCCCTTAGGAGAGTCACAGGAGAGCTTGCTTCCCTTTTCTGTTCTCTGCCCTGTGAGGACACAGCAAGAAGAGAGCATCTGCAACCCAGGAGAGGGCTCTCACCAGAACCCCATCATCCTGGCACCCTGGTCTCGGACTTCCAGCTTCCAGAACTGTGAGAAACAAATTTCTGTTGTTTATATGCCATTCAGTCTGTGGTACTTTGTTAGAGCAGCCTGAACGGGCTAAGAGAGTCTCTGTTCCTGTCCCCACGGCGGGAGCCTGAGCCTGCTTCAGGCCTGAGCTGCGTGAGGGAGCGCAGGAGGGGAATGCAGTGCTGGCTGAGAGATGGAAGGTTTGATGTCGGACTGGGCTGCACTGTTTATTTCTTTTTATTTTTATTTCTTTTTAAAGATTTTATTTATTTATTTATTTATTTATTTACCCCCAAAGCCCCAGTAGATTGTTGCATGTCATAGCTGCACATCCCTCCAGTTGCTGCGTGTGGGACGCGGCCCCAGCATGGCCGGAGAAGCGGTGCGTCGGTGCACGCCCCGATCCGAACCCAGGCCGCCAGCAGCGGAGCACGCGCACTTAACCGCTAAGCCATGGGGCTGGCCCTGCACTGTTTAGATAACTGAGAATGAGACTTTTCTTATACCTGAATGTGAACAGAAAACGTACGGGATCTTCTCAAAATGTGGAGTTGGAGAAGGAAGAGCCAGCAGAGTGGTGGTAAAGAGAAGTGGTGGGGGAAAATGAAGTCTCTTCTTGCTGACACCCTACTGCATCCAGCTCCCTCAATAAAGTGCAGGCAACTTCATGGGAAGTCAAAATGCAAATGCAGTGTTGGCCCTTCTCCACCCCCACCAGAACTTCACCCCTGGGCCCTTCCTTTATAGAACTTGTGGGACCACCACGGCTTGGGTCCCAACCTCAGTCTTTCCGTAACACTTGCAGGGCCTGGACCAGAATATAAATAGAGGGCCACGTGTCACATGTCTGAGTATTTAAACGTACAGTAACGGGCCACATAATGACATTTCGGTCAATGACGGACCGCATATATGACAGTGGTCTCATAAGATTAGTACCCTATGGCCTAAGTGTGTAATAGGCTACACCATCTAGGTTTGTGAAAGTTCGCGCTGCGATATTTGTACGATGGAACCGTCTAACAAAGCATTTCTCAGAACGTGTCCCTGTCATTAAGTGACGCATGACCATATAAGTCAGCTAACAGATTAAGTAACCTATGTTCTATCCTCGTATCTTGACAAGCGTACTTTCATAAAGACCTGAAAAGCCAGACTCCAGCTAGATCCTCAGATTCCCTGAGGTTCTCATGGGGTGGAGCCAGTCTACCAGCCTGCAGCAAGCCCCTTCTCTTCCCACCCCTGGATCTGTCCCGTCTTGCATGTGAACAACACCCAGTCCACACGTCTAAGCTCTGTCCATTCTCGCCAGCAAGCAGCCACCCCTGGCTGTCCCTTGGCTTAGGGGGAGGGACTCCAGGAGTAATCTGCCCCCAGAAAGGAAGACCTGGGGAGAGGTCCATGCAGGCACTGGGAGCGGGCTTGAAGCTGTTTGAGCCAGGAATTGAGGGGGCCCAGGCACCCTGCACATGCACTATCCAGAAGGGGCACAGGGTCCTGGAGAGCACATCCCCTTGACTCCTCAGACTCCAGGCCCCATGGGGAGCTTTTTAAAACACGGGGCCACGTGGCTTAGCGGTTAAGTGCACGCGCTCCGCTACTGGCAGCCCGGGTTCGGAACCCCGGGAGCGCACCGATGCACCGCTTCTCCAGCCATGCTGAGGCCGCGTCCCACATACAGCAGCTAGAAGGATGTGCAACTATGACATACAACTATCTACTGGGGCTTTGGGGGAAAAAATAAATAAATAAAACACGGGCCCAGGGCGGGGGCCTGGTTGCCAGGCCAAAAGGCAGGACTGAGGAGCCCTCTTATTTCTCCAAGCTATTCTTTAGCATCTCCTTCTGAAATCATGACTCCTTCCTTCCCCACAGGCACAGCAGCCTCTGCTCACCTCCCTACCCCACACTGGTGTGCCAGCCGCTGTCAGCCCCAGACTGATCCCCGTTGTGCCCTTGGAGCTAAGAGAGGTTGGGCTGTAATCCGGCAGCAGCTGGGGAGGAGGCCCCAGTCACGTGTAATCAAAGTTCTGTGGCTGAATGGGTCTCCCTGGGTGTTTTCAAACAGCTTTCCATGCCAGGCAAACCTTGAGAAATTACCAGCTCCCCATTCCGATTTAAAGAGAGAATGTCCTTGACACTCCCTTCTCCCAGCTTTCCCACAGGAACTGGTAATTGATTAATCATCATCATCAGATTATCCAAAACAACAAGTCAGAGAACCACTGGGATAAGTAATGTGTGCGGATCTCCCTCTCCTCCTCCCCTCCCACCTCCTCCCCTTCACCCCTTCCTACTCCCCTCCCCTCTTCCCTCCTTCCCTCTCCCCTTTCCTCTCTCTTTCCTTCCTTTCCCATTTGAAGAATAGAAGAAAAGCAAAAGGAAAAAGGTAAGAAAACATAAGCACAATTCTTTTAAACGTGGTTGATGGGTCACGGAAGAAAAAGAAAGGAAACCAACACTGATTGAGCGCTTACTAAGTGGCAGGCCGGGCTGGTGTTCTGCATGCCCCCTCTAGCCCCAATCTGAGCCCTCCAGGTAGATGTTCTCACCTCCTTTCTGTGAACAAAGAAGCAAGGATGCTTCAGGAACACGGGGCCCCCAATGCTGACAGAAGCCCTGGGTCAGTCGTGTGTCGTGTTGTCCCCCCCAACTCCCAAGGGCAGAGGGCTGGGCATGAATGCAGACTGGGAGGGAGCCTGCTGAATCCTTTCCAGCACCGGGAGCTCTGTCTGGAGCAGGAAGTATGGTAGACTGTATCCCCGGGTGTCCATATTGGCACATTTTGCTACGTTCTTTCTTGCTCCACCACCCCTCTTCCCCCAGCTGCTACACCCCCCTCTCCCACAGATGCCAACCTACGTGGGACATCCCAGCCATCACGAAATGAAAATGCACTTTTGCATTTCAGCCTGCGGCTCCTATAGGTGTGGTGTTGAAATGGCAAAATGTAAAAGCACTTGCACTAGAACACACACAGACTCTGCTGTGCCGATTAAATTAGGAAAACCCATTTTGAGGAGGGAGGCTCTCTCAGCAACAGCAGAGAAGTGTGGGTTCAAGTTCTGGCCCCCGGGTGTGACAAGAAGGCCTCAATGGCTATATCCGCTGTGAGGGAGAGGAGACCAAGACGATCCTTGATCCACGCTGATGAAGCAGACTGCTCTGGAAGGGAGTTTTGAAGGTTTCACAGGCTTGGGGAGGGTGAAGCTGTGCACGAACGTTTACTAGAGCTGCAGAGGTCTGAGGGGTCAGAAGAAAAACTTCCAGCATGAGCTTCGTCTAAATAGACTTCTGCTCCCAGTGGTTCTGCGTCATTCTGGGCCTTGGCTTCGAAGAGGACAGGGCTGTGCGGTGGCCGGCAGATCGCAGGTCTAGTCCTGACTTGGCCGGAGCTCACCTGTGGCCTTGTTCTCGCTGTTCTGTCTCACTTTGAGCTTCGGGCCCCTCATCTGCAAAATACCGCATGGATACATGGCATGTTTTGAGGCCACCCAACATTATTGGAGCTCTTCTCTTTGGAGAAGTCACATCATGAATCCTTCCTTCTCAAGGGACAAGCCAGAAGCTTACCTTCCCAGTCAGCCTGCAAGTAGCTGGTAGCGTGGGCCTTGGGCTCTTCCAATCAGATGCACCAGTGCTAGAGCAACGCCAGGAGTCCAGACGTGTGGAATCAGTCTTCTGGGGAGAATGGTGGTAGGGAGTGGGCCACAGGGTAGAGTCCCAGCGTCCTGGGCCTGGTGTTAGAGGGTGAGCTGTGGAGTCTGTGCCTCCCAGCAGCAGCAGTATTCAAATCTCTGTTGGAGCAATCTGCCCCAGTGTGGTTTGGGGTTGTTCCTGGGTTCCTGGCTTCCAGGCCATGGACTTTGTGCAAATTAGACAAGGGCACCCCTTCCAGACACTTCACTGCCATCTGCTGGGAGATTGCTATGACATACAAATCTAGTGTATATTATAACAAATAGACAAATCTGTCTAGGCTGTGAATGGCGCCCCTTCAAAGTGGTATTGGGCAGTGTGCAATCTGCACGATTTTTCTTGGTGGCTCTGCAAGACTGACTCTTTGGCTCTTGTGGAGATTCTGCCAGAGACTTAATTTCCTTTAATAAATGCCTTTTCTACTTAAGCTACCTAGAATGGATTCTGGTGTTTAACTAAAAACCACGGCTGATGCAAATAGGGCTAATGACATGTGCCTCATAGGGCTAAAAACCAGCTGACCAATGGAGGTAAGAGTCCTCTGAGAAGGCAGAAAGCACTTATGTTACTCAGAGGTTTGTGCTTAATTTACTAATTTTTAGAGGAACATGGGAAAAGGGTCTGATTCACTCTGTCTTCCTTCCTTATTCCAGAAACCTATTTGTTTATTCTTTTGTTTTTGTCGTCAGGGTCAGAGTTCACGGTTAAATGGAGGAACCACAGGGATGAAAATGAGAGTGTGCATTATAAATATTCCAGCAGGGAGACTCGTGGGGAAAATGGCCCTGCCGGGTCTTGTTCATGCACTGCTGTGTCTCCTATTGTTACCAGGAGGGATGACATCAGCCTGTGTATCATTTGTCTGGTAATTCTGTATGTGTGTGTGCACACGTCTGGCTGCAGATCAAGTGATCGGTTTCCAGGTCTTCAGGGATTGTCCAGATTTGAGATGTTTGGTCCTTATTTGTCAGTCCACTTCTGGGCCCATATTTTTTGGGTGAGGCCTTGTGGGCGCTGCCCCTCCAGGGCACAGCAGCCCCTACCCAGGATGTGGCAAGGAGGGAAAATGAGCAGGGAATTCTCCCCTCAGTTGCTGGAAATGCGTGTTTGACTCTGTCCTCAGTCCCTGGAACCTGAAAGGAGGGAAAGAGGCTATTTGCTTGCTTCTCACATCCGCCCTCGCCTCCTGCGCCCCAAGCAGGATGCGGGAGAGGTGGGCAGGGCTGGGAGGCCCGGGCAGGCTGATAATTGTCCACTGGTATGATTTCAAGGCTGCCTGTCCAGATCAGCCACCCTTGTTTGCTGCTTGAGGCCTGACCTCGCTTTGCTCGGGTCCTTTCTTTCCCCCTGGGAGGAGGAGCAGGGGGCTGCAAAGGCCAGGAGAGGGAGCCTGTGAGTCACATTCATCCCCAGTGGCTCCTATCAGAGGTTGGACAGAGGGGAGGGCAGAGAGAAGAGAGGGCGCCCAGATCTTGAAGGGTGTTTGGGGTAGGAAGGGACACCAGGAGAAAGGGGGAGGAGGAGGACACTGGCCGGGTTGGGAGGTGTGGTCATTGGCTATAAACATCCTTCATTCCAGGATTGCCCAGGTCCCTGGAGAGGCCTCTGACCCTCTGCCTGCAGGATGCATTTCCCTCCTGTAGGGCCTCCTGACTCTCCTGAGTGACAGACTTTTCAGACTAGAGAACCTGTGCCCATGAGGCCTCCCTGCCCCTCCTTCTCGCTTCCCTTATGAAGCCCTAGCGCCACCTGGCTTTCAGAAGTGGACGTGCATGCGAGGGGAACACCCAGTTGGCCCCGGGATTCTATAAATGCTAAGTTGCCTGGTCTGCAGTAAGCTCAGAGGACCCTCAGGAGGAAGAGCTGGCAAGGTTCCAGGAGAGTAGGAACAGGGTCTGTGAAGAGGTTTGTCGGGATGTGGCGTGGACCTCTGCAGCCCTGCAAATAGAGACCTTTGTTCTCCTCCTTAAGGGCAGGCCCTGGGGTCAGATAACAGCCTAAGAGGAGTGACAGTCTCACTTCCTGTTGGTTCATCCCTGTCCTCCTGTCACATATATCTGGGGCCTCAAAATAAGAGTCAGGATCTTTTCTACACGGAGTCCTGTTTCTCTGGCCCCAAGTTGCTGTAGGTCAGCGGCGGGAGGGCCGGGGGGCATGCAGCCGTAGGCCACCAGGGTGGGTTCTGCACACTTGTCCCATCTCATCTTTTTCACTTGTCACTCACTCTCCCTGGCGCAGTCCTTCCTCCATGGTCACACGAGAATATATATTCTCCTTTTCACAAATCAGATGGAAGGGGCCCAAGAGATGGACCATCTGGAAAGCCCTCCTTTCTTGCAGGAATTACCTCATTCTTGAAAGGTGATGTTGAACCCTTCCATTGACTGAGAGCTCACTCCATCACAAAGGATCTCATTCCTCTTTAGGACAAGTCCAGATGTTAGGAAGTTATCTTCCTTCATTCAGGCACCCACCTGCCCCCTGGATTCCCTCTCCTATTAGTTTGAGTTGGGCAAACTTTTGGTAAAATCCTTCCTCTACCTGACAGACCTTTAGAAGTTCCAAAGCCTGTTCTACCGTACCCCTTAAGCCTTCTTCTCCAGGTTAAGATGCACGTGTTTCTTTGGCCTGCTCTCAATGGCCTCCTTCTCCTACCTCTCCCTTCTTCCTTTGCTGTCTGCACCCCAACTCCCTTAGCACACTGGGGCCTGAGGGAGCAGGCCACGCCTGGCGGAAATCCATGGAATACCCACCTGGCCAGGACTAGAGGGGATTTTACTCACACGAGGAGTTCAGGAGCACCCAGGGCTCAGGCCCCATTGGGCCCAGTTCCCTATCCCTTCGCCATGTTCACCTGTGGCCCTCAGTGGACACTCACCCCCAGAGTGAGGACCCAATGATCCTAGAATGCTCGAACTGCATTTCTTGACCAGTAGCTGGCCTTGTATTTCTTGCATTGGGCTATGCTTACCCCCAAGCCCTCAGCCACGAGTTCGGGCGTCTTAAAGCTGGAGGGTGGCCAAGGAACACTCTGACTTTACCAGAAGATTCTGGGGAAAAGGCTAGTAATGGAACTGGCAGGTAGTTCAAGATGATATTTTTATCTTAAGACCAGTGCATACATATTATGTAATAGAATGTAGAAGCATGAATTTCAAAGCCATAATATGAGACTTCAGAGGTGTTTTACACCACAGGATGGTTGCTTCCAGCTATTCCTTTAGAGTTCAGTCCCCACTCCCCCAACTGGCTGGCCCCCTCTGCTGAGGGGTATTTGGGTAAAGAACTTGGAGAAGCTCTGATGTATTCAATCTCCTTTGTTATTAGAAGTGAGGAAAGTGAAGATGAGAGTAGAGAAGTGATTAGTCTAAGGACACACAGCTCAGAGTCCAGATTTGAAACTCAGATCTGTTCCTTCCTCTGTACCAAGAAATGCTGCATTAGGTTTATAAGAACGCTTATCATGGCAAGAAAGGGGATCAAAGACAGAAAAGGGGCTTTGTGTTAACCCTTGGTTATCCAGAAAAATGCAGTTCAAAGTCCGTGCTCTGGGTTGAGTAGAGTTGACCTCCTTCAGTGATAGAAGTGTATTTCCTTACATTTTTCAGGGTCTAGTGTTCCCTGGTTGGGAAAGAGGCTCAGGTGAAAAAGAAAGACGTCCAGATCCAGTGCCAAGGAATGAGAGGAAGAAGTCCAAGGTGGTGGCAAGGCCAGCTGGAGGCCGCTTTGGACACCAAGCCAGGGAACTGGTAGGGCTGGCTGTGTTAAAATGGTCAGACACCCCTGGACTTTCCCGTGCTCACACACCACAGGCTGTACCTGCACATGTGTACACACACACACACCCACACACCTCGCACTCAGGCTCATAGATGCCCAAAGATTATGATCAAGTGGTTCCTCACAAAGCTGAAATAGGAGACCACTGAAGGATGGAATCCTGGCCTCCCCACCACACAACCCCCCACTGACAACTGAAATGAGAATTGGAAGGGGGAAGTCAACCTTCATCAGGGAATTGAGCAAGCATAGCTATTTTGTGCTCAAAACGCTGTCCTTCAAATTATTAAATAAGGGTCAAAGTTTTGTGTTTTTTATAAAGGTGTCTTTGACATTATTGTAAGTTTGTGACACCCAGTCATCAGAACCTGAAGCAATGAGCGTCTACAGGTTGACTTGTTGCTGTCGCCTCTCACAGAAGTGCAACTCTCAATATAACTTAATCAAGTCAATTAATACTGTTTAATAAATAGGCCAGAAAATTAGCTGAGAATTTTTCTTGGCGGGATGCGGCGTGCGACCAAAGTTATGGAAGATTGTCCCTTGAATCACTAAGGCAAACTTTGTTGAGTGTCATTTCACATAAAGCAATCACATAAAAAAAGAGTTATAAATAGAAAAAATTCCAAAGTTCTCCCACAGACAGACAGGGAAATTGAAACATCAAAAAAAAAAAAGGGGGAACAAAATAAAACACAACCACCCCTTTGCCCACAACCCATTTGCTTCAAGTTCTTCTGATCATACAGTACTCAACATCTTTGGATATCTTACAACGTACAACTCCACACTGCAGCCAAGACAAAGCAAAAAGAACTAACCAGTCGTCTGAAAAACTGAGTTTATAAGAAGTCATTATCTTTACAAAATAAAAACAAAAGCCCCGACACCACTGGATTCCAATTGGTTCATTTTTCCTCGTTTTCTTTTAAAGTTCAGGTCAGCCCCAGTCCCTTGGCTGATGGGGGGACCACAGGCATGTTGGCTGGTGTGTTCCAGAAGCAAGTGTCTGAAATGGAGATAGGAATCCAAGAGGCGGCTGCCTAGGTAGATGACTCCTGAAGACAAGAGGTGTCAGAAGCAAGTCCCTCTGGCTGGAACGGCATCTGGTGGTGTGTGGAGGCAGGGGGTCTGTCCTGGGAGCTGGGAGAGTGACAGAGTCTGTGGTCTTCTCTGGCCTTTTTGTTTTTTTATGTTTGCTCAGGAAGAAGCCAAGGCGACCGGAAGAGCCGAAGTCTCTTGCACCCACAGCTCCGGGATCGGGGATACCAGCCCTGGGCACCCTTGCTGATGAATGCTCCTCCTTTCCGGGCTACTGAGACACAAAAGCAGACTCAGCAAGACAAGGGAGGGAAGGGCCAGAGAGGGGGGAGAAGATCAGGAAGGCACTGGGCCAGTGGAGCTGTCTTCCTTCTCAGGACCTGCTACAGACTCAAGAACCAGGGAGAGTGTGTGGACGCACCAACCCACAGAACCCTTGAAACCCATGTTGGAGCCAAGACTCTACCTCCCACACTGAAGGGAGCCGCACACGCCAACTTCAGCCCCGGAGCGGGCATGGAGGGGTTGAGGGTGTTCAGACACAGCAAAGGGGGCAGTCGCCAGCCACGCCAAGGCCCTGAGAAACCGGCAACTGGAAAAGCAACCTAGAACCCCCGGGGGAACCAGGTGCTTTGTCTGTTTCTGGAATCACGGTGGAGGACAATTGCCAGATGTTAAGAGGTGGCCCCCGTCCCTTCTATGTTGGCCCCAGGAGTCCCAAGAGACTCTGTGCAGCATTGGAGGGGGCATGTGGAGGTGGGGTACATGCTAACTAGTCGTCCCCAGGGGCCCAGACATGCACAGCAGCCTGCCCAGGAGGAGGGTGGTGGGCACGAAGCTGCAGTGGGCTGTGGAGAAGCACTACCTCAGCTCTGTCTCTGTCATCCTATCTCATTTCTCACCTCATCCTGGCCTCATTTCTCACCTGTGCTAACACAGAGGTGGATGTGATACAACGAAATCTGGTAAGACAGACGGTTTCCAGCAGGGACTTCAGGAGTGGAAAGCTCCTACCCTCTCAAGAATTCTCTGTGGAGGGATAGGCGTGTATATGTGTGTGGGTGGGTGGGAGAGGGGAAACTAAATTACCAGCCCCCTTCATAGCAGGGTGAACTGGGGTACGGAGGGCTGACCTGTCCAAGGTCACAGGGCAGTGAGGGAAAAATGGGCCCAGACTCTGGGAGACTCACTCCTGGCTCCGGAGGCCTCTCTGCCTACAGGGTGTTTCCCATAAGGATCCCAGGATTGCTGGAGACAGGAATACTCATCACAGCAGTGTCCCTAGGGCCTCTGCCATAGCGCGCGGCTCAATCAGGCTGTGTGCCCCAGGACCCTACCCTCATCCCTACTCCATTTGGTTTGCCTCTGGCCCAGTCACCTCCGTCCATCTAGCACCACACAGCTCCTAAGTGCTCCTGGGCACCACTGTGTGGCCTCCTCTGTGGCATAGGCCCATGTGACTGTCTGTGTGAGAGCCAGGGAGACAGCCAGGGAGAGGCCACGCCCTTTGGGAGGGGAAGCCCATCTCAGACACCAGCAAAAGGGACGCAGCAGCCTCAGGAGGCCCGGAGAATACCATTGCTGCTAACATTTCTTTTCGTTTTCCCATTGCGATTTGAATTACAAAGTTCAGAACCACTGGGTGGGGCAGGGTGGGCCTGGTGGGAGAGGGGACAGGGCTGCTGGACGGGGTGACAAGGACCAGCCTAGTTGTTGGCTTCAGACATGGAGGCCACGTGGTTGAGGCCGGCGAGCCCGGGGAGGCCGGCCAGGCCCGCGGCCCACGGGTCGGGCAGCGGGAAGTAGGGCCGCGCTGCGGCCACGTTCTCGGCCAGCGCGAAGGCCAACAGGCCGCCCGCGTTCCTCTCGGCCTCCAGCTGCGCGCGCCCGAACAGCTTCATCTGCGTCTCCTCGAACTGCCGCTCCAGCTCCTGCAGGCTCAGCGCGCCCTTGGGCGCCGCCAGGAAGTGCCTGGCGGGGCTGGGGCCCGGGAGGCACATGGCGGCCCCGCCCAGGTGCCCGCCCACCTCACCCAGCGCGGGCGGCATCACGAAGGCCGCCTTCTCGGGCGCCGGGCCGCCGGGCCCGAAGAGCAGGCTGGCGGCCCTCCAGGCGGCGGGCTTGCGGCCGCGCCGGGGCCGCGCCATGCGGCAGCTCTGGCGCTTGATGTGGCGGTGCAGGTGGTCGGAGCGCGTGAAGCTCTTGTAGCAGAACTCGCACTGGTAGGGCCGCACGCCCGTGTGGATGCGCATGTGGTTCTTGAGGTCGTAGTTGTGCACGAACTTGGCATTGCAGTGGATGCACAGGTAGGGCCGCTCCCCCGTGTGCTTCCGCATATGGATCTTCAGCTTGTCCTGCCTGCAATGCAGAGCTGGGAGTCAGTCCCCCCACGGAACACCAGGAGCCATTCCTAACCCTCGGCTCCCTCTTCCTCCCAGAACCTGCTAGGGCTCCCTATTGCCGTGGTGTCAAACCCCAGGAATGGCACCCATGCTGGGAGTCACCTTCAATGGCTGCCTCACCCCAACAGGTGTGGCTGCTCACCTGGATTAGAGGGCTGGAGAAGGAGCAGTGTCCTGAAAGGCCTCCTCCACTCCAGAACTCCTTTTACACATCAGCTCGGCGCAATGAAGGTCCTACTCTTCAGGGGCCTGGCTCACAGACTGGGAAATAGACTTGCCAGGGACATAGGCCCCTGAAAGTCAGCAGTCTGTCTTTAGTCCTCCGATGGAGCAGCAACTTCTGATACTGCATTGCACCTTAATTTCGTGCCCACTCTCTCCAAGCAACAGTCTTCCCTCCCGGTTCATCCTGTGCTTTTGCCCAGAGCCCCTGGTCCCATCCCAGCTCCTGGGCTGTTGAGATCTGTCTGTCCTCAGCGCTAATCTGGGAGGTTTCAGAGCCCGGCACACCTTGTTCACGTCTCCTGCACTGTGGTTTCTTATCCCAAGCCCTGGGCTCTCCTTTTCGGAGGATTCCAGGGTTCACAAAAGAGCCAGGTGCAACAAGAATGCACCCTAATCTGGGGCAAAGCTTTTCAGGATTTAAGCGGTATTATTCAGAGGTAAGGTATGGTGTAGGCGTGGGGCTCCCACTGGGGGTGAGGGAGCCCCTGCTCCAGCTGCAGACTCACCACTAACATACTGGGTGACCTTAGGAAGTTACTTAACCTCTCTGCACAGAGCTGAACCTAGCACTAGACATCAGTTCCTATTGTCCAGGGCTGATGGGAAGAATCTGGGTTTGTGTTGAGCAAGATTCAACACACCTCCTGGTGGTCTTGAAAGGAAAACGGATATCACGGAGTTGTTTTCCCAAAGACTGAGCGCTGGGTGAACCAGCTGAAGGAGCCTTTCAGCCTGGCTGAGGTGGAGTCAGCTGTGCTGCAAGAACTCCTCTCAGGATCCTTCTACAGCCTTCCGTAGCCAGGCCCGGCAGGCCGGGAAGCTCTGTGTCCCGTCTCCCATCCCGCAGGTGTGGCTTGGGTGGAGTGTCTGCCTGTAATTTTTGGCTCGGGTTTGAGGTTGGAGCAGATGTGGAGCCCCGATGTCCTCCCTAGAATGGCCGGATTTAAACCATGCTCAACATAACCCCAGGACAGTTGGAACATGTCCTGGTCGCCTGGTGTCCCCTGGCCACTAGAGGTCTCTCTGACTCTCATTTTCAGGCTGATTCTCCAGGGCTGGGGCAGGAGAGAAAAGGATGTTTGTGTGTACAGTGGCAGGGGCCAGGAGAGGAGGACCAGAAAGGACAGCTCTACCCCGCACACCTGTGCTCAAGGGAAGGCTGGAGGGCACCTGGGGGGTGGAGATGGGGGTGGGGAGTGGGATGGGCCCGGTGGGGGCGGGGTAAGGAAGTGCTGCTGCCCAAGCTGGCTGGTGTCCTGGCACACCAGACCCTCCTCTCTTCCACATCCTCCTGCCCCTGCCCCTCCCACAACCCACCTGCCGACTCCAGGCTGCATAGTACCCTACTGTGACATCCCATACCCCCTCCTCCTGCCAGCAGGCTGCCCTTATGGTATCTGTAACCCACATTTCATCCAGGTGATGGGTTTTGGAGTAGGAAAAGGTCTTAGAGAGCACCCAGGCCAGTGGTTCTCAAACTCAAGCATGCATCACAACCGTTATCAGGGCTTGATGAGACCGAGGGCTGCGCCCACACCCGGAGATTCTGACGCAGCAGGTCTGGGGAAGAAGGGCAGAGAATTCGCATTTCTAACAAGTCGCCAGTTGCTGCTGATGCTGCCTGTCCACGGACCACTTTGAGAACCACTGGCCTAGGCTAGTCCTTCATTCTGCAGATGGGCAAACTGAGGCCCAGGGAGGGGAACTGGCCGAGGTCACCCAGAGGGTAATGGCAGAGCTGGGATTAGAACTCAGGCCTGTTGGCTCCCGGCCCAGGCCTCTTTCCTCACCACTGTAGGGGTCGGGGGATAGGGCTGTCTGTACCCCTATAGTGATGCTATATGGTCCTGACGAGTATGGGATTTCACACATTCACTCAGGCTCTGATGGAAACACTGATGCGAGGTGGTCGGCTAGGCTCACTCACCAGGGCCTGGAGGAGGGCTCAGCTCAGAGTCATCAGTGGGGCTTTAAATCCATCAGCTCATTTAAATTCCTCACCACAACCTTATAAGGCAGATTTTAAAAAATTCACTATTACATATAATTGACCCCGAGGCTCACCCTCAAATAATGGACAATGCAAACGGTAAATCTTCAAATATCAAGGGCCTATTATAAATATCCACTTCTTCTTCCAAGCTTTTCATTAAGGCATTTAAAATAAATAACATTTCAGCGTCAATTGGCCCGAGTGTAAGTAGTGCTGAGAACATGACTATAACTTCCTTTTATTGAGCACCTGCTATGGGCAGGTGAATACACCTTTTCAATGGCCCTGGAAGGTCCTTATTTACAGGCAAGGTATGGTGTGAGGGTGAGTCCCCTGTTAGAGGGGGTGGGAGCCCCTGTTCTAGCTGCAGACCCACCACTAACTTGCTGGGTGACCTTTAGGCAAGTTACTTAACCTCTCTATGCAGAGCCAAACCTAGGGCCAGACATTAATTCCTATTGTCCAGGGCTGATGAGAGAACCTGGGTTAGTGTGAGCTAGATTCAATATACCTAGCATAATTTCCTCTCTTGGACAGAGAAAAAGTAGGGGCTCAGAGAAGGGAAGCACTTTCCCAAAGGTATCCAGCCAGTGAGGGGCAAAGGGGCCTGGAGGGCTATCTGGGGTGTGGTTTGTTTGCAAGCTATTTTGAGGTTGAGAAAGGGTGGATTTTCAAAACGAGAACTCCCAGCCTGCAGCCTATAAGAGCTTCCTCAGAAAGTGCAGACCAGAACAATACAAACAGGGCATTGGCAGCCAGCTTTCTGCCTCTGGGGCCAGAAGACTGGGGCACACCATGGGAAGAGCTCGGCCCCGGGCAGAGCCGGCTGTCCCTAGTGGAGACTTTTCACGGGAGCAGGGGCGAGGGGCGGTAGAGTGGACAAAGCTCATGAGAAATGAGTCCTGGAAAACAATTAGAGATCATCTAGTTTACCAGGAGCAGTTACCATGTTCTGATTCATGGTCTGAGTCAGCAGGCCCATAACCTGCATTATTAGCAGTATGCTTCCCAGGACCTTGCAAATACTGATCTAATCCAGTTCCCTCACTTTCAAGATAAGGGAACCAAGGACCAGGGAGGGAATGGCTCTCTAAGGTCACACAGCTCTGAGTCCTGTAATGACCTTTCCATGTGGATATAATGTGCATGTGTGTCAGCAGAGCTGGGCCCAGGGTGAGACACACTCCAAGAACTGGACTGGGTCTTAGCTGCCCTGGGCCTCAGTTTCCTGACCTCTAAAATGGGGGTGCTGGGCTGCCCCATTTGACCTCTGGTGTTCTGAGAGTGTTTGCATCTGGGTAATGGGCTTATACCGAATCTCTTTCTGGAGCTTGGATTGGCTGGTTGGCTTCATAGATTCTGGCTCTTCTATCCTTGCTTCTTTATGAATCTGATCTGCTCGTGGAAGCAGGATTAGTGTAGCTGGAAGATGTTCTAGCCTGAATCTCAGAAGCTGAGCTCTTTGGCACTTCCCTTCAGGACTGGAGGTCTGGTGGTCCTCCTTAAAATCTTCCAAGGCTCCCCCTGTCGGATGGCCTTTGTCCTAACTTACCCCTTAGCATGGCTTTCAAGGCTCTTGACAAGCTCACCACTTCCAGTTACAAGATGAATAAGTTCTGGGGACCCCTGGCGACTATAGTGAACAATACTGTATTGTACACTTGAAAGTTGCTAGGACAGTAGATCTTAAATGTTCTCAGCACATACACACACACAAAAGATAACTAGGTGAGATGATGGAGGTATTAACTAACCTGACTGTGGTAATCATTTCACAATATATACGCATTTCAAATCATCACATTGTATACCTTCAAGTTATACAATGTTATATGTCAATTATATAAGCTGGGGGAAAAAGATCACCCCATCTGCTTTTCCAGTCCCCCGCCCCTCCTGGTAGTACTGCACCCACACACCACATGGATATGCTGTTTGCCCAGCAGGCCACACTCTGGTCAGCTTTGCATCTTTGAACACTTGCCGGCATGAGCTGGGTAGCCGGCCCCCCTACTGCAGCGCCTGCCATATTATGGGATGGATGCTTGGCACCCCGGCTCCTTCCCCTTCTGTGCATGTCTTGTGTTTGTGCACATCCAGTGCTCCGTCCTTAGGGTCCCACCAGAGGTCCCAGCCCAGAGGCCAGCGCGCATGCTCCCTCCTTCCCAGCTGTGAGCCCTCGTTCCAGCCCTCCTCCTCCCTGCACCCATCTCTTCCATCTCTGAGTTTACTCTCGCAAACTGCCCTGTCTGAAATGTCTCCCACTCCCAATCCTCCGACCCTTCAAGGTCAAACTCAAGGGCAGTCCTCCACAAACCCTGCCCTGTCCTCCCAGGTCTCATCCTCTGCCCTGACCTTCCAGAGCACCTGTGACCTGAACACTGCAGCTCAAGGCAGGTCACCTGAGGGACAAGGAGGGAGCAACAGAAGACGATGTGTCTGCGTCATCCTTTCCTGCTCCCTGATGGCCCCATATGTGCCAGCATTACCCTCCCAGCAGGTCGTGAGCTCTGGGGGCCGAGTCTCCCCGTCTGTGTCGTCTGTGGCCCCTGCTCAACCACACAGGTGCTCTTGGCAGATGGGAACACTTGTTCAGAGGCCATCTCTGCTGCCTTTATTTCTGTGCATGTTATTTTCAGGGCAGGACCATCACATGTGTTGTTTCCCTTAGCTGACCCCCCGTCCCTGGCTCCTGGAGCCCTGTCTTGCTAGGAGCCCAGACAGTGAGATGATGCAAGAGGCAGCAAATTACTGGGCAAGGAGCACTGGTCCTCGGCTGGTGCAGAAAAGGAACCCGGCTCATGGACATTCCTCTCAGTACTAATTAGCACAGATCAGGTGTTTACTGTGCACCAGGCAGTAATGCCTTATCTCACAGAAGCCTATGAAGTCGGTGTTTCCATCATTCTCATGAGGAAACAGAGGCAAAGAGACGTGCAGTCATGTGCTATGCCTTTCCTGATCTTAGGTAATGTATGAATGGAGTCATAAAACTGGGAGCAACCTTAGGGAATACCTGCTCCAACCCCCTCATGTTTCCCTCAGTGGGGAAACTGAAGCCCAGAGAGGGGAGGAGACTTGGCCAAAGTCACACAGCTAGTTAAAGGCAGAACCAGGCCCTGAACCTGGGCCTCCTGATTACCGCTCCGGGCTTCACTGAGATATGGAGCCCTGTATTCACTCGTGCAGCAGCTCTCATTGTGCACTGGTGCTGCCTTCTCAGCCCTTATTCAGCACGTCGCACGGATGGCACTGGTACCTGCTTTGATAAGAACCTGGGAGGCTTTTCTATTCTGCACTATGCACAACACTGAATGTAGAGTGGGGCTCATGGCACGTTTGTTGACTGACCAACGACCTGCTGGTACAGGGCCAGTGCTCAGATCTCCAAATCTGATGTGCTCCTCTCTTGCCCTGGTCCCCTTGTCCACCATCTCATTCCTCTACCCGGCACGGGGAAGCCAGCCCAGGTCACATGCCCCTTGATCTGCATCCCCCCTTCCAGCTCAGAGAGCTCATCGTCGGGGAAGTCGTCCCAGTCCTCATGAGCTCATTCCCTGAGTGAAAGCGAGCGCCGCGGGGCCTCGCCGGGGTGCTCGGCCTCCGCCGAGGCTCCCGGTCAGGATATGCTTTCCCAGCACCATCCGCCCAGACTTCTTGGTAACCTGATGGTCTGAGACAAACTCTCTTCCTGCTGCCACTGCTAATGACATTACATTATCTTAATAAGGTCCCCAGAGCTGCCAGGAGTGGGAGGACTAAAAAGAAAATACAGAAAAAACAGAAAAAGCAGCCAGGCTCCTGGCTGTGTTTGGAGAGCAGACAGCTGCCGGGCGGTCCGGAGCGGTCGGCATTTGGCTTGCACTGGAGCCAGGGCATTGGAGACTGAAAGTTGCGGCTTTAATGGGATGTTAGTAGGGGATCTAGTGGAAACTGGTGAAATCATGGCTCGTCAGAGATGGACTTCTCAGGGTGCAGAGGGTGTCCATTCTTTCCCGGGGCCTCCAGGCGACCTCTGTTGTCTCGGGGGCTGGTCCCTTGGCAAGTGTTACAGTTTCTTGTCTTCACTACGTGCCCCGCCAGACATGGCTGGAGCACCTGTGAGAGCCAGGCTGCAGACAGATGCAGGGGCTAGAGGAGGGAAGATGCCCAGCCATGCTCTCTAGGGGCAACTCTGATAGGCTGCCTCCCCTCAAGGACCCATGTGGCGGGATAGGAGGAATTAAGAGGTGTGTAATGCCTTCACGGGCCCAGGGCCAGGCCCAGTTGGCAGTGATGATGGCTGAGTTGGGGCAACAAGAAAGGGGGGCCACCTGCGATGTGGGTGGGCAGGGACAATACCCACCAAGTGCAGCAGCATCCCTCTGCATGCTGAGAGCACAAATACCGTCTTGTCTTCCCCAGCACACATGCTCCCTGTTCTTCAACACCCGTCCCCGTGGCCACCTCTGCCAGAACCCTGCTGTCCTGACCTTTGGCCCTGGCTTCCGGACTTTCCGGGAACAGAAGGTAAAGGACTCCTGATGAGGAGGGTCAGGGGGAACCTTGGCTCTGCCCTATGACCTGGAGCTGTTCCTGTCTCCCAGGTCGGAGCCACAGACCAGTTTCAGCAGGAGCCGTCTCTCTGTGGCCAGCACAGGCACCAACTGGCCTTTCTCAGGAAGAAATTGGTGACCTTGGACGAGGCTGGGGCAGTGGAAACACAGACTCAGGTACAGGCGGAGGGACTCAGAGTCCAAGTGATTATGAGGTGACCAGACTAGAGGAGGGGACAGCATGGGGCCAGAGAAACACAGTCTGGTTGAAGCCTTTGAGGCCCTGCCTGGGGCTCCAGGGGTATCTCATATCTGGAACAATCGGTGGTGGGGCAACTGGTGGGACTGGCTGAAATCTAGAGCCGCCTTGGAAGTGAGGTTCCTGACACCAAGGAATAGACACCACCATAGGCGGGGAGGCCTCAGTCCCTTCTCGGAGACCCACAGAATGAATGAAGCAGCAGGCAGGGCCTTAGGTCCACCCCAGGCCCCTCCACCATGTTGTGGCTGCTGAAGTCATTAGGAATGATGTCCCCATGGTGTGTGGACATTCTGGGAGTTGGCATCTGCGGCCATAACTCGGAGCCTGGGCCAAAGGGCCACCCTGCAGGGGGATGGTGGTCCCCTCCAACATTACCCAGGAGGGATGGGAGGTGGGGTCAGCATCAAGGAGAGAGGAAAGGAGACCTGGCCAGAGAGTAGAAGCTCAGTGGCCATTAAGACTCGGGCTCTAGAAAGGGAAATAGTGCCCAGAAGAGGACTTGAGGGCAGCAGTTCTGGGGTCCCTCAGCCCCAGGGAGTGGCGTGGCCTTGCAAGGGAGTCTGGGAATTCTGAGTCAAAGAGGCAACAGCTGCTGCTTTAAGTGGCTGCTGAAGAGCCTCCAGCTGGGGAGGGAGGGGAGGTGTTATGGATGGTGCTGCAGGAAGTCAGCCCCAAAGAGGTCCCCAAGGAAAGGCTGCAAGGAGACCTGGCTACAGAGAGAGTTGTGGGAAACCCCGACCTGGACAGGCCAGGATTGGGGCGCTTGAAGACCGAAAAGAATCCTTGCAGGGCAGCTCGGGGGAGGGGCCAGAAGGGAAGCGAGGAATGAGTGATTCTGAAGAATGTGACGGGAAGGGGGTTTGGGGAGTGTTCAACATGGACAGCCACAGCCCACAGGGCGAAATAAAGTCCTTATGCGAGGAGCCCAGGAACATCTCCTCCAACCTCCCCCACTCCGGGGTGTCTCTGCTCCTGGGAAGGGGGGCACCTAAGAGCTTTTCTGATCTTTCTCAGGAGGGTCAGAGCCCAGTGGGAACCAAGTGAGGAGGAGGTGCCGACGGAGGCTGCAATGCAGCTGCTTCGGCTGGAGACAGGCCTGGGGGCCCAGATGGCTGTTGTTCTGCTGAGCAGGAGTAAACCGGAGGGAGGGCAGGGCAGATGGCTGGACGGCTGACCCTCCCCACGCCTGATCTGGCCTGGAGGGGTGTAAGACTGCAGGCAGAGGGGCCACCCTAAGTGATCATCAGGAATGTGCTGGGAGGGAGGGTTTCTGGAATGCAATCCTCCTATACAACACAGCATCCAGGCCCAAACCAGGAGGCCTACACAGAGAATGCTGTAGTGTCAGGAGGGCGAGAAGTCTGACTGTCTTGACTGACCAAGGTTAAAACTTTCCCTAGGGAAGTCGGGGCCCACAGACCGGCGTGGCCCTCCCAGAAGGCTGTGTGGGAAAGGCCCGGGGTGGGGGGGGGCGGGGAGGGGCGGGGAAGGAAGGGAGACCGGGACTCAGGGTGCTGGGCGGGCTCACTGTGCGGTACCCTGAGACTTACATCCTGTTAAAGCCACAGACCTGGCTGTCCCCTGAAGGAAGAGGTGTCCCTAGTAAGGGGACAGGCATGGAAGTTAGGGAGGAGGACCCTGGATGGCAGGAGGGGGCCCTCTGGGCTGACTCAGGGGCTGACTTTCATGTCTGGCCTGTGAAGAGTGTCCCTGTCTTTGAAGCTATCCCCAGGGCCCTGGGCTGGGAGTCACAGGCTGAGAGAGGCCTGGCTGGAGATGAGTGAACTGTACTTGAATTCAGATTATGCTCTGGTTCATCTCCCTTCTGATATCCCCACTTTTGTCAAGCCTAGTTTAGGTGTTCTAACCTGGCCCATGGATCTAAGGAGAATTCAGGAGGAAGCGGGGGCGGCAGGGCCACTAGTGAGGGACACCCAAGGTGGGGTGAATCTCGGGGACTTTGGGTCCAGCTGCTCTGCAGCTATAACAAAAGCAGAGCACCTTGAGGTCAGCATTGCCAGGTGGAAGAGGACACACCCTGGGTATGTGGGGCCCTGCCCCTCTGCACCTGGAAATCCTCCCTCACTGTCAGCCTAAAGCATCTGGGAGAGATTCTGTTTGGGGTTTCCCTCGCAGAAGCAAGGTATGAGGGGTCCCAAGGCCACCTTGGAAACAATCAGGGTTGTCCTTCGAAGCAGTCAGCAGAGGAGCCTGCAGAGCTCTTTCAGCAAAGCCACTGTCACCTGAACATATTTCTGATGCCCTTCTCTGGCCACCTCAAATAGTTTTCAAGCCATCAAAGAGAGTGGGTCTCATTACTTTATATGACTCATCTTGTTTTCCCCCAAAAAGCACTGCCCCTGGTTTGATAAATTCAACCTGATTCAAAAAATTTCACCCTAACTTCAAAGGCCAAAACTTTGGATCCACTGAGGAAAATCAAAAGAATAAGCCCCCAGAAATTCCCAAAGATAAATTTCTAAGAGGATGTGGGGTGACGGCACCACTGGAATAATGTGGGTCTCTCAGGATGAGTTCTTTGATGGGGACAGTGGCTGTGTGGGCAATGGACCTAGTCTAGTAAGTCGTGGTCACAGGGCAGGTATTTCCCAGGCTCTGTCTACATCTACACGCTGAAATGACTAAGCCCTGATGCAAGGCCACACCAGAACCTTCCCCACTGTGGACACGGCTGGGAAGGTCAGCCTCACACCAGTGACCACGAACGCACCAACAGACCATATTTTCCCTAGATGAGGCCCATCAAAAGCCAGCAGTGGACATATCTGACCCCCATCATCCCACCAATCAGTTCTGACTACAAAAGTTGCTGCACAGAGAAGATACATAACACACATTTGCTAAATGGGATGGAGTCTATAAAACATGAAAGGTTTATAATGTATTGATTTCAAATTTCGAATTTTATAACAGCGTAAAGTTAACCCTCTTCCTAACGTGGAGAGTCAAGGGGGAGAACATAAAAGGAGGCCCATCCTTTAGGTCTGACCCAAAAGTGGATTGAAAGGGCCTACAGAGGTCTCTACAGTCTCCTGGTCACAGGTTTTGCTGTCACACATGGACTGGAGTTCAAGTGCCTGCTCTGCCATTTTCCAGCTGTGCTTATGAGTGGCCAACTGGCCACTGAGAACTGGATCGCTCATCTGTGAACAAAGGCCGTGGCACCTCCTCATCTTCCCAGGGCAGGGCTGGGGTATAGGAGAGTATATGTAATACACTGAGGACAGCCCCTGGCATGCTAAACATGCTCCAAATAAAGTAAAGGGGGTGCAGTCCATTGGGGAGTGTCAAATGGCTTCGGTGGGTCTACAGTGGGGAAGAGGAGAAGGAGGCCAAGCAAGCAAGGTGCCTTAACCAGAACAGCTCTGCTCTGATCTGCATTGTATCTTGGCCTTCCACTTAATATTGTATTTAAGAACACATTTTAGAGTTCAAAGAGTTGAAAATTACTATACCAGGTCATGCCTCGCATGCCCTCTAGTAATGAACTTGATGTGTGCCTAGGATCCAGTTGGGCCTCGCCTGAAATGGGTCTCTCTTTCCCTCCTGGTCCTCCATGCTCCCCTCTGCTGCCATCACCGTGGCCTCTGGTCCTCCCCCAGCACCCCTGAGGCCCCCCACCCAAGGGCTGTGATGCGCACCTGGTGAAGCGGACCTCGCAGATGTTGCACATGTATGGCTTCTCCCCGGTGTGGGTCCTCATGTGCCGCGGAAGCTTCCCGGCCCCCATGATGACTTTGTGGCAGATGGGGCACTGCTGAGAGGCCTTGGGCTTCAGCTTGCGTTCCTCCACCAGCGGCCAGGGTGGAAAGAGGCCCCCCAGATGGGTGGCACTCAGGAAGTTGAGATAGGCACCGTAGTCATTCTCTGCCTTGATGGGGCCCAGTGGCCCCCCAGGAAGGTCCGGGAACATGTCCTTGAAGAAGTCATTAGGGAAGGGTGGCGGTGGGGGTGGGGGAAGCTCTTCCTTCTCCTCCTCCTTGATCTTCCGGTTCTTGATGACCAGGTCCAGTGGCCCACTGTCCATAGGCTGCTCAGGCAGCTGGGCAAAGGCACCGAAGTCCCCTGGCCAGAGGTGTGGGAAGAAGTCCGGGGCAAATGGAGATAAGGAGGGTCTCCTGTCAGGGATGTTGGCTTTGGGGTACAGGTTCTCCCTCAGCAGAGATTCGATGGAGAAGTCCCGAATCACG